>NW_026988441.1:22170000-22770000 GCF_030222135.1 Aotus nancymaae | reverse complement strand
ATCACCATCCTCAGATTGCCTCTCAGCACTCATTACCAGCACTCGGCAGTTGATGCCAAGGTGATGGGATTTAAGATTAGGACAAAAGAGTAGTCACTTGTGTTTTCAAGTGCGGGTCTCCTCGGAACGTCGTCATTCAGCGAGATTTGGGAGACAGCATTTCCACTTTCTACTGAAGCATCCCGTAAGAACCAGAAAAGCATGACACATTTAAAGATAAACTAAACTGGCCCTATCTGAGCAAGAGGGGCTCAGTCTGCTTGGTCTTTGTTTTACACCCACGGTGAGTTTAGCTGGTTGTTCACCTCTAGTGCCCAGGCCTGAAACTCGCCTCTTGACAAGCACCCTGCAAGCCACAGTGATGCTGAATCTCAGAAGCGATGGGCTCCCTTGGAGAATCCCAGGGGCCGTCCTGTGCTCCAGGGTTGTCCCAGGACTCCTTGGATGGATGTCATCCCTTCTGGTCCCCTCTAAAGACCTCTTCATCCTGATGATGGTGATGGTGGGTAAACCAGGTGGGAAGGTTTCCCCTGTCTGCCTACCAGATCAGCGGCTTCCCAAACGGCAGGTAGAAAGGGAAGGAGGGACGAGAAAGGGAGGAGCTACGGAGAAAGGAAAGAGAGGGAGGGCAGGAAGAAGGCAGGACAGAGAGCTCTCAGGGAAAGCAGGGAAACAGTGAAGCCGGGAAGACCGACTGTACCATATTACGTAAGTGATCATTTAAAGTCATTATCAACTTACTGCGAATTCCAGATGGAGTTTCTGGAAGCTACAGTCTTATTTCCTGTTAGGAATTCATTCATGTAACAAATGTTCTATGGGCCAGGGCACTGTGCTCCAGGATGCAGATACACCCCTGAATGTAGCCATTTGCATTCTAATAAGGCAAAGCAAACAATAGGCAACTCACAGATAAGACAATTTCAGACAACTGTCATGCTGGAAGGAAATAGTGCAGTCCTGGGATAGAGAGCCAGGAGCAGGAAGAGATGTTAGACAGCGAGCAATGGACAGAGAGGGGATTTGAGGAGGGGCCTCGAGGGGAGAGCAGGGTGAGAGAAGGAGCCCCCTGTGTGTGGACTGGGAACCAACTAGCTTGGGGGCGTAGCAATGCCACAGAGGATCAATGTGGCTGGAGAGTGCTGAGCAAGGGCACGAGCTGCAGGGCAGGAGCCTGAGGGTGTGCAGCCTTGCAGGTGCTGATAAGGAGTTTGGATTGCATTAATTCAGGGCCATATGAAAAATGCCTCTGCTGTCAGACAAATGGCCAACCTCTCTTGACAGGAAAACATTGGCTGTGACGTAGGTTGTACAATCAGGCTTCCAAACCAGGATCTGTTTCTGAATGGCTGCTGTGGAGCGGAGAGCAGAGGCTCTGCATGGCCCCAACACATGCCCCGCCTCCAAGCTTCGACTTTAAGAAACATGCCCTCGTGGACGAGGGAAGGCTGGTCTAAGGTGTGTGCTACAGAAGAGGAAATTCACACCTTCAGTTGCGTAGGTGACAGCTTCCAAAGGACATTGGGGGTCTGACTGGCTGCCCCGCAAAGCCTCTGAGATGGGAAAAAGGGAGCCCCTTTCCATTGGAGTCACCATGATTGAACCAAATTCTGGTCCTCAGCTCAGGGGCCCTTGTTCCTGGTGAAATCCTTCAGGCATATAGCACCAGACCCCAAATATGTATCTCTCCCAGGGCCAACCCTGGAGGCTGATAAAAACCAGAATACTCACCCAGCACGGTGGCTCATGCCTGTCACCCCAGCACTTTGGGAGCTCGAGGGAGGAGGATGACTTGAGCCCAAAAGTTGGAGACCAGCCTGGACAACCTAGTGAGACCCTGTCTCTACAAACAGTTTTAAAAATTGGTGGGCATGGTGACATGCAGCTGTAGTCCCAGCTACTTGAGAGGATGAGGCAGGAGGATCGCTTGCCTCTCAACTCAGGAGGGTGAGGCTGTAGTAAGCTATAATTGCATCACTGCACTCCAGCCTGGGTGACAGGGTGAGACCCTGTCTCTAAAACAATAACAATGCCAAAACAAAAAAATAAACCAAAATACCATTGTCTAATGTCCAGGACAGCACCAGTTGCTCCAGGGATAGCTGGGAAGCCATGTGGAGCGGTGGGGCTGATGGGCAGGGCCAAGGCGCGCTGCAGTCTCACACATTCTAATCAGTCCCAAATGAGCAAGAGCCTGCTCCCAAGGGGAGTTCGTGTCTCAGGGGATGTACGCTGTCTCTACCCAGGAGTAGTACTTAACAAACGCCTGCACATCCGTGTCACCCACTTCCTCTTCTGTCAGTACTGCAAGCACTGTGTCCTCCAAGAAAATATGTTCTGATGGAGGAAACACTGATGTGGAGTCAGTGGCCTGGGACTGCCTGGGAGCTTCACTGAGTACTGCCTGCGTAACCTCAGACAAACCACTCACCCCCTCTGAGTCTCATTTTCCCCAGCGACACAGTGGGTCTAGCAATGCACACTTCCCAGGACTGGGTAGAAGGATTAGAGTCGATGCAGGCCTGATATTTGCTAAGGAACTGTGACGTTCTGATTCAATGTGGTGGCCAGATCTGGAGATCCTGGGACCACCTAGCCGTGGTTGCTCTAGGGTGTGAGAGATGAAATCCAGAGAAAGCAGAGGAAGGTTCTCAGATGTGATGGCTTCAGCCGGGAATCGGATTGCCATAGGAATCTCCAGAGACTGGACAAAAGGAGTTTCACTGCTTTAAAGGCATCAGATGGGCAGATGCACAGCCATTTTTCTGGTAGGATTTATGACTCCAGCAGGCCCCTGGCTCCAACAGACAGCTCATTCTGGGGGGAATTAGGTGTCAAATGCAGTGTTCTGGGATTCTTAGGGTGCCCGTTGGCGGAGTTTTACAGCCATTCTGGCTCTAGGCCTTCATCAACTTGTCAAAACACTGCCTGTCCTCTGCAGCTCCTGACTAGGCAGGCACCAGGCAATAGCAATGAGTAATGCAGCTCTTAACGCCTCGGCCCAAAAAGATGAGACACCTCAGACCCTGGTTCTTCTGGAGTCTGGGGCCGTAATATGACACTGAAGTCATTTGCTCCTGGTCACACAGGGAGGACTTTATGGCTTTTCAGGCTGGCAAAAGACTTTTCCCGAGTGAGTCGAGCTTTCTGGAGTTGAGATATCTAACATCACATCCCAGATGAGAGAGAAAATATATGAGCAGATCCATCCCACTGGCCACTTGCCCCCACAAAAATAGGGGTAGGGAAGGCAGGGGATTGTCAGCAAAGCTCTGCAGAGAGCCTCTGTACTGACAGGCAGCCGGCAGACCCCAGCCCAGTCCCACGTGTTATCACTGAAGGTATTAAACACACAGCCGCTGGAGCCCTGTCCTCGTTAGGGTGTCTCTCAAAGCAGATCCTGAACAAAGACTTTGGTGCAAGTAGTTGATCTGGGAGGTGACCCCAGGGAACAGGAGCAAGGGAGCAGGAGGAAGCCAGTGACAGGGTGCAGCCCTGTGGGAAATGGGGACCCAATCTGCAGGGCCGATCCAGTGTTGTGGAATTCTCCGAGCACCCTCTGGAGAGCCGGGGAGCGTGGAACTCAGAACTGCCCTTCTGAAGGACTGGAGGTTGGGCGTTTATCTCCACAGCATCCCCTGTTGGTACAGCGTTTGTCCCTGAGTGTGTTAACCCTTCTGCTGTTCTGAGCTGTGCCTGTGCATGGCTGATTAGACTCCCACAACTCAAAGAAAGCGCTGAATCAAAAAAGCAGAGGTTGCAGCTGCCTGCCAGAGGTAAGAGGCTACCTACCCCACAGGCGGTGTGCCCAGAGTAGCAGCTCAGAGGGAGTGCTGCACTCCCATTCATACCCACTTTTAATGACATGCAAACTGAGGGGTGGGTTATGCAGAAATTTCTAAGAAAAGGGTGGTAATTCCCAAGTGTTGCCATGGCAATGGTAACTGACATGCACACTGGTAGGTGTGTCTTATGGGAAGCTGCTTCTGCCCTGTGCCTGTTTTACCTAGTCCTCAATTTGGTCTGGTGTCTGAGCCCTGCCTCCAGAGTCAATCCCGCCTGGCAATGGGCCCGGCATTGCCCACCACAGTGCTGATGTCACGAGGGCCCGGGATGTAGCACAGAGCAGAAGAGCCGCTGCGGCAGCCTGTGCCCAGCGGTGTGCTAAACAACAAATGAGAGCAGAGGTCATAGAGAAAACACCACCCAGCCTCAGTGACTCCTAGGAAACTTCGGAACAGACGGTGACCCTCGGAGCCCCAGCTCAGCAGCCTAAGTTATAATTGAGTTACAAGAAGAAAAGATGCTGTTATTTAAAACAGAAATTGACTGCAACAGCTCCAGCACTGTCAGGCAGAGGCCAAGTTCTTCTTAGGGGTAGGTGGCCTTTTTGTTTAGAAAAATATTTCAGAGGATCTCTTTGTGTGTGTGAAAATATAGGCCCCAGGGCACAGTGGGAAGGAGAAAGAGAGAGCACTCTGCTCCGTAGTGATGGGAGTTTTTGTCTTGTTTGTTTGAAGGGGCTTTGTGATGGCAAGAAGAGAATTGATGGAGCTTGGGACACAAAGGTCAAATGGCAGGAGTGGGTTGGACCTTGGAAGGAAGGCAGCCAGGAGATACTCGCTGCAGAGGGATGGTCAGAGGGCCACAGGGCAGGGATCACTCACAAAACAGCCACATCAGGTTGGTGCATTCTGTGATGTGCTGATGTTAACTATCTGGTGTCCCTGAGCCTTCAGTGTGAAACAGCTCAGCCTCTCATTAGTTATGCTTTGGGAAACAAAGAAAGAGGAATATTGTGGGTGATTTAAGATAAAGAGAAGACAGCAACCATTGGAAAGAGAGTGGGGGACAAGAATTCAGCAGGGCTGATGCAGGTAGGTAAGCCCCAAAACTGGGGCTTAGCCTGGGAGGGTTCTTGGCTTCACCCAGGAAAGAATTCAAGGATGAGCTGGTGGTATTAGACAAGTTTTAGGGAAGCCACAGTGCACAGCAGCAGCAGAGGGGCTGCTCCTTGCAGAGCAGGGCTACCCCTTGCAGAGCAGGGCTACCCCACAGGCAGTGTGCCCAGAGTAGCAACTCAGAGGCAGTGCACATTCATGTTTATACCCACTTATGCAAATTAAGGGGAGGGTTATGCAGAACTTTCTAAGAAAAGGGCAGTAACTCCCAGGTGTTGCCATGGCAATGGTAACTGACATGGCACACTGGTGGATGTGTCTTATCAGAAGCTGCTTCTGCCCTGTGCCTGTTTTAGCTAGTCCTCAGTTTGGTCTGGTATCTGAGCCCAACCTCCAAAGTCAAGTCCTGCTGTCTCAGGGCTGAGTATCCAGAGATATATGTTCCCTTAGGAATCCTCAGAGAAGGTGGGAAGACACCAGACATCTCATAGCATGAAGAACAGGGGCTGGAGTCTGCATATTTGAAGTTGGAGCAAACTGTGATCCCCATAAGCCTGAAGAACACAGGACTCTGGGCTGTGATGCAGATCCACTTGGCTCCCAGAAGACCCCCAGGAGAAGGGGCATCAGAACACCAGCTAGAATGATGAGAAAAATATCAATAGGTGGAAAGCAAAAGAAAAGAAAAGAAACTGTGTGGGCAGAGGAAAGAGAAGATCTTCTGGAGGGAGAGGCCCTTGTAGGGTCTTCCCTAGGCCACCAGTGACACACAGGTGTCACTTTCTGTATCCATCAGGGGTCTTGGGGAAACTGAAGCACACTGAGTCATTGAGGAGAGCTTAGTGAAGGGACTGCTCACACGGGATGGAGAGGGTTAGAGGGATGTGGGAAAGTACTCAAGGCCACAGCTGTGCACATCACTACTGCCTGAGCCCATGTAGAATGGTACTGCTGTGGAAGAGGCCGCCAGAAGAAGCTGCGGATTTCAGAGAAGAGCCCAACCCCTGCCACTTTTAGCCTGGCAGGGAGGGAGCAGGACAGATGAATATCTCAATCTCTTTCTTCCATCCCACCAGTCCTGCCCCTATTGACAAACCAAGCTGGAAGCAGAGGTCATGGGAGCCTGGTCAGTGCAGCCCTTCAGACCTAGACCCACCTAGCATGGGTGTGGAGAGGCTTCCGGAGAGCATCCTGTGTACTTGCTGACAAATCGGCCACCTGTCCCCTTCAAGCTGTCCAATGTGAGCTGGCCGCATGTGCTGAAGCTCAGCCCTGCTTTTAGAGAGCTGATCAGCAGAGTCGTAGATTCAGGAACGAATGTGTGGTCTGCAGTATGCCATCATACCTTCCCTTTGCCTGACACCTGCAGGAGTCTGTGTTACTCAGGACTCAGGAATCTGGAGATTGGGCTCTTAGATGGTAAACTGGAACTAGGAAGAAAAACTCAGTTTGATGTGCACAGATCTCAGGTGGCCTTGCATTTTATGTCAATAGTAATATTTTCAAATCAATTGGATGTGATATTGGAAGTCAGCACAGCAGCCTCTCCAGCTGGGAGGCTGTGCTTGAGGACCTGGCATCATCAGCAACCTGGGGGGCCACATTGCACCCAGAACAAGCACAAGGCTCACCTTTGGTCAGGGTCTCCCAGACACTGCCTCTGAGGTGGTGATTCATGGGCAGGTGATTTATTAAGGCAGGAGAACCCAGTAGGGAAAAGATGGCAGGGGAGGGGAAGATGCCCTGCACGGTCCTATTTCAGGTAGGTCTCCAGCCTCAGCCAGACCCTGTGGGGAGGTCTGGAACATCAGCTGCATCTCCCAGTCTGCCCGGCCTTGAGTCAGAAGGGCTGGGCTTTCACACCCCTGCAGGAAGAAGTGCAAGCCATCAGGCACCCAAGGCTCCTTTGTGCTTGTAGCTCAAGCCTCCAGTGGCTGAAGGGAAGTCCTCAGGAGGCCATTGGTGCAGGCCGTTTAGAGCAAAGCACGTGGCCACTGGAGGATGGCGGGACAGAACTGGCAAGGGTGACCCACGGGGGCCTGGGCAGGGCCTTAACAGTGTCTGCTGAGACCCTCGCCCTGGGTGGCACTGCAGTCAAAGTCTCGTTTGCTCTATTTTGTTGGTCTGTGCAATGGAGAGGAAGGTGTCACCCTGGCTGTAGTCCTCCACGTCACTCACAAAGCATAGGATTTTGACAAGGACTGAATGATGCTGGGCCTTAGCTTTCTCCTCCATCCCATGAAAGCCTGCAATCTCTGCCTTATCTACCTTGTGGGATGAAACTGTGGATACCAAATGTCAGAGGACCTTGAAGGATGGAAAATACGTGTATGTGACTCATCAGGCTGTGCCACTGCAAGGTGATGCTGATGTGAGGACGTCTCTGTCTGCAGGACAATCCGCTGCCATACGAAGCTTGTCCTGGAAAGTCATTGCACCCTATTCCACCACCCCCACCATCACTCAGAAGAGGTCAGCAAGAGCATTTTGTTACGACATAACCTTACTCAAGAAATCGCTAGAGACGCACATAGGAACCACTGAAACATTTGCTGAATTAAAAAGAATGACTCAGCAGAGCATTCATGGTAGAGTTGCTTCTTGAATTTCTAAAAACTGATGATGTCCACAAAGGACAAAATATGTGAGGGTTCTACCAAAACCAGGCCAAAGTTTGCTTCTGTGCTTTGTATTTAAAAAGAATAAGAAAATTTATAGTTTGAAAAATAAAATGCTAAGCCCCGCAACTGACAGAACAGACCCCCTCTTGGCCAAGGGGACCCCAGAGTTACCTGGATCATTGAGTTCTTGGCCATGATGGGATGGGGGTACCAGATGCATCTCATTATTCCCTTTTCTGCTAACCACCACTAGACTTTCTTTCCTAAGGACTAAACACAAATCTGCCCTTCCAACACAGCCTACTCCTGTGATTAACCCACTGCTTGATGCTGCTCCTCGTTTTTGCCTGATAAGAGACCCACTGACCATGGAGTGGCCCTGCTCAGTCCATGGAAGATGCACAGTGAGGGTTTGGGTGTCCTCTGCTTCACCTTTTGACATCAGAGGGCCAAAGTTCGACTCTTGGGTCATGCTAACACCACCATTTTTGCTACAGGAGACCCATGAAGTGGGATGCAGCTCACTTGTGCATGTGCATGAGTCGTATTCATGGCTCCTCCTCCAGCTGATTGAATATGTATATTTGACCATCCAACTCAGCACAAATTCCTGCTCCCTTTGCCCTTCCCTGGAAGTGTCTGTTTCTGGCTTCTGACCAGAGGCTACGCTTCCCTGCCTGTCAGAATGGTCACCGTGCAGGGTGCAACTTTTTATGAAAAACGAAGCTCTTTCCAAAAAGAAAAAAAAGAAAGGAAGAAAGAAAGGAAGAAAGGAAACGAAGGGAAAGGAAGGAAAGGGAAGGGAAGGGGGACAGAGGGGAGGGGAGGGGGGAAGGGAGGGGGAGGGGAGGGGGGAAGGGAGGGGGAGGGGAGGGGGGAAGGGGAGGGGAGAGGGAAGGGGAGGGGAGAGGGAAGGGGAGGGGAGGGGGGAGGGGAGAGGAAAGGGGAGGGGGGAGGGCAGGGGAGGGGGGGAGGGGAGGGGAGGGGAAGAGGGAGGGGAGGGGAGGGGAAGAGGGAGGGGAGGGGAGGAGGGGAGAGAAGGGAAGGGAAGGGAAAAAGGAAAGGAAAGGAAAGGAAAGGAAATTTATAGTTTAACAAAGACAATTAGATGAAGTCAACCCTCTGGAGATCCCCATCCTGCAGGCTTTGGTGCTGATTGATCTCCTGCCCAGGACATGGCCACACGGGGGCTAGTGGGTCAGTGACCTGAGGAGCACTCCTGAGTGACCTCAGAGTTCAAGGCTGCCTCGGAGAACAGCTGGTGCATAAAGACTACTCCGACCAAAGCTGAGCATTCAAAAGTGTGACTAATGAAAGAGATTTGCTGGTTCAGTGGTGAGAACCAGGGGTGTTTGGGCTCTGGCTGCCAACAGCCCACTAATGGCTGGGATCAGAAGGGCAGAAGGCCACCATTTTACTGATGGGACCAAGTCAATCCCAGGATCTGGTGCAATCTGGAGTGGACGGTGCAGAGATGGGCAGGAGGTGCCCCTGATGCAACCCTTCTGTGTGTTGAGAATGATATAAAAAGGGACTACCTGTATTTCTATTTTGCTCTTCAGATTAGAGACCCGGTTGTATTAAACTGAAGATTTACTGTGGCCAGTCCTCAGATATTGCCTACTACTTAAAATGAATTGTTACCAAAATGTTCAGAGAAAACCATGGATTAAGTGTATCGGCTATGTTTCTTCTTTAAGTAATACTTAAGGGCGATAACAACAATGGGGCAGCCGAGTAGATATTTTCCACTCATTATTAATATCAGCCCCTCAGCCGAGGGATGGACGGCCCTCCCGGTGATGGAGAGCCGGCAGCACTCACTCTGTGGCGGGATCCGTTCCTGGGAGGGCCTGCAAGATATTTGATTTGAGAGACGGCTGGCTGCTGATGGATGAGGAGGGCCTGGAAGAAACACAGTGGCGTGAACACCGGGACCATAGAAAGAGAAGAGAGCAACCATCTTGTATGTTCCCTTCCTTCTCTCACTCCTGGTAGAACCAGAGAAGGGCAAGCCGAGAAGCATGGAGGCCATTCCACCTGCCTGCGGGCTCCTGGCCAATCCAGTCGCTAAAGCCATGGAGGAGACGGCAGAGAAACATGGATGCGGGGGGAAAGAGGGGACTCCCCGTATCTGTCAGCTGCAGGGAAGAAGGCTCTGCTCCACACAGTCACTCGGGATCGAAGCTGATGGAGGCTTCACTGTCTCATAGCTACTTTATCGGGAACCAGCAGCCTCCCCAGCAGAAGGAAGGGCATCCAGGGTGTTTTCACCAGATCAACCTGGAAGGACCCATACCACTCTGTTTACATTTCAATGGCCGGAATTAGGAATGCAGCCTCTTCTAATTGCAAGGGAACTGGGAAGCAGTGTGACCAGAATGAGTGGTCTGCATATGTTGCCCTGCTTCCTTATCTCCCATCCAATCTTCAATTGCCCAGTCTAGGCTGCTCCCCAGCACTCACACCAGCACAGCCTCCCGTTCTCAAATCCAGTGGTCATTCTCATGTTTCCCAATCTCTGAGCAACATTAGCTCCAGCTACTGCCCCCGGCCTCGATCTAGCCTGGCCTCAGCCTCGACGATGCCTCATTCTGTAGGGCTTCCTTCCCTCTCTCTCTGCTCCGTGAGTTTCTCCTCACCCAACCTCCTGTAAGCATTGGTGTCTTCTCAGGACAGGTCTTGGCCCTATTGTTTTTTCTCTGTATACTCTCTTGCTAAATAATTATATCAGTTTCACAGCTCTAAATGCCATCTATTTGCTAATACGTCTTAAACGCAGATCGCAGGGAGAGGTATTTCCCTAGGAGACTCACATGTTCCTTCACTGCTTGCTTGAGAGTCCACAGTGCATGATATAAGAGACCTGAGTCTCCCGCACTTGAGTCAATCACGGCTCCTTGTCCAAATCTGAAGTCTAGGAGTGGCACATCCCTGACAGCTCCCTTTTGCTCAGCCCTGAATATAAACCATCCATACATCCTATAGATTTAACCTCCGAGATACATCAGAGGAGGTCTTGAATCAAGGAGCCTTGTGCTGTCTCCACTGCCACTCACCAGGTGCCAGTCCTGGCCCGGGCGTACTCAGGGCTCCCCCACTTGCTCCTTGTCAAATCTTTCCCCTAGCAGCACCAGGTCTGTCTGCAAAATGCAACCCCGATCATGCCACTCCCTGCTTCAGTCCCTGAGCGGCTTTCTCACTCCTCAGGAATCAGGTCCAAGCTCCCCACCACGGCCTGCATGGCCATGCGCCCCGGGCTCTCCCGGGCCTCGTTCATGCTGCCCTCCCCTTCACAGTGTGTTCCAGTCGCATGGGGCGCCTGGTTCTGCTCTGTACCACCAGCCCCCTTTCCGCACCGGGGCCTCGTCACACTCAGTGCTGTATCGTTCACTGAAACATCACCCCCTCGATGAGCCGGATGCACAAAGGCATTGAGGAGAACTGCATCTGGCACCTCCCCAAAAGAAAAGACATCACTGTATCAAAAGAGCGCCTGCCCTCGCATGCTCCTCGCAGCACCATTCACAGCAGCAAAGACGTGAAATCAACCCAGGTGTCCACCAGCTGATGACTGGACGGAGAAAATGTGGTGCATATGCGCCATGGAATACTACTCAGCCATAAAAATGAATGAATCGTGTCTTCTGCAGCAACGAGGATGGAACCGGAGACCATTCTCTTAAGTGAAATAACTCATCACAAAAAGATAAATACCACGCCCTCTCACTTCTCAGTGGGGGCGAAATAATGCGTGCACATGGACATAGAGTGTGGAATGACAGACTCTGGAGATGCCCAAGGGTGGGGAGGACGGAAGGGATGAGGCAGGAGAAGTTACTTCATGGGTACCGCATACGTTATTCCAGCAATGGCTAAGCTAAAGGCTCAGATGGCATCGCTACGCATGATATCCATGTAAACAAATTACACTTGCCCCCCATATATGTATACAAGGTTGAAAAAGGACAACTGGGGGTGTCTTTGCAGGGTCTGCAAAGCGCATGTTCCCAGAGGCATCCACCTTCCTACCCAGAGGGGCTCTCATCACATGGAGATCCCACAGATGTCCTCTAGCACCCAAGGGTGGTGCAGCAGACCGGCAACACCTCAGTGGCCTTTCTGACATGAGAAGAGGATCTCAGCTGCCCTCCTGTGACCCATCTGCCAAGTCACACAATGTCCCATGGCCCTGATTTATCCCGGGATGTACCTGCCCCATGATAGGTCTTGAACATGTGTCTTTGGTTCTGAGAATTGTTTGTGTCTTGGGACAGCAAGGCCACTTGGCTGGGGAAGGCTGAATTTGATAATCAAGGTTAAAAACAAATTTCACCTTTTGCTCAGCGTTCTTCTCATAGAGACCCAAGGAAAAACTCTGTGTTGGTTAAAAACTCTTGTTTGTCAGTGGTGAGACAACCTTTGACATTTAGGTGTATTTTGAGTGTACAAATAACATGTTTACACCGAAAGATGCTTGTAGCAGTTCCTGGGACATCCTGGGTTCCTCCCTGCACCCGCAGAAGCACAGCAGCGGCCCTTATGATCACAGGAATATGCCCACCTCCTGCCAGCCCACCCGCATACACAATGCCAGCTCCCGGTGTCAGAGGAGGGCTTCCCAGAAACTCAGACCTGGACAGGTCAGTAGAGGCTAGAGAGCCACTCCCAGGCCCTCAGACAGGCTGGCATGACCAGGATTTAGACCCCAGGGGCAGTTTATCTCCAGACCTAACAGGGGTGCCATCAGCAGGTCATGCCTTCTCAGAGCTGAGCACAGTTGACTCTGCTGTTTTTCCCCCTGCACACAGAGAAGCAGAGAAAGCCGGACCAGCCTGAGCCTGGAGTGCAGGGCACTGGGGGCAGAGCACTGGGGGATCCAGCCTCAGGGGTGTCAGTGCCCGCCAGCATCCACTCCCACCTTTCCACCCTTGGAAAGAGCGAATAGTTTCCCTTTGGGAAGCTGCCCTACCCCACCCTTGAACCCTGTGGTTTGGGTGCCTTGCTCCATGCCCCACCCCCACTCCCTTCCCACGGGCAGATGCATGTCCCATAACAGACCATCACAGCAACTCAGCCCGCAAAGCAGAGGCTGCTCCTGGGAGGGCACAGGAAGTGCAGGCCCTGGCGGTGGCCGTCCAGGAGGGAGCTGTGGGTGCTCCCCATGTTCTTTCTTCTCTCTGTTGGCTCCTCACCAACCGAGAAAAGAAAGAGCCAAGAGCTGGAAAGAGCCAAGTCCTGACACCAGCCTTGGCATCCCAGGAGCCAGCAGTACCTGGCAGTATCTTTGTGACGTGTGCCAACATCTTCCTCCCTTGTGCTGGCCTCAGGCTGAGGCAGACAGAGCGCTGGGAGAATCCAGTGTGAGGCACTGGGCCTGGCCCTAAGAAAATTACCCAGAGAGTGAGGCCTATGGAAGACAGGCAGGAGCTGGGGCCAGGTCCACAGGTGTGTGTCCAGGGCCTCCACTCCCTGGCTGGGGCTGGGGTGTAACAGGCTGCTCAGCCCACCCTATCCTCTGACCTTGAAACCATAGGCACAGAGCGAGTGGCACAGGCAGGGCTGTCCCTCCATCCTCTAGCACAGTCTCCCTCCTCTCCCCCCCCGCCCTAAAAGCATGTCCTTTCTTCCACCCCTCTCCTCACGCTGGACCCTTAGCCTGAAGGGTTCTCCATTCCCTTTCCACCCCTTTCCCAGGATCTGCCATCACTCCAGGCCTGGCTGCAGTGCTCCCTCCTCCAGGAAGCCTTCCCTGACTAGCACAGCTATGTTTTGTTGAATTCAACATACCATCAGTTGTAAAATGTGATATCATTTTAAATGCCACTAAAACAGAAAAAAAGCACAATGTGACATATCTAATAGAAGTTCTCTACATAAAGCCAGAACACAAAGCCGAGTCCCCTGTGTATGAGTAAATGAGAAATAAACTCACCATGCAGACAAAGTGACAAGGACATTGGGCATGTCTCAACCTGGGCGCCAGGTGAAGGGAGAAAATATTCTGGGAAAGTTTGAACCCCAAGCTGGCACTCAGGCAGGTTTGACGTCTGAGTTCACACTGCCCATTATACTCCAGAGGACCCCAAGTAGAGAATTTCACTTTGCCCACCTGTTGGCAGTGGCCCTATAAAATTGAAGAAATAAACACAAATTCATTCTCTTAAAATTAGATCTCGGTTCAGGCCCACGGCAAGTCTAAGGTGCTAAGGACTGTAAAACCCACCCCAGTAATTTCAGAAGTTTGCAAAGGTGGAAAACACATGTTGTATGATCATTGAGATATGGTAGCATCTAGCTATGAGCTGCTGAAACCAAATACTCCCGAATCTCAGCAGATTCACACAACAGACATTTATCTCTTCCTCAGGTCAAGTCTAAGAGTCCCTGAATGGTGGATGAGTCAGAGAATGAGGCTCTGTCCTTCCTGTGGCCCCACCATCTTCAGCACACAGCTTCCACAGTCTCCAAGGAAGGGAAAAGATGTAGGATCGTGTCTGGGAGGTTTTCACAGGCCAGGCGTGGGTGTGACATCTGTGACTCTTACCCACAATGGGTTGGGTAGAACGCAGTCACACGGTCACGCCTAGGGGTGCTGGGAGCTGTGGGCTAGCCCTGTGCCTGGGAGGAAGCAGAAAGAGGCTTGGTGGACAGGAAGACAACCCCCGCCACACCACCCCACGCGTCCAGAGTGAAACTCTCAGAAAATAATTGTTAGCAGCGGTAGATTCAAATGGGGCCTGACACCACGCAGTGACTCAGTCAATGAGTGCTCCAGCTATGATTAATAATGAGAACGTCTTTCATTTGTCAAAGCGATGTATTTTTAAAGATGGTGCTCGCTTAACAAAAGCAGCTTCTCCTGGTGTTTCCTAGTGACTTCCCATAGTGTATTTCAAAGAGGGATCTGAATATCAGAAAAGGTAATCTCTGTGCAGGAGGGCACGGTAGTAGGAGGCTAATATTCGCGTTCACAAATATTGCATTCTTTTCAACCAGTCATCCTCCCATTCGCTTTCCACAGGAAAGCTTAAGCGTGTGAGTTCTAGAATCAGTCAGTCTGGCTTTGAACCACATCTCTGCGGTTTACGAGCTCCATGACCTTGAACTAAGTCCTTGGCTTCTCACTAAGGTTCTGTTTCTGCAGCGTGAACTAGTAATGAAACAACTGTCTCAGAGTCTGTTGTGACAGTGAACACAGGTAATACAGGTAAACAGCACAGCACAGAGAGGGCGCACGGGGGCTCTCGGCGTGTGGGGCTCTTTTTCTTGTAATTTTTATTAATGCCCTGGATGCCATTTTCTCTAAACCTCATGTCGGCAACCATGGGTTGGAGCCATGTAAAGTCCTGTGTGCTCCCCAAAGCCATCTCAGGTTTCAGGAACTCTACCTTCTGTGTGGACTGATCGCTGAACAAACGGCAGAGGCTGGGTACATAGACAGCTCTCATTTGGACAGCCTCACCAACTGGTGGTCTGAACTTGTTTCCATTTTAAACAACCCTATTAATAGTTTTATCCTGTGAAACAACTCAAAGCATTATAGAAACTCTTGTATAAAACCTCACATCACTCCCAGTTCCCACCGTCGTCTGAGCGGAGGTGTCGGTCACATCCATCCGGTTGCTTTTCTTAATGTCTAGCCAAGACCCAGAGATGAGCAGATGCCTCCGATTTAGAACCACATGTAAAAGGCAGCTCTGTCCTCTCTGCAGTGTAAAACCCACAGCTTAATAGTTGGACAACCACACCTTTCCAGTAGCGTCAGGAATGACTTCTGAACTCTGAAAATTCAATGTTGAGTTTATGACTCCTTAAAACGTTTTGCTCATCGCTCCTGGGACAAGAGCCAGAAACACTGCCCCTGTAGAATCCAGCAGAGAAGAAGAGCTGAGGGCTGGTAGCTGACTCACAGCCAGCTTTCTGATGTGCACGGTCAGGGAGGAGGTGCTGGGGGCTCAGCCTTCTCTCATCCCACACCTCAGCTGAGAACCTCTGAAGAGGCGAGCCGATGTCAAGAACTCAGAGAACAGCATGCCCTGGCTCCTCTATTCCAGGTGTAAGTCAGCTCAGCCCCTCTGCATACAACAAACGTCGGCTCTTTCTCTCAACATCCATTCACCCAAAGCTTCCCCAGAAACCACCCTCTTACCCCCAATCTCAGTGCCCTGTTCAGGATGGGGCTGATCCCACCTCTAGTTGTAAATCTAGGCTCAAACTACCATCACCTTCCACCTCCGTGAGGACTGGTTAAGGGATGGACACAGAGTCACATCAGAGATAACCAATGCTAACCCCAGGACCTCGCTGGAGCAGCCAGGAGAGAGGGGACCTTGCTGTGTCCTGCTGGACAGGAGTGGGCTGCATCTGCCGTATCACCTCTGTTTTCCATCCAGGGAAGCAACTGAGAACGGCTCCCACACAGAGGAAATGAAATCCTGAGGTGGAGGGAGGGAGAAAAGGAGAGACAAGGGGAGAGAAATAAACCTGATCCAGATCGCAATTGAGCTGTTTATCCAGATGAGCCTGAGGCCAGATAGACTTTGCAGTATAGGGACTGATAAATTCCCCTGGGGGCATTGGTCGAGTTCTCTATCCTGTAGCTGGAAAGGAGTCTTGTGTGATGCCCCCGTAGACTGTTTGCTGACTGCAGTGTCTTTGCACCTTCAGCCGTCCTGAATCCAAACCTATCCCAACCCCTACCCGTCTCTGTACACACCACCCAAACCAGCTATGCTATGAGCCTGGCATTGCGCAAAGTGTGAAGGATGCAGAGCTCCTGTCCCTCCACTTTAAGAGACCTCAGTATGGCAGTGCAGTGCTGAGCTGTACACAGGGGTCCCGGAAGACTTCCTAGAGAAGGTGACACTGATTTATACTGAAGGACATATGGGAGTTTGGGAGGTGGGAGTGAGGAGAGGCATAGGACAGAGGCACATAGGTGAACACAGCCCACCGAGAGCCCCTCTCCTCATTCCCATGGCCCTCTTGCCTGGTTTCCTCCCTGTTTTCTGAAGTCAGCCTGGTCTCCCCAGATATCTTTTTCAAGTTTCCTAAAGTTAGCTGCAGTGTGGTATATTTCAGAGACGGGAAAGGCGGCCACATGCACAAGTGACATCCAAGCTCCAGCCTCTCCCAAACTCCACGGGCGCCAGGTCTGAGAGCTGGGAGTTCAGGCCCCATGTGGGACTATGCCTCCTCTGCCTGCACCATGGGTCTCTTCCTTTTGGCTAATTTCAGAAACCCAAAACAACGTAATGGAGTAAGCAGCCATGGGCCTGGCATCCATGATCAGCAAATGAAAATACGTTAATTGTGCGGAAATCCATTTTTTATAAAAGAAAAAGAACCTTGCAGATTTCATTGAAGTGCCTCTCCCCCCAACCATTCTTATATTTTCATAAATATTTTAATTGTATTTGGTGAAGAGACATATCTAGTCCCAATTTTATACAGACAGATGGAAAGATAGGTAGATTGAAATGACTGCTGACAAAGATAAATAGATTGATGTAATTACCGATAATATAGATAGATAGAGAATAAACAAGCAAAGATAACAGTTAGATTAAAAGATAGATAGAAGATAAAGATAGATGAATGACAGATAGATCAGATAGAAGGGATAAACAGAAAGATAGCTAGTTAGATAAAAATAGATAGATACATAGATACAGACAGAAAGATTAAATAGAGTGATAAGATAATAGATTGATAAACAGAAAGGTAGATGATAGATAAGATTAATGGAAAGAGATAGATGGTAGGACAGAGATACATAAACAGAGAGATAGATTAGTCATAGATATAGATATGCAACAGACACATTGCTTTGTGAGTCGTCATTTACATAAATGCTATCACAGCTTATTTCTCAACTTGCTTCTTCCATCAGCATTAATTTTTCAGGATAGATCCCTGCTGCCATAACTGCTGCGTGGTAGTCCAATAACTGACTATATGAGAATTTATGAGTCCAGTCTCACACTCAAGGCCATGCGGTGGTTTCTTATTCTTCACTACCACTAACAATGCTGCCAGCAACACCCTTGTGCACATCTCCGAGAAATGCTCTGGGGCATGTGATTAAAACCTAGGTCTGGTCGCAGAGCTCGCTGGTCTTTGATTTTTATCTCACATTGCCATTAAGAGAGTGGTGACTGTGCCCTTTCACTCTTCTGCCAGCTGCGTGTGAGCTTTCCAGCTTCACCACTTCCGACACTCAGGATAAACCATCTGACTTTCTGAATTTTGTCCATTGGGTGCCTGTGAAGCAGTTCAGCACTTTTGACTTTATAAGTATTTTTCATGTATTTTTCTTCATTGATGGTCTCTTCTCTGAAACTTCTGGCCTTCATCTTTTCTCCACCTTTCTATTGGCTTACTTGTCCTTTGCCAAGAAAATTTCACGTGTAGGACTTCTTGACCTGTTCTGGGTACCGCTTCCTCTCCTGCCTTCTTTCACTCTGGCCTTATTTGTTAACTTGGTTTATGATGTCTCTTGCCATGTAGATCATGTGTGTGCGCGCGTGTGTGTGGGTAGCAGTCATCACAGAACCATCTTTTCCTTTATGAGCTGTGCTTTTGTGCCTTGTCTAAGAAGCCTTTCTCTACCCTGAGATAATAAAGACCTGAGCATCAATTACTTTTTCAAGGTTATAAAGTTCTGCTTTTTAGATTTAGATCTTGTATCCATCTGGAAATTTGTTTCTTTATAGGATAAGGTTAGCATCTGATTTTGATTTTCTTCCCATAGGAAAACTAATATTTGAGTCTCCTAGCGTGTAATACCATCTCCGTCAATCACCAGGTTCCCATAAATACGTGGGTCCATGTGTAGGCCAGCGCTTAGCAGACTTTTTCATTAAAAGTCAAATAGCAAAATTTTAGGTTTTGGCGGCTACATAGTCTCCATCACAAAGACTCAACTCTGCCCATGTAGGGGCAAGTGGCTCATAAGGGAATGGGAACAGCAGTCTCATCTGCTCTGCTAATATATTTATTTTTGAGGTAACATCAAACTTTTAACACTTATTATAACTTCATAATATGGCTTGAAATACCAACACATTGCTCTTCTTTTTTTTAGAATTATTATAATTATTCTTGGGCCTTAATTCTTCCATGTAAATTTTAGAGTGATTTTGACAAATTCAAGATTTTTTTTTTTTTTTTTTTTTTTTTTTTTTTTTTTTTTTGAGGACGGGGATTCGCTCTGTTAACAGGCTAAAGTTCAGTGGCGTGATCTCAGCTCACTGCAACCTCCACCTCCTGGGACCAAGCGATTCTCGTGCCTCAGCCTCCTGAGTAGCTGCGATTGCAGACCCAAACCACCATACCCAGCTAATCTGGGTATCTTTAGTAGAGGCAGGGTTTCACCATGTTGGCCAGGCTGGTCTCAAACTCCTGACCTCAAATATTCAACCCACCTCGGCCTCTGCAATTCCACAAAATTTTGTATTGGGTTTTAAAACTGGATTTGCACTGGATTTGTAGATTAATTGGGAATGGTGGAGGGGCATGTTTATAATATGTGTTCACATAGTCGACACATGTTTGTTTGGTTCATCCTGAGGACACACATGCAGGGTCCCTCTACCTAGTGTCTAATTCACATGGTGACACCACCTTCCCCATCACCTATGCCAGAAAGCTGCCAGTTTCATCCCCCACCTTCCCTCTTTTCCTCCTACGCAGCCAAGTACAGCATCACCTTTCTCCTTTTTCCCGTGTCTCCTCTGTCTCTCTCATCATTCCTGGCCTCAGGGGTCTCCCTCCCTCCAATCTTCTTCCTCCCATTTCATCTCCACAGAGCACCAAAGAACCCTCTCTTGTCGCCCACGTGCCTGTTGGCTGAAGCAGAGCTCAATATCCTCAGCACAGCTTGCTGGGTCTTCCTTGGCTCCTAACTTACTTCCAGCCCTCACCACTTGACCCACAGCCTCTTCAAGGCACCCAATGCCCCAGCCACGCAGACATTGGCAGCTCCTCAGATCCCCATGCTTCCTCATGCCTCAGTGCTCCCCACCCAGAGCGCATACCCCCATCTTTACCCAGCCACTTTTTTTTTTTGTGAGACGGAGTCTTGCTCTGTGGCCCAGGCTGGAGTGCAGCGGCAAAATTTCGGCTCACTGCAACCTCTGCCTCCCAGGTTCAAGTGAGTCTCGTGCCTCAGCCTTCTGAGTAGCTGGACTACAGGAACCCACCACCATACCTGGCTAATTTTTGTATTTTTTGAGTAGAAGCAGAGTTTCACCATGTTGTCCAGGCTGGTCTTGAACTCCTGACCTCAAATGATCCTCCCACCTCAGCCTCCCAAAGTGCTGGGATTACAGGTGTGAGCTACTGTGCCCGGCCTACCCAGCCACTTTCTATTCGAGACCCAGCTGGGGCTTCACTGACTCTGGGGGCTCACCCCTGGCTCCCACTGCTCCTGGTGCCACTGACCTCAGTTACTGCACATGTCACCCAGGAGAGGCTGGCTCCACAAGGATGGGGCACCCCAGCACCCGGCATGTGGTGGGCACTAATCGGGATGGGTTTCATAAAGCAGTGAATGAGCAGATGTTGTGCACGGTCAGGAACAGAGATGGGGCACAGGGAAGCAGGTGTCCTCGTGTCAGGTGCACGCGCTTCTCCCAGGGAGGGGCTGAGGGAGGAGCCAGCCCCACCACCTCTGTGCCTTGCTGACCCCCAACGTCGTGCCCTGAATGAGCAGGCTGACGCTGACAGGACTAAAGGGGATGTCTGCCTGTGGGAGCAGAAGGCATATGCGTAAAAATGCAAATGCCAGGCTCTTTCTCTCCCCGAGCTCTGCTCGTTTATCCCTCTCAGACAGATAAAAAGGAAACTGTGCCGCTGAGGACAGAGCCCCTCTGGGTAAAAAAGCAATAGCAAAGTGACAAATGTCATGTGGGTTTAAGCAAAGTCCCCCATCGTGACAAACCCACAGGGAAATAAGCCTGACAAATGCACAGCCCCACTGCCTGCACCCTCTTCCTTTGAAATAACTTGAGCCCTGAAAAGGGAGAAAGAAGGAAATAACTCAAAGATGTTAAAAGCAAAGTTTCTGTCTGCAAACCAAATGGGCTGAATTTTTATAGGCTCGTTTGGAAGAGCATGAAAAATCCAGTTGTCATAGGAGCCTCTCTCTGCCAGAGAGCCTCCGGGAGAGACATGAAGGGACTATCTAAAACCTAAGCTGCTCTGCTCCCCGGCTCCCATCCCGGAGCTCAGCCGGCTCTCCCCAGCCCCTACCCTTGTCCTGAGGGCTGCTGAGCCAGGGAGGGAAGGCTCCTGTGCAGGGCCAAGGTGACCTGGAGCCGCTCTGATCCCAGAGGGCGGCAGTGGAGGATGGTGGAGGAAGGCAGGTTGCTCCTACGCTTTCAATGTACTAAGCCCACAGGGCTCCCCTCCGCCCAGCCCTCGCTGCTAAGTGCCAGACCCTGCTCTAAGCCTGTGGCGTGTCTTTCCTCCTTCAATCCTCACAGCAACTCCATGAGGGATGCATTATGCTTATCCCCATTTTCCAGATGTGGACATTGAGGCAGGGGTGCAAACATGAAAGTGGAGGATTTGAACAAATGCAGGCTCTAAAGCTCCCTGCTGCAGACGCTGGCAAGGTCCTGCCTGGTGCTCCTCTTTACTGCACCGTCCACACCACCCCATAACTGCTAACAGCTCACAGCTACCCCTTCCGGAAGAATTCACCTTATCCAGAGATGCCTGGGAGATCAGGGCCACACTTGGAGGGTTGCAGCCAAGCACTGACTGACTGGTATACGAAAGCCCCGCCCCTGCACCTCCAGGGAGAGAGAATGCTGGTGCCGTCCCCTCCAGAGCCCCCATCTTAGCCTGGCCTTCCTCCTCAACAAGCTTCTCCCGAGAGCATGCCCTGGATAAAACACAGGAGTCCACATCACACGCCCCACTTCTCCAGAACCTGGCTACACAGCCACCCGCAGACTTAAATTAGTCCATATGTTCTTTTTCTCTCTCTTTCTTAACAGACAGGGTTTTGCTCTGTTGCCCAGGCAGGAATGCAGTGATGCAATCTCAGCTCACCATAGCCTTGAATTCCCAGGCTCAAGCAATCCTCCCACATCAGCCTCCCAAGTAGCTGGGACCACAGGCGTGCCCCACTATGCCCAGATTATTTATTTATTTATTT
The DNA here is from genome assembly GCF_030222135.1 of Aotus nancymaae. NCBI lineage: Eukaryota > Metazoa > Chordata > Mammalia > Primates > Aotidae > Aotus > Aotus nancymaae. Next base: position 22,748,308 of record NW_026988441.1, on the reverse strand, counting down.
ATTTTTATCAGAGATGGGTCTCACTATGTTGTCCAGGCTGATCTCAAACTCCCGGCCTCAAGTGATCCTTCTGTCTCAGCCTCCCAAAGTGCTGGGAGTACAGGTGTGAGCCACCATGCGCAGCCTGTACATTCCCCTCTAAAGTGCTAAATGCTGTGCCTGGCACATGCGGCTGCTCAGAGTGACAGTCACATCAAGGATGATGAGGGTCGCCTTCATTATCCTCACTCCCTCATTCATCCACAGGCCATGTCGGGGCATCTGTGGCTCCTTTAGTAACTTACACAGGAGCTGAGAATGAAGGGCCACAGGGAAAAATAACAATCAATAATTCTACTGTTTTTCCTACAAATCCTTCAAAATTAAGAGGTATATTCATGCTTCCTGGAGCCACAAGTGAAATGATTTTCCTCTTACCTCCCCTAGATGAAGGGCCCCTCCCCGGTGGAGACATTAGCCTCATTACGAGCCCAGACTCCACTTAAGGGTTCACAGTAGGCAGAGGTTCACCCCCCTCGACAGCGAGGCAATGGCTGATTGGGGGATGAAAACAGGATGTCAGAGACCTGCCACACTTTCCTTTTTGATCAAGTCAGTGCAGCAGAAATGAGAGAGCATCCGGCATCAGCATCCAGACTCAGCGCGCTCACCCCACCGCCCTGCAGTGCACCTAATGAATCTCATTTACTGGCAAAGACAATGAAGTCGCCCACATGGCACCTGCTGGTCTCATAATGAATGTCCTCCCCCAGCCGCTGGCGGGGAGGCGTCTGGGAGCCGGGCTCCATAATTGGGCCAGCACTTGCATGAGAACAGCCTCCAGTGGGGAATGTTGTAAGACACTTGTCTCAGAGATGTTGGAAGAGGGCAGGAAGGAGCTGTTTTCAGGAGAAATTAATGGTCCTTGGCAGAAAGATGTGAAGGGATCATCTCCCTGAGCAAAGCCCCGGCACAGCTCTGCCTACGGTGAGAAGCACGGCACTGGCTTCAGACGATGTGTCCTCGTGGCCTCTTGGGAATAGAGCTGCCCTCCTGGGGAGGCACACGGCCACGTGGCAGAAGGCAGCAGATGTCTCCCACCACCATCAGCAGAGGCGTGGAATTCCAATGTGAAGTGAGCAAGGGAAACTCGGGGAGGGGGCAACATCTTTGCTTGGCTTAGCATGGATGTCCCTGGCATGGGGGTCAGAAGACCTGATGGGACGCTAGCTCAGCTCTTATCTGGCAGGTGGGCTTGGGTGAGCTCTCCCTCCTCCTGGGCTTTTCAGAGTGTGCACCCACAGAGAGAAATACAGCACAGAGCACGTCTGCTCTATCAAAAACCAACCTAAAATAAAGGCAAGTGGGGTAGGGCGTGGGATCTGTCAGCAAACAAAACTAAAATATCCGGGAGTACATCCAGGCATGGCAGTGGTCTAGGCGCTGTGACAATGCCATGGGGTCTCATTTGGCTCGGCATCTCAGTTCTATGCTCCCCTGTTGGACTTCTTCCCTGGTCGGCTCTTCCTGGTAGACGAGGCAGGCTCAGGTCTTACCGATGGAAAGGGATGCTCCCCTTCACTTGAGCCCAAGACTTGCCTAAACCCCATTTGAACTGCATAACCATCCTCCGATCACTCACTGCATCCAGGGGAATTTGGCATCCCTGTATCTAACGAGAGACACCAGCCCCTCCCAGCTGCCTGGATGGAGAATGAAGGTGGTGTGACTCCAGAAGAAAAGTCACGGAAAGTGGGAGTGGGTGTGGAACAGGGAGAGGTGGGAGGCCTTCTGCTGGGCTTGCAGCCAGAGGCTGCTTCAGAGAATGCACGAAGGGGCAGGCTGGAGGCTGAGGGTATCTCAGAGCCTCTCCACCTCCTTTTATTTGGCCATAGGACAGCCTTTTTCCAAAGTCACTTTGGATCTTTCTGCAATCACCCACCACTGAGCTGCCAAGCCACAGGCTTCCTTATGGTAGAACTGGCTGGCTGAATGTGCTTATCTCAGCTGAAACGTGTGAAAGGAAACCTTCCTCTCCAACCAGCTGGATCTCTCTTGGTTCGGCAAACATGGGTACTGGGTACTGTGCCACTACGTTCTAAGCACTGAGCAGAGGAGACAAAGCTCTGTGGCTTACAGGAGACAGAGCCACAAAGACATAAAACCAATTTTTTTTACCTCAGAGGGCCCAGGACTGGGAGAGGGGGAGTGGAGAACAGGGATGCTCCTGGCAAGAGGGGGCATAATTTATTCTGGTGAAACTGAGACACGGGCAGGAAGTGGACAGGTAAGATGCGACTCTAGCTGGAAAACTGAGGCATTTTGTAAAAGATTGCCAGCTGTGAGCCTAGACTTGATCCTGTAAGCATAGGGAGCCCTTGAAGGTTGTGAAGTGAGAGAAGGGCTTGATCACAACTCTGCTGTAGGAATGTGAGTTTGACAGTGACTTGAAGGATGAAGGGGTGTGTAGGAGAGTGTGTGTGTGTGTGTGTGTGTGTGTGTGTGTGTGTTTTGTGGAGTGGGGATGGAGGACACAGGAGAAAGAATTGAGAAGCAAAAAATGCTGTTTGGAAGCTGTTTCAATACCCAGGAGAAATAACGTCTGTTTTAGAGCTTTCGGGGGCTGCGAGGAGGGGAAGGAAAGCGAACATCTTTAATATGGCCTCAGCATTCCAAAATGCTTTCATATCCATCCTTATTCCCACGGTACAAACGTGCTGGGAGGTTAGCAGAATGAGTACCAGAAATTCCATTTTACAGATGAAAATCGAGACCATAAGGGCAAGAGTCGCACCCATCAACAAGGGACAGAATCGAAGCAAAACCAGGGCCACCAACCTCTGAGCCTCTGTGCAAGGGCTCCAGAACCCTGATAGATCACCGCTGCTCCCACATCAGGCAGGCGTGGGGAGCCCTCCTCGACACTCCTGAACAGCTACCGAATAAAGCAATCTGTGCTGCTAATACGAATATAAGGTATCGATTATCTTACTGCGGAAGTCCTGAGATGGTCAGCTCTGGCTGCCGAGGCTGGCGGCAGTAGCTACTAAATTGTGTTTATGGGAAGCTTTTTACCTGAGGGGGTCATAATTCATTCTTGATCAATAACCAATCAATCCACCTGCTTTGCACATTGCAAATCCTCCAGATCCGTCCGCAGACAGGAAAGAGAGAGGAAGACAATCTGTTTATTGGGAAAAGATGGCAGAATAGCAGGCTAATGGAGCCACTTAGCCTGGTGATTACATAAGTTTTGATGATTTTTTTAAATCTAAGTGAAGTATTTTGAGTGATACGCTGAGTTCACTGAAGTTAAAGAAAAGAAGGATCTTGGTTGGTCTGAAAGGATCAGATAAGAAGGATCTGGTATTCATTGAGCACCTACTGTGTACCTTGCTCTGTGCAGAACTCATTTATCCTAACAGCTGGCAAAGGAGGTGTTATTCCCACTTCCCAGGGAAAACCTGGAACTCAGCGACATGAAATCACTAGCTTAAGGTTAGAGGTTGAGCTGAAAATCAAAAACATCATCTCCCAACAGGGAAATAAGTTGAGTCAAGGGCAGCTGAACCTAAAGAGCGGTCTTAGTCCCATTTTGGGGCCGGGATAAGGTGCAGTTAAGGCAGGAACTGCAGAGGGATGGCTGGGAGAGGGAGGGTTCTGGGAGGCTGGCCTCGGCCCCTACTGCCAGCAAACATGCCCCCACTATTTGCTGGGGGAGCTGCAGTCCTCAGACCTGCAGCAGGCATTAGAGAGCCACCCAGGGCCACCGGATTCCCTCCAGCTTCTGCCCTGCTCTCCAGTCCCAGGTGGCCTCCCAGGGCCCAGAAGAGGAAGACATTGAGTATCCGAGTCCCCCAAGCTGCTTCACCAATCTCCGGGAACTTCCCTGCACAAACCCACCTGACCCAGCCCAGCCAGGTCCTCCCAGCAGCCCTGCCTGGCCTCTAAGCCGGAGCCCTCTGAAAATGCTTTCTCCCTCCTCCTGCCAACGACCAAGGCCCCCATTTACAAGCAACTTTCAGAGCGACCCATTTCGGAAGTGTCTGCGCTCCAGGTTTCTCCTTCCTCTGAGCCCTAGTCCCTGCTCTCTTGGGTCCCTCCTGGCAGCGTAGAGTGGAGTGGGTTGGGGCCACTCGGCTCCAGGGGGGCCTGCATCCTGGTCCCCACGGCTCCTGTATACAGGTCCAGCAAGCTCCTGGAGGCCAGCAGCCATAGATCTAAAGGCACATCCTCTGGTTCACCCTCTCTCAAACTAGTTCATATGTGGGGTTCTCCCCTGATGTGGCTCATCTCCCACCTCACTGCAGTCACCATGAGCAGAACAGAACTCAAGTCCTCAGAGACAGGACGATGAGATTGAGGGCTGAACCCACAATCTTTTAACATGAGAAGTTTCACTCACTGCGATGGGGCCTTGCATCTCAGCTGGTGCCCCGCTCGGAAGAACAGCATCTGATAGGCCTTAGATGGTGCACAGGCGCCAGGGCTCAGGGACCTCACCGTGGTCAGAATCAGATGAAGGAAAGCAGGTTTCCACTAACAACACATTCTTTCTGCTTTTTTGCCGATTCGTTTAAAGTTATTTTCCCCCTACCGTTTCACAGCTAATTCATTTTCCTTGTTGAAGCAACTACTCTGATTTTGGAGACAGCCTTCCTGGAAAATGTCTGTGTTTGGGTCTCTCTGTAATAAGCAATTGCACGTGGCGTTGATCATCAAGAAAGCCCACAGCCTTGGCTCAATTAGCAAACAGTTAAAGGTGGCAGATTGCATCCAGATAGCCTCCCTCCGAGTGACAGATGTCTGCAGTCAACATAGGGAATCACTCCCAGATATTAACTGAGGCCAGGCCTAACCCCTCCCTGGTGGTCAGAGCAAACCCCAGCAGCCTGAGACCCCCCACTTCTGCACAGGGAGGGGCCAGCTGTTCAGTTTCCCGCTCCCCCTGCTGGGAGCTCTTTACCTCCCCAGGGAGAGTCTTGGGGACCGGAAGAGCAGGACTATTTGCCCTGAATAGTCCCAGTCCCCTTAGAGGGACCCCTTCTCTGCAGAAGGCAAGGACTGAGTGTGCCCCAGATGTCAGCCCAGTGGCCTTTGTCCCTGGGTCTACCTTCCTGTGACAGCTGTAGAGACAGCTGTAAGGTGACACGGTCTATGCTTTTCTGGTTAATTAACTAAATACACACCGCCTAGGGCCTCAGTGTGAGTGAGTTGCAGGATAAAAAGTGTCAATTTTCCTACGTTGATGTGTCCAAACTACTTTTTCTTAGCGTTCTTACTCCCTCTTTCTCATCTGTTAAGTGGAGTAGATGTGTGGCTCAGCTGAAAGACTCAGAGTGATAGGTACGTGGAACTGCTAATTTAGATAAATGATGGTGCTCCTGCTTCCGGGAGACACACCTCTCAGCACATTCCAGGGCCTGAGGAACTCAGAGGGGGCCGGTGGGAGGGTGTTACGGCTGTTTCTTGTGTAAGAATTAATTAAGTGTTTTTATTGGCTACATATTCCCCCTGAGCCTGGCCTGTTTTATTTTAGATGGTATTATCATCTTAACGCTTACGTCTCTCCAAAATTCCCATATTGAAATCTACTCCCCAGCGTGTTGGTTTTAAGAGATGGGGCCTTTGACAGGTGACTAGGGCGTGAGGGCAAAGGGAGCCCATCTGCCCCCCACACCACACGAGGTCACCTAGATGGTACCAGGGGTAGAAATGGGCCCTTGCCAGACACCAGATCTGTCTGTGCCTTGATCTTAGACTTCCCAGCCTCCAGAGTCCTGAGAAATCAGTTCCTGTTCTTTCTAAATCACTCATTCTAAGATAGTTCGTTAATTCAGTCCAAACGCACTAGGACAGATGTTGAGAGGGACCACAGGAAGGGTCCACGTGGTCTAACGGTTTCCTCCAAAGGAAATGTGGTCATCTGCTTGCCCCCACCTCTCCTCTGGGTTCTGAGCCTTGCCCCATGAGGCTGGCCTCCAAGGACTCTGTCCCCAGAGCCCCTGTGCTGGCTGGCCTCAACAACTTCCCCAGAGGTCTAAAGGCTGAAAGCCCCAAGGGTGGCCAAAAACAGGAAGGCTATGGCCATGAAAGCCACCTGTGTGGATGAGGAGGCATATGTTCCAGCTCCCATGGCTCAGATGGGGACACCAGGTCCTGAGAAAGAAAAGGATTCCCAACAGGGTCTGGAAGGAAGATGCCGGTGAGGAGTAAGATGGCCGCACCTTGGAAGGAAGATCATCCCCGCCTCTCTCCCTAGTGCCGCTTTAGCAGCTCCTCCCCAAGAAGCCGTGACCTCCTGGAGAGTCAGCACATTGGAAAGTTTTCTGTTTTAATTTCCCTCCCACTGGAACCATGATTTCCTTCATATCTGGAGCAAGGGAGGCCCAAGCCCAGGTTCTCTCGGGTAGCAGATGTGGGAAATGCTGAACAGGAGCTCAGGCACCCTCCCAGGGTCAGAAATCACACACTGAGGGGCCTTGCCCAGCTTGGAAGAAGCAGGAAGTATCAGAAGGAACAGAGAAGATAACTTTTTAAGAGGAAAAATTAAGTGTATTTATGTGCTATGCATTCTCCAGAGTCTGTTTAACATTCAGATACTTAGTAGATCTACCCAGATTTTGTGTGACTCTCCTTTTAGCTTTGCTGTTTTTTGTTTTGTTTTGTTTTGAGACTGAGTCTCACTCTGTTGCCCAGGCTGGAGTGCAGTGATGCGATCTCAGCTCATGGCAACCTCCACCTCCAAGGATCAAGCAATTCACCTGTCTCAGCCTCCCTAGTAGCTAGGATTACAGGCACCCACCACCACGCTGGGCTGTTTCTATTTTTAGTAGAGACAGGGTTTTACCATGTTGGCCAGGCTGGTCTCGAACTCCTGACCTCAGGTGATCCACCTGCCTCACTTGATCCTCCCAAAGTGCTGGGATTACAGGCGTGAGCCACCGCACCCCGCCTAGCTTTGCTGTTAAATGTAAAAACAAATAAACAAACCAGCCCCTCCAAGCTGCTGTATAAAAAGCTCTCTTAAAAACCATCCCATGGCTGGGCACGGTGGCTCACGCCTATAATCCCAGCACTTTGGGAGGCCGAGGCGGGTGGATCACGAGGTCAACGGATCGAGACCATCCTGGTCAACATGGTGAAACCCCATCTCCACTAAAAATACAAAAATTAGCTGGGCATGGTGGCGCACGCCTGTAGTCCCAGCTACTCAGGAGACTGAGGCAGGAGAATTACTTGAACCCAGGAGGCGGAGGTTGTGGTGAGCCAAGATTGCACCATTGCATTCCAGCCTGGGTTACAAGAGTGAAACTCCGTCTCAAAAAAAAAAACCAAAAACAAAAAAACCATCCCTTGTAGGGTCTCTCTAAACATGGACACTGGTACAGATGCAGCGAGCAGCTGGCAACCTGTAACAAGTAGAGAGGCTTTTGGGGATGAAGATCAACACTGTAAATCCAGCTACAGGTCACATAAGAAAATCCTGACCACACGGGGCAGGGGTATCGTATTCATATTGGGGGCTCCCAGGACGTGGCTGCAGGTCAGAAGAGGGCTGACAAACAGCGGTTTTGTATGTCATGCATCTGCAGAAAACAGTTAAAGAGACGGGATACTGGGCCTGGTCCAGCAGCCTGCATGGACGCCCAGGCTGGTCAGCCTTTTGCAGACTCCAGACCCAGTGCCCTGGAAGGTGACCGTGGGCAGCTCGGTGTGCTTCCAAGATTGGGCTGAGAGACACCAGCCCTTCCTCGGAAGGCCAAGTGGGATTGCAGGAAGTCCTTTCTTCAACCAAGGGGAGAGAATTCTTGCCTCAAGAATCCAGACAAGCACATCCCAGAAACCCAACTGTGGGCTCAGAGGGCCAGATCTCCGCATCTAACCTGATGTGTGACCGTAAGCAGGCAAAAGCCCTACGTAGACCCTTATTCCAACAACCCTCACAGCCTCTTGAACCCCATCTGCACCCTGGAATCCCACGCCCTAGCCCTGCCTCCTGTGAGTGTCTCAGCCTGCAATTCCTCATTAGCGCATCTGACCGCCAGCTCTAAAGGACCGTGCATCTGTGTAGAGAGCTCCGAGTTAGGGAACTCCCCCCACTGCCCGATTTCCCAATGCTTCAGCATGGCGTCTTCTCTAGAAAATGCCCATCAATAGAAAATGAATGACAGGGGCAGCCCGAACAGCGTCCTTTGCCAGAGTTCAGGGCAGAAATCTGGCTTCCCTCCCTGCCCCGCAGTGCACCCAAGATGATTCGACAGCATGCTCAGCCTTACTGCATGCCACCTCCTGCCACCTCCTGCCACCTTTCAAGCCCTGGAAGGAAGGCAGGATTGTTCTTGGTTTACATGCAAAGAAATGAAAAGACAGAGAAGTTAAATATTTTGCCTCAGGTGCTGCAAAGGAAGAGGAGAAACTGGGAGTCAACCCAGGACCATCAGACTCCAAGCTACACACACCCAGCTTCCAGTCACCAGGTGTACAAGTTTCTAGAGACAAGATCTTGCCGTGTTGCCCAGGCTGGAGTGTAGGGGTGCAGTCATAGCTCACCGTAACCTCCACCTCCTGGGCTCAAGTGAGCCTCCTGTCTTGGCCTCCCAAAGCACTGGGATTACAGGCATGAGTCATTTTACCCAGCCCTATATTTTGAACACTGACTACACACCGGGCATGTGCAGATGAAGGAATGGACAAATGTCAGAAGGAGCCCCCGTCTGTAAGGAGCTGACAGCCTAGATGAGGGGGTAACATGCAAAACCTTACACGAGGCAGGAAGAGCAGCTGGTAGGAGTCCTTGACTTCCCATATGGGCACATGGCATTCCAAAGAGGTCCCTGCCGTGGTAAAAAGGCCATGGCGCCTGCCACCAGTGATCCAGCCCCTCGCCCTGCATTTCAGATGCGTGTTGGTAACAAGACCTCTACTCTCAAGGCTTTCACAGGACAGAAAGCTAGACTCCAGCATGAGCTGGGTATTGTTCCCAAAAGAAAACTGCAATCAACCTAAGGGGCCTATTTATTGACAACGCGCAAAGTCATGACACTTTACACGAGGCCTGAATTTGCTTCATCGTGTAAAGAAAGCGACCCCTATTTCAGCCCATGCAAACTCATTTCTCTCTGATGCACTTGGAAGGTCTGGCTCTATGGGAAAGTGTTTGGTGAGGGGGCAGAGGTGGGGGTGAACAGGCAGCTCTCATCTGAACTTACTCCCAAGGTCTGCATCACAGCAGCTTGATTCTGGCTCCTTGAAAACCTGTCCACACACAACAAGACAAAGCAGAGAGTGGAATGAAATATAACCCTGGGAAATTTTCAAATAATGAAAACCAAAGCTCAGCAGTAAGAATCTTTTCTACTGGTGTCAAAACTCAGTTCTTCTTCCACCCTCTCCCTGCCAATTTCACATAATCGGTCTCTACTATTTTGTCTTTGGGGATTCCAAGGACCGGACGTTACATCATCGACCTAAAATCATGAGCGTTTTTTACTTCCACGTAAGTTACGATTCTATTGCCTGGGCTGGTTGTATTGAAATGTAAGCAGTCATTTCAGGGGGCTTTCTAGAAATCAGTTACACCCATGCCTCAATGCTGACAGAGACCAAAAGGGAGGAAATGGCAAAAATGTCTACATGCGATGTCATCAGCACCCCCAATGTGCCATCCCTATCCCACACACATATACACACACAGCTGTAGACTCACGGTTCTCTTTTTATTGTAAAGATGATTTCCCTGTAGTATTTTTAAGCTGGAAAGATTTTCTACAAGCTGGTGAAAAATCGCTCACTGCAGGAGATCCAGTGCATTGGCAGAAATCCAGCAACCCCATGTATTGGTAACTAGCTTGGTAATGAGTCTCTTCCATGTAAATTGGCTCATTATTATCAATTTTTGTCAGCTCTCGAGTGAGTCTTGATCCACTCCCCCGTCTCAGCCCAGGTGTCAGCATGAGGCGAACGGGAGTGTCCCGACCCGCTTTCCACGCCTGGCACCTAAGACCTCACATCTCAGGGAGGAGGGAGAGAGTGAGGATGACAGACTCCCTGCCATTACAGCTTTGAATTTAACGTCCAGAACAGAGAGATGTTAAGGAGACTTGCAATGAGGTGTTATAAAAACCGAGTTTGATTGAAAGAGCTGGCAGGTGATGCAGATGAACACTTTGTCCTGTGATTCATTGCTATCAGGAGAACTAAATTTGTACATCCCGGAGGAGAGATGAGTAATGGGAGGCATAAAAATTGTCGATTTATACCTGCAAAGAATTAATCAAGAGGCCCGGAGGAGAGAGTGCTCAGCGGCCACTCCAGGTGCATGTGCTGGGGGTGGGCAGAGCCAGGAGGAGCCAGAGAAATTAGGCTAAATAGCAGGAATGTCTGTAATAACACTGAGGTCCATTAGGCAGAGACATCACATGGCCTCCACCACGGGATGCTACAGGATTGCCGCCAGAGAGACCTGCACAAAGGCAACTTGGGGAATGGATCTCTTCACAATGATTGGTGGATTTGACGATGTGTCTGGAAGATTTAAGGGTGAGATTTCCTCATCCTGAGGCCCTTCTCAGGCAACTGAGAAGCCGCCCTGTGCTTTGTTGACTAAACTTCCTTCACTAATTCAATTCAACGCATCTTAGAGCACCAACTGCAGAAAAATCCCTGCCCAGTGCAATGTGGGAGGCAGAGGGAGCCTGTCATCCTTAGAGTCAGTGAACACTTACTAAACACCTCCTGTGTGCCAGGAAATGCAGGGGGCGGCCCCCTAGCTGTGGGGAGCTGATGTCCCCACCCAGGGAGAGAAAGACAGCAGCAGAGGTAGGCAGGTCCCCAGGAGAGTGATGTTAGCTCAACCAGGCTTCAGATGATGTTCAAAGAGAACCAGATCAACAGCTAACATCTCTATGCAAGTTTTTCACAGAGTGGGCCCTTCACAAGTCAGTCTCCTTTCCTATGAAGGACAGACAATTACCCAAAGGCAATTGGAGAATTCTGAAGGCTTAAGAGACCTCTCCCTCCTTTCCAATTTCCTATGCTCTCAGCTTGATCCCCTCGCACTGGTGGCTCATAAGCAAGTGGGTTGAAGCACGCAGTAATGTTGGGATTTTTTGTTTTATTTGGTTTTGTTTTTTAGAGATGGGGTCTTGCTCTGTCGCCCAGGATGGAGTGCAGTGGTGTTACCATGGCTAACTGCAGCCTCCTGGGCTCAAAATGTCCTCCCACCTCAGCCTCCCAAGTAGCTGGGACTATAAGCATGCACCACCATGCCCAGCTATTTATCTTTATTTTTTTGTAGTGAGCCCAGATGTGTGGCTACGGTGAGGGCAAGTTGTGGTCTGAGTCCCAGGTTAGCCTTCTCACTCTGCCCGAATCCCCTGTTCCCTCTTCCTGGACTCCTGGGGGCACTGGTTTACACAGCGTCTGCACTCCTGGAAGAACTGGAGGTTGACTTTAGGAACTTCAATCTCAAGCTTCACACATGCTCCATTTCTGAGCTGCTTTTTCTTCAAAAACATATTTCTTACTTTGAGGTGTGAGGTCTTTGTAAAGTGTCTTCTGAGAAGTATGAATTCCACAGGTCGGAATAGGTGTTTCTTTAAAATAATGATTCACATTTGCTATAGGCTGAACGCTTTCATCTCCTCATTCGTATGCTGAAATGTTAACCCCCCAGGTAATGGTATTAGGAGGTGGCTGTTTGGGGAGGTGATTGGGTCATGAGGGTGGAACCTTCATAGTGCCTTAGGAGAAGAGACGCGAAAGATTGCTTCCTGTGTCTGCCCTCCACCATACAAGAAAACAAGAAGATGCCTGTCTGCAAACCTGGAAGCGAGTCCTAACCGGACACCTTGAATCTTGGACTTCTCTACCTCCAGAACCATGAGATATCACTGTTTGTTGTTTAAGCCACATGGTCTCCTGTTACAGCAGCCCAAACTAAGATAGAATTTAGACAGCTTTAAGAAAGGATGGGTGGAGCAACATCAAATGAGTTTCTTTACTACTGGACATGTCAGAGCCTTCCATATACTAAGATCAGCTCTCTAATTTGTGGGGCCTGGCACCAAGTGAAAACGCATGCCCCCATGTTCAGAAAGTATTAAGAATTGCAAAAGGAGGGCGGCAGAGCGTGACACTGGGTGCAGAGCCCTCCTGAGTCGGAGCCCGAGAGCCCACAGGCATCTCGCACCTGTGTAGTCAGCCCTGCAGGACAAGCCGAAGTTGCCATGCACACCTGCGTGCACAGCACATGCTGGAGTTGTTGTGATCTCCAAGGATGGAAAAGAGGTACCAGACCAAGGTAGCGACGTGCTCCTAACATGTAACCACAGATTGACAGCTCTGCAGAACACACTTAGGGAAATCCTGCTTACAACTGAGTTCTCATTTTCCTCTAATTTCCAAGCTCCAATACCCAGACATACAGGGAAAATTAGTAGTTTCCAAGAACCCCACAGGACAGTCGTCCGTAGAAAGGGAAAACCCTTTTTATCTGCTGGATCTTTTTTATTCCGGTAAGTGGGTTTGAGTTTTTTATTTGGGGATTTTTCTGGAAAGTGAGGTCCACTGATAATTTCTGCTCATTCCTTATTTTCTTCCATCGTTTAAAAAAAAAGCCCAGCATCTCTGAACTACAAAAACAAACTCCAGGCGACAATAGCAGGCAATTTACAATGATAGATGAATATAACAAAAAATAGCATGCTTCAGCTGGGGACGGTGGGCAGTGTTTTTTCTTAGAATGCCAGCTCTTTTAAAGAGCTGTTGAGCTGCTCCACCTTACTCTGCCCGTCCAAGAGGCACCGTGACACCCCTAGGCCCCTGGCTTCCCTGATTCTCTTTTCTCGGGTTATTTATGGCTAGGGAGGGAGTGAGGGTAGGACGTAAGGTACCCAAGTCTTAGCACTGAGTCACTTAAAAGTGGGTGGAGTCAGGGCTGTCCCATTAACTCCCACTTTCCTCAGGGCTCCGCCCACACTGTCTCCAACTGCTCTGACTCTGAACTGCCAGGTCCATGCCGCTGTCATTTCTGGCCTCCTGCTCTGTGCTCCTGCAGGTCTCAGAGTTAGCTTGGGCTCCACCCCTCTCTATCCCTCTCTCTTCCCCACTGTCTTTGTTAAGGTGCTGTGGCTGAAAGCAGCTCCCCCCACCTCCTGAAGGAAGCCTACTGGTTTGTTTTGTTCTTTAAGACAGTCTTCCTCTGTCACCCATGTTGGAGTGCAGTGGAGCAATCATAGCTCACTACAGCCTTCGATTCCTGAGCTCACGTGATCCTCCTGCCCCAGCCTCCCAGCGTGCTGGGATTACAAGCCTGAGCCAGCATACCCAGCCAGGAAATCCACTGTTTACCTGGGAGCAGTCCGCGTGCTGGTCTGGGCTGGCCAGCTCCTTGCATCTGGAGTTCACATCTCTGTTTATCACCAACACACACTGTGCACCTACTGAATGTACGTGCCGTGTACTTAGTGAGGGCCTCTGCATACAAGAATCCTGCAGACGATTTCTTATGAGGTTTGCAGATCCTGCCCTTGAAAAGTCCGACTCTGGTAGGAGACAAGAGGCTAAAACTGAAATGCAGAGCGGCCCACACCCGACCCTGGTTTAGCCCCTTCCAGAGATTTCCGTCATCTGCTATTTACAACTCCAACTCCTCCGGGGGCCCTTTTAAGACCCCTCAGCATCCCACCCGATCTCAACCTCGCCTATCCCTTCCATTCCTTAGCCCTGAGCTCGCACGTTCCACCCTCCCTGCAGGCACTCAACAGAGCCTCCCACCTCCCCAGGCTCTCCCTGGGTGTTCTTCCCTCACCTTCGCCTAGAGGACCCTTTCCCCTTCCGAGGTGCACTTCAAGCATCCACTTCTCCGGGCAGCTTTTCACAGTACCCACCTCCCCACCAGGTGAGATTAGCAGCTCCTCCCACCTCAGCACCTCTGCAGGAGCGCACAGGTCTCCAACACAGACCCCACCTGTGCCTCCCTGGCAGAAGTCTGTCTCTCCTGCCAGGCCATGAGCAACGGACGGCAGGGGGATCGGTTTGTGTTTCTTTCCCAAAGCCAGGGCCTGGCATCAGTGATGCTCTGCATTAATAGCACAGATCCGGAGAAGGAAGAGAAGTGAGTCAAACGGTGCAAACATACAGTAAGATAAAAGGAATAAGTTCAGTGTCACATAGCAGGGTAGGGTGACAATACTTAACCTGGTGATGGACACCCTGAATACCCCAACTCTATCACCACACACTATATACATGGAACACATTTTCTCATGGGTTTTGTCAGGCCTCCACGTGCAAGCCCGGACCCAGAAAGTCTGAAGTCCTGCCTGCCTTGGCTGATCGGCCCCCACCCTCTGCCTGCGTTTGCCATGATCCCTGATTGCCCAGCGGAGCTTCTGGACATTAAGCTTCTCTTCCCACCCTGCCATCTTAACTGTTCTTATGATAATGTGAATACTCCTCACCCCACTCTGCCATCTTAACTGTTCTTGATCTGTGAATATCCCTCCACCCCACCCTGCCATCTTAACTACTCTTTAACCCACCCACCACTGTAACTGAACTTACGGTAATGTATACTCCTTGCCCCTACCCCCACCACTGTAACTGATCTTACTCTGTAACTTTCCACTGCCCACCCCAAACCTATAAAACCAACTCCTATCCCACCGCCCTTCACTGATGCCTTTTTCCAGCCTCAGCCCACTTGTACCCAGGTGAATAAACAGCCATGTTGCTCACACAAAGCCTGTTTGGAAGATCTCTTTATTAAATGTGTTTAATATTCAGTACTATTGGACGAGAATAACAGGTTTCTCATAAATGTGCATTTTTTAAAAAAAGGAAATATGTAATCCCAGCACTTTGGGAGGCCAAGGCGGGTGGATCACAAGGTCAAGAGATCGAGACCATCCTGGTCAACATGGTAAAACCCCATCTCTACTAAAAATACAAAAAATCAGCTGGACACGGTGGCACATGCCTGTAATCCCAGCTACTCAGGAGGCTGAGGCAGGAGAATTGCCTGAACCCAAGAGGCGGAGGTTGCGGTGAGCCGAGATCGCGCCATTGCACTCCAGCCTGGGTAACAAGAGCGAAACTCCGTCTCAAAAAAAAAAAAAAGGAAATAAGCAGTGTATTAATCTGTTCTCACACTGCTACCGGAGACTGGGTAATTTATAAAAAGAGAGGTTCAATGAACTCACAGTTCCACATGGCTGGGGAAACCTCACAGTCATGGTAGAAGGTAAATGAGGAGCAAAGTCATGTCTTACATGGTGGCAGGCAAGACAGCATGTGCAGGGAAACTCTCCTTTATAAAACCATCAGATCTCGTGAGACTTATTCACTATCGCAAGAACAGAATGGGGAAAACTGCCCCCAGGATTCAGTTATCTCCACCCAGCCTTGATCTTGACATGTGGGTACTATTACATTTCAAGGTAAGATTTGGGTGGGGACACAGCCAAACCATATCAAGCAGGTATGTGAAAAACATTAGTGCAGATCCAAGCACCTTGGTCCCACATCCTGGTCCCAAGGGGCAGGAGTGAGTTCTCCAAGCTGGACAACCCCCCAAGGCAAATGGCAGCTACAACCCTCTCCCTCCTCCCTCTTATGCCCTCTGCACTTTCGACTCTGCCTCTCCCTTCCCAGCTCAGCTTTCGTGATGAGAATCTCAGAGTCCACAGCAGTGTGTTAGAAGGCAGAGAAGAGAAAAAGAAGCTCACAGTCTTAAGGGTGACAGCCCTGAAATGTTGTTAGAATTTGCCTGGGGACTCGACTTCACAGTCATGGCAAAGTAGATGCAAATACATATTCAAATCCAACGCAAATTCACTGGCAAATTTCCTTCTTCATCCTGGGACCAGTGAAGCTGGCAGGGTTTGGACGGGTGGTGCTTGTGTGGCAGAGCCTCCCTCCTCCCTCTCAGTACCCTCCACAGTACCCAGAGCTGAGTTCCAGGCAGTAAGAGGCTGCAAAGAACCAGTCCCAGAGGAGGGCTTGTCCTCAGGGACATCCTTCTGGAGCCATTGCCAGTGTGAGGCCTTCTGGGATGGGCCCATGAGGGACAAGCTTCCTGCAGGAAGGAAATGGGCCCTGTGCACATTCTGTATAAGAAGAGAGGAGTCAGGAGAGCAGCCAGAAGGAAGCCCTGTCACTCTGCAACCCGAGGGCTCACTGCAGGGAAGAGAAGATGCAAGGCACATCTCAGAGAACAGAGGAGAAGCTGGTGGTGCAGAAACTCATGAAACTGAGAAAGCCTGGCTGTAGGTGGTAGAGAGGAAGGGATGCTCCTGAGATCTCTGGGGACCTCCAAGAGGCCTGGAGCCCACTGAGGCTGGGAGAAGCTAACCTTAGCCTTGGGTCATGTGCAGGGATAGATGACATTACTCCAGGTGGTCCTTCCTGTCCTGAAGGCCACGTGTCCCAGAGCCACAGACCTCTTGTTTGGGAAGAGGTGGACATGAGGTCTCTGTTTCAGCAGAGAGCCCAAGATGAGGGGAGGCCATCACTCTGACAGCCTGGCAGGCATCTCGTCCTTCCCTGCTGACTTGGCACAGCAGGGTCGCTCCTCTGGCCACAGCAGAGTCCAGCCACCAGCAACAGGGCTCCCTCTGGTGGCACGTGCTCGACTCACTTCTGCGACCTCTGCACCAGTGGGTTGTAGGGGCACAGGCTTGCTTCAGCACCTAGGAGAGCTCCCTACGTGGGTTGGTGGTAGTAAAGGTGAGAATGTGCTAAATCCAAAATGGTTCCGGGGGAAACAGAGCCAAGATGGAGCATAGAGGGAAATCCCTGATTAAGAGTGCAGGCAACGGACGGGAGAAGCACCCATGCTTAGCCAAGTGCCTCTCTCTTGCCAAAGCACCACTCAGCTGGGACAGCCTCCACCCAGAGTTCTTAACAATGTATGATACACGTGATCACGACTTACTAAGCACCAGCTACATGCTAGGCATTGTACATGCATCATCTCTAACCATTGCTATAGTCCTCAACTTGTTTCCATTTTACAAGCAAAGAAACCAAAGCTCAGATTGGTCAAGAGACCTGCCTGAGGTCACACAGCAAAGATGCTACAGAACTACCCAGAGGTGGTTGTTGGGAAATATGGGGGTCATCCCTGTCTTTCCTCTCACAGTGGTTTATAGATCTGCCCTGAGCGTGGTTTTGGTGCCTTCTTTGGAAATCCATGGGAAAGAAAATTTTCCCCATGGGGAGAAAAAGTTTACCACAGCTGGGCATGATGACCATGACTTTTAAGAGGTTACTGCAGGAACTCACTAAAGGACAACATTCCTGTCAGGGTGCAATTAAAGTCCTGCCCACTTTCATGTTTATGGAGAGTTGGAAAGGGCAAAATGGCACCTGGTGAACTTGATGCCTTGTCGAAATGCATCAGTAAGCTCCCGGTGACACCCCAGGCCCTCTGCTGACCTCACATCCCCTCCAGGTGCCTGCTCACCACACAGTCCAGCCCTTCCTTGAGGCTAAGAGAAGATGATTGTCATCTGCAGCTGCCCTACAAATCCAGCTCTTCTGGAAACAGGTTTTCTGATGAAGAATCCCCCACCCATTCCCAGTCAACATGGCTCAAGTCTGACTCCACTATGGACTCCACAGCAGGCACCTGGCCAGGCCCGGTCAATCCAGGCATGATGTCCCCTGTTGAAGGTCACTGGCTCAGGATGGACAGGCAGCCCAAGTGGGCAGTCAGAGCCAGTGGGCTTCAGCCCTTAGATCACTGTTAGGAAGAGAAGCATATTTTCCCTGAGGCTCCTGGCTCAGGAGCTCTGAGGGACGCCTGAGGAGTAGACAGCATGAAGAAGGGCAGAGCTGTTGTGGGATCCTGGTGACACTGTTTGTGTCTGCATCTGGCCATCCCAAGCCACAAATTCTGGACTTTCTCATTAATGTAAAAACCTAACAATCCCCTTGCTTGAGCTAGAGGAGGCTCTGTTTCTTTCAAATGCAGGCAAAGCATTTTGACAAATTACCTCTCCAGGGACTTGCTCCTGGTGTTTTTTTCCACTCTAAATTCAACTTTCTAGGCTACAAAAGTCCTGCTATCCCCATGGCATGTCTCCTAACCTCTCCATTCTCTGACCTGTTACCGGGACATCTGGGTCTCCCTCTGTGGGACTTGTTCCCCAGCCTGAGACCTGATGCCTGCCTCCCCATGTTAAGCCCAGTGCCCATCACAGCAGCTCTACAAAAGTGGTTTAAACTTGTGCATCCTAAACCTCCACCCCTCACCTCAACATCTAAAGCAGCACATGGAGGTCAAGAAGTGTGTACTCATCTTTGAAGGAATGAGACTCCCCCCTAGCCCCAGCTGGTGTCACCTTCACACTGCCACATGACCTCAGAAAAGGATGTTGGCATCTAAGCATGTTACACAGGGCACCTGACTTGACCTCTCTTTGTCAACAGAATCAGGGTGCATCTCAGAAGACCTGTAGAGGAAGACTCCCTTCAAAAGCCCAGAGCATATGGGCTGAAGGTCAGTTATCTTCCATCTTTGATGCCCCACCTTTCCCCAGGGGCTTTGCCATCTACTGGCATTGTCATGCTCTCTCATTAGGTAAGTCAAGAGCGTTGGGGAAGGGAGAGAGGAGGAAAGAGAGGAGAGGAAATTGGAGAATGCACATGCCTAAAGATCCATGTACAACACATTTACAGTTGCCAATTTATAACACATCATGTACATTTCCATTTCAAAGGACAGAATTGTATCCCATTACAATAGAATACAAATGAATTCATTTGGGTATACATTCAATTTAAGGAAAAATATTAGATAAATAACAGTACAGATGGTGGACTGATTACAATGAAGAGAGATGCCACAAACAACCATCATTATCTTGTTGATTATGAAGAGAGCCACAAACAACCATCATTCTCTTGTTGAGCGACCTGGGGTGAGTAACTTAACCTCTGTGAACCTCAGTTTCTTTGTCTGTAAAACTAGAATGATGCACCTGCCCCGCCCTTCTCAACTAACAGAATGCCCGAGGCTCTGAGCAGCCAGAAGTGCTATGAAATGATTTCTGAGCCTTGACCTTGAGCCGATACCAGAAAATCAAGGCTCTGTCACTGCAGTGGGGCTCTTACTAACAAAGCTTAGTGGCCTATTTTGGAGTTTGTCCCAAAAGACTGAAATGAATTAACCTCGTGAGGTTTTTTTTTCCCCCTAAATAGCTATAATCTATACCATCAATCATGAGAAAGCACAAAAATTCAACTGCCTATGTGGTTTAGTGGTCCTATAAGTGATGGAAAAAGGCAGGGTAGAAAGGAAGACGGAAGGGTGAAGACTGTGGCAAACTGTTGAATCCACGCCCATGCCCCATCTGAGGAGCCAATGGCCACTGAGCTATACAAGCAGGCTGTCACGTGAGGCTAACATTCAAGATTGACGGAAATTTGCATTTTTTAGCAGAAACCAGGGGGGTTGATTTTTATATGAAATCCCCTGTGTTTATTATTTTTTTAACTAGACAACTCAACGTTAAAACTTTTGAAACACTTTGTAGGAGCCAAAACAATGTCTCTGGGAGCTAGACTTCACCCACAGCCCACAAAACTCTGTCTGGCAATATTGCAAACTTCCTGTTTTGATTCCATTTTTCAAGTTTGTAGGTTATGTTGATGTTAAGTCAAAAATAAAAGCAAGTAACCCAGCAAATGCCCCCCAATTTGAACAGGGGTTTCTCCTGTCACCCTGCACCTGCACACCATGAATCCACATGGAGAAGGCAGTGGCGTTCACTGACTTCTAGCCCAGTCATGGAGGGCGTGCTCTTCCCGCGCCTCGCTCTCCCCACCCAACTCTGCTGGACCACCTGGGCCTCTCAGCGGAGATCTCTGCAGATGAGAAAGAGCCCTGGAATATAGTTGACATGTTGTCCCAAGGTAAAACTGAATGTTTCTGTCCATTCTTGTTTCCTGAATTTTATAAGTTCTGCAAATTAAGTGCATTCACACACCATTGCTGACTGCCTTGTTCTGTGACGGGGAAGTCAGACTGCTAGACCCCAGTGTGCCCATGGGAAGAAAACATATTAATTGCAGCCCGAACATACATGCACACATGCATTCAACCAAGGCATGCTGCCAGCACTCTGCCACCACCTTCGACGTCCCTTATTGTGGATTTATCCCTTTAATATCAAAGGGGTGGCTTCCTTCTCTCTTGTCCCTGGACTCTTTATTGAACTCTGGCCACAAACATTATTTCCTCAGTGTCTCTGGAGGGGAGGAAAGCCCCTTTAGAACTTACTTGGGTGAACATTCAGATCCAGGGGCATGCTTATCAATCAGGGCATAGTAAGGGGGTTACATGTTAGATTTCTAGATACGTTTTACTCCCCTTTTTATGTGTCAGCAACAACACTAAATCGTCTTTGGAAACAAAAGAAAAACCAAACCCTTGACAAACATCCAAACACCTGGATGTAGAACTACAAAAGCTGACTCTTCATGAAGTCCATAGCACTAGATGGCCAGTTTCCTGAGGGCAGCTTCGCACACGTGCCTTGACGGGGCCAACGTGCTCCGTGCCCAGCACGGTCCAGACCCTGCCCACCAAGGACAGCGACTCAGTGCCAGAGAAACGGACAATTCGATGGGGTCCCAGGAGGATTTTGAAGACCACCATGCCCAGCTTACCTGTATCCCTACAGATTAATGACGATTTTAGATTTCATGTTTGAACAGAGGAAGAAAGAATATAACTAAATAAACTTCTGTGAAATTACATTTTCATTTAATAAAATAAGGTACCAGAGATATATGAGATTTATGTCTCATATATCTATAAAACATGTTTTATATAATATATATTTATACAAAAAGTACAATAAGACATACACACACACACACGTATGATTTTTTCATCTGCCAGCAAGGCCACAATTAGGGCATCTGCTGAGACCCTGTGTTGTAGAGGGTGAGGGACCCAGGCATGGTCTCTGCAGAGGACAGCAGTCACCAGGATTGCTTACTCATCCTTTGGACATGTGGCAGGATGGCACAGATCCACCCCATGTGATTCCTTTGACCAATTAAATACGAAGGTGTCACTTCCAAGCAAAAAGGGGAGAGATGCAATCGATGATTCAGCACATTCCCTTTCAGGGTCCCTGTGCTGTGAAGCTCACAATCACTCCAGATCGTGGCTGTGCTGTCCTCCTAGGTCTCAGAGGAGGGATGATGCAGAACTGAGTCCCTCCACAGAATCCAAGGCAGATTCAAGTGTTAGAAAGAAATAACCCTTTGCTATTTTGAACCAGGAAGACGTTGTGCTGCTTATGACCCACTGCCTCATTGAGCTTATTCTGACTGGCAGGAAGATCTGCTTGGCAACATCTATAGAAATTTAAAATGTTAATACCTTAGACTCTGTAATTTCATTTTTATGAGTTTTACACAATTTCTTTTTTATTTTACTTTAAGTTCTGGGATACATGTGCAGAACATGCCGGTCTGTTACATAGGTATACATGTGCCATGGTGGTTTGCTGCACCTATCAACCTGTCATCTAGGTTTTAAGCCCTGCATATGTTAGTTATTTGTCCTACAGTTCTCCCTCCTTTTGTCCTTGAACCCCTGAAAGCCCCCAGTGTGTGTGGTTCCCCTCCCTGTGTCCTTGTGTTCTCATTGTTCAACTCCCACTTATGAGTGAGAACATGCAGTGTTTGGTTTTCTGCTCCTGTGTTAGTTTGCTGAGGATGATGACTTCCAGCTTCATCCATGTCCCCACAGAGGATACAAATTAATTCTTTCTTATGGCTGTATAGTATTCCATGGTGTATATGTGCCACGTTTTCTTTATCCAGTCTATCATTGGTAGGCATTTGGGTTGGTTCCAAGTCACAGTTTCTTTTACACAACTTTACTTTTACACACATGCAAAGTAGTACGTGGGTGAGAATGTTCATGTTGTAGAGCAGACACTGAAAACAGCCAAGAATACATCAATCAGATTTTCCATATGTTTTATGCTTTCATGATTAATAAATCATGAACCATCCAGACTAAGGAAGAGTAGACAGTCCAGAAAGAGAATAGAGCACATTCCTGTAAACTGAGAGGAAACATTTCTCAAAACGTTGCAAAGCAGAAAAGCAAGATGCAAAATAAGAATGTACCATAATTTATGTGTGCCATCTTCAATCTCTTTTATTAATGTTTTATGGTTTTCAGCATACAGATTTTTCACTCCTTGGTTAAAGTTACTCCTGAGTATTTTTTACGCTATTGTAACTGGATTTTTTTAATTTCTTTTTTTAGATAGTTTATTGTTAGTGTACAGAAACACTACTTTATTAATATTAATTTTGTGGTGAGGGTGGTCATCCTTGTCTTGTTTCTAGTCTTACAGAAAAAGCTTTCGGCTTTTCACCATTGAGTATGATGATCGTGGTGGGCTTGTCATATATGGCGTTTACTGTGTTGACGTACATTCTTCTAAACCTATTCGAGAGCTTTTATCATGAAAGAACCTTGAATTTTGTCAAATGCTTTCTCTGCATCTATTAAGATGGTCATGGGTTTTGTGTCCTTCATTCTGTTAGTATAGTGTATTACACTTATTGATTTGTATATGTGAACCTCCTCGCATCCAGAGGTAAATCCCACTTGATCATTTGCAACAACATGAGTAAGCCTAGAAGACATTATGCTAAGTGAAATAAACCAGGCACAGACAGACAAATACCGCATGACCTCACTTATATGTGGAATATAAAAAACTCAAACTCATAGAAGTAGAGAATAGAAACAGTGGCTACCAGACACTGGGGTGGGAAAAATAGTAAAAGGAGAGACATTGGTCAAAGGACACAAGGTCTCAGAGAGACAGGAGGAATAAGTGTGATCTACAGCACAGCAAGGCGATGATAGTTAATAATAAGGTGCTGCGTATTTCAAAATTGCTTAAAGAGTAGATTTTAAATCTTCTCGCCACAAAAAATGGTAAGTATGTGAGGTGATGTATATATTAAATGACTTGATTTAATAATTTGATAATGCATACATATATCAAAACATCAGATTATACTCCATAAATACATACAATTATTACTGGGCAATTAAAAATAAAATAATTTTTAAAGGGAAATATTTGGAAAAAAAAAAAAAGTGCCCTGAAGTACTTCTTGCTCATTGACTGTTTCCAAATCACAGCAGAAGTTAAGCCACTTCATGCCTTCATAAATCTATTTGTCCATCCATCCATCCATCCATCCATCCATCTGTCCATCTGTCTGTTCATCCATCCACCTGTCTGTCCATGTGTCCATCCATCTATCCATCCATCCATCCATACATACATACATACACACATCTATCCATTTGTCTGTTCATTCATCTGTCCATCCATCTGTCTGTCGGTTCACCCATCCACTCATCCGTCCATCTATCCATCCATCCATCCATCCATCCATCCATCCTTCCTTCCTTCCCTTCCTCCATTCAACCCTGTCTCCATCTCTCCATTCATCCATTAAACATAATGAGATAAGTGTTAGACCACCAAAAAAGTGATCCCCATTCTGTGTTGGTTGTCTTTGAAGGTTGGCTGAGGGAAGTCACCCAGAGACCAGGAGATATATGGAGTAGGAGGCAAAAGTGTATACGCTTAGGGGTTAGCTGGAGCTGCGATACAGCTGTGCTGCCTTCACAAAGAATGTTGGGTCCTTGGACAAGTTTGTTAACCTCTTTGAACCTCCAATTCCTCATCTATTAAATGTTCTTAGCTAATCAGTGTAGTACAAAGATTCACATAGCCCAGAACTGAAGTGAGGTTGCTTTTTGAAGAAGTAAAGACTTTGCTCCCATCTTTCCCAGACATTTCAAGGCCTGGGTTCCACCCAAGAGACAGTCCCTGCAGAGACTGGAGGAAGAAAGGCCATGGCTCTCTCCCTATTGGCCACCACAGCCTGGCTGCTCCCCAGAAGGTCTCAACTCCTGCTGGTTGCACTCTCCACACCACTGTCCCTGCCTTTATTCCAGACATGGTGTCAGGGACAATGGAGTGTCTGTTCTTCCTGGATGCAGACTCCTGTTCTATTCCTTGTGAGTCCTCTATGCCAAGCTAACAGTCCCTAGTACAATTGCTTCAGGTTACCCTGATTTGAGTGCTCCAGGTATGTTCAGCTGAGCCCTGATTGATAGAAACTCTTATATGTCAGTCCTGTGCTGCAACCAGGGGTTACAGAGTTGAAAAATAAACAGAATGCCCCTTCACCCTGTTCAAGGTTCTCTAGCTCACAGGGGAAACAAAAATGCAAGAGAAAACTGCACACCAAACTCCCAAGTGCCACGACAGAAATATGGATTCAGAGCTGCGGCACCATGGAATGAACAGGCACCTTGCAAGCCTGATTATGGGTGAGACGCATCAGGGAAGGCTTCTCAAAGGAGGTGACACTCTATATGAGTCCTGGAGGGTTAATGCAAACTCCCTGGAAGGGCAAAGTGAGAACAGCCATCTCTCGGAAAATACACCATCTTCAAACACGTGAAAGTACACGAGCTTGCTACAGGAATGGTAATTTGCTCAGATGCCTGGGACCCATATTGGAGATAAGAGCAGCAGAGAGAGGACTGAAGTGATTTAAGGACCAGTATCAAATTGCTCACTTTTAAATTTTGTCATTCAAAGGCATGTCTTTTAAGTGACCGTCTGTTATAACTCACCACTGGGATATAATCATACAACTTGGAATAAAGGAAAGCCCTTTATAGCAAATAAATTTAGGGGTGTGTGTATGTCTGTGTGTATGCACTACCTGAGTGTGTGTATATATAGATGCGCGCGCGCGCGCACACACACACACACACACACACACACACACACACACTACCTGTTCTTGTTTTTCTTTTCTCATTTTGCAGCAGTCTAGGAACAAGCCCATTGGCTGACATTTGAAAACCACTAATCTCATCTGACCCTCTTATTCTACCCACAGGGAAGCATGTCTTTTTAAAAAAATTCATTTTTCAAAACGAGTTCAATTCTCTTAAGTGTTTATTGCTAGCCCTTTGACTGCTCCTCACAAACAGACCCCAGACCAGCCTTAGATTCTGCCAGGCACTTTGGTTCAGACAACGCTTGGTCCTAACACCACAGGGAAAAGCATTCAAGTTCCCAGATTACCTTTTCTGCAGGTCATTTGATAATACTTTCCACTCCTAATGAATGTTATGACAAGCAGTATATTGACAATTGCAGCCATCTACCAATAGACACATTTGCAAGAATAATGACCCCCTCCCCCCATAAAAAAGTAATTCTGCCAGTTGGTGGCCATTTGGATACTCATGGCTGGTTGCATTTGCCTCCAGGGAGAGAAAAACAGCAAAGGAGAACCTAAAGTGGGGAGGGTCTGAGTAAATCAGTCTCTCTCGCTGCCTCTGTCTCTGTCTCTGTCTCTGTCTCTGTCTCTGCCTCTGTCTCTGTCTCTGTCTCTCTCTCTCTCAAGCTCACACACACACACACACACACACACACACACACACACACCTGTTATTTTAAATGTGTTATGAGTTCTTTCTTGGTCTGGGAACCCATGGGCTGGTTCCTAGGATGCTGCAAAATGAGAAAAATAAGGACAGGTAGTACATAGACAAGTAGATTAAAAAGGGGGCATTCAGGGACCAAGGTCAAGTGTGAACAAAGCAACTTCCGTGGAGTTCTGTTTTCCGTGGCAGGGAGGTGCTAAAGTCATCTCAGAAGGTGAAAATTCCTGTCTGAATGACCTCTGGAAGCTTCCAGCAGATGTTGTTGGAATAGATTCTGCTTCTTCACTAAAATGCCAAAATGTTGGTTTGTACAGAAAATCCACTTTGTACAGAAAATGCAAAGATTCTAATATAAGAGTCACCCTCACCTAAGCCATGGGCTCACGCTGTGAGAGAGCTGTGCTGAGTGAGGCTGAAGGAGGGAAGGGGAGGGTTGTCCTTCATCCTGCACTCGCTCTGGGGTGCCCGAGCTGAGCGGAGTCACGAGTGGGATTGCTCTCTTTCTTTACGCTGCTTTCATTCCGTTTCTCCTCCCATGCCCCCATGCCAAAGAAGAGGGAGTTACCTTCTATTTTGACAGCATTGGTTTGCTTTGATGAGAAAGGCAAAGTAATCTGATAGAGCCAAGAGAAGGAAGAGGAGGGGGAAGGGGAAGTGAGGGAAGAAGAGGAGGAAGAGCTACTGCCTAGTCAGGAGAAGCCTGGCTGCTGGGGCCTCAGGGCAATAGTGGCTGCCTCCTCACCCACCCAGCCCAATCATAGCTGCAGTGCCTGACAGGGAAAGTCTAGTCCACATTGTCCTTGACAACTGAACCTGCAACATGGCTGCATGTTT
Organism: Aotus nancymaae; assembly: GCF_030222135.1. Classification (NCBI taxonomy): domain Eukaryota; kingdom Metazoa; phylum Chordata; class Mammalia; order Primates; family Aotidae; genus Aotus; species Aotus nancymaae. The sequence continues at coordinate 22,721,958 of NW_026988441.1, read as the reverse complement.
GAAACTTACCACAAGTCTTGGGATGCTTGTAGCTTTGGACCACATTATTTTTAATAAGTTCATTTTTGAAGATTTACCTGGCACAGCAAGGACACATCTTTGAGAGCCAGCGGATTCTAACTTGCATTCTGATCTGCTGTAAGGCCTTGACCAAGACTGTGCCTTGCCCAGGCCACAGTTTCATGCTGCTGTGTGGCCTTAATCAGGGAGCTTTATCTTGCCCTACCCAGCTCCAACCATGGTGATTTCTTCTGGAAGGTTCTTGTTAGTTAGTGTTAGTGTAATGCCAGGCCCTGAACTTCATGCAGGCTATGGTCAGAACATTGAGAATGTTTGCAATGTCCATATATGGAGGCAGAAGGCCAAACATGACAACCTTTTGGGGAAAACTCTGAGATGCCAGAGACCAGCAAAAGGCCAGAAATTGGATCATGATACAGTTCTTCAGAATTAAGGCTCCGCCAGGCATGGTGCTCACGCCTGTAATTCCAGTACTCTAGGAGGCCAAGGAGGGCAGATCACATGAGACCAGAAGTTCAAGACCAGCCTAGGCAACATAGTGAGATCCCATCTTTACTAAAAACAGAAAAATTAGCTGGGCTTGGTACTGTGTGCCTATAGTCCCAGTCGCTCAGGAGACTGGGTCATGAGAATCACTTGAACCCAGGAGATGGAAGTTGCAGTGAGCTGAGCTCATGCCACTGGGCTCCAGTCTGGATGGCAGAGGAAGACTCAGAAGAAGAAGACAAAGATGTAGATGAAGAATAAGGAGGAGGGGGGCAGGAGGAGGAAGAAGAAGGGGAGGAGGAGGAGGAAAATAAGGCTTAGGCTGGGGAAGTGTTTTAGCTATCTCCACTAGAAATTAGACTATCTGGGAAACTGCACATTTATTCTTCCCTTCTATAGATGCTACATGGATGAAGTCCATGACTTGAAGAATGAGCCTAGGATTATAGTCTTGTGCCCTCCAGGAAGCCTTCCTTCCTTCTTTCAGCCTGCCCCCAGATTCCTGCACAGGTTTCTAGTCCATTTATATCAAAGCTTGCATTGGCCAAATCTTGTGACTGAGTCTCACCTCTCAGTGTCAATATGTTCCATAAGTGCCAGGTCCTGAGCTAAGGAGCAGAAAGACCAAGCAATAAGGTGCACCTTGGTTCACGCTTCACCACCTTCAGGCCTTTCTCAAGTTTTCCTTCTACATAAAAGATTTGAAATCATCCTGACACTCTCCATCCCTATCCATTTTCCTCACCATTTCCCTTCGTTTTTCTCCTTAAAACCTATCACTAGAGTGGTGTCAGCAACGATGGTAGAGTAAGAACCTCTGAAAATTCTCTCATAAAAGGAATAAGAAAGCTTACAAAAATAGTCAGTGTCCTTTTTTTTTTTTTACAAAACTCTGGAAATTAACCAAGGGCTTGCAACAACCTTGGGAGTATTTATTCAAGAAAAATGGCTGATTCTCAGTAAAAACAGTGAGCTTTATGGTATGTTAACTTGCCTTACTCCCATTCCTTGGTTTCCAACCCAGTGATAACCTTGAAAAATGACAGCCCACACTCTCAGTACAGTCTGGCAGTCGCAGGAGAAAGACAAAGAGATCTGGAGCTCTTTCAAAGCCTGGTTTCCAAAACTTACCAATGCCTCGCCTGTCTGAAAGTTCACCTGAAGAGTCCACTTGCAAGGCTGTTTGTATTTGACTTGACTTGAAGCTTGTCTAGAGTAAAAAGTTTTCTCTTCAGTGGACATTTGATGAAAACAATTTAGATGCAAATGTCTTAACTTTACGGCTAGCTGGAGTGCTGGCTTCAAAGGTGAATAAGAACTGGTAAACAATAGACTAACCAAAAGTTTTAAAAGGACAAATTGAGAAATGAAGTATCCACAAGGGCTTTGAAAAGTTCTGACATATTCCTGGCAAACTAGGCCACACAAATGCCCAGGGCTGTGCACATGCTTAGGAAGTAGTTGAAAAGTACCTAATATCTTACCTCTACTGATTAAGAGGTGCTGAACAGGCGGGAAGTGAAGGAAGGAAGGCAGAGTCGCCAAATCCCTGACTCTGTGTTTGAGACATGTATCACAGAGTTCCTTGCAACAGACTGGAAGGCTTTATTAGTTCCAGACATTTAAGTAAATATCTGTCCAGTAATTAGCTGACCACTAAGCTAAACTGAGTAGAGACTTCAGTGGTCACACAATGGAGAACACAGACTCAACAGAATTTGTTCAGAAAAGTCACTAAACAAACAACAAATTCAACAAGCTGAGTCTCAGTAAAAATGCAAACTTGAAGATAGATCAATCGAGATTACCTAGTCTGAGCATTTTTCTTGACTAAACTCTCCCTAGGTTGTTGCAAGCCCTTGGTTAATTTCCAGAGTTCTGAAGCCACAACAAATCCTGAAGAAAGGGGAAATCTGATTGACAGTTATCTTATCCAGTTTTCAACAACAACAACAAAATTAGAAGACGTGTGAAGAAGTAAGAATTTTGGCCCATATATGGGGGGAAAAAAGCAATCAACAGAAACTGTCTCTGGACATCAGATTGAAGACAAATACTTAAAGACAAAGTCAGATATTTTAAATATTTAAAATCTTTAAAGAACTAAGAAAATCATGTCTAAGCAATTAAAAGAAAGTCTGATAATAATGTCTCACCAAATAGAGAATATCAATAGATAGAAATTATTTTAAAATGAACCAAATAAAAAGTTTAAAAGAACTATAACTGGAGTTTAAAAGTTTAACTAATTTTAAAAACACACAGATGAGGGCCGGGCGCGGTGGCTCACGCCTGTAATCCCAGCACTTTGGGAGGCCGAGGCGGGTGGATCACGAGGTCAAGAGATCAAGACCATCCTGGTCAACATGGTGAAACCCCGTCTCTACTAAAAATACAAAAAATTAGCTGGGCATGGTGGCGCGTGCCTGTAATCCCAGCTACTCACGAGGCTGAGGCAGGAGAATTGCCTGAACCCAGGAGGCGGAGGTTGCGGTAAGCCGAGATCGCGCCATTGCACTCCAGCCTGGGTAACGAGTGAAACTCTGTCTCAAAAATAAATAAATAAATAAAAACACACAGATGATTTGAGCAGGCTGAAGGCATAGTCAGCAAACTTGAAGACAGATCAATTAAGATTACCTAGTCTGAGGAATAGAAAGTAAAAACAATTAGGAATGAACATAGCTTTAGAGGCCTGTGCAGCATCCTCAAGAGTACCAACATATGCATAATGAGAATCCCAGAAGGAGAGAAGAAAGAGAAAGAAACAGAATAAATATTTAAAGAAATCAGAGCAAACACTTCCTAAATTTGATGAAAAATTTAAATCTACACATTCAAGAAACTCAACAAACTACAAGTAGAATAAACTCAGATTGACTCACTGCTAAGCACAGCCTCATGAAATTGTCAAAAGATAAAGTAAGAATATCGAAAGCAAGAGAAAAATGACTCATGACTAACAAAGAATTCTCAATAAAATTTACAGCTGATTTTTCATCAGAAACCAAGGAGGCCAGAAGGCAGCCAGATGGCACATTAAAAGTGCTGGAAGAAAAAAACTGTCAAGCAAGCATTCTGTATTCAGCAACATTATCCTTCAAAAATGATGGAGATATTTAGATATACCCATAATAAATGTATGTCGATGAATTAGAAAATCTGGACAAAATGAACAAATGTTTAGCCATACACAAACTCAAAATTGACTTGAAAAGAAATAGAAAATCTGAAAGACCTCTAACAAGTAAACAGATTTAATTAATAGGCAAAACCTTTCCAACAGAGAAAATTCTAGGACCAGATGGCTTTACTGGTGAATTCTGCCAAATATTTAAAGAACTAACACCAATCACTTACAAACTCTTCCAAAAATAGAAGAGTAGGAAACACTTTCTAACTTTTTCTATGAGTCTAGTATTACACTGATACCAATACCAGACAAAGACATCACAAGAAAAGTATAGACCAATATCCTTTATGAATAAATATGCAAACTCCTCAAGAAAATACCAGCAAACAAAAATCTAAAAGCATATAAAAAGGATCATACAGGATTCTAAGATAGCAGAGTAGGAAGCACCAGAAATATCTCTTCACCTAGACAATAATTGCACAGGCAAAACCATCTGATATAATGATTTTGGACTTCTGGAGTCTATTACAGGCTTTCAACTTCCAGGGGAAGATAAATGAACTCCAAATAAGATTAACTCAAAGAAATTCATACAAATACCTATTATAATCAAACTGTTGAAAGCTAACCACATCAGAAACTTTGGAGATCAGAAAAAAGTGGGCTGACATATTCAAAGTGATAAAAGGAGAGACTCTTAGCTAAGAATTCTATAACCAGCAAAATGGTCCTTCAAAAGTGAAAGAGAAATAAAGACAGTCCCAGATAACCAAAGCTGATGAAATTTGTTGCCACTTGGCCTGCCCTGCAAGAGATGCTTGAAAGGAGTCCTACAGGTTAAAATAAAAGGACATCAGGCAGTAAGTTAAAGCCATATTAAAAAATAAAGGTCTCAGTAAAAGTAAATCAATGGGTATTTTAAAAACTAGTATTATTTTAATATACAGTACATTATTGCTAAAATAGATTTTTAACATTCCCACCACAAAAAATGACAAATGATGAAGTCATGAGAATGTTAATTAGCTTGATTGAGTCTATAATACATACATGGATAAAAACATCACATTGTACTTCATAAATATACACTATTATTGATCATTAAAAGTGAATAAATAAACTAGTACAGTAGCAATGGTGTGTAACTTCAATTTTTGTTTTCTATGTGATTTAAGAGACTAATGCATTTTTGAAAGCAGAATTGTTAGCCCCAAATCCAATGTTATTGCAACTCTGGTTTGTAATTTCACATTTTTTCTACATAAAAAGAGACTAGTAAATACAAAAATTATGTTAGTTTATGTTTTAGGATGCACATGTGTAAAGATATATTTTTGTGACATTAATGACTGAAAGAGGTGGAGATGTAGCTGTCAATAGAGTGGTTTTTATATGTCATTTAAGTTAAGCTGGTATAAATTCATATTAGAGTGTTATCACTTAGAATGTTAAATATAATCACCATGGTAACCATAAAAAGTAGTTGAAGAACATACACAAATGGAAATGTGAAAGAAATCTAAACATTCTACTACAAAAGCTTACTAAACACAAAGGAGAACAGTAATGTAGTAAATGAGAGACAAAAACTGTAAGTTACATGGAAAACAAATAGCAAAATGACAAAATGTAAGGCTGTCCTTATGAGTAATTACTTAAATGAAAATGGATTAAGCTGTCCAATCAAAAGATAAGACTACACAATAGACAAAAATAAAAATGATCCAAGCATATGCTTTTTGCAAAAGTCTCACTAGATACAAAGGCAGAAATTGATTGAAAGTTAAAGGATTGGAAAAGGATATTTCAGCAAATAGTAACCAAAAGAGAGCAGGGAGGGCTATCCTAATTTAAAAAACAGAATAAACTTTTAAGCAAAAACTTTACAAGAGACTAAGAACAATATTATATACTAATAAAAGATTAAATATACCAAGATAAAATAATTGTAAATATTTGTGCACCTAATAACAGACCACCAAAATATGTAAAGTAAAATTTGACAGAATTGAATGGGGAAATAAAATGTTCTACAATAATATTTGGAGACTTTTATACCTCATTCTTAATCATGGATAGAACAAACGGGTAGAAGATAAATAATAGAAGACTTAACACGATAAGCCAACTAGATCTATATAGAGCACTTTACCCAGCAGAATACATATTCTTTTTAAGTTTATATGTAACAATTTCAAGGATAGACCATATGTTAGGATGTGAATTAAGTCTCAATATATTTTAAAAGACAGAAAACCATATAACTATCTTCTCAAACCACAACAGGATAAATGTAGAAATCAATAACAGAAGAAAAACTGAAAAAAATCACAAATTTGTAACTTGTGGAAATTTTAAAAACTACTCTTAAACAACTAATGGATCAAAGAAAAAATCAAAAGAGAAATTAGAAAATATGTATAAATGAATGAAAATAAAAACAGAACACACTAAAACTTATGGGGCACCATAAAACAGTGTTAAAGGGAAAATTTATCATTATAAATGCTTACATTAAAAAACAAGAAAGATTTCAAGTTCATAACCTAATTTTACAACTTAATGAACACAAGAAAACGAGCAAACTAAACCCAAAGCTAGCAGAGAGAAGGAAATAATAAAGATTAGAGCAGAGATAAAGGAAATGGTGAATAGAAAAACAATAAAGTCAACAAAACTAGAAATTTGTTATTTTAAAAGATCAACAAAATTGACAAATCTTTAGCTAGATGTACTAAGTAAAAAAGAGAGAAGAATCAAATTACTAAAATTATAAATGAAAGTAGGGACACTACCAGTAATCCTGTACAAATTAAAAGGATTAGAAGAGAATACTATGAATAATTGTACCAAATAAACCGGATAACCTAGATAAAATGGACAAATTTCTAGAAACACGTAGTATTAGTAAGTCTTAGTCATATAAATTAGGCTGCAAAAAAAAAAAAAGACATTCAATTTACAAAAGAAGAAGTAAAAACATCTCTATTTGGAACTGATACAATCTAATATGTAGAAAACTCTAAAGATTACACACATATACACACACACTCACACATAAAAAAACTCTAAGAACTAATAAATTTAGCAAAGTAACAGGATACAAAGTCATCACACAAAAATTTGTTGCATTTGTATACACAAACAATGAGCAATTTAAAAGAGAAATTAATAAAATAATTCCATTTACAATAGCTCTACCTAACACTGAATACAAAAATAACTCATAATGAATTTATGACCTAAATGTAACATTTAAAACTATAAAACTCTTAGAAGAAAACAGAGGACAAAAGCTTCTTGACATCAGAGTTGGTAATGGTTTCCTGGATATGAAAACAAAGACACACCAAAAAAATAAAGATAAATTGGATTCCATAAATTTTTTAAATTATGCATCAAAAGATGCTATTAACAAAGTAGAAAGGCAAGACAAAAAATGGGAGAAAATATTTGCAAATCATATATCTGATAAGGCATTAACAGCCAGAGTATATAGAGAACTTCTAAAACACAACAGCAGAAAAAAGGACTTGAATAGATATTTTATCAAAGAAGATATATAAATGGCAAATAATCCCATGAGAAAGTGCTCGCCATCAGTAATCATTAGTGACATGTAAATCAAAGTTACAATGTAATAGATGGGGTATGAGATCAATATACAAAAATCAGCTGTATTTCTATATGCTAGCAATAAACAATGAAGAAATGAAATTAAGACAACGCAATTTATCTCAGCATCAGAAAGGAAAAAATGCTTAGGAACAAATTTAACAGAAGCATAAGACTCATACACTAATAACTACAAAACATTGTTGAAAGATTTAAAAATCTAAAAAATTGAAAGACATCCTGTGTTCATGAATTGTGAGAACTTGTATTGTAAAGACACCAAGCTGATCTGCAAATTCAATGTAGTCTCTATGAAAACTACAAGTGCTTCTTTGAGAAACTGAATCCTAAAATTCATATAAAAAGGCAAGGGATTCAGAATAGTCAAACACTCTTGAAAAGAAAAACAAAGTTGGAGCACTCACAATTCCCATTTTCAAAACTTAACACAAAGCTGTATTAATCAAGACAGCATGGTTTGACATATAGATCAAATGAATAGAATTGAGAGTCCAAAATAAACCCATACATTTGTGGTCAACTGATTTTTAACAAAGATGCCAAGACAATTTAAAGAATTGTCAAAGAATAGTCTTTTTTAACAAATGGTGTTTGGACAACTAGACATCAAAATGAAAAGAATGAGTTTAGACCCCTACAGTATGCCATATTAAAATCAACTCAAATTTACACGTAAGAGAGAAAACTATAAAATTCTTAGAAGGAAACACAGTTGCAAACTTTGTTACCTTTGATTTGGCAATAGTTTCTTAGATATGACATTAAAGTACAAGCAAGCAAAAGAAAAAAAGGAATGAATTAGACTTCATCAAAAATTTTAAAAATGGTGTGTCAAAGGATGACACTACCAAGAACATAAAAAGACAACTCATCAAATGGGAGACAATATTAAGCAAATGATATTTATTCCCCTCTACCAAGTGGGCACAACGTCAGAAGACAAAAATCCCCCGAGGTCCGTGGTGTCTACATGAGGGAAAATGAACTAGAGGCAGTCATCAGCTTCCCTGGCACTTGAATGCTTCCCAGGAAGACCGCTCTGGTCTTACCTCACTGGAGGTAACAGCATGGTAGACCTCCAAGGGTCAGGTAAAAACAAAGACAGGAAACAGAGGTCACAGTGGCAGTGTGTAGCTATTCATCATAACTCTGTGTTTCTCCTAGCTTTGGTGCCCAGTTGAAGATACCAGCCAACTGCACAGCCCACTCAGAAAGCTGAACTGGTCACTTTCAGAAGCATGGTGGAAAGTTCAACTTGGCCTGAGTCCCTAGATGGCTAGACTCTACACCCAGCCGATTTATTTGGCCTGAGAGTCCAAAGAGTGACTCAGTTTAGCCAAAAAGCCCGTGTCAAGCCCAGGCAGAGAGATGTTCACCTTTGCCCATTTTAGAGAAGTGTAGGGACTAGACCTGCTCAACCCGGGAGATCAAACAGCAGCTCAACTCCATCAAAAGCCTACCCCATTGCTTTATCCACATCGGTAGGCAATCTTCAATTGTGCATTCCTAAAGAGCATAGTCTCTGATCCCACCCCTCTTGAGCAGCACCCTCACCTAACCTCAGAGCCCAGCTTGCAGACTTGTCCAACTGCAGATTCCAAAGAGCAGAACCACCCAACCAGGGAATATATCCTTCAGCTAGCCTGACCAGAGGCTATCACAGAACTCAGACAACAGTTCCAACTAATAGCAAAGCCCAGCCAATGATCTCTCCAGATAGGGGAACCCAGATAGAAGCCCCAGCCAACATCAGAGGCAGAGGTTGCAGTGAGCTGAGGTCGCACCACTGCACTTCAGCCTGGGTGACAGAGTGAGACTCTGTCTCAAAAAAAGAAAAAAAGAAAAGAAATAAATAAAAAGAAATCAGTAGCATTTCTATACACTAACAGTAAACTATCCAAAAAAAGAGAAATCCCATTTACAATAACTATACACACACACACACAGTATTTAGAAATAATTTTAACTAAAGAGGTCAAAGATCTTTTCACTGAAAACAAAACATTTATAAAACAAATTAAAGAAGATACAAATAAATAGAAAGCTATCCAGTGCTCATGGATTAAAAAAATTAATGCCATGAAAATGTCTACTATACCCAATGTGGTCTACAAAGCAATGCAATCCTATCAAAATTCCAATGTCATTTTTCACAGAATAGAAAAAACAATCCTAAAATTTTGTATGAAACAACAGAAAAACCCAAATAGCCAAAGAAATCATCAGCAAATAGAACAAAGCTAGAGGCATTATACTACATGATTTCAAATTATATTACAAAGCTATAGTAACTAAAACATCAGGGTACTGGCATAAAAATAAACATGTTGACCAATGGACCGAAATAGCCCAGAAATAAATCCATACATGTACAGTTAATTAATTTTTGATAAAATGCCAAGAACACACAACGGTAAAAGGATAGTCTCTTCAGAAAATGGTGCTAAGAAAAGTGTAAGCCCACATGCAAAAGAATTAAATTGGACTCTTTTCTGATACCATATACACACATCAACTCAAAATGGACTGAATACTTAAATGTAACACTTAAAATTTAAAACTATAAAAAGAAAACATATGGGGAAAGCTGCATGACATTAGGTTTGGCGACAACTTTTTAGAATTGACTCAAAAGCAGAAAATAGACAAATAAATTACATCAAACTTAAAAACTTCTGCATAGTGAAGGAAACAATTAATGTGAAGAGACAGTCTACAAATTGGGAGAAAATATTCGTAATCCATACACCCAATAAGGGACTAACATTCAAAGCGTATGAGAAACTCAGGCAACCAGTAACAAGAAAACAAATAATTTAATTTAAAAATGAGCGAGGGGCCGGGCACAGTGGCTCATCCCTGTAATTCCAGCACTTTGGGATGCCAAGGTAGTTGGATCATGAGGTCGAGAGATTGAAACCATCCTGGCCATTGCATCAGGAAAATGCAATTAAAACTACAATGAGCTATCATCTCACACCCATCAGAATGGCTATTAAAAAGACGAGCTGTTGGTGGGAATGTAAATTCGCACAGCCTTTATGGAAAACTGTATGATGTTCCTTTAAAAATTACAAACAAAACTACCATTTGATCCAGCAATCCCACTTATGGATATTTACCCAAAAGAATTGAAATCAGTTGATTGAAGAGACATCTGCACTCTCACTGCCATTGCAACACTATTGACAATAGCCAAGACATGGAATCAACCAAGTGTTCATCAGTGGATGAATGGGTGAAGAATGTGTGGTGCACATACACAATGAAATACTATTCAGCCAGGAGAAAGAACAAAATTCTGTCATTCACAGCAACATGGCAGGACCCAGCGGATATATGCTAAGTGAAATAAGCAAGGCACAGAAAGACAAATACTGCATGATCTCCCTTAAATGTGGAATCTAAAAAAGTTAAACTTGAAGAAGCAGAGAATGGAATGGTGGTTACCAAGGCCTGGGGGTAGAGGTAGGGTGATGGAAAGACATTGGTCAGAGAATTCAAAATTCCAAGCAGACAGGAGGAATACATTCAGGAGACCTATTGTACAGCAAGGTAATTGTACCTCGTAACAGTGTACTGTATACTCCATAACTGCTAAGAATTTTAAATTTTCTCACCACAGAAAATAAGTATGAGTAGTAATGAACATGTTCATTAGCTTGATTTAGTCAATCCATAATGGATACATATCTCTAAACATCAACTGAAAAATAAATGCATAATTAGTAAAATAAAAATAAATCTACATGTGCACACCACATTTCACCTAGCCATTCTACTTAATCTATTATATAATGTGCATCATCTAATATGTTAAACAATGTGCAGCACCTAATATGTTATGTAATGTGCTTCTTTATCTTACTGTGGTTTTCCCACCAAAATTTAAGCTTAACAAAGGTAGGGATTTTTATGTTTTTTTCCCTGTTGTGTCTCTAGCAACTCTCGCAGTTGGGTACTAAATAAATACGGAATGAATAAGTGAATGGAGAGAGGGAAGGGAGGAAGTAGGGAGGAAAAGAAGGGAGGGAAGAAGAGAGAAAGAAAGGAGGAAGGAGGAAGAAGGAAGGAAAATACAGAAAGGAGGCGTAGAGGAAAGAGATAAGCATGTTATGTGCTCCTGAGTGGGAGGAGGATGCCTATAGGACATCTCTTGTTTGGGTACCAAGTTAGATTTTTAAATCACGTGGTGCACTAGCACATAGTAAATATTCAAAGACCATGTGCTGCTTTAATGAGCAAGCTTCCCTAACTTGTGTCTCCGGCTTCCCTTAGTTACCACAACCTCCTCTTCTTCTCCCAACCAGAGAAGATCCATAATGGAATGCTTGGGCCTTCAGGGGGCCACGGGACAAATTCTGCAGCGGGAGAATCACTTCCTACCTCTTCTTCCTCCTGGCAGAAAGTGGAGCAAGTCCCCTGAGCCTTCCATGCCCCTGCTCTGATGTACTTGTCAGGGTTAAAAGCACTGCAGGTGCCGAGCGCAGTGGCTCACACCTGTAATCCCAGCACTTTGGGATGGATCACCTGAGGTCACGAGTTCGAGACCAGCCTGGCCAAACTGGTGAAATCCCGTCCCACTAAATTTACAAAAACTAGCCAGGCGTGGTGGCAGGTGTCCGTAATCCCAGTTACTTGGGAGGTTGAGGCGGAGAGACCAGTAAATTTAAAAAAAAATGGCTTTGGTTCTTAGAATGTAGAAAAGCTGCTCAAATCACTCAAGTGGGTGCTCTGCGAAAATAAACTTCCATTGGTTCCAGTTTTATTTCAACTTGCCTGTAAGTGCAAGGATTGTTTACAGAGGCATGCCCAGTGTTCTAGGCCCATAGTAGGACCAAAATGTTGAAGCTGAACGTTGTGTTTTCTATGCTTGCTTTAGCTGGGGACTCACAAGTTAAACAGCCACAGGACCAGTGCTGTGGTGAAGAGTAGGCTGTGTTGGGGACTGTGGTAAACTAGACGGGTCATGCTGACACCCAGTTCCACTGAGGGCGGCCATGGATGTAGGATTGCCACAGTTGTCACATCTCCACCTCTCTCTGTCTCTCTTTCTTCCTCTCTCTTATTCTCTCTCTCTCTCTCTCATTCTTTCTCTCTCATTCCCTCTCTCAGTCTCTCTTTCTCATTCTCTCTTTCATTCTCTCTCTCACTCTCTCAGTATCTGTCCCATTCTCACTTGCTCTCTTTCTCATTCTCTCTCTCATTCCATTTCTCTCATTCTTTCATTCTCTTTCTCTCTTGTTCTCTCAGTCTCTGTCTCACTCTCATTTTCTTTCTCACTCTCTCTCTTATTCTCTTTCTCTCATTCTCTTTCATTCTCCCTTTCTCATTCTCTCTCATTCTTTCATTTTCTCTTTCTCTTTCTCATTCTCTTTCTCTCTCAGTCTGTCTCATTCTCTTTCTCATTCTCTGTTTCTCTCTCTTATTCTCGCTTTCCCTCTCATTCTCTCTCTGTCTCTGTCTCATTCTCTTTCTCTCTCTTATTCTCGCTCTTTCTCTCTCATTCTTTCTCTCTGTCTCATTCTCACTCTCATTCTCTCTTCCTCTCTCTCATTCTCTCTCTCATTTTTCTCCCCAAGATAAGCTGAATGTCTGAATTTTCTATGAACTGTCATTTTTAAATGCTACAAAATGACCCAATTTGCTTAGATTCTGTATTGTTCATTTATTAACGTATACAGTACAAAGTTGTGCAAACGTCACCAGAATCTAATTTTGAGAACATTTACATCATTCCTGTGAGAAATAGTGCTCCCCTTACTGGTCATCCCTCATTCTACTCCCATCCCCCACAGCCTAGACAATTACTACTCTACCCTCTGTCTATAGATTTGCCTATTCTGGACAGTTTATATAAATGAAATAATACCATCCATGGTCTTTTGTGACCGGCTTCTTTCCCTTAGTGTACTGTTTTGGGGGTTATCTTTGTTTTGGCCTATATCAGAACTGTATATCTTTTTGTTGGTGGTAGTAAATAATATTCTATTGTATGGCTACATGACATTCTGTCTGTTTATTCATTGGCCATCAACAAGGCATGTCACAGGCTGGACCCAGCCCTGGGGGACCAACATTTCATCATGCAACAACCTCCTGGCTGGTGTCCCCATCTCCTGTTTACTCCCCCTGCCCTCTGCTGACAGAGGGTGTGGCTACAACCAGCCAGACAGCCCAGGGTAGAAACGTCGGGACAGTTTTTCTAAACCAAGGCTCTGAGCGTGTCGCTCTCCTCCCTCCCCACCTTCATACTGAAGTTGCCCTCCTCTCTTGGCTTCAGGGTGGACACCCAGATCCTTCGTCCAGCACACACACTTTTGCAAGACCTGGTCCCACCACCCTCCACACCCTGCCCTGGTAAACCCTGCTCTCCAACCCACCATGTCACCCTCTCCTCTCGAAGCCTGGGCATGTACAGTCCTCTGTCCCCTTGCTCATGCTGTGCCTCTGGTGTACAATTCACATATCGAGGGTCATTCTCTTCTACTGCGTGGGAAGCTGTTCTGGAAGGAGAATGGGTGTTCCTTCTCCATTGCTGTCTCTGTCCTCAGGACCTGGGACAGAGCAGGTACGTAATGAATGCCTGATGGTGGAATAGATTCAGGCTGTTCCTCCATCTAAAATGCCCCTTCCGTGACTTCACGAGATCTCAGTTCCTCGGGGACAAGCTTTTACCCCTATTGTTAAAAATTTAGTCCACGCAATAATTTATTGAGGCTTAATTTGCATGCACTGAGGTGCAACCATTTAAGTGTATATTTTGATGTGTTTCAAGAAATATTCACCCATGGATTATACTCATGTGGCCACAGCTGCCATCAAAATATAGAACAGCCCCATCACCCCAGAAAGCCCCTCTGCGCCCCTTCCAGGTCAATGCCCTCACGCCCCATCTGAGGCAACCACTGATCCCTCCTGACACCAGAGCTGGGTGTTGGTGGCTGTGGGGCCCCATCGGCACAGACTGAGACAGCGCATGGTCTTGCGTGTCTGTCTTCATTTGCACGGCGCAGCATCTGTGCGAGTCAGCCATGCAGTCGGGTCTGTCGTGAATCCATTCTTTTTGCCCCATTCCCAGCACAGTACCTGTCTGTCAAATTGAATAGACTTCAATTGCTGTGAGATGATTCATAGCAAATTGTGTGTTTTTCATGAATAAAGGAAAAAGATGCGGTGTGCTTCTGGGAGGTGGAAAAGAGAAAGAAACCCACCCTGGCCCTTCACTTCTGTTCTCACCTGACCAAGTCTGGAGTGCAGGAAGAAAATGTGTGAGGGGTTTTTTCAAGAGACAGATGGGCTGCCAGGGTCCAAATCAGAGGTAGAGTGGCACATCCAGCTCAAACGGAAACAAACAACCCAAGCCTATGGCTTAAATCAGAAATTGATCTCTGCTGGTGAAGCAGGAAAAGGCCAGGAAACAACACTGAACTGGGAAGGAAAGGGGTGATTTATTTGGCCAGGAGCAAGGAAGCATAGCTGGCTAACAGCCAAGCTCGTCTAACAAAGGAAATCTCTGCCTTTATAAAGGCTTACAGCTCTAGATGTTACACGTGACAGGGCCTTGGGTTTACAGCTTTAGAAATTACAGGTGAAAGGGTCTTGGGCTTACAGCTCTAGAATTTACATGTGAAAGGGTCTTGGGCCCGTGGAGTAGGCATGGGGTATAGTGACTTAGGTTGGGTTTGGTCTTGTTTAAGTAAAAACAATGTCTTCCTTCCAGAAAGATTCCTCCACACCGTGCCTGCAATATCTACAGGAGAGCGATTAAGGTGGCACCCGGTCTGCCAGCCTTTACTTCTCCTATTGAAATGCAGTGTGGAAGTCAAGGAGGGGATGTTCTCAGATGCTTAAGTGTGATTCAGGGTCTCCTCCCTCACTGGTAGTTTCTATGAACTCTTTTCCAGGTAAACATCACACGTAAAAGTAGGTACATGTCATTCTAGGATAACTAGATGATAAGAGCTAAATTTACAGTCTATACTTTGCATTCTGCAGAATGGTAGAAATTATGCAACACAGTGCTTAATAGAATTAAGTGGGAATCTATATTTTTTCTCAGTAAGTGTTTATTGAATAAATGGAGTCATATTCTATGTGTTTTTCTGTGCCTTTGTAATTTCTCAAATTAAAGATAAATGGTCTCTTCTTGGCCTCTTGCCTAAGATGAAGTGGAAGATACGGTAGTTGAATGAAAGAAACCAGAAAAAAGTTATTTTTGGAGTGTGTGGGGTGTGCCTTGCCTCCCTGGACCCACCTCGTTTCTCCCAAGAGGTAGCTACACTAACTGGGATACGTCTCCAGCCTCCTCTTTCTGTTTTAATCCATGATGGATCCTGCTCTCTTCAATGCCTGCGTGTCAGCTAAGTTTGCAATCACCCCATTTACTGCTTTAAAATGAAGCCCCCTCTCTTTTGCAGAATCTTCCTGAACCGTGCATCCAAATATCACATTTCCAAACATGT
Source organism: Aotus nancymaae (assembly GCF_030222135.1). NCBI lineage: Eukaryota > Metazoa > Chordata > Mammalia > Primates > Aotidae > Aotus > Aotus nancymaae. The sequence goes on along the minus strand of NW_026988441.1, from coordinate 22,706,214 downwards.
TGTGAGCTGAGGAGTCCAAGTCAGAAACTTCAAAGCTATCACTTGTAATGGGAATTCTGACTGACAGTCCCTTAATTACAGTCTTTAAATATGCACAGTCCCTGACTGAGCCAGGCTTTCTCAGGAAAATTCCTGCCTCACTGGTTGAAAATGTGAACAGTGGGGTGTGATTCCCTGAGCTGCAAGGAGCCACAGATCAGAGAGAATGCAGGAGGAACTCTAAAGATCCTTCTAGGATGAATTTTGTCCATTGCAGATGATATCAAAACCAAAAGAGGGGAGACAGCGGGGGCAAGGAGAAAGAAATATTGCTTGGTCTCAAAGCTGATACACACAGTTTATTTGGCGGTGTTTGGATAAGTTAGAAAGCAAAGATAGCAGAGGAAGAATAGGTTTATCCTGGAGGAAGAACATGCACGCTGGTGAGTGCGAAGGGACTAAGAACAGGGTGGCTGGGCTGGGCACAGTGGCTCACGCCTATAATCCCAGCATTTTGGGAGGCCAAGGAGGGAGGATCACTTGAGGTCAAGAGTTGGAGACCAGCCTGGTCAACTTGGTAAAACCCCATCTCTACTAAAAATACAGAAGTTAGCTGAGCGTGGTAGCTCGTGCCAGTAATCCCAACTACTACTCAAGAGGCTGAGGCAGGAGAATCGCTTGAACCTGGTAGGTTGAAGGTTGCAGTGAGCTGACATCACTGCACTCCAGCCTGGGCAACAGAGCAAGACTTGATCTTCAAAAGAAAAACAGAGTGGCCCCAAACAAGGTAATTTCACTGATCATGGACTCCAGTGACCTGACACTGACAGGGACCAGGGGAACACGGTGGCCCCTGCATGCCCTGGGCCACATCACAGCCACTCCTTACTGTCCCCAGCCGCAGGATGTGCTGCGTCTCAGGCGGTGGCAGCATGCTCCGTCAGAGCCCCAGAAGGCAGCATAGTGTCACGTTTGACGGTCCTATGCCACTTTGAGAGCAGAGACCTTGTTTCATTCCCACGATGTGCTCAGCCAACAAGAACGTCAAGCTGGCGTTGCCGCTACCACAGCCCCAATTTAATGAGACACAGTAACCTCGATATGCAGTTTGATGACCAGTTAGGCAGGAATTTTAGGGCAAAACCACAGAAACAACCAGACCAGCGCGGATTTAAGTCCTGATGCTGCCAATTAACAGCTATGTGGCTTTGCCCGTGGGCCAGAGTTACCAGGTAAAACACAATCATCCAGCTAAATCTGAATTTCAGATACACAACAAATAATTTTGCACATACAGCGCATACTCATACTAAAAACTTCTCCATTGTTCATCTAAAATCCAAAGTTAAGTGAGTGCTCTGATTTTAATTTGCTAAATCTGGCCAACAACTTTCTCTTGCTGAACCTCCTTTTCCTACCGTATCCAAGTAGGCAGCGGTGCGTGTCTCAATGGGGTTTGAGACCAGCTGAGATGCCACTGACCCAGCACAGGGTTCTTACGCTGGTGACCGTCATGGGCTCTGAGTGTGATAAACTGAGCTCTCAATGCCTCTTCTCCTTCCTCAGGATCTTTGCCTTTTAGCTCTTTCCAAATGTTCAAGTTTCCATAAAGGCGATGTTATGTGTCCCGCCGGCAGAACGTTTCTTTTCTCACCATAGAAATCAATGTATTGTGTATTTCAAAATAACTGAAAGAATAAAATTGGAGTGTCCCTAACACAAGGAAGTGATCAATGCTTGAGGCAATGGATACCCCAGTTGTTCTAATCTGATCACGACACATTGTATGCTTGTATTGAAATATCACCTGTACCCCCATAAACATGTGCAGCTATTATGTATCCATAATTCAATATAGAAGTGAATAAAAAGGAAATTATAAGAAACTCAGGGTCAGAGGCAGGAAAGGAAGGCAGGACTTGAAGGTGACCTTGATGTTTCCTCAATCCGAAGACTTATGTGATGATACTACTCTTCCCCACCCCACGGTTCCGATTTTGGCTGTGTACACATTCTGGGAAGGGGCGTGGTGGCTCACACCTGTAATCCCAGCACTTCGGGAGGCCAAAGCAAATGGATTACCTGAGGTCAGGAATTTGAGACCAGACTGACCAACATGGTGAAACCCCATCTCTGCTAAAAGCACAAAAATTAGCCAGACGTGGTGGCACATGCCTGTAGTCCCAGCTACTCGGGAGGCTGAGGCAGGGGAGTCACTTGAACCCAGGGGGCAGAGGTTGCAGTGAGCTGAGATGGTGCCACTGCACTCCAGCCTGGGCAACAGAGCAAGACTCCATCTCAAAATAAATAAATTAAATGAAATTAAAAAACAGCATTCTGTATCTCTCTTTCTGAGCCAGATGTGGCTGGTGCATCTCTAATCACACCCCCCTGCCTTTCAAAGGGCCAGGAGGGAAATATTGTCAACTTGAGATCCACTAGGAAGTGGAAATAATGCACTCCGCTTCTCCCGTCCACTCGCCTCGCACACTTTGACCAGGGAGTCCCACTAACCACTGTCGGCAAACGCGCTTCACAACAGCTGCGGCCACGTTTTACGCCATTCTGCCGCATCCAACATAACGTCTAACTGCATATGTGCATCAATAATCTTTTATGACATCATAATGCATTTTAGTGTGTGGATGGTTATTATCTTTTAGAGGCCACCATTTAGATTTATGGAGCAAAAGAGGAAAGTTTTTTAAAAATGTAATCTAATTAATCTGAGTGCACTTGGATGCCTATTAAAATTCACCTGTCCGGGATTTTCCATTTATCATGATTACGAGGGAACAGCCATTCTAAGAAAGGGGCTGCCTCTTCATTTAATACCAAATGATGATTTATTATCCTGAATGCTTTTAGGAATGGTTTAGACTTAATGGATAGGTCTGTGTGACGAATTCTCTATGCACGCTGTACAATTAGACATGTTGTCTTTTTATGTAGAACACACCCCCAAGATGGCAGGGAGCATGACTCACAGAGCACCGACACGATGGCCCCATAGAGCCAGCAGCAGGGGAAGGGAGACTGTCCCTTAGGTAGCTAGCAGATGGGCAACCTCTCTCTGATCGCAGAGGGCAAGGCCACTGGCCCCCAGACAGTGCCTGCATCCCTTCATGAAGCTTGGTGTCGCCTGGCATGGGCTGGAGAGTTGCGTCCTTGGAGCTATCAATTCCCCACGATTGGTACCCCCTGCTCCAGCACTGAGACAGGAGAATAGGATCTGGAGACAGCAAGCCTAAAGCCAACCTGATGCTGGCTTCTCGGAATTGAACAAAAAGAAACACCCTACCTCTCCATGCCCAAGTGACAAGCGATCAGAGACCCCACCCTCTACAAAACCCCCTTTCCCCTACATCACGAATGGGAAATACCTCTGATTGGTCATGGGCCATCCTTCATTTGCATAGAGTGTAACCAATTGGAGGCCTCTAAAGGGTATTGAGGGGTGTTACCAAATTCTTTTAGCTTTGTAAAAACCCTAAAGAACATTGCAATCAGGGCTTTTGAGCCGCTTGCTCCAGCCCGCTCCCACTCTGCAGAGTGTACTTTTCCTTTAATCAGTCTGTGCTTTCGTTGCTTCATTCTTTCGTTGCTCTGTTTCGCTCAGTGTGGAAACTCACAGTCATGACTTCCCACCAGTAACAGAAGGAGGAGCTTCCTTTCGTGAGTACAAGCAGCTAGGCGCTTGCCCTGGGGCCTCCTTCCCGTTTTGGGCCTAGGGAGCAGCTTTCCTATTCAACCACACTCAAGGGCAGCATTGCCCACCTGGCAGTCCACTTCCCCTCAACCTGTAGACCCTACAATTGGGAGGCAGAACCCTGATGCTAGACTGTGCAAACCTGACAGGATATCACCAGGACGGGGGTTTTTTGGGGGACTCCAGAGATGACAGACCAGACCACAGGGACGTACTCAGTCTCTGTCCAGACCCCACAGAGTGCCGAGCCACCCCTTGTCCTGCCTGCAAACAGGGAGGGCCGGCGTGTCTAATGGAACTGGCCCAGATCAGCAAGCCCTGGATCTCCCTGGGTCCTCTGCAAGGTGAAGATGCTTCTTGGGTAAAGCGGTCCCTCACTGCCTTTCTTGGACCAACTCTTCACCACTGCATGGCACAAGGATCCATCCTCAGTAACCCCCCACACACACACACTTCACCCCTACTGAACTCGTGATGGGCTTCCATATGGCCTGGGAATGGGCTTTGTGTGCTCCCTCAGGGCCCACAGAAATCAGAGCATCCCAGAAACAGGCCTTGGACCAGCCAGGAGGGTGTACCCAGAAATCCCCTGGGTACCAACACCTGCACCCCCCTGTACCTACTGAGGTGTAAGGACGACAGTAAAACCCAAGTGGCTGGAGCTCCTGGTCTGTGTGCTGATTGGGGAAGACCCAGGAGAAAGAAGGAGGTGGCCAGAGTGTAGGTAACAAGGACCCCTCTCCTGGGGTGGCCTTGCCCACCTGCAGCCAGGCTATTCTTCAACACTGGTGCCTGAGTTCAGGGATGGGCTGTCTCTCCATCCAGCCTCATTCCTTGCCCCAGACCTTTCACTCTCTCCATCATTCTGATAAAACTCCCACAACACACCCTCTCTATGCAGTGGCTGCCAGGTGTCAGGGCTGTCAGGCTATGATGAAAAAGACAAAACTTCTGCCCTCGAGAAGTGTGAAACGTGGCTTCATCCAATTCAGCATCCAGCCCCACAGGCATTCTGTGTTTGCTAGGCACAGTTTTTTCTTTATTTTCAATAGAAACATAGGTATGGTTTGCCCTCCAGATTCATCCCAGACCCCATGCTCCCCTGCAATAAACTCCTGGCCCACAGGACTTGGTATTTGTTATTTGACTGGACCCTCCGGGCTTTTGAGTGAGAAATCTCTAATCCTAAATTGCAGACAGAGACCCAGTGCCAAAGAACGCACAGTCCTAGGGGTTGGGGTGGTGGGGAGGCCAAGGTGTATATAACCAACTCCAGCACCAAACAGACCAAACAGCACCTACTCTAGGGGCACAAGCCATGCGCCATGAGGAGGCAGAGGGAAGGCCAGTGGAATCCGCTCAGATGTGCAGGAGGGCTTCCTCGAGAAGCAGACGTCACAAACGAGCCCTGAGGAATGACTTAGTATCTGAGCACTGGTGATCAGGGCACATTGCATAATCTAAGCATGGCGTGTTCAGCATTAATGAGGGTCCTTGGCAGGACTCAGTGCCCAGTGAATTCACAGGACCAGTGACTTCAGCTGGCTCTGCAGAGAAAGAGACTGATACAAGGGATTCCTAGGAAGATGTGTGTTAGGAGATGATCCCAGGACCCACAGATGATGGGGTGGAGGGTGAGATAAAGATGAGCAGAAAGCCTGCAGAGGGTGCATTAGTGAGAAGGTTGCTGCTGTGGGCAGCCAGAGCACAATCTTGCCAGGGACCACACCTCACAATGGCTGCATGCGAGGGACAGAGGAGCTGGGGCATTTATCCATGCACTCTTGCTGGCATTGCTCCCGGAGGTGTTGACTTTGGGGCAGTTCCAGCCAGCCTTGCATGTAGGTAGCAAAGCAGGTTCCTGCAACCAGAGAAAAGGCCTCGGCAGAGTCCTGGCACTTGCAGCAGGAACCGGGTGTGTGTGTTTGTGTGTGTGCTTGTGTGTGTGCATGGTGCGGGACAAAAGGGATCTAGGAGGGGGGCATGCGACAACATCGTCTGCCACAGGGGAGAATGCATGGGCAGATGGACAGGACCATCAGAAAAGCCCTTCTTTTTTTTTGAGACAGAGTCTTGCTCTGTTGCCCAGGCTGGAGGGCAGTGGCACTTTCTTGGCTCACTGCAACCTCCGCCTCCCAGGTTCAAGTGATTCTCCTGTCTCAGCCTCCCGAGTAGTTGGGATTACAGATGTGTGCTACCACACCCGGCTACATTTTTTATTTTTAGTAGAGACGGGGTTTCACCATGTTGGCCAGGCTGGTCTCGAACTCCTGACCCCAAGTGATCTGCCTGCCTCAGTCTCCCAAAGTGCTGGGATTACAGGCGTGAGCCATTGCGCCCAGCCCACACTAGCCCTTCTAAGTGAAATACAGGTGGGATTTAGCTCACTGGGTGCAGTGGGAGGAGAGGAGCATGTTGCTTGTGCCTGGCGTGAAGAACTCCCACCTAGAGCCATAGGGACTGCTAAGCACCCCCCAAAGGCTTCCATAGTCAAATCCCTCAAAGTTTCAATACATAGAGGATGGCCATATAATGGTGCAGTGTGAAGCCCTGTGACAAGCTGACCCGGGGCACCTGGGTGGGAAGTGTGCATGGAAGTGGAGGGAGGGTGTCTAGTCTTCCGACAGCGTTACTTGACTTATGTCTGTTCCTGTCTGGCCTCTCCTAATCCTGGGGTCCTAGAGTTAGAAGGGGAGGTGGGTGGGGAAGCAGAATGTGGATGTGGAAAGTGTTTCAGGATAAACATAAGCAGATAAGAAGCATGGCTTCCACTGGCCTCAAGTTACAGACAGAGGGAAGATGCAAAGCTTAGGGGCACTCCTGACAGTGACCCCCCACACCCTACTAGCGTGAAGCATTTGGAGAAGGTCCAGGTCAGATTCATCTTAGAAGTCATCGGAAGTTGCTAAAACACCTATCATGGAGCCTAGCACATAGTATGCATTTAATACATATTTATATAACGTTTCATTTTAAAAATGCTTAACATTCAGTCAAAACAGCTCTTTGGCTTTTGAAGATCAAATAAGATTTAACCAAATTCAATCCTTTAATTTTTTTTCCAAGTTCTATTTCCCAAAAACAATGTTTTAGCAAAGGACAGATGTGAAGTTGAGAGGAAAGATTTCATAAACTTAGGAATCAAGGTTCTTTATACATAGGACCATGGAGGCTCATCGCTGATCAATTAGTTAGTCCCCGCATCAGCATCTTTGAGAGTTGACTAATCCTGGATCCTGAACACAAAATCCAAACATTCCTGCAGTTATTGATAGGCGTAGAGAGCCTGAGTCAAGACAATGCATGGCACTAATTATTTTTATTTTATTTTTTTTTAAGACAGGGTCTGCCTGTGTCACCCAGGCTTGAGTGCAGTTGTGTGATCATAGCTCACTGCAGCCTTCACCTCCTGGGCTTAAGCGATCCTCCCACCCCGGCCTCCTGAGTAGCTGGGACTACAGGTGTGTGCCACCACTCCTGAGTAATTTTTAATTTTTTTTTTAGAGACATGGTCTTACCATGTTCCCGAGGCTGGTTGCAAACTCCTGGGCTCAAGGGATCCTCCTGCCTTGGCCTCCCAAAGTGCTAGAATTGCAGGTGTGAGCCACCATACCGGGCCACATCTCATTTATATTCAATGGATTATTCCTAACAACTGATTCTTAAGTAATTATTCTTCTGACCCGTTAGCATGGAGCTTGGACCCAACAGCAAATATTTGTGACCTAAAATTGAGGTACAGCGCAACCCTCCAAATCCTTTGCTTACCCTCACCAAGGATCCCCCCTGATCCCTGCATACACCACTCTGTCAAAGCCCAGGCCCCTCAGGGACCCGGCTTTCACCCTAAGCTGCTTCCTTACAGAACACAGACCTGGGTTACCAACAGAGCCTCCTCCATCTCCATCCTACCTCCGACCTCAGAGAGATGCCAGCATGATGGATGCAAACTTTGCCAAGGAAAGGTCTTGAGAAAGTCAAATGCCATCATTATTAATTCCCCGCTGTTTGGCTGGGATGGAAGCCACTGGTGCACCGATGGAAGAGGCTTGACTCCAAATAAATAAACACACGTCCTTTGGGCAGATGTCGGGCCAGCTCTGGCTGTTAACTGATGGCCCCGCGCTGTGGTGGAGAGCGCAGCGTGGGGAGGCGAGGTGATGCTGGCAGCCTGGAGTCTTCCGCCTCGTCGCGACAAGCAGTCTGGAACCTTGGCCACGTTTCCCAATCCATCTCTTTGAACCGACACAGACAGCTTAATGAAGCAATATTTATGGAACTGATACTGGGGAGATGGCTGCTCCCTCTCTCCAACTCCTATTTTTAATATTTGATCTGGCAAACCTATTATTAAAGGAATATTTCATCTGATTACTCTTCTGTTTGACTGCGCACGTTACTCATGCATGCTGGGTGCCGGGGGATATTATACCAACCAGTTGGGGAGTTTTATTATGTCATTCTTCCAAACGGCCCTTTGCTCCGAGTATAATTATCATTTCATGCTCAAGGTTGTGGGTGCTCTGGCTGACCTGGGCCACCTCTATTTAATCACAATGGCCTCCTCCTTTCCATCCAGTCCCACTTGAGGCCCATTCAGGACTCTTTCTTCGGGGGACCAAGAACTTTCTTTCTTGCTGGGGGGCGGTGACTCACGCCTGTAATCACAGCACTTTGGGAGGCCACGCTTTGCTTTGGCATCCCCTTATTCTCCTCCAACACTGCACCCTCCTTCTGCAGCGCTGTGAACTCCCCTTTGGAGACAGGGCACCATTGCTTGGATCTTATTCTGACTCCTCACTGTGGGCAAACCTAGTAAACGTGTCCAAGGTCCCCTGTATCATGGTGCATGGAAGAGGGTCAGGGCAAGGCGGAGGCTGATGGAAGTGGGACGTGGGCCACTGTGGGAACCATGATGACCACATTTATCCTGGCCTGGACGTTCTCTGTAGCCATCAGGGCAGTGCCTTCATCCTCACACTTGATCCTCAAACGGCCCTGCTCACACCAGCACCGCCATCTATACACAGTAAACAAACCAGGGCAGAAGCAGTGTTCGGGACGTTCAATCCCACATGCCCAGAAAGATGCAAGCCCTCCCCTCCTGCCGTCACGTTTTTCCTCCTCACAATGGGCTTTGCACAGAAGTCTCCAGAAAGTCTGGGTCTCAGTGCACTGCTTCGTGGTTAATTGTCAGGTGCCATTGAGAACTGGCACACTGGTCATTCTGGGATAAATAAATGAAACTGTTTGCAGGTGACCTCAGCCTCACAGAGGTCCTCGTGGTGCTTGCAGGGTGTGAGGTGTAGTTCATTTCTGCAGGCTTTGGTGCTCTGGCATTGGAACTGAGCGAACGATTGGGAACGCAGGAAAGCTGCATCCACCCACACCAAGGGAACCTAAATACAGCTCGCTTGCAAATGTGCCGAAGGAGCCAGCCTCCAAGCCTTCCCAAACCCTTTGGAATTAATAGGATTTCCAAGAAGCTCTGCTTTGGCGTATTGTCCCTTTTGCATCTAAATGTATAATGGCAGCTGTGGGGTTTCTCCAGTCACCTCCTGCCTCCAGCCCAACCCTAGGCCCTGGGAATGGCTCACTGCCGGCAAGGTGCCACTCCTTCCAGTATTCACAGTCCCTGGGCAGTTACCCAGCCCTCTGGCCCTCGGTTCTCTTTTCTATATAATGGGGACAACCTGGTGTGGTGCTCCTTGCTGAGGCTCTGCAAGGATTAGCCGCGTGAGGTGGGGCTGGCAGCTCAGCCAGGATGGTCACCTATGGTTTGGGTCTATATCTCTGCATGCCCTGATCTGTGGACCCCTTGAGGCCAAGTCTCTGTCACTCGTTCACGACTGTTTCCCTAGCAGCTAGCACAGAGCCTGGCACACCGCGAATAGTCAACGTCTATCACAGCATCTCAGTGCAACACAAACCCCGACTCTCCTGCCTCACCTGCTTTTCTCCTTGGCTGGTTCCTTCTCACCCTGCAAGTCACCTCCTCAGAGAGACCTTCCCAGGACATCCATCTGTAGCTGCCCTCCCCAGCCACGTCTCTCTCTGTCCCGTCACCTAGTTTTATTGTCTTAATAACAGCACTTTCCATTAACGGCTACTTGTGTGGTTTACTGGTTCCCAGTGGCATGGAGCTCCAGGGAGGGAGTTGGCCTCTGGTACTTAAAACTGCAGAGAAAGTCACCCCATCACTCCCAGCCACGTGCAGAGCCCCTGCAGCCGCAGTTTGACGACCGTGGGGTTGCTCCACGGGAAATGGAGTCAACACACCGAGCCTCACACCGAGAGCGCCTCACTGTTTGCTAAGCTCTGATGCTAAGCTCATAACCAGTCAGATTCCTCAGCTTCCAACCTGGCTGCCGCGGTAGCTTCGAGGGTTCTTGGCAGGTCCCCCAAGGAAGCTGAGGCATTTCAGAATGGAGGAGACAGGAGAAGACACATCTCAGCAAAAACTAACTTTTCCTGTGCACGGTCTCACCCCTCCCCCGGGTCCCCATGGAACGGAGACAGGCTGGCAGGCTGGTTTCCTGTTTTAATATGGTTTGGAGAAAAAGACAAAAGCCCCTTATTCATGCTGTTGTTTACCTAACTTCTAGCCAACCAGCAACAAAGACCCAAGAAGCAGTAAGCTATGAGCTCCTGCCTTGAGGGGTTAGGGACTTCCTCTGCCCACATGTACGGCCGGACTTAGACTCACCTTATAGTGACCTTTCTTCCTTTTCATGCCAAAATCACACCCAAGGTGGAGATTAATGTTTCATGTGATGTATGAAAAAGGATATAGAACCGACACACGAGTACTAGAGAAACCCCTCCTATCCATGCCCTGATGAAACCCTTCCCTAAAGAAGGAGCCCACGTGCTACCCTCCGGAGCAGCCCACCCTTGCCCTTTTGCAGTGTGGGCTTCCCTTGGGCACAAGATGGATGAAGCATTCTCTTTCCTTTAGCGCAAGGCCCAGCGATCCATCTTGATTCCTATCCTGGAGATTACAAGAACCCAGGGCGCTGATAACCATCCCTTCACTCGTGGCTTTATTTTCTTCATCAGTCAGTGTAAGCTGAGTCCAACGGCATTGACAAACATCCCCAGCATCTCCAGGGCTTAGCACAATGAGGGGCATCCTTCTTTTACGGAGTGTCCCACGTGGGTCAGCTGGGAGGACTGTGGTCCTCGTCACCCTCAGGGGCTCAGGCTGGGGAAGCTCTGTCTCCATGTTTGATTCCAGGATGACCAAGGCAGCAGGGGGCAAAGCAGTCTGTGAGGTGCCACCCAGAGGTGACACACATCACTTCCTCCACCACTCATCCGCCAGAACACCCTTGACTCATCCCACATGGCCCTAACCAGCCACCCACCCAGAGGGGCTAAGAGTGCAGCCCACCCAGTGCTCAGGGAGCAGGAAGCCGGGTACACTTGGAAACAGCACAGATGATCACCACCCCTCCTGTGTCACTGTCTATGCTGAGGAAATTGGAAAGAAACTAGTCTTATTAACAGCATATGCTGGGCCAGGCGCTGTGGCTCACACCTGTAATCCCAGCACTTTGGGAGGCTGAGGCAGACAGATCACCTGACATCAGGAGTTCGATACCAGCCTGGCCAACAGGGTGAAACCCCATTTCTACTAAAAATACAAAAATTAGCCTGTGGTGAGCGCCTGTAATCCCAGCTACTCGGGAGGCTGAGGCAAAAGAATTGCTTGAACTGGGAGGTGGAGGTTGCGGTGAGCTGAGATCATACCACTGCACTCCAGCCCGGGTGACAGAGTGAGACTCCATCTCAAAACAAAGAGTATGTGCTATGCCAGCGTCCCCTGTGCAGCACACATTTGTGTCATCATTATTATCTCACGTGCCAGCAGAGGAAATCTGTCTGCAGAGGAAGGGCCTCAGCCAGGACCACGAGTGAGCAAGCGGAACAGACAGAACCCAACACTGGGGGCTGGACCACAGGGCCTTTGTTTTTTAAATTTTATTGTATTTTTTTTTTTTTTTTTTTTCTGAGACTGAGTTTCGCTCTTGTTACCCAGGCTGGAGTGCAATGGCGCGATCTCGGCTCGCCGCAACCTCCGCCTCCTGGGTTCAGGCAATTCTCCTGCCTCAGCCTCCTGAGTAGCTGGGATTACAGGCACGCACCACCATGCCCAGCTAATTTTTTGTATTTTTAGTAGAGATGGGGTTTCACCATATTGATCAGGATGGTCTCTATCTCTTGACCTCGTGATCCACCCGCCTCGGCCTCCCAAAGTGCTGGGATTACAGGCTTGAGCCACCGCGCCCGGCCTATTTTATTGTATTTTTGAGTTGGGGTCTTATTCTGTCACCCAGGTTGGAGTGCAGTGATGCAATCATAGTTCATTGCAGTCTCCAACTCCTGGACTCAACCAATCCTTTCTCCTCAGCCTCCTGAGTAGCCAGAACTAGAGGCAAATGCCACCACACCTGGCTCATGTTTTAACTTTTTTAGAGATGGGGGTTCTTGCTGTGTTGCCAGGCTGGTATTGAACTCCTGGCCTCAAGCGAAGCGATCTTTTCACTTCAGCCTCCCAGATTGCTGGAATTACAGCGTGAGCCACTGTGCCCAGCTGGCCTTTGCTCTGGGTCACAGGACACCCTCCCCTGGGTGCTGCAGGGCTGAGGCACTGTGGCTTTCGTCCTCCCTCTGGCCATGTGGGACTCTGGGTTTGTGGCTGAACCTCTCTGAGCTTTAATTCTCCATTTGTGAGGCTGGGGACTCCATTCTTGCTCTGCTCATGACTTCAGGGTTAAGCATGGGTATTGTGAGCATCCATAAATCCCGCCCAGCTAGGATGCCTCCAGGGAAGCTGCTTTTGTCACCAAATGCCTGAGGGCTGTCCCATTCCACAGGGGAGAGAAGGAGGCCGGGGCCAGCCTGCGTGGGAGCCCTAGGGGAGATCTGAGCAGCACTAGGTCCTATAAAGAAAGGAACAAGGATGCCAGTATTTCAGAAGGTTACCATGGTGGACACACCCTTGAAAGCGTTTTATTTTGCCAGGTCAACAACCATTTACCATCACCATCATTTCACAATGGAAAGGGCAGTGTAAGACCAAAGCAGTGGAAAAGGTATCGTCTCACAACTTAGGAAAAACTTGAACTGAATAAGCACAGCTCTACAAAAAATAATTCAAGTCTGTTTTCCTCATTTCACTTCAAGTCCGGGCAAACATCAGCACGGACCAGCACCTGCCAATGAGAACCAAAAGGCAGTCTCACCATTGACTTTCAGAGGCGGGAGTCCTTTTGACCATGGGCCAGGAGCTCCTCGCCAGCAACGAGGCCACCAGTGCCTGATCACGAGCCCTAATGGTCTTAAGTACGACAGTGGGAAGAATCAGGATTTGCACACTCCAGTTTTCACCTGGAATCACTTAGCACTTACCCCCCACCAACCACCGCCCTCACCACATCACTGCAGCACCCTTCCCGCTCAGTTTTCTTCCTCCCCTCCCCTCACACACTCCTCCCCTGACCCTGTGACAGCCAGGCCCTCGCACTCTGTGACCTGGCACTCCCTGCCTCCTGGAATCTTTGGGAATATCGACAGCCTCCTCCAGCAACAGTATTTGGACTTTTCTTTGAGACTATCCTTAAGCTCCTTCTCCTTGTTTATCTGCTCTTGATTAAAAGGCCATAAATAATTGATTTTGCAAAGACTTAATAACCAGGCACAGTGGACATGTATGTAATTTAATGACAGTTCCGGATCCATCTTTCACAGCGACTGTGGTCCCAGGGCCGCTGTGCCAATGACGAAGCGGAGATGAATGAGCCCTTTTAGCACGATGCTGATTACTGCCAAGTCCAGCCTCAGGGTTTCCTCTCTGGCTGGGTTTGGGCTTGGGCTGGTTTTTCTGACCCTATAGTCAGAAAAATGATCCGCCCACTTCGGCCTCTCAAAGTGCTGGGCCAGCTACTCGGGAGGCTGAAGCGGGAGAATGGCTTGAACCTGGGAGGTGGAGGTTGCAGTGAGCCCAGATTGCGCCACTGCACTCCAGCCTGGGTGACAGAGTGAGACTCCATCACAAAAAAATAATAATAAAATAAATAAAAAGGAGCCAGGAGGGTTCAGAGCTGGTTACTGGGAACTGGGATGGGAGACAGGGCTGGCTTCTTCATGATTACACTAAGTTTCCATTCAATCAAAGCAGGTACTCCAGATCCCCCAGTTACTCAGGTGGCAATCACAGAAGCCCAACTCAAACTGCTCAGCCATAGGAAAATACTGCCTTCTGCAAATAAAAAGAGGCAGATCCAAGCTTCAGGCAAGCTAGATCCAGGTGCTGGAAGATGCCACCGGGCATCTACGTCCCTCCACTTACAGCCTGCTCTTAGCTGACTTCACCCTCAGGAAGCCTTGCCCCAGGTTTACATCCTCAGCCAAGCAACCCGAATGCCCAGACAGCCCTCACTTTCCACCACCAGCTCCAGAAAGTGTGGGCTTGGCTTGGATTGGGTTCCCAGCCTGGTGTACTTAACACTTACTAAGTTCCAGACACCGTGCCAGGTTCTTGAGACAGGAATATGAATAAGACCTGCCACCTTTACTCAAGGAGCTCAAAGCCTTGCTGGAAAAACTGAGCTGTGAACAGACAATGTCATGAGTAACCTGTGTACGATGCCGTTACCTGTGAGAGGCCGAGGGACTTATTATAGGGCACAGCTCTACAACAAAATTAAATTTTTCTTCTAACTACGGCATCCTCCAAGGCTCTAGCCCAAATATCCTTTACCTAGCAGAGTGATGATCAGTTCAGTGCCCTGCAGTTTGACAAATCTGCATTTGAATTCTGGCTCTGCCATTCAGGAGTTCTGGGAACTCGGAAAGCGAATTCATTTCTCCGTGCCTCTGTACAGTGAGGATGAGAAGAATGTCTACCTAATAAGGCTGTTCTGACGATTCATCGAGCATTGAATTCACTGCCAACACACAATGAGAACTGAAAAAGTGCCATTTGCTATTATTTCTATTCCCTGATGGCTGCTAGACTACAGTGATGGGGGTTTTGATGCAGGACAGGTGAGCCCCAAAGTGGAGCTTCACCCAGGAAAGAATTCAAGGGTGAGCCAGTGGTAGGGTAGAAGAAAACAGCTTTATAAAAGCAACCGTGTTACCGCTTTTGGAGTGATACAGCCCAGTGACATCCCCTGCAGAGCAGGGCTACCCACAGGCAGTGTGCTGAGAGCCGCTGCTCCACAGTCAGATTTATAGCCACTTTTAATTAATTACATGTAGATTAAGGGGAGGTTTATGCAGAATTTCTAGGGTAGAGGTAATAACTTTTAGGTCATTGCCATAGAAAGGAGTGGTAACGCCCAGGTGTTGCCATGGCAACGGTAAACTGAGATGGCACTCCGGTGGGCATGGCTGATGGGAAACTGCTTCCGCTCCGTCCCTATTTTAGCTAGTCCTCAATTTGGTCCAGTGTCTGAGCCTGGCCTGCAGAGTCAAGCTTTGCCTCTGACCTCAGTTGGAAGCCCCTCTCCATAGGGGGAAGGCTCTGGAGTGTTTTAACCCAGCAGAGACAAAGGCCCACTTTGAAGGCAGGATTCCACCAGACAGATGTCTGGGACAGAAGTTGTCACCCAAGATGAAAGGGACTGTGACGTTACTTAGGGATGGAGTTTGGAAGTCTCAGTGCTGGGGAGGCAGTCCAGGTGAACACAGGGACTGGAGGTGAGGCATGGTGCTGAAATGGGCCTCAAAACCAGCTTCCAGGACCAGCATGTGGAGTCCTGAACCAAGGGAGAGAGGGGGTGGCAGAAGGTGGACGGGACATGTTTGGGGTGAGGGTGACCGTTGGGGGAAAGAGTTCATGGGATGAGGGTCAGCCTCGTGAGGGGATGCCAAGACCACCCACATACCACCAGGTGCAGCCACTTCACAGCACGTCACCCAGCAAGGACTCCAATCCCTGGGAGAGGGAAACGGGCCAGAAGCAGCAGCAGGCACCTCCAGGGACTCCACAAATGCCCAAAGTACATACACCCTGGGGACACCACTCGCAGTTAGAACATGGAATCGGAGCTTTGAGGGAGCCTGGCGGAGCTCCAGTTTTGCATGGGTTATCCACCCTCCTAAAATAGTGTTTTCAACATACCTGCTTTCTGCCAACAGAACAGAATCCAACTTTCTTAGCCTGGCATGCGAGGCCCTCCCTCTCTGGCTGCAACCTACAAACAGAACGCATAGCAGCTTCCTCGGCCACCCCGGCAATGGCTCTTACACATATCACTGATGGGAAGGAGGAAAAAGCTCCCAGACTTCCCTTCTTCCAAGATCAGCAGAGGCTTTTTTTTGTTTGTTTTTTTCTTTTCTTTTTCTTTTTTAGAGACAGGGTCTGGCACTACGGTCCAAGCTGGAGCACAGTGACGCAATCATAGCTTACTGCAGCCTTGACCTCCCAGGCTCAAGTGATCCTCCCACCTCAGCCTCCTGAGTAGCTGGGATTACAGGCATGCACCACCACGCCTAGCTATTTTTCTTTTTCCTTTTTTTAGAGATGGGGATCTTGCTATGTTGTCTAGGCTGCTCTCAAACTCCTAGGTTCAAGTGATCCTCCAGCCTAGGACTTCCAGAAAATTCAAGTCTATTTTAATGTTCTTTAAGTAGACTCGAATTGAGGGAAAACCAACTCCTGGGAAAAACAGGGGCTGAAAGCCCTGTCCTCAGCAGAAGAGCCTCAGAGTTCTTACAGACCAGATCCCTAAACATGTGGCTTCAAAGGTGTCTCCCTCTCCTGTCCAGCAATGACCTCCTCAATGCACCTTTCAGTACTCCATAAACAGAGAGCATGGGATAGGAAAGCTGCCTTACTTCAGCTGGGGAACAAATGCCTTCGAGAGTTTTATCAACGACAAGTACCAGAGACAGCCCCTTTATAAGAAGTATGTGGAACAGGCACCCCATTGTCTGAAAACAGTGCCCATGCAGAGATGAGACCTGGGAAGCCCGAGGTGCAGGCATCTCTGCTGGGCACAGCTAGCTGGAACACTCGAGGTCACGTGACCTGGGGGACCCAGCGAGACTACTCATTGTCTGTGCTGGGCTGAGCCAATCACATCCTCCCATTTGAGAACTTGGGACTGGAATCAATCCCTAGTCAGTCTTTGTTTTGCTTGATCTGGGAGGAATGAAGGGCTGAGACAGCCATTTCTGCCTTGGAGAGGGAACAGAGAAGGCCAGACTGCAGCGAGAGAAGAGAGGCAACAGAGAAGGGAGGAGGGAGACAGTGGCTGCTCTGTGGAGTCCCACCTGGGGAGGCCGGCTGAGCATCCAGCTCACAGGGTCCCTGAACTGCCCCTATGTCCTTTTCCCAATTAAACTGGCCTGGACAGGTTCCGTCCCCCACTCCCAATTATCCCAAAATGAATCCCAGCCACTTCCACAGCCCTCAGCAGATCCCTGGGAATACTCAGCAAGACGGGAACTGAGCTTCCACCCCTTCAGCAATTCTGCAACCTTTTCGTCATTGGCTGCCTCCCCAAAGACCCCAAGTTTGGTGCCTCTTGGGCTGGACACAGTTCATGGCCAAGGAAACCAAAGCCAGCCCTCTGCCAGCGCAGAATGTGGGACACTCAAGAGTCCCAAGAAAATGTTCACACTGTGAGTGCTGCTGGCTCCTCGATGAGTGCTGGACTGAGCTATTAGCACATCTCACTGCCATTTACAGAGCACAGCTGTGTGTGCTTTAGTCTAATAAACAGCCATGGTTTGTTTCTTGGGCCAATATTTCTTTTGTATTTACTGAGTTTTGTTTTTGTATCTTGGGTTTAAAAACAGGCTCATTGGTCTGCCTTGTGTCCGTCACCTTAGTTTTTTTGACTTCTGTGCCCCCAGCCGCCCCTTCTCCTTCATGAGTGTTCTTCGTGCATCCCCTTACTGGGAAGAGAAGCCATTCTGACACCTCAGACCCACTGTGGTTTTCTCCTCTGCCTCTACCTGGTTTCTGTATCTGCCAGGAGTTGCTTCTGTGGGGCACCCCACTGGAAAGATAGCACTGCACCCCCATGCCCTGTGACTCACTATGGGACCATCACCTGTGGCTCATCGTGTGGTCCTGAGCTTGTCGCTTCCTCCCCTGGGCCCTGGTTTCCTGGTGTGCTTGGGGAAGGCACTGGCCCAGAGCACCTCCAGCCTCCTGCAGGTCTGACTAGCCACGTGGCTATCTCACTTGTATGGCGTCCACACTTGCTGCTGAGGGTCTCCGAGTATCTCTGTCACTTTCCTGCATTAGGTGGCTTTCCCCCGAGCCTCAAATGGATCTTCCAGCCTCAGGTGAGGCTTTAGGTGACTGCAGTCTCACAAGAAAGCCTGGGCCAGAACCCCACGGCCAAGCCACCAAATCCTTGACTCAGACACTCTTGACTCAGAATGGCCGATGATCAGTGTTCATTGTTCAACCCAGGTGCCCATCAGCAATGGACTGGATGAGGAAAATGTGGCACATATATACCACGGAATACTACACAGCCATCAAAATGAATGAAATCATGTCCTTTGCAGCAACATGGATGCAGCTGGGGGCCATTATCTTAAGAGAACTAGCACAGGATCAGAAAGCCAAATACTGCATGTTCTCACTTATAAGTGGGAGCTAAATCATGGGTACACGTGGACATAATGTTGGGAAACATAGACATTGGGACTACTAGACGGGGGAAGGCGGAGGGAGAGGATGGGCTGAAAAAATGCCTGTTGGGTACTGTACTCACTGCCTGGGTGATGGGATCATTTGTACACCAAACCCTAGCTACACGCAATTTATTCATGTAAAAAACCTGCATAGGTACCCCCCGAAGCTAAAATAAAAGTCAGAAAGAGAAAAAAGAAAAATAAACAGAGAGTAAGAAAATAAACAGAAAAGAAAAAGAAAAATAAACAGAGAGTAAGAAATATTGATTGTTGTTTTAAATCATTAACTTTGGGTGACGTATGATACAGCAACGGATGACTAATACAAACCAAGTCCCCCCGGAAGCTAAGTCTGCATTACACGTTTCTCTCTGTGCATGGAGGAAGCAGGAGAGTCCTTCTGTGATCGCTGAGTTGCCTTTAGTAAGATACTGAGCAGGTGAGGTTTCTCTGCATTGCTGTCCAGCAACCTCATGTTTTGCCAGTGCAGTGACCCAGCTCTCGTGCACATGGCTTAGGTGCATCCATGCATCTACAGCCTTTAGCTGAACAAGGTCTCATAGGGCCTGAATAGCCACCACTGTCCAGGGCTGGTCCAGGAACCACTCACTTTAGGAGGAGCATGGCTGAACCTAGAGAAGCTCCTGCAACCAGGTCCACAGATGCCAACACAGAAGCAGCCTCAAGCATCGTGTTGCAAAAAAGATTTCCCTGTGGCACAGGACCAGAACCCCAGCTCCAACCTACGCTCTGAGAACCACAGCAGGAGCATGCTGCTGGCAGTCAGGGACCGTTACTAACGCAGCCCGCTGGCTTCTCCAGTGGATATCTGGATCAAGGTGTATGAGGTTGCATCTTTCCCTCCTGACACAGGCTCTGGATGCCAAGAACTTGGGAAGAGTGAGAGGCATCACGTTTGTGCTAAGCCAGGCCTCCAGCCAAGAGTGCTGGAAGCAGCCCAGCCTCTCGTCCTCGTGGGCAATGACAGATCCATCATCTAAGCTCTAAGCATGGAGCCCAGTGCTGCCAGGGATGCCTGCCAGCTCTCGATGTGCCCTTATGGGCCTCACATTATAAAGGGACAGACATTCAAGTTAATCCAGTTTAGCAAACATTATCTGACCGTCGACTGGCTGTGGGGCACAGGAATAGTGGCTACAGGGAAGAGGAAGTCAGTGTAGCTCCTGCCTCCAAAAGCTGCCCCCTCTAGCAAGTGCAGAAATGCAGGATCACTAAGGCAAAATGTGGACAAGGCTGGAGCTGAAGTATTAGCTGCCTCTGCCTCTTCTGAGAGCCTAAGAATTGTGAACATTAAGAGAAGTTCGGTCAAAGGGTCTACCTTTGGCGTGGGCTCTGAAGAAGTCACAAAGAAAGGCTTTGGCCAGGTGCAGTGGCTCATGTCTGTAATCCCAGCACCTTGGGAGGCTGAGGTAGAAGGACTGTTTGAGGCTAGTAATGGACCCAGTAATGTAGGAAAATTTGAGACTATCCTGGGCAACATAGTAAGACCCTCTCTCTACAAAAAAATTAAAAATTAGCCAGGCACAGTGGTACATGCCTGCAGTCCCAGCTACTTAAGAGGCTGAGGCAGGAGGATCACTTGAGCCCAAGGGTTTGAGGCTGCAGTGAGGTAGGATTGTACCACTGTACTCCAGCCTGAGCAACAGAGCAAGACCCTGCCTCTCAAGAAGAGAGAGAACAAAAGAAAGAGAAAGAAAGAAAGAGAGGAAGAGAGGAAGAAAGAGGGAAGAGAGGAAGGAAAAAGAAAAAGAAAGAAACAAAGAGAGAGAGAAAGAAAGAAAGAGAAAGAGAGAGAGGAAGAGAGGAAGGGAGAAAGGGAGGAAGGGGGAAGGGAGGGAGGGAGGGAGGGAGGAAGGAAGGAAGGAAGGAAGGGCAGGCTTTTAATGTTTTATTGAGGGGCAACAGTATAACAGAAGACATCATCATGGAGGTGACATCATGAAGGTGCAGGAGAACAGGGTGTGCTCAGAGACTGTGGCCATGACTCTATCATGCCAGTAGGTTATACAGGTCAGCTAGTGCCGTGATAATATTGCATAACAAACAACAACTAATGGTAGCATCCTACAACAATGAGCATTCGTTTCTTTGCTCACAGGTTGTGTGGTTGCTAAGACATCTCTATGCTAGACTGCTGGTCAAGGTCAGGGCTGCTGGCATGTCTTTCATTCCAGGGCTCAGGTGGAGGAGCAGTATTTACCTGGAGCACATTCTTCTCCAGGTGCAAGGCAAGAGGGCAAGAGTCCAGATTCAACCACACTGAAAGCCTCTGGCTGGATGTGATGTACTTATCGGCACACATTCCATTGGTTACGGCAAGTCACATAGCTCAGACTAAAGTCAGACCTCTCTGACACTCTTACCTCTCTAGGTCTTAGGGCAGGGAAGTACACTCTGCTTACGGTGAGCCAGGGAAAGGGTAGGGAGAAGGAAAAACCGTGAACAAATAATATAATATAATATAATATAATATAATATAATATAATATAATATAATACAACACAACAGATGATGACCAAGAAGTCATAGGATATGAGACTGAAAACACACACTAGGCCTCCTGTGGAGAGACTAGACGGTTGTTCACCAGAGGATTTCTCTTTTCCTCTGGGCACAAAACCAGATATTTTCCAGTCTCCTTTGTTATTACTGTCTGAATTCTGGACAATGGAGTGTAGGAGAAGTGATGGACCCAACTTCCCACTTGACGCTCGACTCTCCTCATCTGCTGGGTAGATATACAAAACCCAGCAGAGGAATCTGTGGCCCAAGGCGATGGCAGAGCCACAATGTGGAAGGAGCCTGGGTCCCTGAGTCACCACCTGGACAGCAGCCACCCAGAAGATCTACTTGACCCACATTAGTCTGTTTCAGGAGTTGTAAGGAAACTTGTATTGTGCTAAGCTACAGGAATTTGGGGGTTATTTATTACAGCAGTTAATCTACCTTACTATTACCCCATGTCACAGAGGTCCTCAGTGTGGGGCTAGGTGGAACACACTGAGAATCGAAGTCAGGCAGGCTTGGATTGAAATATCGGAGCCAGCACTGTTTAGCAGAATGACCTTGGACAAATTGCTTTACCTCTCTAGGTCTTAGTTTCTCATCTTTAAATGGGATTAATAGTTCCTGCTCTTTAAAAAATAAATCTATCAGTGATAAACTTTTACTGAAACAGGCAGGGTATCTTGCTGAGCCCTGAGAGGGCAGCATTGTTGATCCAGGAGCTTACAAGAGGCTTTTGAGAGGCAGCAGCATGGTGTATCAGGGCTTCAGTCTTCCAGGGGCTCACTCTGCTGGGGGCAGCGGAGCGGGTGGGTAGCAGGATGGCCTCTATGGGGCGGGCCTGGGGAGACTCCACCTGCAAGGTAGGCAGGACCCTCTGCTTTGCCAGGGCTTTCTCCGCACATCTGCTAGAAGCTTGCAGGAGAGGAGGCTGGTGATTCTCCCCTCTTAGCCTGCCACCTGCCCCCGACTCCTCAGACCCTGACACCAAGCCTGCAAATGCCCTCCGAACCCCCGATGCTGAGGCTTAAACCTAGCCAGGTAGACAGAGGATCTCCCAGAGTAAGACGAGCAGAGGGGGCTGGGAGGCCCCGGAGGCCCCAGGACAAACGCCAAAGCAACGGCCTGCAGCAGCCTTGAGCCTGGGTGGCCAGGCGTTATCTAGATTGTGTTATTTTAGTGGGATTTTGCTGCTGATGTTGCTGCTGTTGCTACTGTTTGTAGAGATAGGGATCTTGCTATGTTGCCCAGGCTGGTCTCGAACTCCTGGCCTCAAGGGACCCTCCTGCCTCAGCCTCCCAAAGTGCTGGACTTAACAGGCATGAGCCACCATGCCTGGTCTAGTTTTGCTCTGTTCTGTTTTCTTCCTGAAAGACACAGAGGAAGAGAGCGCAGACTTGGGAGATTTTAAACTCGAGCTCTGCCGCTTGCTTGCTGTGGGACTTTCAGCAAGCTGCTTACATTTCTGTGCCTCAGTTTCCTCAACTACAGAATTAAGCCAATTGCAGTTCTCTTATTGTGGGGTTTTTTGTGTGTGAGAATGACATGAGTTAATATTTGTAAAGTGCATGGAGCTATGCCCGGGACACACGAAGCGCTGAGCCAGTGTTTGCTCAATGAATAAAGCAGACAAGAGAGTGAGGCAGAGGGAGAGACAGGCAATGAGAGGGGAAGGCGGAAGATGGAGAACAACAGAGAGCAGTCAGATGGCACACATAGGGAGGCCACCAGGTGCAGAGACAGACAGGAACAGACAGGCAGGAAAGAGGGACCAAAAGCAAAAGCCTTTAAAAATTAGAGAAAGAGGCCCAGTGAAAAAGAAAATGGGAGACCAAATCACAAAAATCCAATTAGATTGGAACACAGCGTTCTAACTGAATTGCAAACTGCCAGCTCACCAGGTGGCCTTCTGAAGGCATCTCAGGTCAAAAGCAAGCACCATCCCTGATAAAGCCATTTGCCTTCACCCCCTGAACAGAGGGGACAGTGGCCAGTCTCCAAAAATGGCCCGGCGTGAAAGCCCAAAAGTCTTTCTTTTTTTTATTTTATTTATTTATTTTGAGACGGAGTCTCGCTCTGTTACCCAGGCTGGAGTGTAGCAGAGCGATCTTGGATTACTGCAACCTTCACTTCCTGGGTTCATGCAATTCTCTGCCTCAGCCTCCAGAGTAGCTGGGATTACAGGTACCTGCCACCACACACAGCAAATTTTTATATTTTTAGTAGAGACAAGATTTCACAATCGGGGCCAGGCTGGTCTTGAACTCCTGACCTGGTGGCCCACCCGCCTCAGCCTCCCAAAGTGCTGGGATTACAGGCGTGAGCCACCACACCCGGATGAAAGCCCAGAAGTTCTAAGCCACTTTTGCAGCAAGCGTGCGCAGGAAAACGGACAGGTCTCACACATTCCCCGGCACCAGACGCTCTGAGGTCACCTCCTGGGGTATCCTGGTTCTACCCACAGCCCAGCCCCTCATTCCATCAAAAGCCGGGCTTGAGACAAATTAAGAATTTTATTCCAATCTTTATTTCCAAATGCAGCCAAGCTGACAATCTCTCTAAGTTTCAGCCTAATGTGATTTCAGATGGCAGCCTTATACACCTCTGAAAAATGGTGTTTGTAATCAAAGCACCAGCAGCTCCTTAACTCTAGGGCCACTCCTGGGCTCAGCAGTAATGACATTAGCGTCTTTAGCACTGTCAGAAGCAATGTCGCTAATCTTCGTCTAGGAGGGAAGAGGCAGGGATGAATGAATCACGTCTCCCGCTATAAGGGCCGTCCCTGGTCCGCAAGCCGCCTGCCTGGCAAACAGCTATGACTCAGTCCCTGCTGAGCGGAACACTGACCCTCTCCCTGGGGTCTGGGTCTGCCTGGTGGGTTGGACAATCACAGTACTCAGGCAGAGAAAGAGTGAACAGAGACCGTGGCCATGTGGGAAATACTGCAGCACTTGGTGAAAATTCAAGAAAGTGGCCTGCCTCTGCTCGTGGAAACATCTGAGCCCAAGCCCCAAACTGACTGCCAACCCCTGCTTTCCCACACCACACAGTGGCTTTTTTTTTTTTTTTTTTTTTGAGACAGAGTTTCATTCTGTTGGCCAGGCTGAAGTGCAGTGGCACGATCTGGGCTCACTGCAATCTCTGCCTCCCGGGCTCAAGCGATTCTCCTGCCTCAGCCTCCTGAGTAGCTGGGACTACAGGCGCCCACCACCACAACTGGCTAGTTTTTGTAGTTTTAGTAGAAACGGGGTTTCACCATGTTGGTCAGGCTGGTCTTGAACTCCTGACCTCAGGTGATCCAACCACCTCGGACTCCCAAAGTGCAGGGATTGCAGGCATGAGCCACCACACCTGGCCACACACTCACTCTTCATCTTATAAATGATGGAACACGTGGGCAGACGTACAGCTCCATTTTCCAGCGTGTGAAACAAGGGCATGACAACCCAGTTTGTGGGAGTGTCACAGGGATGCTGGGGAATGACGGATTACAGTGACGCAGATGGCTCAGAGGGTGGCACACAGCAAGCCCTCAGGAGGTGTGACCTGCTGTCCTCCTGGCTGCTATCATTCCTCATCGCCTTTATTAGCTTCTGTTAATATCAGTAATAAAATTAAGCAGCATGGCATGTTCTCCAATGCGGACTGAATTCCCCAGGACATGAGTCCATTCCCACATTTGTCTCTGATCCCAATGCAGCTAGAAATGTACTCAAAATGTACATCTCCCCCACACATCAGCCAGAACAAACATCAGCGTGCTGTCCCTGAAGGACCAAAACAAACACCCCCAGAGCCTCTGCCCCGTGCCTAACCTGCAGCCAGAGCTGAACAGTCGCCATTGCAATGAATCAGCACAGGACTTCCATTAGGGAACCATCGGCATCCCCACTTCACAGAGGAGAAACCAAAGATTTCTCCTGCTCTGAGGAGAAATCAGAAAGATTCAGCAGGAGGAGAGGCGGGAAGCTGGCCTGGGTCTGGAAGTCAAGAAGCCTGGTACTTCGCACTTCACTCCCACGCCTGGCCTTCCACGCCCTTCCCACAACTCACAAGATGCTTTTGCATGCAACGCCAGTCTCCCTTGGAGACAGAAGGGCCACCACAGGGCACGCATTCCCGTGTCGGATGCAGTTGGTGGGGAAAAGATATATTAGCAAGGGTGGGGGAAGAAAAATAACTTCCTGAGTAGAGAGCAGCGGTGCTGTTTTTTGGGAACACACACATGCGGACTCAGAGGAACACACACAGCATGAGCACACACAAGGACACACAGCATGAGCACACACAGACACACAGCATGAGCACACACAGACACACACAGCATGAGCACACACACACACAGCATGAGCACACACAAGGACACACAGCATGAGCACACACAGACACACACAGCATGAGCACACACAGACACACAGCACGAGCACACACAGACACACACAGCATGAGCACACACAGACACACAGCACGAGCACACACAGACACACAGCATGAGCACACACAGACACACAGCACGAGCACACACAGACACACACAGCATGAGCACACACAGACACACAGCACGAGCACACACAGACACACACAGCATGAGCACACACAGCCACATACAGCATGAGCACACACAGACACACACAGCCACATACAGCATGAGCACACACAGACACACACAGACACACACAGCATGAGCACACACAGACACACCGTGAGTACACACAGACACATACAGCATGAGCACACACAGACACACACAGCATGAGCACACACAGAAACACACAGCATGAGCACACATAGACACACACACCATGAGCACACACAGAAACACACCATGAGCACACACAGACACACAAAGCATGAACACACAGCATGAGCACAGACACACAAAGCATGAGCACACACAGAGACACACACTATGAGCACACACACACACAGTATGAGCACACACAGACACACAGCATGAGCGCACACAGACACAGCATGAGCACACACAAGGACACACAGCATGAGCACATATAGAGACACACAGCATGAGCACACACAGACACAGCATGAGCACACACGAGGACTCATAGCACGAGCACACACAGACACACACACTATGAGCACACACAGAAACACACACCATGAACACACACACACCATGAGCACATGCACACACTTAGCATGAGCACACACAGAATACACACAAAAACCCCCACAGGTACAAGCGTGCATGTGCACACACACACACACACACACACACAGGCATACCTGTCTGTCAGCTCCTGGCACAAAGCTAACACAGACTCACACAGAATCACAGACACACATACACACAAACACACCACACACACCCACATGCTCCAGTCATCCTGAAGCCCAGCATAGACACGTTAGACCCTTGGGCACAGCCTTCCTAGAGGAACCAGCAGAACGTGCCCAGAGCTCACTCATACAACTCCTCCCTCCTTCCCTCCCTCCCAACCCCGTGCCCCTGCTTCAGACCTGGGCAGGCCCTACGTTCTCTGCAGGTTCCGGAGCCTCCTTAGTTCCAGCAGCTGCAATCCCCAGTCTCCAGGGTGGCACCCAGGGAGCAGCCATCTACCCCAACTAAAGAGGGTGGGAATCTACCCAAGGACCAGCCCGGCTCCTGGAACAGCCCCGGGTGCAGGTGCTCCCTGAAGCCCATGGGACGCTGTCTCCTTGGCTTCTCTGCCTGCCTCTCCCTTGGCCTTTCTGCAGAATTTCACAGACAAACTCATCAATGGATGTATGCCCAAAGAGACTCAGGTCTGTGAGTCTGGAGCATCCTCCTCCCGCCTCCCCAGGGACAGGGGAGCAGGTCTGGGGCAGGCCTCTGGGTTGGAGGACGGGTAAATGAGCCGTGGATGGTGCCCCTTTGACCTTCTGATCCATCTTCGTGTGCCTCACAGTCTGACCACCAACACTATGATCACATAGTTCACGCAGATTCTCGTAAATTCATTCCTTCACTCTTGACCGCAAACAAATCACCTGTTACTTTCATGCTGCTGAAAAGCCCACCCTCCCTGGCTGTTTCTGCTCCGGGTCTGCATAGAGGAGTGCCCTGCCTGGGAGGAAACCAGGCGTTGCCCTGAGCCAGATTATCTCCTGGAAATGAGGAAGGTGTGGAAATTGTCTAAAACCGCTGGAAACGTTGAACAGTACACCGCATGTACACAGAAGCATTTGTCTTTTCAACACACTTTCTTTCCCCTTCAGAGGGGCCAGGGCTGAAACCTGGGCCGTTTCAGACAAAGGAGCTTGGTGACAGCAGGGAGTCCATTATCAGCAGCCTCCTCTCTCCTCGACCCCAGGATCCCAGAGTCTCACCTGCCAAGAATGTGCCAATCACTCATTCATTCAACAAACATCCTGGATCAGCTAGGCCTTGGGCACCCTGGTGCTGAGATGAAAGGCCGGCCTCCACCGTGGGGACACACTCTGGAGGGAGAGATAAGACTCTGACAGCCACGCCACACATGCCTGGAAGATCTGCATTTTAAGAAAAATGTGAACTAGAACTTACTTAACCCCAAGGGTTGAATTTCAAACACGGAGTTGGAGGCTTCGGTGAGTAAGATACGCACGCATACAGCATCATGCTGTCTGCTTTCTAAGCGCAAGACCAAGGGGAAAAGGTGGCTCCTGCCACACTCTGGGCCCCCACTGGCTGATTCCAGCCTGGTATGGTGAGCTGGGGGCCGGCCACGGCCCTCAGGACGTCAGGGTCCTCTGCCTTCCCCCCACAGAGTGACCTGGCCTGCCTCATGCTTCCTGCGGAGATGGAGGCTGATGGACTCCAGACCCAGCAGCCTCAGCCATTCTCCCAGCTCCTCCCCATCTGGAGGCCGTGGGTAGCCCTGTGAGGGTGTGGGCTTGGGAGCCAGTTCGGGTTGGGTTCAAATCCTGCCTCGGCCCCTCCGTTCTCTGAGTGGGAATCCTCACCGGCAGTGGGGCAGCTGGTAACATTCCCCCAGGGCTGCTGGAAGGGAGCACAGGTGCAGGCACAAGCCTTCCTCAACACCTATCAGGAGTCCCCTCCCATCTGCAGAGCACCCAGAGGAGGGCATGGGCCCAACAGGACCGGGCTGGGGATCCAGGGAAGGCGGGGCTGGGGAGGCCCCAGGAACCTCCTGCAGACGGGAGGCTCTGCCCTGAGACTGCTTCCTCCTGCCAAGCCCCGGCAATGACTCAAGTGCAACAGGCGCTCGTGGTAATGAAGTTGGATGCCTCTGAGTCCATTTAATGATATTTAATTATGTACTGCTCTCAACTGACAGGCTGAGGGAGATCTACACCTAGCTGCTGACCCTGGGCGGGCTGCACCCATATATAGATCTCATGCAGACCTTAGGGCTGTTTGTCAGAGACTGTGCTTTTTGCCTGGGGAAAAATGACTCAGAACAAAGGGAGTTGGAGAGCGTTCAGGCATCTTCCGGAGGATCCTGGGATGGGTCTATAGGCCTGGCCTCCTCATTCAACAATATCTCCTGGGCACCTACGACAAGCCAGACACTGCACCAAGCTCTGGGAATAAAGCCATGCACGATACAGTTGTGCACTAAAGCCTCCACCCATGGGGTTTCCAGTAGTGCCCAGATGGGCAGACATGGGCACGGGAGAAGGGAGGGCTTTGAAGTGGAGAAGAAATGGGTGTAGGCTCCAAAGGCCTGTGTGCTTTGAGGCCTCTGTCAAGGAGAGCCCCCTTCTCCCCAAGCCCTGTGCACATCCCACCCACACTCACCTCGGTGCTGCCTGTCCCCACACCCGGGCACTGGACAATGGAAACTTAGCTTGTTCTCTAAGTTGACTTCTCAAGGTTTGCATCCAGGAACTACTAGAGGTATAAAGGTTGGCATTATCACAGTGCACAGATCTGTGCATGCTCGGCCAAGCTGTTGGTGAAATAAAGCGCTGAAGACCCCACAGTACCCTCCAGGAGGAAGACCCCAATCCCACTGTCCAGACAGAACTTCATCATGCCATGCCAGAGTTCCAGCTTCCTGAGATTTATTGTTATAATCCATTTTTCCATTGTTCTTCAAGAGAAAGGAAGAAGAAAGAAGGGAGGGGTGGCGAGAGGGAAGCGGGGAGCCGAGATGGAGACAGATGCTGTGGGCGCGTGTACATCAGCGTTGCGCAGGCATCTGCTCTTCCTGGAGGATGACATCGATGCTCTCCGTATTCAGGAAGCTGTGAGTTTGGCCTCCTCCAGTTCCCCGGGACTTGCAGCTGTTTTCCAAGCCGGTATTAAGGGACTGAGGACAGGGGGTGCCCTTCATGGATGGGACTTGCTGGACCACATCAAGACACACAATTCCCCTCTGCACAGGCAGCGGTATCGGCATCCGCTGAGTCAATCTCATTGAAAATGCATCTGCGATTCCTGTTTTCTTTGGTTTTGATTTTAAGGAGTTCTTTCCCTTGCCTACCGATCTCCAGGCCTGAGGCAGCCTTCTGTAACTGTACCCGAACCCATCCGCCAGAATGATGAAATGCCTGGAACGTCACCTGCCAATAGTGATACAACTCACCCCCCAGCATTCTCCCCAGTGGAGGCGGCACAGCCAGGCTCACCGCTGTCCGTGATTCCTTGGGGAAGATGGTTTCTAAAACAAGATAACTGAGTTCTCCCCAAAAGACACTAGGTTTCTAGAAAGCTTGCATGGACAGAACAGAGGACAAAGCCAACCCCCACGGTTGCTGGGGACAACCCAGAAGGCTGCTGTGCATCTGTGCTCAGATATCAGCATGTGCCCCAGCCAGAGGGGGCTCCGAAGACTGGAGAGGACTCCATGCACGGGAGAAGGGCTGCCCTCCATCAGCCCCAGAGAGCAGGGGCTTCTTCAAGTTGCCTGTAAACCAAAAAGCATCTAAGACAGGTCTCGGTCAACTCACAGGATTTCGCCAAGGTTGAGGACACACCCAGGAAAAAGAGACACAAGGAGGATCTGTGGCCTGTGCTTTTTCCAAAAAAGGTTTGGAGGACTTCAATCGTTAAAGGGGAAAGAGCGGCAGGAAGGGAAGGAGGAAATTAAGAAGGGCGGGTAGGTAGGGAAGGGAGTGGTCACGTGCTTCTGAGGCTTTGATTAGCGCTGAGTCCACATGTGGCAGTGGCAGGAGGGTAGAGGGACGGTCAATTATGCATTCGTTGTGTGCTCAGTGAATCTGCACTCTACATAAAGTAAAATAAGGTAAAGCAATCAGCAGAAGAAGAAGCCAGACGCATTTGTCTAAGGGGAAGTGGAGGAATGACTCGGCCCTCTTTGTCCCACACCTGTGAAAGTGACGTTGTCAGGGTGAGATTCCACAGAACTCATTTTAGGGCTAGTTTAGAGGGGGCATGTGGATTCCGGAAGATCTGGGGGCCACAAGGAACTAATTCGCTTGTGAGTAATCTATGAAGGAAGCCTCCTGTGGAGACATGTGGCCTTCCATCACTGCAGCTTTCTCTTTAGGGAAAGAAGGAAGGACTCAGTCCCAAGCTTTCCTTTTCCCTTGGCAGAGTGAGTCTGGAGCCCTGGGATTGGATTTTACTGCCACATGCCTGTCCCTTGAGCCCCACACTCATCCCCCAGTGTTCTGCAAACTTCCCCAGGCCAGACCCTGCGGTAAGGACTTGGATGCAAGCAGGTGGTATAGACGGTGATCCTGGGAAACAGCCACACAGGAGGAAAGGGATGGCAGCCAGGACAACTGTGACAACGAGCAGGCTGCTGCTGAGGGCATACTGGGGAGGTGGCCAGGGAGGCCTTAGGCTGTCCCCCCAGGGGCAGGCGGGCTGGGGGACGCATGGGCCCGCTCTGGTCCATCCTTGGCTCCTGAGGGCACAGAGTCACCAAAACTCCTGAGCTGCCCCATGTGGACCAAGCTGACTCTTGTTCCAAAGGAGGCCCTTGAGAGGGAGGACCACAGTGGGTATGGGAATGACAGATGCCAAGCAGATGTGGGCACGGTGGGGACAGGGTCTGCTGTGTGCTGAGTGCTTGGCCCTGGGGTTACAAGGAGTCGCATTGTCTCGGCCCTCAAGGAGCTCCCAGTGGGCACAAGGGAAGAAAGGACAGGAGACACAGCCCCTGAGAGCCTCTCATGGCCTCCCACAGCAGCATCGGGACCCGTACAGCCTGGCCTGGAAGTCCGCCTGGCCCCTGAGCATGGGAGACGGGCAGAATTCCATGCTGCTGGCCTGGAATCCTGTCACCAGCAGGAGACATAACAGCAAAACCACACCACAAACTGAGTCCACACCAAACCCTGTCTCTGGGGATGACAGAAAGGAGGAGGAGAAACGTGTTTCTCACATTGGGAGGCGGAAACAGGAGGCAGGGCACTGCACTTTCATCTCTTGGGCGATGCACGTTCATCACACATGGAGCCCGAAGGAGTGGAAGCAGCTTCCAGTCTCTCTAAGCTGGAAGCTCGCCTCTGGCTTCAGTCTTAGCAAGCTGTGTGATCTTGCATGGGTCACCTAACCTCTCTGGGTTCCAGATTCAGTGTGGGGAAGCCTCATGCTCATTAAGCTTCCAGACAGCCCAGAGTGGGAGGCAGCAGAGTGGAGAGGAGGAGGTGGTGGCCAGCCCATGCTCTCTGCATGGCCACCGGTCACCCAAGCCATACCTGCCTCTCTCTGCCCCTCCCCCTCCACAGGGGCCCCCAGCCTGGTCACCATGTGTCCAGAACACGGAACTCACAGGGGCCTCCAGAGCCTGCGGCCAGGCCTGGTGTTGGCAGACTCTCCTCCCAGGACCCCTACATCCCATGTGACAAAATAGAGGCCATCTGGAATCCCAAGGAGTGCCTAAGGGGTGCAGGGCCAGAGCACAGTGCCCACTGGCCGAACGCCTGCTCCCAGAGCTGACTCAGCTCTCTGAATTTCGGAAGACACTTTGCTCCAGATCAGCCAGCTTGTCCCCCCACCCTCCTCCCACTCCTCCTGGCGGAGAGATCTCCAAATGTCTCACCCCAACCCGAGAGCCCGGCCAGCTTCTGCAGGGTGGGGCCACAGCCAGGGCCAAATAGGAGCTGGTCCTCCTCAAATTCCCTCCAGCCCCAGCTGAGGCAGAGGAGCTTCCAGGGAGCTACCCAGCCCCTGAGGTCGTCTCACCTCCCCCATCGGGGAGGACCTGGTATAGAAAGGGATGCTGGGTGTTGGGGGGATACACCTTGTCATTTTGGCCTTCCTCCCACCATGATCACCCTTACCCTCAAAGAGCTCTGGACGGGACCTTTCTCAGAGGGCCACCCCATTGGGAAGTCCCCTATGTAGCTAACCTCCATCCATCATGCTGTAAGGCAGCCTTTTTCCTCTTCTGCTGCTGATGGTTGAGATGGGAGGGAGCCAAGCTCGCGTCCAAACGAGAGCTGCTGTGGGCCCGATCGTGGCTCCCTCACTGCCCAGCAGGACCCTTTAGTGAGAATATCAATTACAGGGATGGCAGTTGTTGGCTGAGCGCTTCCTGTGGGCCAGGCGCGGCTAAGCGAAGGATCTCACTTATGATGTGATCATCAGCCTCTCATAGATCAGGAGGAGGCTAAGGCAGTTAAACAACTTGGCCGAGATCCAGCTAAGGGGGAGGAAAAAGCCAGGGTGCAGAGCAGCCCCCGCCCCGTGTCTGTAGGACACCCACCCCTCCCGGGAGGTCTCAGCATTGCGTGTGAGGAGGGACCCACCGAGTTCCCCCAAGAGCCCCTCAGCTCTGCTCTCCTCCCCCTCCACTTAGGCACCCACCCCTCCAGCAGACCCCTCGGAAGCCCAGTGACATTGAGGGAGCACTGATTTGCAGTGACAGATTGAGCAGCTGGAACCCTGCCCACCCATCCTCAGAACTGCCCTGCGCTCCCAGCCACCCCACAGCCAAATCACAGAAAAAAGAGGCTGCCCTCCAGCGCAGCCATCGAGGGACCCCCCTGGTCCCTCCTGGATAAACTGCTCTGCACACAGAGGGAGAGGCAGGTGCCACTGGGCGGGTGCTGCAGGGTGGCAGGTCCCACTGAGCGGGTGCACAGGCCCCTCCTGAGAGCCCAACATGCTGGCCCTGCCACAAGGATGCCAGAAAGGAAGAGGTGGGGGCACAGAGACGCATGGCTGTGGACAGGCAGAGAGGGGTGGGAGGGCGTTCTAGGCAAGCAAAAGCTGAAAGCAAAAATGTGCCCATCGTGAGAGACCCACGGACACACGAGGGAGGAGGGCTGGGTGGAAAGGGCTTGGACGCCAGGCTGGGAGGTAGAGGAAGGAGAAAAATAAGCCTTGATTGACCTGAAGCTAGAGAGACTGAGAGGCAGAAAAAAGGTAGCAGCGATGGGGGCAGAGAGTGATGGAAATGGAGGCAGAAGAGAGACCCCGAGAGGAGAGGCAGGAAGGGGCAACCCAGGAACAGGCGGAGAAGGAAATGGGGGTCCAGGGCAGGGAGGACGGAGGGTGAGGGAGAGGAGGCCACTCGCAGGTCTGCTGAGGGGTGCCCGCTTTTCTCCCTGGCACACTCGTGCCTCCTGGGAACCCTCTAGGTCCCTGCCGTGGCTCCAGATGTCCCCTGAGGCCAGGACCAACAGACTGCGCTGCAGCCTTCCCTCTCTAGGGCTGCCAAGCCGACATGCCTTCTCCCTGTCCTGGGTAGCAGCTGGGGGTCCCTGGGAGGCAGGTCCTACCTAGGGAGGGGGAGGTGCTGGGATGCTGCGGTCTGTGCCACAGAGGTCTCCAAGAAGCTCCCTGCTTGTGACGATGGTCCCAGATTATTGTAGTACAGTGGTGCAGGCCCTCCCAGCTTGACTTTCTGGGAGACCCCAGGGCATGCCAGAGGCCTGGGGTCCAGGGCCATCCACGGGACTAGGAGGTCGGCACAGCGAGGCGCGGCACCGCCTGAGCCCAGCAGCCTGAGGAATGGACGCGGCTCTCCCCCATGCGCTGGGAGGGGCGGGCCAGGCGTAAGGATGTGACCATCTGCTTGCTTCACCCTTTCCACCCTCTGGCTCCTCCTCTGTAAACGACCTCCACAACATTCCAGACCGCACGCCAAATCGGAAAACTCTGGACTCACAACCGCGGGCTTAAATGCCTAATTAAGCTCATTCTTTGAACCAAGCCATATTTGAATGCATCTGTCAGCCCTCCTCCAGCTCGCCACCCAGCGGGGTGGGACGGCGCTCACAGGAGAGGGAGAGGCAGCCCAGCCTGGCAGACAGGCCCCTGCGTCATCCCCAGCCTTTCCGGGTCCCGATCTGCCCAAGGTTGGAGGCTGCAATGAGATTCATCTGTAGCCCTTGCTCCTGGGTCTGCAGCAACCTCCTCTTCCCCCCCAGCCCCCTTCCCCCCAACCCCATCCCTGGAGGGCCTGGCAGGTGCCTGCCTCGGCTCCAGGCTCCTCTGGTGCTGTACCTGCCAAGCCCAGGCCCTGCCTCACTCCAGAAGCTCCATGTAGCTAAGGCCTGTGTCAGTTTCCTCTATTGGGGACCAGAGGTGAATGCTACCCCCTTCTCAGCACCCTCCATTCAATCCACTTGCGGCAGCTGCGCCACACCAGAGGGTGCAGCTCGCAGGCCAGTGCTCTGAGGAGGGGGCCACAGGGAGCCAGGAGACTACAGGAGTGGGTTCTGAGCCTGCTTCCGCTGCTGCCTCCCCAGTTCCGGCATCAATTCCTTATCCCCTCGCCTCCCTGAGTCTGCAGCAAGAGGATTTGAATGAAGTGTTCCATTGTGTGTATATTAATACTACGTTTTATCTATCCGCCCACCTCTTCATGGTCATTCTCGGCAGCATGGATGTTTAGAGAATGTTATGCTAAGTGAAATGAGCCAGGAACGAGAAAGACAAATAGTGCATGATCTCACTCATGTGGGAGCTGAGAAAGTCCATCTCATAGAAGTAGCGAGCTGGGTTAGGTGGCTCACACCTGTGAGGTTGCGGTTGGAGAATCCCTTGAGCCCAGGAATTCAAGACCAGCCTGGGAAACATAGCAGGACCCTGTCTCTACAAAAAGTTTTGTTTTTTGTTTTTTAATTCGCTGGTAGCAGTGGGACGCATGCCTGTAGCGTCAATTACTGGGGAGGCTGAGACGGGAGGATCTCTACAGCCCAGGAGTTGGAGGCTGCAATGAGCCATGATCACGCCACTGCACTCCAGCCTGGGTGACAAAGCAAGACTCTGTCTCTAACAAAGAAGAAGCAGGAGAGGAAGAGGAAGAAGAAGAAGAAAAAGAAGGAGAAGGAGAAGAAGGGGGAGGGGGAGGAGAAAGTAGAATCGTGATGACTAGAAGCAGGGAAGGGTGAGGATAGCCAGAGATGGCTTAATGCATATAGAATGACAGCTAGACAGGAGGAAGGGGTTCTAGGGCTCTATAACACTGTAGGATGACTATCATTCACAACGATGTATTGTATATTTTCAAATAGCTGCAAGAGCGAATTTTGAATGTTCCCAACCCAAAGAAATAATAAGCGTTTGAGGTGATGGATATGCTAATTACCCTGATTTGATTATTACACATTTCTACATGTATTAAAATATCACTGTACCTAACGAATGTGTAGAATGATTATATGTCAAGTAAAAATAATAATAAAGCAAAAAACAGGATTTGAGGCATGATTCGGCTGGAGGCTCTCCCTGGGGTGCACCTCCTCCGTGGGCCTGACCCCACACATCAGGGGAAGGCACAGAGCTGGGACGGAAGCCCAGAGGTGTCCTGTCACCCCCCACCCCCACCCCGCCATGCACGCTGTCAGTTCCTCCTCACCACTCACAGGGCCCAGACAGTGCAGCCCACCCGCCACAGGAGATGGGACCACCGCCCACCCCTCCGGCCCCCCACCCTGCACCCCCCTCCCCAGCACCCCTCTTGTCCTGATTCAACAGGCCTTCTACAGACCTGGTGGCCACACTGCTCCCACCCTGGCCCTCACACTCTCCGCCTTCTCTTCCAGAAATACTTGCTTCTTCCTCCTCGATGCCTGACTCCCCCCATCCCTCAGGCCTCCCTCAACCCTCAACTGCCCCCTCAAGCCCCTCTGTGGCCCCTTCCATTCCTGGCACTTGTCTCTCCTGCTGGCCTGGGAGCTCTGCAGCGGCAAGGACCTCAGCTGTCCTCCTGATCTTTGAGTTCCCAGCACCCACGGCCGGGCCAGGCTTGAGCTGAATGTTTTGTTGCCACCTGTGGAGTGAATGAGTGGGTGGACTTTATAACCACGGCCCACCAGCCTTGACCTTTCATGCAGTTTGACAGGCCTCCTGCTGCCCCAGGCAATCCCATGCCCCGAGGGCAAGGGTGCCCCTGCAACACGTCCCTGGGGCAGAGCCAGCCCCCGCCCCGCCCACCACCACCACTCTCTTCCCTGCTCGTCCCTGCTGCAAGTATATTCGAATGTTTAAATTCTGTTTGGAGAACAATTAGCCTAACATATGGTCTAATCACGTCGTGTCTTCTGATGGAAAAATCCATGAGAAACTTGGAAAATGATGACTGGTGAGGCTTTAGCGTGTTTCTTTTTTTTTTTTTTTTTTTTTTTTTTATGGTCACAAGCAAGTCACAGATGAAAAGCCTCTTAGCGACTGTCTGGTCCAACCCTCTAATCTGACTCAGGGGGTAACGGAGGCCCAGTGAGAAGAACGTACCAGCCCAAGATCTCCCAGATGCAAAGTCCAGACCCCTTGGCCCTTGCCTCTCCTCTTCAATCATCTTCAGAGAGCTGGACTTCATCTTTGCTGTCGGGAGGGGGAGGTTTAGGACCAGCATGCTAGGGTTCTGTCCTGGAGATTGTGTGGCTGGAAAGCTTCATACCCCCGGACCATAAGAAGATGCAGGATGCGGAGGAGCCTCAATTCCCTGCCTAGAGACCCTTCTTTGGTATCTCCATCAGGCAATAGCGTGGCCAACCATGCCCCCACCCCGACTGCCCAGTGACATCCAGACCTTACTGCCATCCACCCTGCAGTCCCTAAGGATCCAGACAGCCTCTGCCAAGGAGATACAGCAAGCCTGCCTGAATCAGAAGCTACTCCTGCGACTCCCAGAGAGCCCACTCCCTGCGTCTTGCTCCCCTGTGACCTCATGCTTCCTGGGGGTGGGGGTAAAATGCCCAGCTGCTGTTCTGGCCCCCAGAGGCCCAATGCGCACGTAGACTGGCTGGATTACATGTGCCTGGGCTCACTCGTGGAGCATCTGTCCCCTCCGTCACTAAATATCAAATGCCACAAGAGAAGTGGGAGGGAGGAAGTTTGTCTCCGCCTGGGTGTGGTGGCCGGCACATCTTCGCTGCTCTATGCCATGGGTCCCCGGCCACTCACCTCTACGAGGACAGTGCTGAGTGCTGACAAAGCTTTTCCGTTCCGCATGATGGTTTTGTTTGGTTTTTGTTCACAAGCACCCAGGCAGGCGTGATGAGTATCATGCCGACTTTGTGAATGAGAACGAGACTCGGAAAGTGAAGACGACACATTCAGTAAGGGGCAGGGCCAGGATGTCCCCTGTGGCATATGCTCTAGGGAACCCTGGGCACTCCTAGAGGGGAGATGTGGAGCACCTCCCTGGGCTGAAGCTGAATGAGGATAATTCTCCTCCCTTCGTTCTGTAAGGAGCAGAGGCCCTGGAGCTACGCCCAGTGCCATGGTTCAGAAAGGGCAGACCTGTAGCCAAAGGATATTCCCTAAGCACCGTCACGTGCCCAAGGTCCTGAGGGTGCTGCGGAGGGGACGCCCTCTTCTAGGAGCCTCCTGGGGCTGTGGTGGGAACACAATGACGTGATCTAAGCCCAGGGCGTGGCTGAGGGTGAGCCCCCAGTGAGAGCCAGCTGTTCCTGAGGACCTAGCTTGTGAAGGAGCACCGGAATCCATAAGAAGCCCTTCTGGCTGCCAGCTGGGAGGGGGCTCAAAATGGCGAGCAGCAGCCTGAGAGCAAGGGGACCTTGGGGCTTCTCTCTCTTCTCTTTTATTCACACCTTCCGCATTATTAAGACATTTAGTATGGCAAGGTGCGGTGGCTCACACCTGCAATCCCAGCACTTTGGGAGGCCAAGGCGGGTGGATCATGAGGTCAGGAGCTCGAGACCAGCCTGGCCAACATGGTAAAACTCTGTCTCTACTAAAAATACAATAATTAGCCAGGCATGGTGGCTCATGCCTGTAATCCCAGCTACTCAGGAGGCTGAGATGGGAGAATCACTTGAACCAGGGACACGAAGTTTGCAGTGAGCCGAGATTGCACCACTGCACTCCAGCCTAGGTGACAGAGCAAGACTCCATCTTGGAAAAAAAAAAAAAAGACTTTTTGTAATGGTAAAATATTTTTTCAGAAAGTCTTACAATGCCATGTAAGTAATGAGCATCCTAGAAAAACTCTGATCTTGAAGAGCTGGGGTCTGGAGCTTGCCAACACCAGAAACCAGCTGGGAAAGGGTTCCTGGCCCTTGATCAACTTTGGAGGTCCCGGGAAGTCCTGGGTGCCCTCTGGGGCTGACGCTTTTAGAAGGTCATGATTCTGAAAAGCCCCCAGCTGACTTTCATTGTGTTCTGTTTGCTCCTGTTGGTCCCCAGTCCAGAAAATAGCAGAGAGCAAATGCAGGCCATGAGTCACCACGTGCCAGACCCTGGGCTATCTTTGTGCAAACTGTGGCCTTTCCTCTCCAAGGAAGGCATCACATGGCTCCATCTTAAAGATAGGGTTCACCCATGTGGCACCTTTCCTGTGTGTAAATCTGCCAGCTGCTGAGAGAAGCCAGCTCACCAAACCACATGCACATCAGACTCTGTCTCCAGGCTCACTGTGAAACCCCCCAAGCATGGGCCACCCAGGCGGGCAGTGTGGCATCAGAGGAGACACGCATGAGGAAGACAGGGGAGGGGCCCCGTGTCACCTGGGACTGGCTCTCAAACAATGCTGCAGCATTGGCTCTCAGGGACAGACAGCAGGCTGGGACAGCCTCTGGGACAGGGACGGGACAGTTAGAGTGTGGAAAGATGGAGAGGGCAGAGGACACACCACACAGAAGTGTGGTGCAGGCAAAGGCATCGAGAGAGGCCCTCCCAGGGCAGGAGGGGCAGAAATTGTCCAGACAGAAAGACGCCTGGAGGGAGCCAGCCACACTGATGGTGGATATCATCCATGGAAGGTTCAGGAACAGGAAATGACAAGAAAAAAACAAACAAAAAAAGGAGCGTTAACCTTAATCTAGCCATGGTACAGTCAGAAAACTACTAAGCATTCCAGGAAAAGGTTGGAGAGAGAAAGAGTTCTAAATTCCATTCTTAGAATCTAAAATAAAACTGACTTTCTGCCCTCTGGGAGCTCTGGAGAAGCTCTGGAAGTTGTAGGACCCGTGCAGTCCCATCTTCCAGCTTTCCAATCAGGTCATCTCTCCCCAAGTCCCAAATCGTGCGACTGTAGCCACAGTGGTCTCAACGTGAAGGGCTTTCCATGACATAAAGTGTAGGCTCAGAGGCATACACCAACTTGTACATGCATGAACACATATGCGCACACACATATGCACTCACATGCATGTGCACACACATGCACTCTCACACATGTACACATGCACACACATGTACACACATGCAGACACACATACACTTATGCACAAACACACATGCAGAAGCTCAGCAGTGGTGCAATTTTCAATGGAGGAAACAGAGACATCGTGAAATGCAGCCAGCAGATGGGAGCCCACTGAAATGTCAGCCAGAAGAAATAGCCCATGTCAGAAAAATAAAATTCCAGTTTAGCAAAATCCTTCCCTCCTCGCCACACCTCAGAGAAAAATTCCCGTGGAGGCCCCTGGAACTTGGCAATCCAAGAAGAGTTATTTATTCTGGACTACCGCACTACTGTGCATGTTAAGTACAAAAAGGAAAAATGCTTTCGGATTTGGAAATGGGGCTGCAGTCGCAGATGGCGCCTGAACATGCATAAATTCGGAGGCTGTGTGAACAGATGGAAACTTGAAGGGAAAAAAAATTAAAAAAAAAAAAAAAAACTAGCATTTATCTGCCAGACCACTGCAGAGCTGGAGAAGGGGAATTTGTCAGTTGACTGGGACCGTCTCGATCTTCCAATCTGTGGGATGGGGGTAAGAAACTGCAGTCCTCAATGATCACTCCCAGCTGAGTTTCAGTCCTGTCTCTGCCACTGAGGAGCTGGGGGACCTGGCCCCTTCCCTAACCTGCTTCTTCATGTGAGCCCAGCGATAGTGCAGATGACCTGGCAGCGTTGCTGAGAGAATTGCCTGAAGTCATCCACGCACCGGACCCATCTGTAGCTAGCCAGCATGACAGCCCCATGAGTGGAGCGTCTCTTGGCGGGTGTAGTGGGGTCTCACTTTCCAGATAAAGCCAGGGGTAGCCCAAAGAGGAAGCTGGAGCACCCTGAAAACTCTCCCAGTCAGTCCCACAGGAGAGAGGCTGGGGAGAGAGAGAGGAAATGGAGATGGCCTTCTCCCAGCCTCCCCTTTCTAGAAGGTTCCTGGGCTCTGGGGAAGAGCCACACAGGCATGCTTTTCAGGAGAAGCTGACAACAGGTCAGGCTGCAAGGGCTGCACTAAGAAAGGGTCTGTGGGCAGGTTCAGTGGGATCATAGGAAGGATGAAGATAACTTAGAGGGAAGGCCCTTTCTCTATTTGTTTTTGAGACAGGGGCTCCCTCTGTCAGCCAGGCTAGAGTACCGCTGTGCAGTCACGGCTCACTGCAGCCTCAGCCTCCTGGGCTCAA
Organism: Aotus nancymaae; assembly: GCF_030222135.1. Classification (NCBI taxonomy): domain Eukaryota; kingdom Metazoa; phylum Chordata; class Mammalia; order Primates; family Aotidae; genus Aotus; species Aotus nancymaae. The sequence goes on along the minus strand of NW_026988441.1, from coordinate 22,665,643 downwards.
GGGATCCTCCCACATCCATGCAACACCACACCTGGTGACATGATTAGACTTTGTGTCCCCACCAAATCTCATCTTGAATTGTAATCCCCAGGTGTTGAGGGAGAGACCTAGTGGGAGGTGATTGGATCGTGGGGGCAGTCCCCCCACGCCATTTCATGAGTTCTCATGAGATGTGATGGTTTTATAAGGGGCTCTTACCCTTTCACTTCCTACACACACTCTCTCACCTGCTGCCATGTAAGACGTGCCTGCTTCCCCTTCCACCACGATCATAAATTTCCTGAGGCCTCCCCAGCCATGAGGAACTGTGAGTCAATTAAACCTCTTTCTTATAAATTACTCAGTCTCAAGCAGTTCTTTATAGCCGTGTGAAAACAAAATAATACATTTGAATAATTTAAAAAAAATTTTTTTTTTGTAGAGACAAAGTCTCATTACATTGCTCAGGCTGGTCTTGAACTCCTGGCCTCAAGCAATCCTCCCACCTTGGCCTTCCAAAGTGCTGGGATCTCCAGCATAAGCCACCATGCCCAGCGCCAAAGGAGAGGTTCTATCCAGAGTGCCCAGAGATTCTCAGCAAATCAGTCCTCAGATTCTGCTCCACAGTGGGGAGTCCACATGGTACAGTGGATTGACTGCAAAGATGGCCACAGTTCTCCACCCCTCCCTCTCTCCAAGCCCCCAAGGACATTTTGCAGCTACTCTCTGAGGAGGTGGCATCTACTTCTCTAGCCTGGCATGGTGACCTGCTGTGGATGACAGAACGCAGTGGCAGTGAGTGTGTGCCAATGCAAGGCTGAGCTGCTACTCTCTTTGGCACCTCTGCCTCCACCAGGAGCACAGGCCCAGACTGGTCTGCTGGAGAGGGAGATGCACTGAGCAGAGCCACATTGGCCCCAGGGGTGCAGCCAAAGGACCTATGTGGAAGAAGATCCCACAGCCACCTTTCCAACCCACAGGCAACCACAGACCCATGAGTGAGCCCTGCCAGGCTTAGCTCAGATCCGCAGAGCCACCAATGACCACTGGTGCACCGGCAAAAACACATGTTTACAATTGCATGCCACCAGGGCTCGGTGTTTTTTATGCAGCGATTTTGTGACAACTGACACTGACCTACGTTCTTTCACCACGTTCCCACTCCAAAGCAATCTCCTGGCTCTGGAGAGAATTAGGGTTCAGGGAGGTCTCGGCACAAACCCAGAACTGCGGTTCAAAACTCAGAAACTACGATTCAGAGGCAAGGGACTCTCTCCCGACAGACCAGCTCTGCCGCTAAGGGCCAAGTCACCAGGTCGTCCAAGACCCTCTGCTGGCACTGCTGGTTTCCCTGATGAAGGGTGGAAACGCCAGCCATCTCTGACCGAAGCCATCTCCACATAGGGAGCTTCTGGCCCTCAGCTGCGGGGCTGGCACTGCAGAGAGGGCATCTCCAGCCCTGCGGGTGCCCACACAGGTGAAGGGGAGCCTGAGCAGCTGCCCCCAGCACAGGCTAGAAACCTTGGATCTAGTCAGGAAGGTAACCCCAGCAGAACTCTCCTCCCGGCCCCCAGCTGATGCCTCCAGGGACACCCTCCCACCATCAGCTCCACACAGCCTCACAGAGGCACAGATTCTAGATTGTTCTAGCTCCAGGGGACCCAGCAGGGCTCTGCCTAATACTTCCCTGAGTAGTCATGACCAGCCAAGGTGATGGGGCACGTGCCCATCAGGGTGGCCACGGCAGGCAGGCGTGGTGGTTTCTGTGACTCAGAGTCAGGGATCTGAGCTCCACCTGCCTCTAGTCTTGGGGAAACCCCTGGACCAGCCTCCAAGTCCATCCAAGGCCTGAGTGCTGCAGGGGATGGTCCCAGGGCAGAGAGTCCCAGCAAGAAAGAAGGAGGCTAGCCAAGCACGGTGGCTCATCCCTGTAATCCTGGTACTTTGGGAGGCCAAAGCAAGTGGATCACTTGAGGCCAGGAGTTCAAGACCAGCCTGGCCAACATGGTGAAACCCAGTCTCTACAAAAAATTTTTAAAAATTAACCAGGAATGGTAGCACACGCCTACAATCTCAGCTACTCAGGAAGCTGAGGCATGAGAATCTCTTGAAGCTGGGAGGTGGAGGTTGCAGTGAGCCGAGATGGCGCCACTGCACTCCAGCCTGGAAAAAAAAGAAAGGAAGAAGGAGTTATCTTCTCCTCCCTCCCCTCTCTGGTTCTAAAACTGCCAATAGCTTGTCTCATTTGAAAACCCTTTCTGGAAAATTGTCCCTCAATTGTCATTAATTATGAATGTAACTTTTTCCTCTTACTAAATTCAACTTTCGTTTTTCCAGTTTCTGTAAAGTCTCATTCCTCAGAGCCATCCAGGGTGCCCTCCTAGGTGCAGTCACTTCTGTCTGGAATGCCTTTCCCTACTTCTCTATCCAGCAAACTCCTGCAAATCCTTCAAAATCTACTCCTTTTCCATGAAGTCTTCCGTGATTTCCCTGAACAGAGTTAATGGCACCGTCTTCTGGGCTTTCTGAAACCCAGGCTGTGTATGAATACCTCCATGGGCTCTCACTACAGATCAGCAAACTGTGGCTCAAAGGCCAAATCCAACTTGCCTCTCATTTGGTAAATAAAGTACAATCAAAACAGAGCCAGACCTATTCATTTACTGATTGACTATGGCTACCATCAGGCTACAATACTGACAGAGACGATACGGCCCACGAAGCCAAAAATATGTGCTATCTAGCCCTTTACAAAAGCATTTTATGTGCACTGAGCCCTGCCCTAGACTATGCCCCTCTCTAGGGCTAAGACGAGGAAGAGGGCTGCTTGCCTTCTGGAAGAAAGCTTGCTGAATTAATGATTGGACCAATAAATGAGTGATGGAGATGTTACAGATGCCACAAAGAAAGCCCATGTTTTCAATTCCATGCACAATTCCCTGGGCAAGTGTTTCCAGAGGGACTCGAACTCTGCACAGACCCCCCATGTGTCGGGATTTCGGCATATACAGTCGTCCCTCCATACCCACGCATTCTGTATCTGCAGATTCAAAAATATCAAATCTATTTGGGAAAAAAAAATACAAATATTCAAAATTATGCAATTTTTAAAAATATCACATAACACTTTGTATGTAGCATTTGCATTGCATTAGGTGTCATAAGTAATCTAGAGATGATTTAAAGCACTTGACAAGATGCCTGCAGGCTATGTGCAAATACAAGCCATTTTACATCATGGACTTGAGCATCCTCAGATTTGGGGATCCAAGGCAGGTCCCGGAACCTGTGCCCCATGAATGCCCAGTGATGACCAAGAGAAGGTGTTGCAGGCTTCGAGGCGTGTGGGGAACCTGATGTGCTGGACAGTGCCCTGCACCACAGCGCCCTGCACCACATCTCCGCTCAGCCTTTGGCTCCTGCAGTTGCAGGAACAACCAGCAGGAGGTGCCGGCCGTGCATGCCTCTGTGGCCATCACGTGGCTTTCTCTGCTTCTGCCTCTGGGATACCTGGGATACCCAGGATACCTGGGATACCCGGCATACCCAGGATACCCAGGATACCCAGGAAGCCGCTTGGCCTTCTGGTGCACATCCACCCTAGGAAGTGCTGGGGAGTTAAAACCCACAGCCACTCAGGTGGGCAATTCTGATGCATGTTCTACTCGTGGCCTCAGAGGGTCCCCAGTCGCCCACCGTGGTCTCCCTCCTCCCCCCTTCACCTTCCCTGAGGGTGCACTCCCATTCCCCGGGACCACATACCCCAAATCAACCATCTACATACATGCCATGGTCTCAGGCTCTGTTTTGGCTTGGGGGTAGGGATATCAGTCCCTGGCACCTGGGATAAACAGTCTAACCCTTGCAGCGGGACTTGTAAGCATGTTCTGTATATTTAATACTCTGTCAATCTCCAGCAAGGACATCTGGTAAATCTGTTTCCTGGGGCTGCAGCAACAAAGTGCCACACACCAGGTGGATTTAAACAACAGCAATTTATCCTCCCGCAGTTCTGGAGCCCAGAAGTTCAAGATCAAGGCGTCCACAAGTCCATGCTCCCTCTGAAGGCTCTAAGGGAGGGGGTACTCTGGTTCAACACATGTCAATCTCCCTCTCCTTCCTCTTATGACACCACTAACTGGATTTCTGCCCCCCGACCCAATCCAGAATGATCTCATCTGCAGATCGTTTGTTTGATTGTATCTCCAAAAACCTTATTTCTAATAAATGTCCCATTCATAAGTACCAGGAGTTAGGACTTAAAAATCCTTTTGGAGGAACACGAGTCCACATAGGACATTCAATGAGAGGCTTTTCTTACACTTCTTTGATTGCAAAACTTTTTTATCCACCAGAGTACCTCTCAGGGCTGGTGTTCTTCAAAAAAATGTGTGTTCTCCAATGTTCCCCAAGAGGAAGAAGGCCACCTCTGTCCTCTCCAATGCTGCAGCCCAGAACCTGCGTCACAGACACTGTACCAGCAAACAGGCTGGGAGCAAGCTGCCCAGACAGGGAGAGGCCAGGAGAGAAATCCCAGCACAGGAGCAAGAGGAACCCCCAGGGAGGCTCATCCAAGGTCCCTTTAGGGCTCCTGGGCTGCCTCCCCAGAGCTCCAGAGACCAGGCTGGCCCGAGAACTGAGCCAGCCACAGGCTGGCCTCCCCACTTCCCCCAGGTCAGAGCCTCCTCCAGCCACAGGCTGCCTGCAGGCACCTGCACCTTCCTGCCTCAGGGAATGCCTGGTTAGCCCTCACCTCGAATTCCACGGGGGCCTGCAACAAGCCCTCCACTCCACTGAGACCTCCACTCCACTGAGCCCTTCACTCCATTTCCTGAACACTCAGAGAGGCATCTGATGGGGATGAACCAGGTGTTCTGAGGCACCTTTGGCAGAGAGGCATAAGGGATTAGAAACCTCCCTACAGATGCCTGGTCAGACACACCTCTCTGGGGGGCCAAACTGCCTGAAGCAGCCCTCTAAGGGCGCTTGCGGAAGGAGTGAGGTGCTATCCACACCTCTCCTAGCCTGAGGAGCTCTGAACCCTTGCCTTCTGGGTAGGTATCAGCATGATCCCTAAAGACTTCAGCCTGTGGGAGGCCCCAGCTCTCTATTAATCCACTAGGGGGGCTTTAGGACCACCTTCCAAAGGCCAGGAGCCAGGGCCACTGGTATTTGGCTTGTGTTTCTTTTGAGGTTCTTAATCTATCAGCTGGGAGTGACGCTGTCCACAGATTTTTAAAATCGCTGCTGGGCGGTGAGCCCCCAGGCTGCAGATGCTGGGCCTTCTAGAGCTCTGAAATCTCCGCACCAGGAGACAAGCCCTCCAGCCAGTTGCTTCTGCAGCAGCGAGTGACTTACATCTGCAGGTGGCCAGCTTCCTCCGGAGCCCTTCCTGCGGGGGGGCCACTCCAGAATCCCGTCTCCTCATCTGACCCTCAGGACCCTGGACTTCCATTGCAGCCTCCCCCGATTTCTGTGGCCTCCAAAAAGCAAGACCCTCCAAAGAGAGGTGCCCCGACTCTAACAATACACTGAGTTGGAGAAGGCAACGCAGGTGAGCCCGAGACCCTCTCCAGGGAGTGCGGTCCCTGCAGCCAGCGTCTCCTTAGGTGTTATGGTGACCCCGGGGAGGGTTCTCACCCTCCCCTCCCCTCCCCTCCTCCAGCCGCTGACCAGCACAGGGCCTCACATATAGCAGCTTAGAATGGGTTTGCTGACTCATTGGAAGGCAGCCAGCAGGTAGGTTCTCCAGGCTCTGCCTCACGAAGCAGGCTGAGATGGACCTGCCAGCCATCTTCGTGGGTAGATCCGCCAGGGCAGAGGAAGCAGGCATTTGTGTTTGATCGGGTTTTTATTCCTGGCTCAGCTGCAAACAGTAAACATTTCATTGCTTGTGTCACAATTACATTAAAAGGTAGATAAATCCCTTCTAGCTTACATTTGGTATTTCAGTTTCTAATCCAACAAATCGCCCTTTATCCCCTCTTTCATACGCACGTGCGCACACTTTGGGCATCGGTGGCTGGCAGGGAGCTCCCCCCTCCCACCTCCAGCAGGGCAGCCCAGCTGCGGGCTGCAGGGCCATGCACAGCAGGGCCCCCACTCTGGCCAGCCTCTGACTTGCAGGACTTCTCAGGATCTTCATACCCTATAGCAGCTTTTTCTAAATGCCCCGGATTGTAAACGGCGCAGCTCACATGAGTCGGTAAAGGAGGAGACAAGTAAAGCCCCATCTGCCGCAGCCAGGGCTGGTGACACCCATGGTGTCATGTCTGTCCTGCCCTGGTGAGCAGCAGAGCCGAGCACAGCCTGGGGTCTTCTCACCACGATCCAGGTCCTCCCCAGGGAGGGCCGGGCCTGGGGAAAGCTCTGAGCCACTGTGGAGGGGAGGGGCACGGGCTGGAAACAGAACATCCACTTAAGCCTGCAGCGCTGTGTGAGCTCAGCCCAGCTCTCACTGCCTCTGGGCCTTCTCTCGAATCTCTGGGGACACAAGCACAGCGAGGATCACATCTGGGGCCACATCCAGCCACTTCCCTGTCACCAGAGGCTGATTCCTTGGGAAACAGCCCCACAGTCCTTCGAGCACACTCCCTGCTCCCAGAAGCTGCACATGGTGATCAGCCGTAACCTGCTGATGGCAGCCCGCTGGCCCTGACCCGTGTCAGGCTGCCCAGGCCGGCTCAAGGCTCCATTCTCCCTGTCCCGCAGCTCCCAAACCCAGGCCTCAATTCTCTTCCCCTAAAGGCAAGGACCTTTCTTCCCAGTGCCTCTCCTAGGCTTTCCCTCCACCTTTCCTGTGTCTGGTTTTCACCAGAATACTGGTTCAAAGCCAGAGAAATCTAGGCTCCTCAACGCGCCCGAGGCGACGTATGCCCAGCTTTGGGGGCCTGCGTGCTCTAGGAACATGCAGTCATCATCCATCTGCCCCACATTCCTCCCTTGATCTGGAGGTAACTTCCTTCTCCAAGTAAGGGGTGCCTTTAGGGACCGTCATCCCCAAAAGCCCTGTGACCTGAGCCAGACCAATTAGGCTCCTTCTCTGAAACTTTTCCCACCAGAACTGGGGAAGAGAAGCCATCCACCCCTTCTGAGGAGTGGAGCCAGGAGCTCTCAGAGGCGGCATGCAGAAGAGAGACAGAGAGAGACGGGAAGCAGGGTGGGGGACTGATCCCTGAGATAGCCCAATGCCTGGTCCCTCTTCCCTGGGGCTCAGTGGCCCCGGCTTGTGCACCTGAACTTGCTTACATTGGGTTTGGCTGCTGCTGGGAAGCCCCAGTTGCTCCTGTGATGCACCACCCCGCATCTGGGTGCCACTCCACCAGGAAACCCCGGTCGCAGCTTGCCCTTCTCGGGCACAGTTTCCCATCTGTGGTATGATCCTATTGCCTTAGGTGGTCTCAGTGGCCTTCCAAACTCAGAGGGCAGCAGAGTGTGGTGGCTCCTGGCTCAGGGGCTGAGCCTGCTCTGCTGTATAGCCACAAGGAAGTAGCTTGACCTCTCTGAAGCTCTGTTTCCTCACCTGGGGACTTTGAATAATAACATCCCTCCCCTCACTGAGTCAGTAGGACACAATGAGCTGGGGTTTTCCACAGTGCCTGGCACATGGCGAGAGCTGGCTGTGGGAAGCCATCATCACCCCAGAGCATCAGCTCCCACGCACCTGAGCCTGGATCCCCAGGAGGAGGCAATGCCCACTGGCTGGGGCCTCCTCCTTCCCCAGCAAAGAACTATACCCTGAACTGGAGCTCCTGCCTCGTAAGTGAAATAGCCATATGTGATCATCTGCGCCTGCATCCACTTGAGAGGGCACATGTGTATATTTGTTCCCATGCATGCGTGTGTGTGTGTGTGTGTGCATGACCCCATCAATAATGCATGATCACACACACACATATTCACATACCTGTGCATGGTCTCACACACAGGCTCACATGTGCACACTCACACACAAGTTCACATACATGCTTACAGATGCACATTCCCATACATCCACATGCACACACACACACACAGGCACGATTTACACATCTGTACGTGGTCTCCCCGTGTTCTCCTACAGTGACACATGCCTATATGCTCACACAGATGCAACTTTCATACTTACACATGCACACACACGTGTACAAATTCACATGTGCAATCACACAATGCTGCCAAACTCACACTGATGCACACACACACACATGCACGGGCAAACATATACACACGTGCCCTCTCAAGTGGGTGCAGGCGCAGATGATCACACATGTACACAGTCACGCACACATGCACATCCCGACACAGAGTCCGCACCCACACTCACACATACATTCAAACATCAAACACACCTCCCCCCACCTCCTCTCCACCCACACTCACACATACACTCACACACACCTCCCCGCCTCCTCTCCATTCACACTCACACATACACTCAAACATGCCTCCCCCCACCTCCTCTCCACTCAGAACATATTAACTGTCTTTTCAGCTCAATCAATCCACTTTTTAAGTCCCCAGCTGGAAGAAGATGGCCATGATCAGATTGAGACCTTACATGCCAAGTCCCAGCCCCAGAGCCAGTTTTTATGGCCCTGTTCTAAACCTCTGATAATGGAGGTTTATGGTGCCAGTGCAGCCATGGCCTGCGCAGGGAGGGGTGAGCAGGGCTGGAGTGGAGACAGGCAGTGTGCAGGGAGGGAGGGAGGGAGCATGTCAATCCCCACCAGCCTGTGACTCACAGGACGTGCAGCGTTAGGGGAATTACCAACGTCAGCCCTGATGATTTCCTGGACCTCATATAAAAACCACTATATATTTTCCTAATATCTGGTCTCAATTTCCTCCCCAATTAATGGGATTTCCAACCCATAATACATGGATGTGGCTTTCCACTTGCGCCGTCTGAAAGCACGAAATGGCCCACAGACGCCGACTTTCTCCATCACGGCCCCGCCCTGCCTTTCTGTAAATCGCCACTTTAGAAATCATCGATTTCTGATTCTTCCAGCTATCTGCGGAACTGCTAGATGCACTAAGAAGGTGGGAGCAGGAAGGCTCAGTGTCCCTTCTGAGGGGAGGGTGGGACTCCCTAATCCCCAGAGCACCAATTTGGTGCCCCGGAGCAGACCACTGGAGCAAGGACGGGCGCTAAAATGAGGTTGTGGCTGAGAAGCGTCTCCCCAGCTCTGTGTCCTTGGAAGAGCCTGGCTGTCATGGTTCCTCTCTAATGCATGTACCAGAGGAAACTATCTAACACTGAAGACAGAGCACCTAGGGACCAGTGGGAGACATACGAAGAAGGCCTGTTGGGAGGCCAAGGTGGGCAGATCACGAGGTCAAGAGATCAAGACCATCCTGGCCAACATGGTGAAACCCTGTCTCTACTAAAAAAATACAAAAATTAGCTGGGCATGGTGGCGCGCGCCTGTAGTCCCAGCTACTTGGGAGGCTGAGGCAGGAGAATTGCTTGAATCCAGGAGGTGGAGGTTGCAGTGAGCCAAGATTGCACCACTGCACTCCAGCCTGGCACCTGGCAACAGAGCGAGACTCTGCCTCAAAAAAAAAATAAGAAGAAGGCCTGCCCTTCACTGCTGTAGAGTTACCCTATGGGGCTAAGCATTGCCCTACTGTTTCTGCTTTTTAAAGTTCCAGAGAAGACCCAGCTGACCGTTCTGGCACCTGGCTGAGGCTGAGTGCAGGGCGGGGTGAGTAGGTCCCTGGGCAGTGGGAGGACAGGACACTGAATAGTGAGACTGCCTGCTCAGACGGCATCTGCCGCTCACAGAGACTCAACCTCCTGGCCCAGGAGTGTTGGATCCAGCCTGTCACTGGAGAGATGGAGAAGCTGAGGCCTGCAGGCCCAGGGTCAGGACCAGAGCTGGCCACCACGGGGAGTGATCTGGCTGCCCCAGGCCCTCCCAGCTGCCTTCTTCAGGGGCTCACCCAATCTGCAGAGCTGCACGCCAGGAGACACCTCCAAGGAAGCCCTCCAGATCGCCCTTTTAGTGGGCCCTGCTGCCCTGGCCAGGCCCAGCCGTGTCCTTCTAGACCAGTGGTCACAGAAAAACCAAAGCAAGCCAGGTCCAGTCCAGGGAGGCGTGGTCTTTGTCCTGTGTTTTATTTTTAATTTTTGGAATTCATTTTTAGAATTAGATTTTCAGACATGCACTAGATTTTCACCTTCTCTTGAACCATTGGAAGCCCATGCTCCTGCAGGAAGCAGGGAAACATCTGGCTGGAATGAGGTGGCAGCTGTGACCCTGACCTTCCCAATCCCCACCACACACACACACACACACACACACACACACACACACACATACACACACACTCATTCACAGCTCCTGGAATGTGACTTTATGATGTGGAAATCCTAGCATGACCCTGTGCATGACTCTGAGCAGACATCAGTATTGCAAGCCCGCCCTGCCCTGCCAGTCCTTGATATGGGCCCCCCCAGCACTCAGAGGTGACCAGCCTTTGACCCCTGGCTCCAGGAGGAGACAACTGGCCTGGTGCTCACACTACTGCCAGGCTATTCTGAAGATGACACAGTGCCCAGCTTCCCACAGACCCATCCCTGGAGACCACCTGGAAATTCCTGAGACCCCTGCTCTCCTGCCCAGGAGCCCAGAGCCCAGAAAAGGAATGAAGGCCCTTAGGCTGTGGGGACATCCCTGCCTCATTTCCTTCCCTCCCTCCCTGAGACTCCGTCCACTGCACACTCCAGCTTTGCCTCATGAATGCCTGTGTACAAACTGGACAGGACACGGGCACAGGTTGCCAATCCAGGAGATGGCATGACATTTCTCATGTGCCCAGGGAGAGACATGAACTGGGGAGAATGGGTCACAGATGTCCACCCAGAAAATCAGAGGCACCATTGTACCTGGAACCCCAGTCCCCCTCAATCCAAGCCCAGACCTATGGCTCTTTGCAGGGACTACTCGCCACCTGAGAAATGTTTTGAGAGGAGGGATGCCAGATATGAAAGTATATATGTGTATGCATGTGTGTGTGTGTGTGTGTGTGTGTGTGTATTTTTTTTCAGAAGAGGGATAATTTATTGAAAAGTGTATGTTCAAAATAAGGTTCTAAATATATTAGCGAGCCAAAAATCCTGGGAGAAAGCATTTTCTTCCTTTCTTATGTATGGAGCATTTAGGTTTGGAGAGATCTCAAACTCCAGCACCCTCAAGAGGTTGGTCAAGTGGCAAAAATGACAGGAGCAGGCAGATGCAGGGCAAGAGGGAGGAGTGAGGTCTGTGTACTCATGAGACTGTACTCATCAAGATGTGATTCCATGATGACACCCAGCCAGCTTAGCAGTGTCCTGGGGGAAGAGGTGTCAGGGTGATGGTGATAGGCTGTTCATGTGGCATATGTTACCAGCACCCCCTGACAGGGTTTAGCTGTGTCCCCACCCAACTCTCATTTTGAATTGTAACTCAACAACTCCCAGGTGTCGTGGGAGGAACCCGGTGGGAGGTGATTGAATTATGGTGGCGGGTCTTTGCTGCACTGTTCCCCTGATAGCAAATGAGTCTCATGAGATCTGATGATTTTGAAAAGGAGAGTTCTTCTGCACAGGCACTCTTCTCTTGTCTGCTGCCATGTGAGACATGCCTTTCACCTTCCACCATGATTGTGAAGTCTCCCCAGCCATGTGGAACTGCAAATCCAATAAACCTCATTCTTTTGTAAATTGCCCAGTTTCAGGTATGTCTTCATCAGCAGCACAAAAACGGACTAATACTCCCCCTTACTTTGTGAAAAATGTACCTACTCTGGAGGATGTAAACCTAGCATGTTCCTAGGTGAATGATTTGTGAGGCTAATAATGTCTTATGGTGATGGGATAAGGTATTAAACAACTGGACCACACAGCCTAGGGAAGCCGCCCAAACACAGAAGGGCCAATGCAGCTCCAGAGCCACCTGTCTGGGAGCCCTGGAATGGGCTTGATGTCCTGCTCCACGTTGCCCCAGGGACTTTGGCTAGACTCAAGTCACCCAACTCTGGTGTTGCTGAACTCCATCCCCAGCCCCAATCAGGCAAGGCAGTGGGTATCAGGGGGAAGTCAGAGCAGGCCAGGTTGGAAAAGGGCTATGCCAGACCCAACAGCGGATGGGGGACATGGCATGCAGTAACTGTCACCCTTTCTCAGGGCAGTGTCTCAGAGGGGTCCTAATCATGGCCTCCCAAAAAGTGGACTCACTTGTCAGGGAGCTGGGAGATGGCAGAGACTCAGCCATTAAAGCCAGAAGCCAGAGCAAGGGTGGAGGTAGGGCAAGACCTCCACTATCTCTTCCTTCTTGGTGCTCACACCTGAGAAGCCAACGATCAAAAAGAGTGTAGAGCTTGGGGCAGGCCCTGCCCTCCTTGCCTGGCCAGTGCCTCCTCCTGGTCTCCTTGTGCCCCTAATCACCCTCTATATGGCCCATGGCCATCTGTCTAAATCTGTTCAGGATATTATAAAAAAAATCCCATAGACTGGGTAGCTTAAACAACAAACACTTTTTTTCCCTCACAATTCTGGAGGTTGGCAAGTCCAAGACCAAGGCAGAGTGGGTGTCTTGAGAGGGCCCTCTTGCTGATTTATAAACGACCATCTTCTCACCATGTCCTTACGTGGTGAAAGAGATGAGGGAGCTCTCTAAGATCTCTTTTATAAGGCCACTAATCCCATTCATGAGAACTCCACATTCATGACCTGATCAAATGTCCCATCTCCTAAAAAAATGCCCCACCTCCTTAATGTCCCACCTCCTAAAACCAAATGTCTCACCTCCTAAAGCCATCACCTTAGGGGTTAGGATTTCAGCATATGAATTTAGGGGGTGGGACAGAAGAATGCAGTCCACAGCATCACTTAAGAGGGAGCAATGATGAGTCACTGCTCTGCCTAGAACCCTCCAATGTGCTCTTGAATCCTGGCGTTTGCAGCACTCCAGGCAGCCCCTGCCCAAGTCAGGTGCCCGGTGCAGCCTCGCTCTCCAAGACACCACTGGGTCCTTCCACCCATTCTCTGCAGCATCTGGTGACCAAGGATGAGCCCTCCCAAGTCAGCCAACAAGATAGCCCACCCTCCTGCCTGCCTTTCCCTATCACCCCAGCCTGCTCCCTAAGGGAATGCTTTGAAGCTCTCTGCCTTTAAGAAGAGCTTTGAGGCCTGAGCTGCCACCAGAAGTTGCTGGCTTGGGCCTCAAGGCATTTGGGAAGCTGTGCCCCTCACTGTGCCTACCTCACTCTCAGCTCCAGCCACACCAGCCTCCTTGGAGCCCCTCTGAAAGGCCAGAATCCCTCCTGCCCAGAATCTTGGCACAACCTGTTCTCCACAGCCCCAGATCCTCCTGCTTACTCATGGTTCTCAGTCAGAGGACACTGGGTGATGTCTGGAGGCATTCTTGTTGTCACACTTGGGGAAATACTATTGGCACCTAGAGTGTGGAGGCCAGGGATGCTGCAAACATCCTGCAATGCAAGGGCAGCACCCACAACAAAGAATTATTCAGCCCCAAAGGCCAGAAGTGCTGTGGTCAAGTAACCCTGTCCCAGGCCCACATTCTCCAAGGCTGCCTTCCAGGTCCCAACAACCAGCCTGTCTGCCCCGACTTTACTTTGCAGCCCCATAACCAGCCACCCCATCACACCCAGCTCCCGGCACAGTAGATGGACACTGAGGACTGAAGACACAGACAAAGCTTCACAAGGGAAGCTCCAGCAGCTTCCCTGGGAAGGTCTGAAGTGGGACATAGTGGGAGCCAGTGACAGAGGCCTGGAAGCAGGATCAGGCACCTCTGGACACCTAGACAGGGTCCTGGTGAGGGTGAGGAGGATCTGGGGACCCCATCAAAGGCTCAGACACCCGCACAGGCCTCCCCCGACATGCAGGAGTGACAGCTGCCAGGGCAGGAAGAAGCTCAGAGAGAAGATGCTCAGAGAGGGAACAGGACACAGGCTTGGGCTCCCCCAAGATGCAGACCTGTTGCCTGCCCCTGCCCTCCACCTGTTCTTTAACCCTGCCGGCAAAGGCTGGGCTCCCCAGGGAGCCTTCTGGCATAAAGAAATACGTGCCGGGAGGGAAGGAAGAAAAAAAAAGAAGGAAAGGAGGAAAGGAGGGACCAAGAATGTTACCACCTCTAACCTACCATTCTCTACATGCTTTTGTCTTTCCGCTTAATTCAGTGAGTGTTTACAGAGCATCTACTATACGCAATTCTCTTTGCTAGGTGTTTTGAAGGATGATGACCACCAGAAGAGGAAAAATGAAGTCAGCTTCATGATCAGAGACCTTTCCTAAAGGAGATACTATGTCGTTGTTGCTTAGATCAGGGGTCACCAACCCCTGGGCCATGGACTGGTACCAGTCTGTGACCACCCATGGCCTGTTGGGAACCGGGCCACACAGGGAGTGAGCAAAGCGTCATCTGTATTTACAGCCATTCTCCATTGCTGGCATTACGGCCTGAGCTCTGCCTCCTGGCAGATCAGCCGTGGCATTAGATGCTCAGAAAAGCATGGACCCTATTGTGAACCGCACATGTGAGGGATCTAGGTTGCCAGCTCTTTATGAAAATCTAATTCCTGATGATCTCTCACAGTCTCCCATCATGCCGAGATAGGACTGTCTTGTTGCAGGAAAATAAGCTCCCACTGATTTACATGATGGTGAGCTGTGTAATTATTTCATTATATGTGGCAATGTAATAAATGTAAGGCTCTTGAATCATCCCAAAGCCGTCCCTTCTCCTGGTCTGTGGAAAAATTGTCTTCCATGAAACCCACCCCTGGTGCTAAAAAGATTGGGAATCACTGGTATAGATTATCTCTGTGTCTTAAACACTGTTCTAGGTGCACCACATTTGTTAACTCATTCTATCCTTTCAACAACCCCAATAGTGGGTACTCCTATTCTTCTCATTTTACAGATAAGAAAACAGAGGCACAGAGAAGGTAGATGACTTTCCCAAGGTCACGTCGCTGTTGAGTGGTGGAACCTGGATTTGGACTGAGGCACTCTGTCCGGCTCCAGAGCCCAGGCTCCCCCCACCATGCCCTGCTGACCCTTAGAATCTAGCATGTGAGCTTTGGCTTGAAGGATGTTTAGGACTGTGACAGATGGAGCCCAGTTTGCCAGAGAGAGAGACAGAGTGAGAATGCAGAGGGCAGAGCCAGAGGAGGTAAGGGTTTCCAGATGGGAAAGTGAACTGTGGTTACACCAGAGGCAGAGGCAGAGGTCTGGGCTCTCTGGGAGAGTAGCAAGGACCTGTCCTGCATGGGCTGTCAGCAGTGAGGCTCTCTGGGCTCAGGGCTGCTTACAGACTCTACACACAGGACCTCATTCTCCCATCCCTGCTTTACCAGTGGTTCCTGCCATCAGTAACGGTCACAGCAGTGGCACATTACATGCAAGTGCTCCGTCCAGTTCTTCCCCTGAATCCTCACAACAGCTCGGCCACGTGGGTGCTGTACAAGCAAGGAAACTGAGGCTCAGGAAGGAAGAAACGTGTCCTAATCACAGCTCGTGCACGGCTCGGCCAGAGCACCTGCCTTGTGCTCCCAGGCTTCAGAGCCTGGTGCTCCTGAACCTCCCTCTGTCCTCCCCACCACCAAGGTCTCCCCTCTCCTCACTCCTCCCCCCAACCTCCCCCTTCCTGTGCCCACCACACCCCACACAGCACACGCAGCCTGGTGACAGCTCACACAGCCTCTCACAGCCCTAGTAGCTCCAGCCTGTAGAAATGGAACAAACTGATGGCTGTGTGCATCACTTTTATGCGCTTATAAGAGAGTCATAATTAATTTCCCAAATGCACACAGGACTCGGGGGATAGATGGGGTGCTATTCACAGATTGCACGATCGTTTGACAGTTTCAGGCAAATGAGGAGCGAATATTATTTGCTTTTCTAACGACTGCCTGGTGCATTTTGGTCTTGACGATGGCATTTCCGAAGCAATTTCAGAAACAGATTAGAGAAGTAACATTTTTAATCTTTAGCAAAAACCTGAGATGTGAGGGAGATTGTAATGTCTCTTTTTTCAGCGCTATGTTTTGTAGCATTAGGCAAAATGTGGCACAAAATGAAACACCAGTATCACTTACTGTGTAAACAGTTACATTATCTCCAATTACTCTTCAGCTATGCACTACCCCTCCCCCTCTCAAAAGGACAAAAAAAGGGAGCCCCCTATTGCCCCGTTCCAGGGGCCAGCATCATCACTGCAGCTGCCATGAAGACCACCACCCACCAGGAGCAAGAACCCCTCCCACTCTCACTGCCTGAATTCCACTGTTAGAATGCACTTCTCTGGCAATGCAAATACTCCAGGAACAGTGGTCACTTTCTGGCAAAAAATACCAGAACTTAACTCGGTGGAGAAGGAGGAAGAATCCAGAATACAGTCTGAAAGTGCAGAAAGGGGACATGGTATTAGCGTCATGGGAGGGAAGGACAGGCAAGGTGACGCAGGGGCAGCAGGTGCCGGAATGACAGGTATCAGGTCGAGGGCAGGCAAAGCAGCAGAAGAGGGGAAGGTGGGAGGTCAGTGAGCACCCCGATGCTGCTGGGCTGCACCCACTCCCTCCCTTTGCATTCCCCATCCAGCCAACGCCAGCACCTACGTCTCCACCAAAGGGCAGTCTCTGATCACAGGGACACACTAGGTCAGTGCCCCAAGCACAACACAGCAATGGGGCACT
Organism: Aotus nancymaae; assembly: GCF_030222135.1. Taxonomy (NCBI): domain Eukaryota; kingdom Metazoa; phylum Chordata; class Mammalia; order Primates; family Aotidae; genus Aotus; species Aotus nancymaae. Next base: position 22,648,975 of record NW_026988441.1, on the reverse strand, counting down.
GGAGTTCACATCTCCAGGAACAGCCCTCAGCCCATGATGAGCAGAAGCTGGAGGACAACATGCAGCTTCCCGGCCCTGCAGGTGGAAACGCCCCCCGGCGTGTGCTACCACATCTCCCGGGCTGCCCAGGGGCTGAGCCTCAGTGGCCTCAGTGGCCTCAATGGCCCACAGCAATAACCTGCTATCGGCTTCTTTCCCTTCTCTGTCTCACTTCTCTTCTCCCCTCCCTTTGCCTCCTGGGATCAGCTCCCAAGCCAACTCCGTGCACCAGGAGTTTCATCCTGGGGTGGAGTGCGGCTTCTGGAGGAGCTCAGCAGAAGACAGGCCCTCTCACTGGCCCATCTCGGGTCACATGCCATCCCCAGGCCAATTGCTATGTCCAGGGAGGTAGAGCATGGATTGGCCAGACCTGAGCCCCATGACCGCCCTGGACCAGGGGTTGAGCTCAGGCACACCTGAAACACACGGCTGAGTGGAGGAGGGGAGTTCCCCAGGGGAAGGTCAGTGCCTATTCCCAGAGAGAATTCGATGGCCAGCAGGCTGAGCAGATGTCAATGGTGGCCTACCATGACACGGTCCACATGGGTCAGCGAAACACAGCCCTGAGGGCATTTGGGTGGAATTCTAGCAGAGGCTGCACTGAGTCAGTGGTTCAGGGCCCCGGGAGGGAGTGAGGAGGGAGTGAATGCCCCTCGACCTGCGGGTTACTTGGTGCTGGGGCTGGGGAGGAGAGCCACGGAAGTCCACCCCGCTATCCCGCAGTGCAGCTGGCCCTGCCCCAGGAGGCTGGGTGGCTTCCTCGCCCCACCCAAGCTTCCATCCAGGCTCAGAAATCCATGGTGGGGGTTTGCTACACCCCAACTTCTGGCTCAGGGTTTCTGTATCCCTGGCTGGAATGAGGGAGCCCATATAAACAGTGAGTGAGCTCCCTGAGGAGTGGTGGGGGCATCTTTCCCCAAGGGCCCCACATTATCTGGCACAGGACAGGACCTGCAGGGTCTCAGAGATGCCTTTGTTTATATCACTTGACCCTCCCAGATGCCAGGAGCCCTGGGGAAGCCTTTCCCAAAAATGTACACCTTGGAGCTCCTAGTTTGACAAAATGTTCCTGATAATGGTGTGAGTGTGTCCCCTCCAAATCTCACGTTGAAATGTGGCCTCCAGTGTTGGAGGCACTTGGGTCATGGGGTGGATCTCTTATGAATGGCTTAAGCCAAACTCTCCGTGATGAGTGAGCTCTCGCTCTGAGTTCACATGAGATCTGGTTGTTTAAAGCATGTGGCATCTCCCCTTGCTCTCTCTGGCTTCCTCTCTCACCATGAGAGACGCCTGCTCCCCCTCCACCTCCCATCATGAGTAAAAGCTTCCTGAGGCCTCACCAGAAGTCAGATGCTGGCACCACGCTTCTTGTCCAGCCTGCAGAACTGTGAGGCAAATAAACCTCTTTTTTTTAAATAAATTGCCCAGTCTCAACTGTTCCTTTATAGCAACACAAGAATGGCTGAATACGGTTCCCATACAAGCCTGGGATGGGAAGAAATGGATGATGTGATTCTGCCATTAAGAAAAAGTTGGAAAGGGGCCGGACACAGTCGCTCATGCCTGTAATCCCAGCACTTTGGGAGGCCAAGGCAGGAGGATCACAAGGTCAAGAGATCGAGACCATCCTGGCCAACATGGTGAAATCCTGTCTCTACCAAAAATACAAAAATTCGCTGGGTGTGGTGGTGCGCACCTCTAATCCCAGCTACTCAGTGGGCTGAGGCAAGAGAATTGCTTGAACCCAGGAGGCAGAGGTTGCAGTGAGCCGAGATCGCACCACTGCACTCCAGCCTGGCGACAGAGTGAGACTCTGACTCAAAAAAAAAAAGAAAGAAAAAGAAAAGTGGGAAAGGGTGGATTGGATCAAGTTGAACAGATGCCTATGGCAGGGCCTCTCAGAGCCTTCACTGCATGACGTCGTTATGACTCACCCGAAAGAGCCATCATGTACTGTGTTTCCCAGACTTTGCTCAGAAAGTCTCAGAAGCAGGGGTCAAGGAAAATGCTCAACCAGCAAGGCCAGCTCCCATTCCCCAGGAGCAGCCAGACTACAGGACCCATTCCAGACACTCTACCAAACAGCCCCACCTGGCTTGCTCACACACAGCTGTCACCGTCTACCCCCAAATCTAACGTGAAGTACAACCAAGCTAAGCCAGCAAGTCCAATGCAGCCTGTTAAGCCACTCCGAGCTAGACACTGCAAAGTCTCGTGTTGTCACTGTGCAGAACAGGTCTTCAGACTTTCCAAAATACAGTATGACAATAACGAAGAGACTTCAGTGGCTGAGCGTGGGGTCCTCAGAGCCCTGGATGCATATCCACGTCAATGATGGTCAGCAGTAAACATCTCCTGCCATTAGCTGGATGAGACACCTTATTACAAAAATTGCAGCCGAATCTTTGTTTTCTTTCTGTTCCACTCTTACAAAATTAGTTTTAAGAGATGTTTGTCTTCCTTTTTGCTTTCTGATGTGCAGCACAGTTGTCTAATAGCGCATCTCATCTCCTATAAGACGTTATCCTCACGAATCATTCTTCCAAGATCCCGCTGGTTTTACATCCTCTTCCAGTAGGTACATTTCATGCAAATTAAGTGCTGGTGATGTATGTCTACTTTTGTGGCGGTGTCACCATAAACAGCCTGGAACCATCGTCCCAACACTCCCCAGGGACACTGCTACACTGACTGTATGCCATCACAGCATTTTGTCTTGATGAGTACACATTTTGAAAGTCCATCTCCTAGCAAGAAGAGGACTAAACATCGGTATTTTCCCCTCAAGGCAGCATCCTCTGTGAAAATCTCTCCGGCAATGTTGAAATATCTCACTCGGTCTCCCACATTTGCAGTTCAGGGTTGCAGGCGGCTTTGCCTCTTGGGAATCAGACGAAAGAGCCTGAGTTTGGTCCCTTGGGAACCCAAGCGAAAGATAATCACTCAGCCTTGCAAATAAGCCGAGAATTTACCAGCCCACAGCCATGTTCACCAGCCTGCTTCCATCACGCATGCTTACAAGATACTTTGTTGTTTGCACAACTCTTTTGTATCTAGTATTTAATTTTATCCTCATCATGGGTCTGTGGCATAGAGAAGACCCACGTTCAGGGATGGGTAGGTTTTGCTCAAGGACTCAGGGTGTCAGCAGCAGCAGGAGAGACAGAGCTCTCAGGTGGGCAGTGTTTCACCTCCTCACATGCCCTTACTAAAAAACAAAAACAAAAACAAAAAACAAGCTGGGCTCTGGGACATGTGAGACAGAGTTGGGCCTGAGGGAGGACTTTCCAGCAGTGGGTGGGGCCTGGGGGCTCGGAGGCAGCCACATAAAGATCTGGAGCCAGGCAGGGGCGCCCCCTCTCTCCCCTCGCACCTCTCTCCCTCTCTTTCTCCTTCTGCCCCTTTGTCTCCGTGTGTGTCTCTGTCTCCTAAACTGCTAAATTGTCTTTCTCTGCTTTTCCAACTTTCCCATCTGATTATCCCTCTTACCTGCTCCCAACCTCTCCCTAGGAGCCAAATGAAGGTGACAATAAGCCCAGGCCTAGCCTGAAGGCCTCTGTTAAGGTGGATTCCAACCAGCTCCAGCCCAGAAACCGCAAGGAAGACTCTACCTGCCCAGCCAAGCCAAGGCCACTGGCCACCCCACCCAGGCCAGCCCAGTGCCGCCTTGGAAAAGCTCCCATGATGCCCTCTCTGGGGCAGCGGCACCTCCTCCCAGCCCTCTCTGCCTCTGTTTGCCACCCACCTCCCCACTTCCCCCTCTGACCTGGGCACTCAACGGGACATCTTGCATGTCAGTCCCCTCTCACAGAGTTGGGCACAGAGAAGCACATGGTGGGCGCCTTTGCTGAGTGACAACAGGCTACACTGTGCAGCTTCGCCCACCTCACCTGAATCCCCAGCCCTGAAGCGTGGACAGCCTTACCACCAGGCACAGGACCTCTCGGCTCCCAGCCAGGCACCATCCCTGTCCCAGAGTCCACTGAGAACAGCTCCCTTCCTATACCCCTCCTATCATTCCAGGACATGAAGAGGCACAGGTGACTCTGAGCTCTGCTCCCTGCTGTGTGCTGCAAATCAGTCGACCCAGGAGGCTTATCATGCCCCCATCGCTCTCTCCAGAGAGAAAAGAAACCTCTCTGCCCGGGGGGCAGCCAGATACCTCTACAAAGCGCAGACAAGGGGAGCTGAGGGCAAGCTCAAACACCTGAAGGCACAAGCCTTTGCGCATCCCTGGTGGGCCCAGCAATGGGGCTGTCTCCTTTCAGAGAGACGCCACAGAGAAGGAAGGCTAGAGGCTGCAGGCACAGCAGGTCCCAGCCCTCTTGCAGAGAAACCCACCTCCCACTGCACAGCAGGAGGGCCTCGAGCTCCTCCTGTGCCAATCCATAGCCACTGACCTTGACCCCTGGCCAAGCCTCAGCCTCTTGTTTTAATCCACTGAGTGCATGGCCCGTACTCCGTGGTGCAAACCTAAGTCTCTAAATTCTTCCATGGGCCAGAAGCTCAGAGTCCAGCTTCAGTGGGGCCCCCAGCACATCAGGAGCTGCACACCATCTGCCCACCCCAGGTCCTCTCCATCGGCACACGATTCAGACTCAGAGCCGGTGGCACGTGTGCCCCCCGACCCATCTGTCAGGGTGGCTCCACGTCCTGCAGACCATTCAGCCACAGCCCAGTCAGTTTCTCAAAATCATTCTAGGCGTAGCAGGGACTCAGCATTCTGCAGGGCGCAGACCCACCCAGAGCCCCGTCCTTCCTAAACCTGGACTGATAGCTGTCTGCCTCCACCACCTCAGTCGCAGGGCTCTGCCATACTTGCTCTCTGGCCTGCAGAATTCCCAGTTCTGGCAGCAGAGGCTCCCTCTCCCTTTCCCCAGGTTGGGTGACCCCAGAGCAAGGAAGAAGGTCTTCTTACAGTCTGACCCATGCCACTGGCGATCACGTTGTTAAGGATGTCAAGGATCTCCGTTGGCTTTGAAGCCAGGCAAACCTGAGTGTGAAATCTCCCTGTCGGCTGCATGACCTTGGGCAGGCCCCCTCCCCCTGGATCTCAGTCACCCCATCTGTAAAATGGTCAGAGTATCTACTTCTGACCTCGATAGAAAGTGAGACCCCATCGGCAAGTGCCAGGCCCATAGGACGGGCTCGCAAGGGCCAGCTCCCTGTCCAGCCTTCTCAAAGCAGCCTCCTTCTCCAGGATCAGGGCCAGGGCCCTGAGTGTCGCCCTGCTCCTGTCCTTGCAGCTCAGCCCTTGTGCCATGCCACCCCAAGCCAGGCTCAGTGCTGGGTGGTGTCATTGTCCTGGAAGAGGGGCACCAATCCAGCCACATGCTCACCCCCATCTGAGCCACATTAGAAGCTCTGCCCATGGGGGTCCTTAAGGATGCGACCTAGGGTCTCTAATTAGCACCAACCTCCCTGTTGGAAATGGGTTTAAAAGTCGGGGAAAATCCACACTGAGACAGTGGATCACTAAGCGAGGCTAGTTTGCTTCCCGCAGGGAGGGTGCAACTCGCCAGCAGTCTTGCCACGAGAGCAGCCCTGAACAAGGAGACAGGAGCATTTACATAACCTGACGCAATTGCCCTACTGCTGTGTCCAGTTTCCATTGAACGGGGCGTCACATTCTATGCTTCACCCGACTGGCTAAAAACTTGGAAATTTCCCAAATAGATAAGGGGAAAGAAGACGAGGAAGAAGACAAGGAAGGAGAGGAAGCTAGTCAGAAGAAGGTCGGGAGGGTTTCCAAATAAGGACTGGCATGCACCAGGGTTTGGAGCTTGCCTGGTTCTGTTCAGACAGCCAGAGTGAGTCAAGGTCGCTGATTTAAGACGTAACTGATTTAGAGAATATATATCTACATGGGTATATATTTATGCTAATAGCGGATAATGGCCATAGAGCAAGAGAATGTAACTCCTTCTTACAATATAAGATATAAACTTTGAAGAACTTTCCCATCTCTTGCACTCCCACTTTCACCCTACTCAGCCTCCAGTACCACACCAGCCCACAATATTGCAGTGCGAGAGGAGACCTTCGAATGTCTTCGGTCCAGGTCTGTGCTCAGGCTGCTTTTCTGGCCTCATCACCAGCCCAGGCCCTGCCCCAAGCCCATCCTCCACCATACCCAGCTCCCTGCCACGTGCTGTGCCACTCCTCACTCACCTTCACACCTGTATAGTGCTGAGCCGCGTGTGTAGAACGCCCTTCCCTTCCCTCTCCCTCAGTGAGTCCTCATCACTCCTCATCATCCTGTTCAATAAGGAGCCACAAGCCACACGTGATGAGTGAGTGAGCGGTTGAAACATGGCCAATACAAATTAGGACATGCTGTGTATGTAGAGCGCCCATCAGACTTCAAAGGCTGAGGACAGAGCAAAGAATGTGAACTATCTCATTCATAAATGTTTTGCAAGCCAGGTATACTGTCTTACACCTATAATCCCAACACTTTGGGAGGCTGAGGTGGATGGATCACCTGAGGTTAGGAGTTCATGACCAGCTTGGCCAACATGACGAAACCCCATCTCTACTGAAAATATAAAAATTAGCCAGGCATGGTGGTACACACCTGTAATCCCAGCTACCCGGGAGGCTGAGGCAGGAGAATCACTTGAACCCTGGACGCGAAGGTTGCAGTGAGCCAAGACTGTGCCACTTCACTCCAGCCTGGGCGACAGTACAAGACTCCACCTAAAAAAATAATAATTAATTAATTAAAGGCTTTGCATTCAGGTACAGTGGTTCACGCCTGCAGTCCCAGCACTCTGAGAGGCCGAGGCAGGGGGATCTCTTGAGGCCAGGAGTTTGCCCAGCCTGGGCAACATAGCAAGACTCCACCACTGAAAAAAGTATAAAACTGACCCAGGCATGACGGGGCACACCTATAGTCCCCGCTACTCGGGAGGTTGAGGTGGGAGGATCCCCTGAGCCCAGGAGTTTGAGGCTACAGTGAGCCATGATTGTGCCACAGCACTCCAGCCTGGGCAATAGAGCAAGATCCTATCTTTTAAAATAATAGGAAAAATTGTGCATTGATTATACAGTAAAATAACATTTTTTGCTATGTTGAGTTAAGGAAAAATTCGCCTATTTCTTTCTAACACAGCTACTAGAAAAGGTAAAATCCCATATGCCATCAGCTATATATTCCTACTGATTAGTGCTGCCCTAGAAGGCCCCACTCTAATACGGTAAGAAATGGCTCTAGAGCCCTCAGCAAGGCTGGACCACGGGTACCTGTGGGTCCCACTAGGAATTTGGTCTTCATCCAGCTATAAACCATTGGAGGGTGTCTGGGGCACAGAGGCTCTCACAGCTCCTGGAGTACAACAGTCACGAAAGGGATGAGGCTCCTCCCTGCCACAGCTAACATTCTAGTGGGGAAGTCAGAAAACTAAATAAGCAAATGAGGGAAGCGATGTCAGCCCCCAGTTAAAGGTCATGAAGAATGAACCTGGGTGATGTGGAACGGAGTAACTGGGAAACCCCTTCACTGGGGTCTTCAGGGAGGTCCTCCCGGAGGAAGCAGCATTTAAGCTGAGACTGAATGAAGACCTGGAGTCAACTAAGCAAATAACTGCAGAGAAGCAGCAAAAAACTGCCTGGTGGGGAGCCAGGAGTGATAAGTGGGCATATTAGGGCTTGGGAGTGTTTTGGAGTCAGAGCTGACGGACTGGCAGGGAACAAGAGGAAGCACCCTTGACTCTGGTGTGGGGGTGGGGAGATCCTGTCTCAGAAGGAGCAGCCATCCAGGGATGCTGGGGATGTTCTCATTATCTGGCCATCAGGGTACCTGGGCTTCCGTCCTCCTCCGTCCACTCACTTGTGACTGGACGAAGCTTTCTGCCCTCTGAGATCTCATCTCTCAAATGGGTTAAGAACCTTGCTGGGCTCCCTTGCAGCAGGGTCCTGAGAACCGAATAAAGCAATGGCTGTGGGTGCTCCATTCATTCTATGCCCTGGCAGGCCCCGGTAGGGCTGGGACGGTGGAAATGAGCACTGGATTGAAATGCCGGTTTGTGGGTCAGAATGGAAACCAGGCACAACACAGAACATGGGGTAAGAGAAGAGTCTGAATGACAGTACTGGGCGGGGGGCCTCCTGAAAACAGGGCTTTTCACCTGGGCCTAGATGCCCACTCATCGTCAAGCAGAAACCAGAAGATAGCACAACCAGAGGCAGTCACGACACATGCAAACTCATGGAGATGGATACAGCAAACCTGGACGCCTCAAACTGGCCTCAGTGAAACACTACGGGGAAATCTGTCTACCCAATCTATGTGATCACCAGGAAATCACAGATGCAACCTGGAAACAGCCTCCTCCATTGCCCAAGATGGCCCAGACCGGCCCCCAGCACTCTCCAAGACGGCGCCAACAGCTTGTCGGTAAGGGCAGACAGGACCAAACATGTAGACGAGAAATGTAAAATGAATAAACATTATTTAAAAGGGGCTGTGTAATGCCATGAATTTTTCAGTGGCAAAAACAGCTGAGAAGTTATTAAAAAATGCACGACTTTCGTATTTGATTATAAGTCAAGAGCAGCCAAAAAGAGGGAGGGAGAGAGTGCAGGGGGCGGGGAGGGGGGGGGAATGGCAAAAGACACCAGCAGCCCGGCAGACTGGAATTAATGAGGTTGTTCCTAACAGGGAAGGAGTGACATGGTGATTAGTTAATTACTATTCAGCCGCCTGTAATTAATGCACAACTGAAATTGGTGTACAATGAATTAAACCACCACATAAAGCTGCTACCCAAATTGAGCAGAGGACCTTGATTACTGATTGAGGAGGCTATTACCGCGGCTTCACCATTGTGATTTCCACAGTGTCTCCCTCCGACAGCACGTTATGCAACTAGTGGGAAAGGGGCTGGAGAGATGGACAGCCTGGGGCAGCACGTGATCCTGACGGCCACGCCTGGGGCAGGTCGCCCACTGCCTCAGACTCGTGTAGGGTCTGCGCCCCAGCAACCAGCCCAGGGCCTGGTCCAGAGAAGGTTCTCAATGAGTGTGAAGAGATGGAGTGGGGATGACCGGGGAGGCATGGCGGATGGATGGGACGGGAGATGGGGAGGAGATCGGACTGCTGCTAAGAAGGAAGACAAGAATCGGTTCTCTTCTCTCTATGGGCACTGCTGTTATCTCAGGCTCCACGTCACTCTTGTCCTCCACCCCAGGACCACTGCAACCAGGACAGAGTCTACTGCACCAGGCCAGGCACCAGGTACCCCTTCCAACACATCCTGCACACGGCAGCCAGGGGGATCTTTTACGAAGGCACATCAAACCATGTCACTCCCCTGCTTAAAACCCGCCTGGATTTCTACAGTAATGAGAAGACCATTTACTCTCCTGCTATGTGCCTGCAAGGCCTGGTGCAACCTATACCTCCCCACCTCACCTCTTCCTCATCCCTCCAATTAGATGACCCAGCCATATTGGTCTTTCCGTGCCACAAAATCTCCAAGCTCGATTCCACCCCAGCACCTTTGCATGTGCTGTTCCATCTGATTGAAACTCTCTCTCCAGCTTTTCCGAGTGATGAGGACCCAGCTCAAATGTCACCTTCTGAGAAAGGCCAGCCCTGGCTTCCCTGTCTAAATGAGTCCCTCCCCCCTCACCATTATTCTACCGCACGTGACCCTGAATGTGTCCTTCCTGGTCTACCCGAAGACAGGGGTTGTTACCTCCAGGTAGGCTGGTCCTTGCCCAGGCTCCGTTTCCCATCACAGCACAGGCTCTATACAGGAGAATGGCATCTCTCCATGGGTACCCAGGGACCCATGACTAATTTGAATGAGAAGAGACAGGCAGGGAGGACCCCTTGAAATGGCTCAGGAGATCACCAGAGAGACCTGCTGGAGAAGTTCTGGGACTGCCTGTTGTCATATGCTGTCAGGCCCCCAACAAATGGACCCCAAAAAGAAGTGGGCTGAGAGTGTGGCAGGACGGATCTGGGATAAATAAGTGATTGTGGCCGTCGGAGACCAGTGAACACCCAGACAGAATCTGTTGACAGTCAGGTGGCCTCAGTCTGCCCGGGCTGGGACGGAGGTCTCCTCCGCACCAGAGACACTGTTTCCCTTGGGCCTTCCTCCCCAGCCTCCGGGTGCTGGGAGACTAAAGTCCGCATGCCTCATCCCATCTCAGATGGTGCTGTCGCCTGAACTGAACAGCCCTTGAGATGGTGGCCCTCTGGGGACAGGAGTTGCCTCTTCCTCTTCCCCACTCAGACTGGCCTGGCACGGACCAGGCTCTCCACTGGCACCCTGAGCACACTCGTTGTGCCAATCAGCATCCCTGTTATCAGTCAAGACCTAATTAACTCAAACTGGCTTCAAAAAAGAAAAAGGGTTTTTGGCTGGGCAGGGTGGCTCAGGCCCATAATCACAGCACTTTGGGAGGTTAAGGCAGGAAGAGCGCTTGGGCCCTGGAGTTCAAGACCAGCATAGATAACACAGTGTGGTCCTATCTGTACCAAAAAGCATGTTTTAATTAGCCAGATATAGTGACATGCACCTGCAATCCCAACTACTTGGGAGGCTGAGGCAGGGAGATGGCTTGAACCCAGAAGCCTGAGTCTACAGTGAGCTAAGATTGCGTTACTGCACTCCAGCCTGGGTGAAAGAGGGGGAGCCTGTCTCTGGGAACAAAAAAATTAAAAGGGGGAGGCATTTATTGGCTCACTGGCTGAGAAGTCCAGGGGTGGCTTCAGGCTCGGCTGCATCCCGGCTCAGCGATGCCATCAACACAGCTCTCCCGCAGCCTCTCAGCTCTGCTCCTCCTGCTGAGTGCCCTCCAGCCAGGCCTTCTGGGAGCCAGGGCTCCTAACCAGCTGTGTGCCAGTCTGTGCCAGTCTGATAAAGCCTAGGGGTCCCTTCTCTGAATAATGTTTCTTAAATGTTTTAGAGTCATTATATAAATAATATATAAACCCATAAAATTAAAATGTAAAATATGTTATGTACCAAAATAAAATCTACATGCAGGAAACCTATTACATGGAAACACAGTGCAGTTCTATCCCTGAAACCAGGTCAAGAACCCTCACTCTAATCCCCTATTCCCCTATCCCACCACATCCACAAGGCCCAGGGCCTGCCCTACAATCCCGGGAGGGCCAGAAGGATGGATGCCCTGATGGGCTGGGCCAGGGGACATGCCCATAGGTAGATGGAAGGGTCCAGACCCCTCCAAACCACAGCAGCTAAGAGGGAGGGAGGGAGGGAGGGGGGAGGGAGAGAGAAAGAGGGAGAGATGGAGGGAGAGGGAAAGAGAGAGGGGGAGAGAGAGGGAAGGAAGGAGAGAAAGGGGGAAGGAGAGAGAGAAAGGGAGGGAGAGTGGGAGGGAGAGAGGGGAGAGGAGAGAAAAGGGGGGAGAGAGGGAGGAAGGGATGGGAGAGAGAAAGGGAGGGAAAGAGAGAGAGGGAAAGAGAGAGGGAGGGAAGAAAGGGAAAGAAAGAGAGAGAGGGACAGAAAGAGGGAGGGGAGAGAGGGAAAGAAAGAGAGAGGGAGGAAGAGAGAAAGCAGGGAGAGGGAGAGAGGAAGAGAGAGGGAGGGAGAGGTGGGGGGAAGAGAGAGGGAAGGAGAGAAAGACAGAGGGAGAAAGAGAGAGGGAGGGAGAGAGATGGAGGGAGGGAGGGAGAGAGGAAGAGAGGGAGGGAGGGAGAGAGAGAGGGAGGGAGAGGGAGGGAGAGAGAGGGAGGGAGAGGTGGGGGGAAGAGAGAGGGAAGGAGAGAAAGAGGGAGAAAGAGAGAGGGAGGGAGAGATATAGAGGGAGGGAGGGAGATGGAGGGAGGGAGAGAGAGAGGGAGGGAGAGGGAGGGAGAGAGAGGGAGGGAGAGAGAGGGAGGGAGAGGTGGGGGAAGAGAGAGGGAAGGAGAGAAAGACAGAAGGAGAAAGAGAGAGGGAGGGAGAGAGATGGAGGGAGGGAGGGAGACAGAGGAAGGGAGGGAGAGAGGAAAAGACGGAGGGAGGAAGAGAGAGAGGGAGGGAGAGGGAGGGAGGGAGAAAGAGAAAGGGAGGGAGGGACAGAAGAAGAGGGAGAGGGAGAGGGAGGGAGAAGGGGAGGGAGGGGAGAGAAGGGGAGGAGAGACGGGGTGATGGGAGGGCAAGGGGGAGAGGGAGAGGAAAAGTGGGAGAGGGGTGATGGGAGGGAGAAAGGCAGTGAGGGAAACAGGGAGGAAGAGGGGGTGAGGGAAGGGAGAGAGGGAGGAAGGGGTTAGCACCACAGAAGAAAGGGACAGAAACAACAGATCCCACTGCCTTGGTGGCAACTGACCCAGAATTATCACAGAACAACTTAACTTCAGAATGCAAAATTGTATTTCCCTTTCTCATAAGTCTCAAGATATAACCTTGAAGCAAACTGCAGAAGCCTTTTCCCTTAACCTCAAAATAGACCAGGTCGGTCCCCTTCCCACCGTAGACCCAAATTGCATGTGCGGAGCTGCCTCCTAGTATCCAGTTCCGTGCTTACTTAGGAGTTCCCCGGGCTCATCTTGAGACAGACGGACCACACTCGTAGACCCAGCTGCGACATCCCAGCAGTTAGCGCAAGGCGACGAGTCAGCCACCAGCCACTGTTGAGATGGCGCCAGCCCACACTCCAGGTACACAGAGACCCAGGACAGTCACCAAAACAAGACACATAGACCTGGCACCCAGCCCCTGCCTGCCTCCCCTCTCAACATTCCCTTTACAAACCCTTGCCTTCTCCCCAGAAATCTGAAGTGGTGGCTTTGGATGGGAATCCAGTCACTTCCCCTTTGCTGGTTTTGGTTAAGATAAGTCACTTTCTTTCCACCAGCCCTGCTTCTTGTCAAGTGGGCTCTGTAAGCCAGAGTGGCCCGACCTGCGTTCCGTTACATAATTGTTTGCTGGGAGTGAGGGAAGGACAGAGTTCCTCAGGGACAGGTCCCCTGTGGAGACCGGGACAGGTGCTGTGTCCTTGATAAGGAACGGAAGACCTGGGTTTGAGTCCCAGCCTCCCCACTCACCCACGATGACTGCAGCAAGTCACTCAGCCTCTGTGCCCACTGGGCTGGGGCTGTGGGCTCAGCTCAGATCAGGGATCACCTTGGGTACCCTCAGGCCAACAGGGTCGCTTTTCTCCATCAGCAGGCAGAGCCACTCAGAGCCTCCCCTCAACCCTCGTGCAGAGAAGAAGGAAGGGCCAGCTCCATTTTCCAACTGAATGCCACACACGGACGTCTGCAGACGTCCCTCCTGTCAGTGCTTAGCCCCGTCTCAGAACTGCAGGAGGCAGGCAAGACCCAGGACCAATGGGGCAGCGGGTACATGAGCAGGACTGCCAGGCCTCCCCGCCTCTACTCTGGCATTAGAAGGAAGCTACAGCTCCCTCCCTATCAGCCTTAAAGGGAAATAACTTCCAACCCTAAGCAGAAACCTCATGGGGTGGGTGGCGAGGGCTTTGGAGCTGTCTGTGGTCCTCTCCAGGCTTCTGGGAAAAGAGGGGAAGAATTCCGACCTCCTGAGGTTATCCTGAAATCACATTTACTTATGGCGAGGTTACCTATCCCACCAAGTGCCCCAGTAACTCATGGCTAAAAGGGAACCAGCCAAGGAGGGAGGAGGCTCGGGCCCTGGTGTGGGGTACCCCCTGGGGAGGCACAGCACCCCCTGGCCTTGTTTCTGTCAGTGGCTGCCAAGGATCTGCAGTGGCTGCCAGCTCTAGCTCCCTGGGTAAGAGCCAGAGCCCGTTTCAGGCCAGAATGGTAAGATTTCCCAAGAAGGAGAAAATTAGATTTTCTCTGGGTCTGCCTCCTCCACTCCCTCCTTTCCAAGGCTCCCTGGTGGGCTCTGTTGCTCTGCAGGGAAGCTGATCCAGTCTCGCGGACAGCTCTCACTGAGTCGCAGCTCAGGCCTGCAGCACATCCCTGCGTGAGGACTGCGTGGGGAGCCAGCAGGGCAACCAGCTGCTGGAGGCCTCCTACCTTCCCTCCCGCCCTGGAGGGGACCTAGAGGCCACACTCCTGGAGGAGACAGGGTTCCTCAGCCCACAGATCAAGGAGGGTGCCTGACTAGGACTGAGGACCAAGCCCTCATCCCATCTCTGCCGCCGAGCTGCTGTGCAAACTTGAACACAGCTGTTCACCTCTCTGGGTGACACATAGATGAGCCCTGGCTCCTGAGCCAGCAGCCCCCTGCTGTCTGGAAGTGAATGCCCCACAGACCTGAAAGGCTCTGGGATCTGGCGAGTGCTGTCATCATGGCCTCTTCCCAGCGGGAGGGGATAGATGGTGACCCCCAAGGGACATGCAGTGGCCCAAGGGCCTGGACGCACCTGCTCAGAAGGAGAGGAGGAGTCGATGCCACAGCGAGGACCCGGGAGCCAGGCAGACCGGGCCAACCTCGCTCAGCCTGAGAGTGGCCTCTGTTCAGGATGCTCCCAGTTTTCTGGAGTACCTAGGCCCGTGGTTTAGGACAGAGTCCTCTCATCCCTCTAGGACTGGGTGCCGTGGGTCACACTGCCAGACCCACACCTGAGTCAGAGGCTGCAGTGAGGGACTCCCAAGGGTCCCTCCTGGGGAGTGGGGAATGGGCTCTCAAAAGAGGGCTCTGGGGGCTCAGAGTGTGGAGCCATGAGGGACATCCCCAGGGGTGCAGGGGGGAGAGGCCACAGGACCGTGTCTGTGAATCCGTCCTATAGTTGCTAGTAGGGGTCAGTGGGGTGTGAACTGGCAGAGTGTTTCACCTGCCCAGGGGATGCCTCTTCTTTTCTCCACAGCCCCATGAACTAAGAGTCCACAGCCATGATGAGAAGTTTCTCTGTTTTTCCGGTCTCTACACAGCCTGCTCTGGCTTCACTGAACACATTTTTGGAATCTCTACTCTGGACACCTAAAAATAACAGCCTAGTGCATCCCTGAGTGCAAGGCTCCATCCCTGGTGATAGCACCTGCCGCTTCAGGCTTGAAAGAATGGCCCTGTCTCTGGAGCAGCTAGCCTTGGAAAGGAAGAGCCATGAGAAGCCAGGCTTGGCCCAGGAGGGAAGACGAGCAGAGCCCCCTTGCCCCAGTCCCTCACTGTGCACAGAGACCCAGAGACAGGCTTCCTGAGAAGGATTTCTCCCACTGCTCCTGGGATCTCACTCACATGCTCTCTCTCTCTCTCTCCTAACCCTCTGTTGCCTCTCCAGTCTCAGGTGAAGCAGTGACTGAGTGTTACTCTTGGAGCAATAGCGAATGCTCCCCAGCCAGCATGCTCTGTTCTGTTGGATTCCACCGTCCCTCAGCTGGTGTTTCAGAATCTCCCAATGTTAGATGACCAAAGATGGGATATGGCCAGATCCTGTCCCAGGTTTCAAAAGGTTCCATCAGGGACAATGCCAGTGTTGATCACCTCCTGGAATACTGCAGTATTCTTTCAGTGCAACAGCCAATGAAGACAGCCTTAGTACCAAGCCTTCTGTACTAATTGTGATGTCACTGGGAAGTGGGCTTCCCCTGTGGACACCGAATTGCTATTGGACCTGAGTTTCCAAGGTTCTGGCCAACCTGGGCAGCTAAGAATGGATTCCACAGTGCTCCCCAGGAGGCTTGGGCTGGTCCCTCAGCAGGCACAGCTGACCCCTTCTTCCCCCTCCTCTCAATATCCAGGCTCTCCAAACAGAAGCCTGTTAATGCTGTGGCAGTGCCCAGGCAGAGCAACACAGAGAAATCCCATCACATCTTGGTCCAGTGGTATGACGTATCTTATGGCAGAAGCCCCCCAGTTCTGTAAGCTCCGTGACACAGCAAACCACGGCTGCAGGACACAAGAATGCTACGGCCTAATCCTGGACATGTGGTCATTACCAAAACCCCAGTCAGCTTCTTGAAGGAGCTTTAGTATAGGAAACCAGAGGTGACCTAGAATCTCCCACTGGATCAAGGGATGGCTCATTATCTGACTTAGCACCAGGGATTCCTGCTAAGATGTATTGTCTCTTGATATCAGAGTCAAGACGAAGACAAGCTAGCCCATGAGGCATGGTTCCCATCCCCAGGAGGCAACAGCCACAGAGCACTGACAGGCTGCTGGCAATTTCTTCGGTTGCCCTGGCCAAAAGGGGCAACTTCCAAAGCCCCATGGTTGGCAGGTTTACCTACCTATGACCCTGATGTCAATTTGCTTGACCCAAGAACCCTTAACTCACATCACGTATTTTTCCTGTGTGGTTGGTTATTGATACCATTTGGATAAAATGCCTTGGTCATTGATATAGTTTGGATATTGTCCTTTCCAAATCGCATGGTGAAATAAATGTGACCTCCAGTGTCAGACGCGGCGCCTGGTGGGAGGTGTTTCTGTTATGGGGGCGGATCCCTCATGAATGGCTCGGTGCCCTCCTCCTGGTCGTGAGTGACTTCTCACTCTATTAGTTCAGGAGTTTAAAGAAGCCGGGCACCTCCTCCTTCCTCTCTCATCATGTGATGTGCCTGCTCCCCTTCCCCCTTCCGCCATGATTGGAAGCTTCCTGAGGCTTCCCCAGAAGATGCTGGTGCCTGCAGAACCATAAGCCAAATAAACCTCTTTTTTCAAATAAATTACCCGGCCTCAGGGATTCGTCTATAAAAGTGCAAAATGGACTAAGGCAGTCACTACTACACACATCCATAGGCAGAAGGCACTGCAGGGCATAAGAACAGAGCCATTGGTTAAAGATTTGCCAACCCTTCCCAGCACATGCTTCCTTTAAGCATCTCGTGTTGCCAACTAATGAGAAAAAATGGTATCCACAAATAATGCCAGCAGTCTGCACACCTGAGGAGTAAGTGCTTACTCAGAGAGCTTTGCTCCATGACAGCGGGAGGAAAATTGGCGATAGCAACAGGGACTCCCCCAGCTCCGGTGCGAAGAGCAAGTCTCTCCCCAGATATCCTCAGCAAGAAGAGGGCAGGATCCCTAAAGAGACAATGTCCCCTTTCGGGCAAACAAGCAGGGAGGTATGATCATCGCGCCGTGATCTGAAAACCCCACGGTAAGCAGAGTGGAAGTAATGACACCAACCACTGGCCTTTACTGTGCACTTCGCCTGTGTCAGGCATGAGGCTGAGAATTTTGCCTTTATTCTTCTAGTTAATCCTTCCACTTATGCTGTGAGACTGTTGCTACCATTTCCTCCATTTTACAGTGGAGGAAACTGAGTCTCAGAAAGGTTAAGGAATTTGCTCAAAATTGCAGGGCTAGTAAGTAGCAGAAGGCGGTTTACACCAGGTCTGTCTAGTTTTACCAATTATTTGACCCACTACCCTGCCTGTGCCCCCTTCTGCCACCTGCCCCTTGTTCAGAGGCCCTGGAGCTCAGGTCAAGGGCTCACCAAACCTGCTGTGCAGGGCTGGGCCATAACATCCCTCAGCAAAAGTCATCTTTACACAAGCCCAAGGAGGCTCCCACCCAGACCCTGAGTGGGTCTGGGGTCCCTGTGTCCGCATGGCTTCCCTGACATCTTGAGGTTTCAGTATCTGGACATGAGAAATAATGTCATCGCTCTACCTGCCCAAAGGGAAAGCCTCCACTAAACTGAAGAATCTACTTTTCTCTCTTAATTTGATATAAAGAACATATTTCTGTTAACTTCAATATCTGCCTCAGCCCCACACTCTATTTAAAAGTCAAACATGGTGCCGGGCGTGGTGGCTCATGCCTGTAATCCCAGCACTTTGGGAGGCCAAGCCAGGAGGATCACTTGAGACCAGGAGCCCAAGACCAGCCTGAGCAACACAGCAAGACCCCATCGCTACAAAAATTTTTTTTTAATCAGCCAGACTTGGTGGCACATGCCTGTAGTTCTAGCTATGGGGGAGGCTGAGGTGCAAAGGCTCACTCAAGCCCAGGAGTTCGGGCCTGCAGTGAGCTATGATTGCACCACCGCACTCTAGCCTGGGCAACAAGAGCAAGACCCTATCTCTAAAAACTAAAAACCAAAGATGAAACTGTATTTCCAGTTCTCCTCCAAGGCCATCCAGCCCACACACTGGAGCCCCACAGCCTTCCTCCCATCCTCTCTCCCAACACAGGACTGTCGGTTCTGGATTTCTAGTTGTGGCACCAGCATTACTCCGGCCCACCCCAAAATAAGGCCCAGCACTGCCTTCCCTCCATGAACACAGGCTGGGTCCCCCAGCTGAGCGTCTACCATAATCAATCTATCTGCATGGGAACAGCAGGAGAGCCACCAAGAGATCAGTGGTATGGAGACAAGGACTCAACCTGCGGGATCCAGCTCTATAATTTTGAGGAAACCTCCCGTTACTGCAGAGCCTGGGTTTATTCTGTAAAATGGGGGTGCTTCCAGCCTGCCCCACAACCCCCAGACAATGAGTTAGAGTGCTTGACAAGTGTTCACTTTGCAGAAAATGATATCCCCTCCTATGGGTGAGAAGTCCCATCACTGTACCAGGCACTCCATCAGCAGCAATTCCAGGTAAACCTTCATGAGTCTCGTTTGAAAAATTATGTATACAAATCCCATTATTAGTGACATAGTCCCCACTAATTTAGCTCTCAGAGCTCTCTGTGGGACCTCAGTCAATATTTACTAAAAATCTAATACATACATTATTAGGATTCCATGCAAACACTGCACCGAACGCCACCAAGGCATGCTCCAGGCTTGAGACAGAACATTACGTTAACTTGCACAGCTGTCCGTGGGACAAAACACATCTTCTGACCCCTCTGCCAATTACCAGGATGCAGGCTCCACCTGGGCATTCTCATAAATTCAAGAACTCCACTATCTGGGCAATAAATCAGCACCAACTCACTTGGGAAAAAAAAAAAGCGGGCATAAAGAGAGGCTGAGAACTGATGTGACTGACTTGCCTGAGAACCAATGCCCAATATTCAAGTGAATGAGTAAGTGAATGAGTAAATGAATACAGAGACAGTTAAATGGATTAAGAAACGCTGGGTGCAGTGGCTGACACCTGTAATCCCAGCACCTCGGGAGGCCAAGACAGGTGGGTCACGAGGTCAGGAGTTGGAGACCAGCCTGGCCAACATGGTGAAACCTCGTCTCAAAATACAAACTACAAAAATACAAAATATTACCCAGGGGTAGTGGCATGCACCTGTAATCCCAGCTACTCAGGAGGCTGAGGCAGGAGAATCGCTTGAAGCCAGGAGGTGGAGATTGCGGTCAGTGGAGATTGTGCCATTGTACTGTGGCGACAAGCAAGACTCTTTCTCAAAAAAAAAAAAAAACCAGAAATGGAGTCACAAAGTCTGAGGTCTAATTTTGCTCTTCCTTTCACCGTCTGTAATTTTCTAGCTTACCTTCTGAGCCTCTGTTTTTTCATCTATAAAATAAAGTGAAGATTATATATAGTAAGGATTAAATGAAATGATCCTTGTAAAGTGCTTAGCACAGTGACTGGCACATAGCCTCTCAAAAAATCATAATAAACAACCACTCAATAATAATGACAAAACCATAGACCAAAAAGCACAATTAAGATTTAGGTACCTTAGAAGCACTGACTACTTTTATATATAGACATAGAAAAAGACTGACCCACTCAGGATTGGGTTGTATGTTTCTGTTTCGAGGCATCCCTGTTTCAAACACATGCCACTATGAAAAGCAAAATGTAATTCAAGAAGTTGTAGAATACACAGCTATCTTCAGAAACAAACATTACAAGAACAAGATAGGATTTGAAAACAAAGAATGGCAGAACACAGCGGCTGAATCCCTGAAGTTTCTGTTGTGAGGCATGGTGGGACTGAGAGCATGCTACGGGAGCCAAGGACATAACTGAAAGCCACTGTGTGGGCCCACAGGCTGCAGCGGTGCCCTGGATGTGTGAAAGGCAGCTGGGAAAAAGTGCGACTGATGGTGATTGTCTGAAAGGGGATGCACTAGATGATTGACACATCTAGGATCTGAGCGACATGAAAGAAGTAGAAAGTCTAATATCTGTGGAATTGGTTGGGTGCTGCTGAATGCTACTGATGCACTGAAGATTAAACTGATAGACTCAAGTCAGTCAATTAACAACTTAAGGCACAGTGTTAGGCAAAAGGCCTCCATGACAATGCTTAAATAAATCATCCCTTCCATGGTCAGATAGCAGACCATCCTGAAGATGAGACCTAGAATCTGACTGAAAGAGAGCAACACTTCAGAGAGAACTGGGGGCCCATATGCCAAAGTTAAGGTTTTGATAGGAAAGCACTGGGACCCTGAGATGGGATAGAGACATCTGGATGGAGAGTTGAAAACACTGAACCTCCGGATTCCCTGGAACCCTCTCTACCTGCAGAAGTAGTCTGCTACTCCTTGTAGGAGACAGCAGATGCCCTTGCTTGAAATTTATCAGAGGCCTCAGTGGTGACAATCTCTTGTAAGAATGTGCTTCCTCCTCAAAATCTGCCTTCACCACACTCTACCCTCACCCCCACTGGCCACAAGAACAACAACCAGGGTCCAGTCTCAGCAGGGGTCTAACTGGGAAATACTGGCCCTCCTAAAGTAAAAGAAGAGTCATAAACCAAAATGTCTGGCCAGTAATCAAAAAATAATAGATATTGGCGTGGATGTGATAAATGGGGAACACTTCTGCGCTGCTGCTGGGAATGTAAACTAGTACAACCATTATGGAAAACAGTGTGGAGATTCCTTTAAAAAGTAGAACTACCATTTTATCCAGCAATTCTGCTCCTGGATATCTACCCAGAGGAAAAGAAGGCATTATATGAAAAAACTACTTGCACATGCATGTTTATAGCAGTATAATTTGCAATTACAAAACTGTGGAACCAGCCCAAATGCCCATCAATCAATGAGTGGATACAGAAACTGTGAGGTATATATAGAAATAGATAGATATCTCACAATATGTATATATATACACACACACATATATACACACATATATATACACACATGTATGTATATTATATGAGATATATATATATATATATATATATATATATATATATATATATATATAAAATGGAATACTACTCAGCCATAAGAAGGAATGACTGAACGGCATTCACAGAGATGAGATTGGAGACTATTATTCTAAGTGAAGTAACTCAGGAATGGAAAACCAACATTGTATGTTCTCACTCATAAGTGGGAGCTAAGCTATGAGGATGCAAAGGCATAAGAATGACACAGTGGCGCCTGTAATCCCATCACTTTGGGAGGCCAAGGCGGGTGGATCACGAGGTCAAGAGATCGAGACCATCCTGGTCAACATGGTGAAACCCCGTCTCTACTAAAAATACAAAAAATTAGCTGGGCATGGTGGCGCGTGCCTGTAATCCCAGCTACTCAGGAGGCTGAGGCAGGAGAATTGCCTGAACCCAGGAGGCGGAGGTTGCGGTGAGCCGAGATCACGCCATTGCACTCCAGCCTGGGTAACAAGAGCGAAACTCCATCTCAAAAAAAAAAAGAATGACACAGTGGACTTTTGGACTCACGGGGAAAGCGTGGGAAGGGGGTGAGGGATAGAAGACTACAAATTGGGTACAGTGTATGCTGCTCTGTTGATGGAGTCATCCAAAATCTCACAAATCACCACTGAAGAACTTACTCATGTAACCAAACATCACCTGTTTCCCAATAATCTATGGAAATTAAAAATATTAAATTTAAAAAAAATTTTTAAATGCCTGGCCTATATGAACCCCTAGGAATCAAGAGCGCTTGCCTGGAAGTGGGTCTTAAGGACGCTGAACCAAGAGTGTGTGGGGAAAATGCATAGAATTTAAGACTGAATGAGAAATTCAACAGTTTGTCAAGGTCCAGGGTGTTCGTCCTAGCAATTTCTGAACGGCCCCTAGGCGTTTGGAAAAAAATCACTTACCATAAATAAAATGTGGAGGGGATATGAAAATAGCCTTGTTAGGGTGTCAGGGAAGAAGTTCCATTCTTGTGATCTCACAGAAGTGGCCGAGTTACCATGGATCTATTATATAAGATCTGAGTTCTCATCATGTATTATGTTTCTTGAGAGAATTCTGAGGAACCTTCCCTCACTAAGGAGGTGGAAGGAACTGGGAAGGAAGCAAGATGGAGAGAGGGGAGATTGAGGAGGCATCTTAAGCTCAGTTGTAGCTGTCTGCTCTAAGCCATGCTGATAATAGGAAATCTTGTCATGGAGCGGAGCTTCCTAGAGTCATGAGGACAGAAGGATTCTGGAACTGCAGAGGCCACATAGCAGCACTTAATCATTAGAGGCAAGGTAGACACTGAGGTCAGGATGGCAACCAGGGGAACGTGACCTACCTACAGTCATATGTGATGACCATGGTGTACTTAGGGGCAAGATATATGTATGGCTGACAAAGATATTGATCAAGAATGGATAAAAAATGAGCAGAAAAAGGAGATTAAACATACCAATGGGCAGTAAGTTACATGTCATGTCAGTTCTCAGACACAGAACCCATCGATTGAACGAGAGGCTCTCTTGAAAGACACTGCGATGCCACAGGAGGTATAAACAACAGCAGTTACCCTCGTTCCGAGTAATCGTGCCTTGGAGAAGGGAGGAAGTTTCTATATTTAGTGTGCTGTTGGATACAGCGTCAGAGCTGACATTCATACCTGAAGACTCAAAGCACAAATGTCCTCCACCCTGGATTAAGGTGAAGGTATGGGAGTGTGAGCAATGAATGCAGTCCAGTCTTTCTCTCCGTGGGTCCCACATGTCCACAGACACATCGAGCGGTCGCTTCCTCCATTCCCAGGATGGACATGCCTAGCAGCTAACATCGTAGGAAGGGCCAAATGCCCACCCCTGAAATTGCCCCCTGACCCAAGCGATCAAAACCAATACCACACCTAGGAGTAGAGATAGAAATGAGTGTTATTCTTAAAGAACATATTGGCAAGGGACTCCCTTATGTCTTCCCATTTAACTCATAAGTCTGGAACCTGCAAAATCCACATGAATCATGGTGGATGAGGACGGACCACTCAGACTTAACCTAATTTAGTCCCAGTCACAGCTACTTTGCCAGATATAGTGTCTTTCCCTAGAACAGATCGACATGGCTTCTGCTATGTAGTAACGCAGCTATGGCCAGGAGCGGTGGCCCACACCTGTAATCCCAGCACTTTAGGAGGCTGAGGCAGGCGGATCATCTGAGGTCAGGAGTTCGAGACCAGCCTGGCCAACATGGTGAAACCCTGTCTCTACTAAAAAATACAAAAATTAGCCAGGCATAGTGGTGCATGACTGTGGTCCCAGCTACTCGAGAGACTGAGGCAAGGGAATCACTAGAACCAGGGAGGCGGAGTTTGCAGTGAGCCAAGATCATGCCACTGCACTCCAGCCTAAGTGACAGAGTGAGACTCTGTCTCAAAAAAAAAAAAAAAAAAAAGGTAATGCAGCTATTGATCTGATGAATTTGTTTGAATCTTCATCAAGAAGGAGCATAAGAGGCAGTTTCACTCACACAGGATGGGTTAGACTATGCATCCATAGTCTTCCCCTGTGGCTATGCTAACTCTCCTTCTATCTGTCACAGTACAGCCGAAGGTGACCTTGAACATCTGGACATTTCACAGAAAGTCACATTGGTCCACAGTCATCCTGCAGAGGTTGGAAGACAAACACTACAAAGACTTCAGGCCTGTTGCACCGACCCAGAGGTCCTGGGCATAGTTTTGCACATCCAATCCTAAGAAAGAGATCAGTGCTGATAAGCCTTTTCAGGTTCAAAGGGAGCATACACTGCACTTGGAATACTGCTCTGACTCATTTAACAATTGATTTTGAGTAGGGTCCAGATTAAGAGAAGGCTCTGCAGCAGGTCTAAAATACAATGCAAGCAGAACTGACACGTGGGTCATACGATTCAGCAGATCCTATGGTGCTAGAAATAACTGTGTGTAGATAAAGGTGCAGGGTCAAGTCTCTAGAAAGCCCCAACAGGAGAGTCACAGTACAGACTCCTGTGGTTTTAGAGCAAGCCATGCTGTCTGCTGCAGGCAAATATACCTTATGCAAAAATCATCTCCTGGAATACAAAAGCCACATCAAACCCGAACCCCAACCATGGAACGTCAAGTGACTGCAACCAGAGATGTACCAAGCGGGGTGTTCTTTGAACCAACAAGTCATGTATTGGGTGGATTAAGCAGTAATTCATGTAGGTGGGTTATACATCCAGGATCAGGCACAAGCAGGTTCAAAAACACAAGCAAGTAATTCACCCTGCTGGCCCAGACCCTCATGTCACCCACCTATGTCATGCCAAAGCATCTCCCTCAGCTCTATGGCCTCACTGGGGGTGGGAGGGGATGATCTCTATAAACAGCTGACAATGGAGGGAAAGATCAGGATGAGCCTACCCAGCATAGCAATGCAAGATGAAAGTGAACCTCTACTGCACTGCAACTGTACTCAGGGGCGGCGAGGAGAATCCAGGCAGTCATCCACTTTGCATGGAGAGAGAAATGGCCCAAAATACATATATTCCCAAGTAGTGTGATTTATCTATTGTCTGGCTGACTAGACAGACTCTCAAAAGAGTAAGACTGGAAGATTGAGGACGAGGAGATTTTGGCAAGCGTCATGTGGCTACAACTACGTAAGTCAAGTGTGTGGATTAGGGGATCACACGTCAAAGCCCACCAGAAGCAGCCGCTTCAAGGGAGGCATTAGACAACCAGGTGCACAGGAGCTCTTACCCAGAGGTATCCAGCAGCACCGTCAGCCACCCCAAATCCGCCCAGTAAATACATGCTCAGCCAGTCAGCAGAAGCCTTTGATACAGTGTCTCCCTCCAGGAGAGTAACAAGACAAGTTAATATTGTGTCAAGTTAATTATACACAACTTCTTCTACCCTGGAAAGAGTGATTCACTCTGAAAGAAACTAAAACATATTTCCAGAATCGCTTCGCCCTTTCTGCTCAGAATGTCTCAGCCAGGACCATTATCCAAGGGGCAAGTACACAATTTGTCGTTGGATTGCACATAGCATCACCTTACACCGAAAGACCCACTTCATGACAAAGGAAGTCAGTCATACATGGGGCCCATGTGACCTATCACACGTCCTATCACCTAGAAGCTGCCAGCCTGAGGTGTTCGCTTGGAGATGACCCTGAAAATCTAGCAGACAGTCCCCAAGATGCAGAATCTGGTCTATCCTCCACATAAATGGTATAGTCTGACAAAGCCTGCATACCACCCACAGCACTCTTACTCTGCCTTATCCATCATCTCAAGCAGTAAATAGAAAGAAACTATGCAGCCATCACACTGTAGCTAAGAGAGAAGGCCAGGAGGTCTCAGGTACAATGATCAAAATAAAGAGGATGCCTGGACAGAGTTGCCACTCGTGAGCAAGATGAAATGTCTCAGCGTGGAAGCCATTTGAGCACAAAAGAGAAAGAAGAGAGATGGGAACACAGCAGTCAAGGAGTCCAAACTAGACAAAAACATTACTCTGGGAACAGAAGAAAATTACCCACAATTGATTAAAATTAGAAAGAAATTTAATAGAAACATGAATTCAATAAAATTAAAATTCAAGGATGAGATGATAAAGCTATAGAACAATATGGAAAAAGAGATTAGAAACTTGGGAAACAAAATGAAATCCCAAATAGCATTATTATAGAGAAACAGAATAGGCATGACTGATAATCTAATTACTGACACAGAGGAAATGATATTATATGTAACTGACATAATAAAAATGAATGCATGTAAAAAAGGAATGAAAGCCATTTGAGAACCACTGACTGTAAAAAAAAGACAGTTTATCTTTAGAATAACTGGTGTTCCTAAAGAAGAAAATCCAACAAATAGAACAAAATATGTGTCAAAGATATAATACAAGAAATTTTCCCTGTATCGAAAAAATAAATGAACATGCTAAAAACAAAACAAAATAAACAAAACAGCACAATGTGTTTTAGCAACATTTGATACACAAATCCCAACACAAAGACACAGCCCATCCAATTAAGTTATTAAACTTCAAAGTTAAGAGAGAAATTTTTACATATCTAAGCAGAAAGAGAAAAATCACACACAATGGGAAAATCAGGCAAGACGCTGACTTCTCCACAGCAACACTCAGAGTCAACAAAAAGGTATTAATGTCTCAGTGTTTGGAGGGAAAGAGAAAGCAAGCAAAGAATATTACACCCAGTCAAAGTTATTCATGTAGAAAGGCAAGAAGCATCCATTCTGAAATGTTAAATGCTTCAGGAAATGCAGAACACATAAACCTTTTTCAAGAAAATAAAATGAACTATTCATAATTAAATCCAAGCAATTAACAGATTAGAAATAAGTAAAAATAAACACAGAAATTGAGACATTGGGATAGAAGAATGAGGAATGAGCAGGGAATTCATTTAAATACAGACAAACATTAAGTAACTTGGGGAATTATGAGGACAGAACAAAGTGTGAAATTAATTAAGCTGGACGAAGTAAAAAAGCTAACAACTCTTTACCGCTCTATCTCTTGGGAGATAGGATGGTGAAATGGCCAGGAGGTGAGTAAACCAACATCTCATCTTTCAAGGAAAGGAGCCGACAGACTAAACTTGAAACTTTTAAGCAAACTTGAAACAAATACCTTAACAAAAAATGACTATAAACTCCTGATATGTTTCACAATCTCTCCTTTTTGTTTTTAAAGGGTTTTCTGGGAAATAATTTTTATATAAAAATATATATATTTGAATTTCACAATTCCTTCAGTTTCATTTCAGTTACATTTTCTTCCATTAAGTAAAATTAAATATAATACTTTATATTTTGAAATAACATCTAGAGATGGTCATTTTTTTTTTTAATAAAGATGAGTATTTGTCCAGGTATTCATGTTACTCTTTATCAGCATACGTAAGTGTCTGGAATTATGTTTGCCTAAGTTCCTTCATTGTACATTTTTGCCTTCTTTGAAGTCTTTATAATATGCATGATTCAATATGCATGATTCATTTTTATAAAAGCAATAGAATGATTTCCTTAAAACAATTATGCCAAGATAATAATTATAGTGATTAATTTCTGGTAGTAAGAATACTGATGGTTTTTTTTTTGGTTTTGTTTTGCTTTTTGTAATGCAACTTAAACTTCAAAAATATAGTTAAGAAAAATAAGAATAGATGATCATGTAAAAATAGAAATAAAATCTGTAATTTCCAATCAGGAGAGGAAAATGATGCAAGCTTTAGCAATCAAATGTAAAGGAGGAAAAGAGTTGAAGAGAAGAAAATAAAATGGTAAAGAAAACATGTATCAGACTCCACTGCAAACAAAAAAATAAAAAGAAAGCATAAAATAAGCAGTAAAAATAAGTTCAAGTAGGTCATGCCAACACTTGTAACAAATGTAAACAGATTTAAGTTATAAATTAAAGGACAGCATCTAACAGATTGGATTTTTCTCAATCTAGTGATATTTTGCTTATAAGAGACACACGAAAATACATGACCCAGGAAGGTCAAAAATAGAGGAATGGAAAGAATATTGCTGGTACAACAACAGCAAAGCAGGATAGCAATATTAGTAGCAGATAAAATCAAACTTAAGGCAAAAAGCATTTATGGAGATAAAGAACTCTATGTAATTATAAAAGGAAAGGACTCACCAAGGAGATATAAACAGCCATGAATTTTATGTACCTCACAGCAACACAGCCTCAAAAATATATAAAGCAAAACTGACAGAATTATAAGAAGAAACTGATAAATCTATAATCAGAGTGGGAGACTCTGACTTACTATATTGGAAACTGCTCCAGCAGACAAAAATTACTTATAATATAGAAAACTTGTGCAACATTGTAGCAAGCTTGGTCTAATAGATATACAAAGAATCAGTCAACAAATAGAAAGTGTGAATTATTTTCAAGAAAATAAAGAATATTTACAAATAACCAATCTTGCAACAGAAGTCTCAACAAATTTCAGAAAATCAAATATCAACAAATATTATTCTCAGACCCCAATGCAATTAACTTGGAAATTGACAAATAAAAGACAAAAAATGTAGAATATTTTTTAATGACACTCCTAAATTACTCATGTGTTAAAAGTGCAAATTACCAAACATTAAAATATTGGGGGCTAAAGAAAAACAAGAGTTCTACAAAGCATAAGTTGTGGGATAAATTGAATACAGTTCTTGATAAATTCATTTACAGAAAAATAAGAGTGAAAATAAATTTTATACAACTCAAGAAAATTAAACTCAAAAAAGGAAAAGAAAGAAAGTGATCATAGTTAAGAATTAGAATGTAAGTAGTTTATTAAAGAAGTACTCCTGGAAGAAAGCAGTAAGGAAGTGGAATAACACAATAAGGACAGAGAAGATTAATTCTGTCATGTGGCAAAAGAGTTGAGATATACTATATCTAACCAATTACTGGCTACAGGATGTCTGAGGTGGGAAGGATGTAAGCCTCAGGCACCTTTAGCTCTCCACACCAGCAGGTGGCTCCAGTGCCCAGCAGCACTCCTTTGAAGACTGCAAGTGCAAACCTTTAAGAGCAAAGTGCACAGAAGCTTTGGGAGATGGGCATACTGAACTGGTAAATAGAAGGCACAGGCATCTAATAAGGGGATCCAGGGAGGCTACTGCAGAATTTTACAGAGGAGGAAAACAAGTACCACTACCAAGGGAAATGTTCAATACAACCAAGAGTAACTTATTTTAAAAGAACAAAGTAGTTAGATCTCTAGAAAAACAGATGAAGAACAGAAAAACTGTATTTTTGAAAAGGCAATATTTGGACAGCCAACATTGACTATGCCTAGTACAAAATATCTCTCCCACCCATTATGACTAAGAATTCTAGACAAAATACAAAAAGCAACTAGCTGGGAATTTTGAAAAGTTAACAATTCCAGAGCAACCACTAAGAAAAGAGCCAGTAGATTTTTTAAAAAGAAGGAAAAAAAAAAAAAAGGCAGGAGAGAAAAAAGTAGAGAGGACAACAAAAAACAATAAAACGTAGACCTAAATCCAAACATATCAATTATTATGTTAAATGTAAATGACTTAAACACACCAAGTAAAAGACAGAGATTATCAATTTGAATTTTCTGAAGGCCCAGTTATTTGCTATACAAATACTTAAGGAAGAAACAGTAACAACTCTATTCAATTTATTTCAGAATATAGAAAAGGAATGAATATTTCCCAACTCATTTTGTGAGAGTTGTATTACCTTGATTTCAAAATCCAACAAAGACGTTACAAGGATTTTTAAAAGTTAAAAAGTACACATCACTATTTCTCATCAGCGTTGATGCAAAATTCTCACCAAAATATTAACAAATTCTAATAATATTATAAAGATAATAAATCATGATCACATGAGATTTACTCTGAGAATGCAAGGTTAGTTTAACCTTGCAATCAATGTATCTCATTAACAGACTAAAGAAGAAAAACCACGTGATTATCTTAATAGATGCAGAAAAAGCATTTTACAAAAGTTTACCACCATGATTTCTTTAATACTCAGCAACCTAGGAATTTAAACAAACTTTCTAAACCAGATTAGGGCCATCCACAAAAGAAACCTTCATCTCTCTTATGCAACATCATACTAGAAGTCCCAGCTAGTATGATAAGGCAAGAAAGGGAAATAAAAAGCATACAGACTGCAAAGGAAGAAATAAATCTCTCTTTATTTTCAGATAACATGGTGTTAAATTAAATACATTAAATACAAAATCGATATACAAAAAATCAATTGTATCTCTATATACTAGCAATGAAAAACATTTAAATATGTTTATACCATTTACTAAAATATGAAACACATGGGTATAAATCTAACAAAATATATGCACGACCTGTAGGCTGAAAACTACAAAACACTCATAAAAGAAAACATTCTTTTCTTTTCTAAATAAAGTGACAAAAGTGTGTCCAGGGATTGGAAATTCAGTATTGCTCTAAATTTTCCCTAAAATGGTCTACAAATTCAATGCAATCTCAATCAAATCTTAGCAGGAATTTTTGCTGATATTGACAGGGTGTGTCTAAAATTTATTGGGAAAGGCAAAAGAAATAGAATAACCAAAAACGTCTTGAAAAATAAAAGTAAAATTGAAGGACTCCCACTACCTGATTTTAATACTTATTATAAAGCTACAGTAACCAAGAGAGTGTGATACTCGTGTCAAGATAGACATACAGATCTATGGAAAATAAAGAGACTCTGGGAACAGACACAGACAAAGGTAGTCAACTGATTTTTAACATAAGTACAAAGGCAATTCAACTGAGAAAAAGATAATGTTTTCAACAAATAGTGATTAAACCCTTTGGAAGACAAAAGCAAAACTCTACTGACCCTTCCACATCTCCCACCTTATTAAAATATTAAAATGTAGTATAGGAATAAATGTGAAATTATAACACTTCTAGAAAAAAAGGAAATCTTTGTGCCTTTGGGTTAGAAAAAAAATTCTTAGATACCTCACGAAAATATGATCAACAATAGAAAAAAGGCAAACTGAATTTGATCAAAATCAAAAACTGCTCTGTGAAAGACACTGCTAAAACAACGAAATGAGAAGCCTCAGACTGGGAGAAAATATTTCAAATCATTTATCCGACAAGAGAAACTTCTTCTTTTTTTTGAAACAGTCTCACTCTGTCACCAGGGTGGAGTGCAGTTGCGTGATCTCCACTCTCTGCAACCTCCTCCTCCTGGATTCAAGCGATTCTCCTGCCTCAGCCACATGAGTAGCTGGGACTACAGGCACCTGCCACCACACCTAGTGAATTTTTGTGTATTTTTTAGTAGAGAAGAGGTTTCACCATCTTGCCAGGATGGCTAGATCTCTTGAACTCCTGATCCACCTGCCTCTGCCTCCCAAGAAAAACTTCTATTCAGAATATCATATCTTTAAATCTAAAAAGTCAACAACAGGAAAACAAACAACTCAATACAAAGTGGGTAAAATATTTCAAAAGGCCCTTTGACAAAGGTGACATACACATAGCAAATAAACAAAGATGTTCTACATCATTAATCATGAGAGAAGTACAAATTAAAACCACAGTGACCTACTAAAAAGACTAAACTATGCCTATTGAAACAACTAGTAGAACATAGACCAAAAAAGATAAATTTGACTGTATATAAATCAAAAATAAATAAAAACAATTTGAAAAAAAATTTGGAATTAAGGAGAAACGTTACAGATTCAGAAGAGATATTTTTCAACCATAAGAAAGAACATGAATCACTTTATGTCAGTAAGTTTGATATAGTTGATGTAGACAATTTTTGATAAAAAAAAATAAATTTCAGGAGAGAGATCCAAGATGGCTGATCACTAGCAGCTCAGGCTCATAGTTCCCAGTGAAAGCGCAGAGAACGAGAGGACGCCACACTTTCAGACGAATATTTGTTGCTCATGCTCCAGTAGAGGAGCCCCACGTGTCGCCAGGGCAACTCTTGTGGCCGGCGCGGCGGTTTTGCTGGTGCCTTAGCGCGCCAGTTTTTGGTGCAGAGTCCGGAGATTCCCGGGCAGAAAAGCACCATCAATCTTAACACCGCTGTTTTGGCCGGTGCAGTGGACTGCTCAGATTTCGGCGCTGGGAATCAACAAGTTGGACGTCTGCTCAGAGACCTAGTTAGAAAGTCGGTAATTACAAAGATAACAGATGGATAAATATATAATGAAGGGAAGAAATCAGCGTAAAAAGGCAGAGAATACTCAAAATCAGAATGCCTCTCCCTCTACAGGGGATCGCAATTCCTCATCAGTAACGGAACAAGGCTTAATGGAGAATGAGTGTGTTCCAATAACAGAAGCAGGTTTCAAAATGTGGGTGATAAGAAACTTCTGTGAATTAAAAGAACTTGTTCTAACCCAATGCAAAGAAACTAAGAACCTTGAAAACAGGTTTGACGAAATGTTAACGAGAATGGACAATTTAGAGAGGAATATAAGTGAATTGATGGAGCTGAAAAACACAACACGAGAACTTCGCGAAGCATGCACAAGTTTAAACAGTCGAATTGATCAAGTAGAAGAAAGGATATCAGAAGTCGAGAACCAGCTCAGTGAAATGAAACGAGAAGACAAGATTGGAGAAAAAAGGATGAAAAGGAATGAGCAAAGTCTCCAGGAAATATGGGACTATGTGAAAAGACCTAATTTACGTTTGATAGGTGTACCTGAATGTGATGAAGAGAATGAATCCAAGTTGGAAAATACTCTTCAGGATATCATTCAGGAAAACTTTCCCAACCTGGCAAGGCAGGGTAATATTCAACTCCAGGTAATACAGAGAATACCACAACGATATTCTTCAAGAAGACCAACCCCAAAGCACATAATTGCCAGATTTATTAGGGTTGAAATGAAGGAGAAAATACTAAAGGCAGCCAGAGAGAAAGGTCAGGTTACCCATAAAGGGAAACCTATCAGACTTACAGCAGATCTCTCAGCAGAAACCCTACAAGCCAGAAAAGAGTGGGGACCAATATTTAACATCCTTAAAGAAAAGAACTTTCAACCCAGAATTTCCTATCCAGCCAAACTAAGCTTTATAATCGAAGGAAAAATTAAATCCTTTGTGAACAAACAAGTACTTAGAGAGTTCACCACCACCAGGCCTGCTTTACAAGAGCTTCTGAAAGAAGCACTATACATATAAAGGAACAACCAAAATCAGCCTTTCCAAAAATATATCAAAAAGAAAAGAACATTAACACAACGAAAAATTGACACTAACTAATGGGCAAAACAGCCAGCTAGCATCAAATGCCAGTATTAAAGTTATATATATTCTAATCGGATAAAAAGCCAAAACCCATTGGTATGCTGCATCCAGACCCAACTCACATGCAACGATACACAAAGACTCAAAACAAAGAGGAGGAAGATTTATCAACCAATCAGAGAGTAAAAATAAACAAATAAATAAAAAGCAGGAGATGCAATTCTCGCCTCTGATAAAGTAGACTTTAAAGCAACAAAGAGCAAAAGAGGCAAAGAAGGACATTACATAATGGCAAAAGGATCAATGTAACAAGAAGAGCTAACGATTTTATAGATCAACGAGACAGAAAATTAACAAGGACATCCAGGACTTGAACTCAGACCCGGAACAAGTAAACTTAATAAACATTTATAGAACTCTCCACTTCAAACACATAAAACATACATTACCACCTCACACCTATTCCATAAGTGACTACATAATTGGAAGTAAATCACTCCTCAGTAATCGCATAGCATTTCATAGGTTTAAATGAAATATTGGTTGGCTGCTCATTTGTTATTTTCTTCCCTTATTCCTTCCTGTTTACATCAAGTATAATTATAGGTATAAAAGAGGTTTTCAATACCCATTACTAAACTGCATTCTAGCCTGGGCAAGAAAGCAATACTCCCATTCTCTCTCTCTTTTTCTCTTCTTTTTTCCTCCTCTTCTTTATTCTTTTTCTTTCTTTCAAAATAAATAAATAAATTTCTAATAGTATGACTCAAAAATAAATGAGAAATTTGAATGAAAAAAGAACCATTAAATACATTATATATGTTGCCAGCTGAAAATCTGTTTCCTAGACAGCAAGCCCAATAACTTTATAGGCAAATCTTCCATAGATTCTAAACATACTACCCCATCATATTAAAAATATTTTTTAAAACACAATTTCAGTGGATAGAAAAGGAAAACTATCCATGGGCTTCTTTAACCTCATTACAAAAGCCAGATAAAGACTACTAAAAAACAAGTATAGACTTGTTTACATACATGTATGTGTTTGTATTATATATATTATAAATATATAGAAAAATAAAATTCATCAAGAATCCTGGAATCCAGATCAGCACATGAAATCAGTAACTCTTTTAGAAACCAACAATGAACCATTAAAAAATATTGTTTTTGAAAGAGCCATTCATAGCAGCTGTAAAAACTAGCAATAAATATAATGAAGCTATTTAATGTGCTTATGAAAATATTAGAGACTATAAAAATACCAACATGAATACGAATATGTACTATGTCCATGGATGGAAGACGTTATCATAAACATGTCAAATTTTCTTATATTAAACTATAAAACCAAAACAATTTCCCTTAAAATAGTAATGCTTTTTGTAATGAAGCTTAGCAGTCTGATCCTAAAATCCATGTTGAGTGACAGGAAGGACAGACAAGACAATTTTTATAAGAAAGTACAAGCAATGTACAGAGGATGTACCCAGAAATAAGACTCGTTATAGAACTGGCATCATTGAAACAATGTGGCATTATACAGGAAGAGATAAACAGGTTAGCAAACAAGGAGAAAGCACTAAAACAGACTCAGGTAAATATAAAAGCTTGATAGACAACAGAAAAGAAATCAAAAATTAGTAAAGAAAAATGGGCCAGGAGCAGTGGCTCACACCTGTAATTCCAGCACTTTGGGATGCTGAGGCAGGCGGATCACCTGAGGTCAGGAGTTTGAAACCAGCCTGACCAAGATGGTGAAACCCTGTCTCTACTAAAAATACAAAAAATTAGCCAGGCATGGTGGCACATGCCTGTAACCCCAGCTACTAGGGAGGTTGAGGCAGGAGAATCACTTGAACCTGAGAGGCATAGGATGCAGTGAGCCAAGATTGCACCATTTCACTCCAGCCTGGGCAACAAGAGCAAAACTACTTCTCTTAAAAAAAAAAAAAAAAAAGAAAGAAAGAAAAAAAATGAACTGCTCAATAAATGGTGCTGGAACAATGATACATCTATCTATACATACATATATGTACATGTATATGTATATACATGTTAAATATAGATATATATATCCATGTAGATAGATATAAACATATTTAATATTTATATAGAATATATTGATTTATGTACAGTACATGTAGTCTTACATTTCACTATTTACAAAAAAAGCATTCTAGGAATTTGAAAATTTTAAATGTGAAAATGTAAAATAATCTAGAGAATTCCTGCTTTTCCTCTGTATTTAGTAAGGTGTAACTGAGAAATGTACACATTTAATGTGTACAACATGATATCTCGATTATATTTATATATTTTGTGTGATGATTATCACGATCAATTTAGTCAACACATCCATCCCCTCACATAGTTACCTTTGCTGTGGTGAGAATGTTCAAGATCTACCCTCTGAGCAAATTTCAAGTATATGATCCAGTATTGCTAAATATCTTTACCATGCTATTCATCAGATGCCTAGAACTTACCCCTCTTATAACTGAAAGTTTGTACCCTTTGACCAACATCTCTCCATCTTTCCCTCCCCCGGCCTCTGCGACCCCGCTTCACTCTTTATGTCCATGAACTTGTCTTTTTTAGATTCCATCTATAAGTGAGATGAGATAGTATTTGCCTTTTTCTG
Source organism: Aotus nancymaae (assembly GCF_030222135.1). NCBI lineage: Eukaryota > Metazoa > Chordata > Mammalia > Primates > Aotidae > Aotus > Aotus nancymaae. The sequence continues at coordinate 22,613,581 of NW_026988441.1, read as the reverse complement.
TCTGACTTATTTCACTTAGCAAAATTCCATCAAGTTTTATCCATGTTGTCACAAATGACAGGATTTACTTCTTTTTATGGCTGAATAATATTTCATTGTGTATATACACCACACCTTTCAGCACATAATTTACCTATTCATCCTTCAACACTTACGTCGATTTCATAGCTTGGCTATTGTGTATAATTACTGCAGAGAACATGGGAGTGCAGGTATGTTGTCAACATACTGATGTCATTTCCTTTGAATATATACCCAGAGGTGGGGTCGCTGGATCACGCGGCAGTTCTATTTTTAATTTTTTGGGGAAACTCCCTACTGCTTTCCATAATGGCTGTACCATTTATGTTCACACCAACAGTGCTCACGCGTTCTCTTTTCTCCACATCTCACAAAGATTCGTTATCACTTGTCTTTTTGATAATAGACAAGGTGTGAGGTGGTTTTAGTTTGTGATTTTAATTTGCATTTCTTCTTTGATCAGTGATGGTGAGCGCCTTTTCATACACCTGTTGATCATTTGTATATCTTCTTTGAGAAAGTCTACTTGTCCATTTTTAAAATCAGGTTCTTTGTATTTTTGCTATTGAGTTGTATGACTTCCTTATATATTTTGGATATTGGCCTCTTATCAGATATATGGTTGGCAAATATTTTTTCCGTTCCATAGGTTGTCTTTTCACTTCATCGATTACTTCCTTTGCTGTGCAGAAATTTTTAGTTTGATGTATTCTCACTGGTTTATTTTTGCTTCTGTTGGTTGTGATTTTGATGTCCTATCCTAGCTTCTTAAACACAACATCAGAAACACACAGCATCAAAGAGAATAAAATGATAAGTGTAATTATATTAAGATTTTAAAAGTTCTGTGTGTTAAATATACAAAGTTAAAAGATAAGTTATAACCTAGGACTATGTTTCAACACATGTAACCATTATAGTATTAATATCAGAACTATCAAATACTACAAAGCAATTACAAATACTTTAATGATCAAATTTACAAAAGATGAAGCCCTAGCGGACCGAATGCATGTAAAATGCTGCTTCATTTCACTAATATTCAGAAAAATACGAATCAAAACAGTGAGATGAAATACCACATCAGAACACGTCAGCAGATTGGCTACAATTTTTGAATCTGGCACTATCAAGTGGTAGTTACAGTTGAAGGGCAATTAAAACATTCGAAGTTGTTGGTGGGAATAAAAATGTATATAACCGCTTTCAAAAACAATTTGGCCAGCTGATATAAAGGTGAAAGTCCACACATCTGATGGCTCGGCAATTCCACTTCCAGGTATACATGGACAAGGAACATGGCATGCAAGTCAAGAAGGCGTGCTCAAAGATGTTCACTGCTCCAATGTAAAGTTCATCAATGGAAGAATGTGTAAATGATTCTGGCATATTCATACAATAAAATATAGCTGCGCCAGTAGAGCTGAAGGTGTACATCTCAATAGGGATAAATATCATATTTATCATCTCAATAGGGAAAAATATAATGTTGCATAAAAATATATTCAAGGCCAGGTGTCACGGTACACGCCAGTAATCCCAACACTTCGGAAGGCCCAGGAAGGTGGCTCCCTTCAGGCCAGGAGTTCAAGACCAACCTGGGCAACATAGTGAGACCTCATGTTTACAAAAAATAAGAACATTAGCCAGGCATGGTTGCATGTGCCTGTGGTCCCAGCTACTCTAGAGGCTGAGTTGAGAGGATCACTGGAGCCCAGGAGTTGGAGGCTTCGGTGAGCTATGATTGTGCCACTGCAGTCCAGGCTGGGCAACACAATGACACCCTGTCTCAATAATAATAATAATAAAACTGGCAGACATGTATGAACCCTTTTCTTGAAATATGGATCACATATAACAATTACGTATACTGTTCATGGATACATATACATGAGGCAAAAATATCAAAGCCTGATAAGGAAGTATATACCCTACTTCAAGGAGTGGCCCTGTATGGGGGTGAGGGGTGTAAAAAAAAAAAAAACTCTAGCTCTATCTGTAATCATTTGCCTTAAGGAAGAAGGACAGGAGAGAAGGAGAAAGAATAGAGAGGGAAGGAAGAAGATTAAAAGATAGATGGATTTGGGAGGCCGAGGCAGGTGGATCATGAGGTCTAGAGATCGAGACCATCCTGGTCAACATGGTGAAACCCCGTCTCTACTAAAAATACAAAAATTAGCTGGGCATGGTGGCGCGTGCCTGTAATCCCAGCTACTCGGGAGGCTGAGGCAGGAGAATTGCTTGAACCCAGGAGGCGGAAGTTGAGGTGAGCCGAGATCGAACCATTGCACTCCAGCCTGGGTAACAAGAGCGAAATTCTGTCTCAAAAAAAAAAAAAAAAGATAGATGGATAATGGAAACATGGATTATTGCTACATTTTCCCCATATTTGGTTATTTGTTTGTTTGTTTGCTTTGCTTGAATTATTTTTATAACAAAAAGAAGGAAAAGATTAAATAGAAATTCACCAAACTGTTTAGAGCAACTATCTCAGGATGGGGCATAGTGAAGAATTTTATTCTTTTATTTACTTTTTTTTTCATATTTTCTGCATTATCCCCAATAAACATGTATCACTTTTATAAGCTACACAAAAACAATAAATGTTCTCTGTCAAAGCGCCTTGCTAAGTCGTTGTGATTTAAACGCCTGGACTGTGGCAGAGACGCTGATATTCTGGACATCCGGGCCAGCTCCCAGAGCGACTTTCCAAGACAAGTTTCTGGGGGAACTGATAAGCGCACAACCAAATTTAAATTCCAGTATCAGTACCAGCACCCCAGGCCTCAGGAGGTGAGGGTTCCAGGAGTCTCCATGCTCTGCCAGCCTCTCAGGGGACAGAGCTGTCACAAGAGATAAAAGCCAGCTTTGTGTTTCTCTCCAGAAATCTTTGAAAATGGTTCTTTGAAGATCGAGGTGACTAAACCTTATAGCCATGTTATCACAGGCCCCCTCTATGCTGTTGAAGACATGGACGGGCATCCCTAAAATACCCAGCCCATGGGCATAATCCTACGTGCTTCATGTGAGCACCCTGCTCAACCGCTGACCACGTTTATCCCCAGTGTCTTTTACATATATTGCTTAAAACATCTCCGGGAAAAGAATGAGACTCAGAGAACTTAACTGACTTGGACAGGGCCACCAGCTAATAAGCTGTATGGAGCCAACACCCAAAAAGGCCATTCTGTGCTCCAGCGGAGTCCCAGGAGGCACCCCGTGCCCCGTGCCCCAGTGGTAGAATGCTGAGCACCAATAACACGCTAAGAAGAGAAATAATATTGGACACATGTGCAGCATTCCTAAAAGTCCCAGACCCACCAGGACAGCAGCCCCAAACGTAGGGGCAAGGTGGGGCCTATTTCGAGGTCAGACTGTACATGCCCTTCCCCTAACTCCAGTCCTCCAATCCCCCTCGGCCCACAACAGTCATTGTAAGCGAGAGAAGCTGCCACATTCACCACGCCCGCCCTGTCTTCCCACCTCCTGCTTCTCATGCTCCACTCTCAGACTCTTAATGTGAATAGATGGGAAGTTTAAGTACCTTGGAAAGGGCTAAATGAATAGGAATGGGAAAATCCCAGTGTTTTTCTCCCATCAGTCTTTCTGATTGCTCTTAATTCTAATTCCTGGACAGGATCTGCGGCAGTCAAGCTCCCGGCCAGTCATTTTTTATCACCATCGGGAAAAACACACAGTACTTAGACCAGCAGGAGCCCTCTTAAGATCTAGGCAGGAGGTAACCCACGGGGCAGCTGTTCCCCAAAATTGGAAATGGCTCTGGGAGGCCCAGCAGGTTTCTGCACACCAGCCAAACCCCTGAGCTCCCAGGAGGGAGAAGAAGACTGGAGCCTTCTGTCCAGCCTCCCAGCCTCCCAGCCTCCTGATTTTCTTCCCAGGGCCCCTGGACCCACTACCCCAAGCCTCAGCCCAGCTCCCACGCTAGGTAATGTCATCTCCTACCCTGTGGGGCAAGTTCCAGAAAAACTGGAACTCTCCATGTTTATATGAAAGTGCCTCAATTTGTTATCAGAGGCAACTAATTTTAAAAAGCTCCAAACACTCTCTGGACCTGAATGAAACAAGGCTGCAGGCTGGATCTGACCTGTGAACTGCTGTTTAGTCTATGGACTGGCTAGGAGCAGGTCTAAGACAGACAGCAAAACCACCACAACATAATGATGGAAGACGCCTCACACTTATCATGCCCCAGCTGCACGCCAGACAGCGCATGCCACAGCTACTGTATGGCAGCGAAAGGAGGCCTCGAGTGCCAGCTCCGTTTTCTTCCTAACCTACCCACCATGTGATATCTTCTAGGTTAACTGCCATTGCTGATCTCTGCATGTAGGCCAAGCTCACTATAGGAAGAATTTTGTTTTTAGTTTAAAGCAAGATGATCATGGTCTCTTCCCAGCACTCACCCCCAAGGAGGTAAGGAGGGTGTCCCACCAGCAACCTCTGTCACCCTCAGCCATAACCAGCCCAGCAATGCACTGTTTCAGAGGAATCCAAGTTAAGATAGGTAGTTTGCAGATTAAGACCCTGAAGCTCAGAGAGGTTAAGTAATTTTCCCAGGGCCTCTCAGCTGCTAAAGGACACTCGGGGATGGAAGAAAGATGAGCTCGCTCTCATGTCCTGCTCCTGACCCCTGCCTTCTTAGAGAAAACCAGTCAGACCCTCCAGGCCTGTGGCCGGTTCTTGCCCTCTGCCTTTGAGCCTGTCAGTGAGGCCAGGGTAAGGCTTGCCAGGACTGCGGCCAAAAAGCAAGAGTCCTATACGTGCCCTAGAGGGTCCTGGAGAGAGCGCAGTGGCCGGGACACCCCCTCCCCGATGTGGGCCTAGGATGCCGCCCAGATGCCTGGGGCTTACCTGCCCTTCTCCTTAGGAAGGGATGGATCCGAGCTGGAGGGGCTTCGAGCTCCCTCTAGGGGCCAGCGAGACCTGTGCCAGCCCCAGAGCTGCAGGAGGCCCCGAGGGCAGGTGCTGAGGCCTTTGCTCTGCCCTGGGAAGTCAGAGGGAGCTGCCCTTCCCCAGACCCACCAGCCAGGGATGAACAGAAGGTTCTTAAGGAAGATGAGCCCTTCCAAAGGCTTGCCCTTCCCGGGACCCAATGAATCCCCCACTGCCTCAACACAGAGTGGAACTGAACTGCTCAGGATGTCTGCAGGGAGCCGGGCTCACAGGCAGGTGAGGTTCTGGGTGTGAGGCAGGGGGCCTGTAAGACATGCCTCCCCGCAGACTGTCACGCTGGGGGTCTCACTCCCCTTCCTCTTTGCCCATTCCCGGGAGAGTAGGCACAGGCTAGGACCCCAGACCTGGCCGCAGCATTGACATTGGCACAATGTGTGTGTGGTCCTTGTTATTTAGTCACGTGGGCTACACAAGTGCATTTTCATACACTTCCTTGCATCTGTGGCGCAGCCTTCTCCTGGGTTCTGTGGGAGAGAATTCCAGACCTGAGGCCACTGGATATGCATTTCTGGGCACAAGGGGGACCCAGGAAGTATGAGTCCTTCCTGACCCAAAGGAGCACTTGGTCCAGAGTCCTGCCTAAACTCTACAGATGTGTTAACAAAACACCAGGTTTGGTTTAGGTCCTGCTGCTTGCCACACAGAAAGCCAGTGACTGAGACAATGAGGATTGCCAGGGAAGAAGTCTCTTTTGGGTGCTGCAGCTGAGAAGACAGTAGATCAGTCTCAAATCCGTCCTCCCAATCAACTAAAATTGGGAGTTTACGTAGCAAGGAAGGAATAGGATTCAGGAGGCGTAAAGAAGAGGAATTTCAGTTTCTTGATACTATCCAGGAGGCCTGAAGGTTGGTTTCCCAGGACAGGAACTCAGATAAGACAAATATATGCTTCATGCTTTAAGACTGGGAGGGTCAATTTCTATGTTTATTAAAATAAACCCATAAACATCAGTTCTGTGGGGAAGCTGGCTGGTTTCAGATGCCTCAGGCAGCCTCTGCGGGATCCAGCCTCAGTGCTCTGCAGGTGTTTATGGGATGGGTGTGTGGAGATTTATAGAGGCACTGTGACCTGACCAATGACAAAGAAGTTCCCAATCTCCTGGGACTGTCACTGGCACCCAGATATCTGCAGTTGGTCACACATCTTGATCCCAACACCGTTCTCTTCCTCATCCCCTCCACATAAAAAGAGCCTGAAATGTGTACTGACTTGAGATGGCCTTGGTGATGCTAACTCACTGTCTTCTCAGGTTGCTGGCTCTTGAATAAACATGCTTTTCCTTCCACCAAGTCATGTCTCTCAAATTTGGCTTTCAAGTGGGGAGCAGCTGAACCTGGGCTCAGTTCCAGTTTCATAAGATGTAACCATGGAGGAAAGCAAGTGGAGGGTATTCTGGCTTTCTGTCTTTGTGGATCTCTCTTACCACTGTCTTTGCAACTTCCTGTCAATCTATAATGCTGTCAAAATAAAAAGTGATTCTAAAGTCCCCACATGGAGGTAAGAGTGTGCAGATGTTTCTGTGGGATGGCAGTGTCTTCCAGGAAACTGACCAGCTGACCTGGTGAGTCTGCCGAGAAGGTGCCAAGCTGTACAGATGCTCTCCTGGGCGGTGTCTTCCTGCCCCAGGTTCCAGTTCAGGGCACGTCTCCCTGTTCTCTTCTCGTCTGCTGCTGCTGGTTTGCAAAGACAACCCCCTAGGAGAACATGAGCTCCTCCATGTGAACAGGAGAGACCCTGATTTATTTCTTGGTGGGGGAAAGATCTGGGAGGGGCTGCAGGGACTTACCAGAGGACAGTGGGGAAACGATTAAATGTCAGGGTGTTTCATTGTCTGGGGCCTCCGCAGCCCAATTTATTGTTCCTGGGAGGATCAGAACAAGGGCCATGATAAACCAGGGACTGGAGATGAGCAGGGGTGGATGTGGAGAGGGGCTGGTGTCAGAAGAGATTTGTGCAAATGGCTCACGACACGGAAAATCCCTAGTTAAAAATAGGCTAGCATCATTCCCAGCAGCCCATTCCTTTCCCACTGCGCTCCCTAGGAACAATCCCACCCATCATGATAAAATCTATGGAAAGAGAAAGTCTGGAGGGCCCCCCGCCCCTCGGTGTAGTGTGCCAGGGCCCGCCCACTGCCTGGGGGTGGGTGATGCCAGCAATCATCTCACAGCAGAGCATTTCCCTGTACCTGTGCCATCCAGAGCACTCCTTGCACACTGTCATTTCTCACCCACATCAACCCTCTGAAGAAAGGCCCATTTTCCAGGTAAGGAAACCGAGGCCGAGAGAGCTTAAGGAACTCGGAGGTCAGATAGCTAGGTCTATCTGATCTCAACTGATTCTTTGAAATGCTGTGTCAGGCTGCCCCCAGCAGTAACAAAGGTGGCCTAGGAGGGGGACACATTCCTTTAAAACAGCTCCAGGGGTCAGGATGGGTGCATGAGTGACGGGTGCAGACAGCCGGGCCCAGAAACGCTGAGGTACTTTCTCGGCCATTACACAGAGCCCCTCAATGTCCCTCCAGCCCTTTCCAAAGTCCTTCAGCCACCATCATGTTTGATCCTGAGGAGGAAGAGGTCTGTCCAGCCCCACTTTGCAGATGATGAAGCTGAGGTCTGTGTCTCACAACAGAGCGGACACCACACCAGGCTGTGGAAAGGCTGGCTCTGGGCCATGGAAAGGCTCTGCAGAGGGGGGTATGGGGAGGACTCCTGTGAGGCCTGGTAGGGGATGGGGTTCCCTCTGGCAATCCCAGGCTTCAGGCAGCAGAGGCAGAGAGAGGCTGGTGTGAGCCTGGCAGGGCTCCTGGGGCTCCTGGCCTCTTCCTTGGCCTTCATCTCTGCCTTTGCAGCATGCCCGTGTCATCTGCACTTCTGACCTCACCAGGGGCTGCTGGCTGACTCTGATTTACCTGGAGCTTCCTGCATCAGGGACAGTGAGGAGCCAGCTGGCCTCTCCCAGGCCTATGCCCAGTGAACTCCCATTCCTACCCTCCCTGGGGCCTGGGAGCTCAGGAAGGGCAGTGGGCTGGGACAGCAGGATGGCCTGAGCTCATGGGCCGTGGCACTGGGGACTCAGGTTCCTGTCTCCCCCATACAATTAGATGACTGAGTAACAGTGAAACAGCAAGAGAACTAACATCCCTCACTCCATTTTTGACTAAGGGGCCTTGACCCATTGCTGCCCACAGGCTAGGATAATTTTAGAGCTTTGAGATATTATGCAAAAACAGCGATCATGTCTTTTTGTTTGTTATTTTGTGTTTTTTTGAGATGGAGTTTCACTCTTGTTGCCCAGGCTGGAGTGCAATGGCGCAATCTTGGCTCACTGCAACCTCCGCCTCCTGGGTTCAAGCAATTCTCCTGACTCAGCCTCCCAAGTAGCTGGGATTACAGGCATGTCACCATGCCCAGCTAATTTTTTTTTTTTTAAATTTTTTATTTTTAGTAGAGACAGGGTTTCTTCATGTTGGTCAGGCTGGTCTCAAAATCCCAACCTCAGGTGATTCGAAATCCCAACCTCAGGCCTGCCTCGGCCTCCCAAAGTGCTGGGATTACAGGCGTGAGTCACCGCACCCAGCCTCGTTTTTTTAAGCTAACACTGAGACTAAAGGGAAGTCTGTCAACAACCAACTATGTTTTGTTAAAGAATACAGGAGCATTGTCACCTGACCGAGGACAAAGGTGTTCCCAACCTCCTCGGAACCTCGCTGGCGCCCAAATGTCTGCAGTCCTCTACCACCTCCTAATCCCAGTGGCCCTCTCCTTTTCCCTGCCATTAACATAAAAGGAGCCTGAAATTTGTCCTAACTAAAGAGGGTACTTTAGGACACTAGTCCACCATCTTCATGGTTTGCTGGCTGTCTGAATAAACCTGCTTTTCCTCCCACCAACTCTCATCCCTTGTGTTTGGTGTTTAAGCAGCAAACGGCCGAACCTGGGTTCGGTTTCAACAGCAGCGGCTTCCCACATCTGCAGGCTCCCCATTGGTGCAGTACTGACCACCTGGAAGTCCTGCAGGGACTCCTAACTGTGAGGCACACTTCTGGGGAGCAGACATGAAGGTCTTGGCCTGGTCAGACTGTCCTAAGTCAGAGGCCAACAGAAAGCCTCCAGCCTGGTAGGATTTGAAAGGGAATCCCAGAAAAGTCCCCCAAACCTCCCAACTGTGCCTGAACACTCAGAGGTCTGCAGCAGCCCCCAGCCCACCTGAGGAGGAGGCCTGCATTATTCCACCTCCAGGGCGCCTATCTATCGGGATGCAGGGGACCTTTCAAGGAGGCATGGGATGGGGTGGATTAGGGGCCACTGGGATGGGGGTGGGGCTGTGAAGTAAGGGGACAGACTTCCCTATCCTTGTCCTACCTCATTCTCCCTACATCCCTGCCAAGTTCATGCTCCCATTCCCATTTCACAGATGGCCACCATTGTGGTGAGAGGCAGCCAGAGCCAGGGTTCAAATCCACATCACCTAACTCCTGAGCTCTCTACCCCATGCAGGACTGCAACGAAGAGAGGATGGACAGGTCCACATTGTCACCAGTCCACCACCATAGCCCCCCGGACCCAGAGCTCCCCACTCAGCCCACCTCGTCTGCCATGGACAGAATAAGTTAGCAAAAAGCAAGATGAACAAAAAACATAGAAACTCTGACTGTAAGTTAATAAATTTGATTTCCTACAGAAAATGCATCTACTTTTCAGCACTCATGATAGGTTTACCAAAATGCTTTTGACCACAAAAAAATACCCTCCATAAGTTCCAAAATTATATAAAATGGTATGAGCCACATTCTTTCATCACAATGTAACAAAACTGGAAGAGAAAAATTAATGTTTTATTTTAAAAACATAACCATTTGGGATTTGGGGAGTTTTTTTGAGACAGAGTTTTGATGTTGCTGCCCAGCTGAAGTGCAATGGCGAAATCTCGGCTCACTGCAACCTCTACCTGCCAGGTTCAAGTGACTCTCCTGCCTCAGCCTTTCAAGTAGCTGGGATTACAGGTGCCTGCCACCATGCCTGGCTAATTTTTTATATTTTTGGTAGAGAGGGGGTTTCACCATTTTGGCCAGACTGGTCTCGAACTCCTGACCTCAGGTGATCCACCCACCTCAGCCTCTCAAAGTCCTGGGAGTACAGGTATGAGCCACTGCACCCAGCCCATTTAGGTTCTTTTAACTTTAAAAATCTAAAAGTCTCCTACAAAACTCTTGGGTTAAGTCGAATTTGCACACTATTTAGAAAAGAATGACAATCATAGCATTACGTCAAAACTTACAGGATTCAACTAAAAGTAGACTCAGAGGAAAATGAATAGCCTTGTTTGATCTCATGACTAAAGGAGAATAAAAATAAATGAACTGAAGAATCGATTCAATCATTAGATAAAGGAGATACAATGTAGCGTAAGAAAATAGGAGAAAGAAACCGGCTTTGATTTCCTGGAATAGGAGGTGAAATGAATAAAAGAAACAAAAAGAAACAGGCTTTGATAAACAGCCTTCTGTCTCCATCTGAGCGAGGTAATGGCTCAGGTTCTCACTTCATTTACCCACAGACAGTTTGCACACAATAAGGCAATACAGATACTTGAGACTCTGCTGTACATCATTTTACTCATGGAATCTGTTTGAATAAACATGATAGGACATTTCCTGACATACACTATGTAAAACTGGTTTCTATGTAAAACATTAAATGAATGTAGCACGACTTCAATGTCAGAGCCGGACCAAAACTCAGGAATGAGCGCCCTTGACCCCACCCACTCAGAGCAAATCCAACCAGTCAGATGGAAAAATCTCTAACGGAGCACTTGCATGCTCTCCCTCCCTCCCTCCCTCCTTCCCTCCCTCCCCCTCCCTCCCTCTCTCTCTCTCTCTCCCCACCAACCCCAGATGTCAGATTCACAATCTAACTAAATCGCCACCATACATATAAGGTTTGTTATAACCAACACAGATTATTTGAAAAGGTGAACCGATGACGGTGATAATTAGGTGAATTCATACTAAGAATAATGATTAAATATTAAAGATCTCATTTATTTTACAAAAATGCCCATGCACTGAAAAGACCATGATGAGGACAGGAAGCCTGAATCAAGTTCTACAGAAAGTCTAAAATGACCGATGTTGAGGAACACAGCCTGCATGAGTTTAGCAAAGGACCCTGCTCACTCTAGAGCCACGACTGGCTGAGGCAGGCCCCTGACACTCCAGTCCGTCCTCGGGAGTGCAGGGCGGCTGACTGCCTGGCACCCTTGACCTCAGGGCACATGACTGAAGACCGAGAGCCTCCTGTGCTTCTATTGGTACCTCCTCTGCCAGCAGCCAACGAACAACTCCCAGGGCACAGAGGCCAGAACATGGGGCCCTCCAGGAAGCCTACTCTTGGGTGGGGCCTAAACTGAGTGTACATCAAAGAATAATCTCTATAAAACTTTAGCATGATTGGAAAGATCCCACTCTTATCAAGAAGCAAGACCAAAATAATAAGATGCTGAAGAAGTCGGTGAGAGGAAGAGCAGGAAATAAACAACAGGGAAAAGAAGAAGGGAAAGAGAACAGAAGGAAGAAAAGAAGAAAGGAAGGAAAAAAGGGAGAGAAACAACACATTACACGCGAATGCCTGGCAGCTTTCCATTTGAACACATCTGCTCATCAATTTTTAGAATCCTCTGGTGTCCACCTCAGGACCTTCCAGATCATTCTCATCTCATATGATCTGCCCTTGGCCAGCAGCAGGGACTGCCTGTGTGACACACACACACACATCTGTGTTGATTATAATTAACTCAGTAACCACTTTATTTTTAACAAATTTATTGAGGCAGTATGGTATGTAAATGTACATACCATAAAATTCACTCAAAACTATTTACAAAGAATGCATCATGAACAATGAAAAAAGCATGTCTGCAAAGTTCTTTGGGGACCTGCAATTAAAGCATGTGCTGAACTGCACCTGCCCTGAGAAGTGGCTGCCACGAACTGGACCCTTTGATCCCCTCTTTAAGAAAGAGCCAAGGGCATGTGGATTCCACGAGGCAGGTGCGACTGCATGTGCTCAGAATCCTGGACGTTCTTGCAGTACAAAGAGCAGCCCCGTTTCACCGCACACATTATTTCTCTGAATGCTGCTAGAAAGGATTGTGGGCTATAATTAGAATGATGCCCCACAGGATTACATTCACAAATGTGATTACATAATCATTTAGAGCTGACTGGCACGGGAAACGACATTGCTTCCTGAGTGTGGAGTGAGGGGAGGTGCCAGGCACCTCTGGTGGAGCTGGGCATTCTGAGACTCCTTTCTCATGCCAGCTGAGCCCAGAAATAGTTGGAGATGAGCCCAAAGATCCTTAATTCCTCACTGGGTTTGTCTTGGGCATCAGGCTGTATCCCAGGGGCCTGGGTTTGGGATGACACACTGTGCAAAACTACCCACTAGTGGCCAGGCACAGTGGCTCATGCCTATAATCCCAGCACTTTGGGAGGCTGAGGCAGGAGGACCACCTGAGGTCAGGAGTTCGAGACCAGACTGACCAACATGGTGAAACCCCATCCCTACTAAAAATAGAAAAATTAGCTGGGCGTGGTAGCACACAACTGTAATCCCAGCTACTCAGGAAGCTGAGGCAGGAGAATCGCTCGAACCCAGGAGGAAGAGGTTTCAATGAGCTGAGATCGTGCCACTGCACTCCGGCTTGGGTGATAGAGTGCGACTTGGTCCCAAAAAGAAAAAAAAAAGTACCTACTAGCAACGGTTGCACCTTGAGTTCTTGTTGTTTCAAAAAGTTCCCCAGAAACTCAGCTCTGGTAAAACAAAAACTGGTTGAATCCAGAGATGCCTGACTTAGAGATGAACTCTGGGGAGCTTTCCTAGCTACCATAATAGAATCCATGCCCAGGGAGGAGCCTGTTTTCTATACATGTGACATATGTGGAAGCATGATCTGTGGCCACCTTGACTCCACCTCTGCATACAAAGACTCAGCTCCCTAGCCCAACACAAGCCCTGCTTTCTCCAGTGTTTAGAAAAGTGCTGATTTGGGAACTATCCCCGGCGTTGTAAGTAATAAAAGGCAACATGGCTGTGGTCATCACACTGCCAGCCACCAAGCCACAAAACCCACCCTTGGTGTGGGTAACAAGTCTGCCACAGAACTCCGTGGATGATGTGGAGACTGCCCAAGATGACCCAAGCTGGGCTTCTCCACCAGCTCCTGTTAAACGCACCAGGAAGGAGACGATGGGCTTGGCATCCATCTGCTCCTTCTTGTTTGTTTGATAGAAATCCTGTCTGTGGCACATATGTGATTGCAAGCACGGAGTGCCAGCCGCACTGGAAAAGGGCATAGAATCTGTTGTCTTACTCTCCTGAAGCCTGGGTGGCAGTCAGCACTTTGGAGTTCCTCAAGCATTGTCTAGCTGCAGATACTGAGTCAATCCTATTTCACACGGAGATCAAGGTGGCGACGCACACCTGGGCTTCCCGACACGTCCTGATCTTGCATCACTTCATCCTCACTGATGGCAGCGATTTTGTTCAGCATGCCCCACTTTCCATAATTTTCTAAGACCTTCCATAATTTGCATCCACAACTGGGAAAAAAATATCTTTTATTGGTCCAAGTGTCCTAAATTTAGGTCCAAAAAAAAAACCGTGGTAGCTCTATAAGTAGACCACGTCTTTTGAAAACCATGACGATAAATCACATTAATTTGGACCCCATTAATCTGGAGTATGTACTAATCCCGTAGGCCTAGGAGGAAGCTTAGCTTAGAAGAAAGGGCTTGCTTTCTAAGCAAAGGATGCAGACAAACCTCAATAAGTCTAACCTACATAGAAGCAGATGGTGTCCTTAAAGAAAAAGGTTTGCAACAAGTGACACTGCCTGTGAGTCCTAAGCCCCAGCTCATCCTCCACCTTAGACATCAACCAGGCTACCTACAGCGTCGTATGAAACTTGGGTCCCTCACCCATTCCAAGCAACTACAGCACTTCCTCCAAAACTGGCGTCAGAAGTGGAAATGCTCCCGGAGGCCCCCTGGTCCTGCAGCCTCCTTGGGGAAACTGAAACCCAGAGAGAGGATGGAGCCAGCCCGGAGTCACACAGACACCAGGTCAGCCTGGTGATTAGATCTCAAGCTTTGTCTCCCCCAGATGAAGTTCTAATCTCAGCCTGACCTCTTACTTGGAGACTCTGGACAAGCTCCTTGACCCCATCGAGTCTCCATGTGCTCATCCATGCAACGCAGAGCAAGGCAGGAGCCTCCCTTCCCACTGAGGTCTAGGTAAGACTGGCCTGAGCTCCAACTCTGTGCTCTGTGTAAGTTCAAGGCCCTGTCCAAAATTGCTGCAAATCCTTGTGCTCATTCCGATCCTGGAATCCTGCTTCCCTGACACTGTCTCTGTTCCTCACTGCGTTGACTCAAATAGGAACACCCAGCCCCATCCTCAGCATGCGTACACAGATTTCTGTTTGTTTGTTTGGAGATGGAGTCTCACCCTATTGCCCGGACTGGATCACAGTGATGTAATCTCAGCTCACTGCAGCCTCCACCTCCTGAGTTCAGGTGATTCTCCTGTCTCAGCCTCCTGAGTAGCTAGGATTATAGGCACCCATCACCATACCCAGCTAATTTTTATATTTTTTGGTAGAGATGGAGTTTCACCATGTTGGCCAGGCTGGTCTCAAACTCCTGACCTCAGGTGATCTGCCCACCTTGGCCCCCGAAAGTGCTGTGCTGGGATTACAGTAGGCACGAGCCACTGCAACTGGCCACACACACAACTTTCTAAGTGTTGCAGGCTTTGCTGAAGGAAGTAGCCTTGGGTTGGGTACTTAGCAGCACGGAAAGAGGGTCAGGCTTTTGTACTGCCTCTCACTCAGTTTTGAGCTATGGGGAGCAGGGGGTGTAGGTGAGGCCAAGGTGATTCCCCAGAACATGGGGTGTGTTCATCTATTTTGTGTTGCTATAAAGGAATACCCAAGGCTGGGGAACTTATTTTAAAAAAAAGAAAAGGTTTGTTTGCCCCATGATGCTGCAGGCTGTACAAGAAGCATGGTGCCAGCATCTGCTTATGGTGAGGCTTCAGGAAGCTTCCACTCACAGGGGAGGAGAACAGAGGGAGCAGATGTGTCCCATGGTGAGACAGGGAGCAAGAGAGAAAGGAGGAGATGCCATGCTTTTTTTCTAACCATCAGATGTCCTGGTAACTAACAGTGAAAATTCACTCATCACCAAAGGGACAGCACCAAGCCATTCATGAGGGAGCCACTCCCATGACCCAAACACCTCCCCTCAGGCCCCACCTCCATCACTGGGGACCACAGTGCAAAATGAGACTTGGAGGGGACAGACATCCAAACTATATGAGGGGACAACAGCCAACACACAGCAGCCAGGGCGGGGAGCAGCAGCCAGGAACTGGGGCTAATCTGGGCACCACCAGTACCTGCCACAGGGGAGGGGGTGGAGAGGGGGCTCTCAAGCTCTCATCGCAAAAACACACTTAGCATCAGGCACCACTGTTCCTAAAACAGCCTTGGCTCGCACCTTAGGGTGCTCTCACCCACATCCACACCACCCTCACATTCGCTTGCCCCTTTCCTCAATCCTCTCCCCTCTTTCTCTTGTCTTTCTCCCTCTACAGAACAAAAAAAAACATCGTATTTTCTTCTGCAGAACAGTTTAATCATTCTTTAATTCCTCTGTTGCTGAGCTGCTGCTAACACCCTCTACGTGGCCACCTCCATCCCAGGTTGCCAGTTTTAGCGCTGAAAGTCCCCCATCCTAGGAAAACTCTCAGTCCCAAGCAAACCCCAACAACTGGTCACTCTCCAAACTGCTCTTCCAGCAGCGACGTGGCTCTCCAGGCTCCCTCCCAAATGGACAGTAAGGAGGAACTGGCTAAGACAGCTAATCATCTTTCCTTTTTAATCATGAATGGGTGTTAAATTGCATCAAACGGTGCTTCAGCCTCTATTTAGAGAGTCATGTGGTTTAATCTACCAATGGAGTCAATTACATTAGTAGATTTCGCTCCTTTGTTGCTGGAAGAAGCCACACTGGAACACGCTGCATTTTTCTTGTGATCACATTCTTGATTTGATAGACTAGTATTTTATCAGTAACGTTTGTTCCTAAATTGAGTTTCATTCACAGTTGTCTCCGGCCACTTTTCTCTGATGTTGGTACCTGAACAGACAGTTTTAAAATGAGTGTGAGAGCACTTCCACTTTCTTCACACCTATTTCCTTCCTGCCTGGCCTGGGGACATGAGTGAAAAAATGAAAGAAGAAAGGCATCAAAAGACACAACATAAGGAATTTGTTTCAAGGTGAAGGACTTTATATCCAAACGGCACATGTTCAACAAAAATTTATTGGAAATGATGGGCATGGGGAAATACAATGGTTAAAGAAAGAAAACAATTCTTCCTGCATTCACAGATGAAAGAGAAGCATTTTGGGGGGAAGGGAGAACTCGTAAAATCATGCTGGATTCAGACTCTTCCTCGGCAAGTTTCATCCAGAGACCTCGGTGAAAATAGGAACCGAAATGTTGTGATCATTTGATTTGTCTTTCGAGCCAAAAAGCCACAGGCAAACATTCTCAAAGAGCCTGGAAGAACTCAGGGAATACCACAGCCATGAACAAGTCTTTAAAATCTCTATGACAGGTAAATCTGTGCAACATGTATCACAAGGAACAGGAAACTGAATATTGGGGTGGGGGAGGGAAGATGGGGAGGAAGAAGGGGAGGGGGTGGGAGCCCTCACACTAGTGCAAAACCCGTGGGAAGGCAGCTTTAAAGGGAAAACCAAATATGCTTCAAGTCGTCCTTAAAATATAAAAATCAAGAGACAGGCATTCTCTAGCATGAAGGACGCAGGCAACACAGCACCCGGGATGCTTGAAAAGAAAGAAAAACTATTTCACAATAAAATAGAGCCTCAACATAGAGGGAAAAGCCTTGGAATGGAAAAGTCATGAAAAAAGAAATGATGAGAACTGAATACAATAAAATGTGGAATTAAAAGAAACCCTGCAGAACAGAATCCAAACATTATGAATGTAGACAAAGGAAAAAGACTAGTGAATAAAAATTGGTAGGGGACCTTCAGGAAAAAAAAAAAAAAAAAAAAAAAACCTCCTAATTTCCTCATCTTTCAACAGCACGGAGCCAGTTGCAATTGTCTAGAATGGAAACATCCTTTACTTAAAATTACTCCCAGTTTATTTTTTTCATAATATTTTTTCCTCACTCTTTGAAACTCTTTTAAGAATGATTTTTTTTGAGGCAAAGAAACATTGCTCTGAAGTTCAACCATTGTCTCAGTTTCACTTCAGATATTTCATTGCTGCCATTAACTTGAAGAAAAATTCAACAATTTTATTTTAAAGGGGTATGTGGGCTGGGCACGGTGGCTCACACCTGTAATCCCAGTACTTTGGGAGGCTGAGCCAGGAGGATCTCTTGAGGCTAGAAGTTTGAGACCAGCCTGGGCAACATAGCAAGACCCCCATCTCTATTTTAAAACTTTAAAAAGCTTAGCCAGACATGGAGGTGCACGCTTGTAGTCCCAGCTAATCAGGAGGCTGGAGTAGGAGGATCGTGTGAGCCCAGGAGTTCGGGGCTGCAGGGAGCCGTGATCACAGCACTGCACTCCAGCCTGAGTGACAGAGACCCTGTCTCTAAAAATTAAATTAAATTGAATTAAAAAGGAGCATTGGTGGAATTGTCTCACTTTTTCAGACTGCTTCTATTCATGTATCTGTATATACTTCTAAAGAGACACCCGGAATGACCACCAGCTAATTTTAACAATTATTTCTGGATAGTGAGATGACGAATTGTGTGTCATTAATCCTTTCTTTTTTTCTTTTATTTTTGCTTCTCTCTTTCACTTGAATTGTTTATGAGCATGTATTATTTTTATAAAAGTAATAAAGACATTTTTTAAAGGAAAGACAAAAAGGAAGGAAGGTAAGAAGGCAGGAAGGCAGGAAGGCAGGAAGGCAAGGAAGGAAGGAGGGAGGGAGGGAGGGAAGGAAGGAAGGAAGGAGAAAAGGGAAGAAAGGAAGGAGGGAGGGAAGGAAGGAAGGAAGGAGAAAAGGGAAGAAAGGAAGGAAGGAGGAAGGAAGGAAGGAAAGAAAAACTGTGATAAGAATGGAGAAACTCCTCCTTCACCAATGGAGAAACTGAGGCCCAAAGAGGGGAGATGGTCTGCCCAAGGTCACAACGAGGTGACGGCAGGGCCAGCACCAGAGCTGCCACTCCTGCAGGCTCCTGGCTGTGCTGTGACATGAAGCTGGTCAGTCCTTTTCCTCTCCTGCTGAAGGTACTAAAACACAGCCAGACTGTCAAAAATATCGGAGCAAGATGACCACACTCAAAAAGAAGCAACAGTTGAATGATTTTCCCCACGCCCCAAGTGCTTGAAATAACGCATTCTTCAAAACCGCCACACGCCGAACGGGCTACCAAACAGCTTCCAAAGTCGCAGATCAAATCATTGCTGATATTTCCAGGAGCTCCATGTCAATATCTGATGCTAATATTTTCTGAGAGACAGGCATTGTGGAACAAATACGAAATCAATGCCATCTGTCTCCAGGACAGGTTCCAGCATGAGAGCCCCCACAAGGCGGAGTGAGATTGGAAGGAAAGAGGTCCGTTTCTGGTCCAGAGAGATCCTACTCTGGTTCTTAGAAGAGAAAATCAGTGAGATTTCTGAATGATTCTTCCTCTTCAAAACGCTCAGCCCAAATACCTGTTTGTGATATCATCATCACATTTGGCAGCAGGTCGGCATGTGGTCAGGCGGCAGGGGGGACTTCCTCAGTATGAGATGCAGAGATCTGCATGAGACCAGCCACTGAGGCTGGCTAACGTGAATGCCCATTCTCCCAGGACCAACTGCTTGAACAGCACCGCCTCTGAAGGTACCATGAGGCCGAGGACTCTCCGGGTACAGACTACCTCAGTGGGTATATGCATCAGAAGCCAGCTCTGGGAACTTATGCAGAAGGGATTTTCAGGAAGGATACTGAGGCCTCACAGATTCACTATGCAGAGAGCAACTTGGGGAATGGGCCCCAGCAGCTCCTGAAGTCCAGGCCTTCCGATGCACTGTGTGATCACTGAGTCAGCCCTCAGAGGCTCCCCAGAAAGCGTGCAGCAGAGCTCCAGAGTAGCCCGTCCAGGACGGCGAGCATCCTTGGCTCCCCAGCACGGAGATTACTTGTGTACATCTCATTTCTATGGTAACCCCATTTCCCAACCCCTAAGCAGGACACAGGTTGGATGAGACACCGGTGCATGGGGAGCGAGGGGCAAGTTTTAAACCTGGAGAACTCAGGTGCCCAATGTGGCTCTGGCGCTGTCTCTCTGCAGTTGACCATCCCAGTACATCCGGGCAGCTCTTTGTGCCCAGCTGCCCTGGGCATCAGTGCAATGGGCTGAACCAGTGCACAGGGCAGCCCCAGCCCTCCCTGCTCCTTCCTCTGCCCGAGTCAGGGCTCTCCTCCCAGACAGTGCTGCTGGGCTCTGAGGTGCTGACCAGGCACCAACAGCTCACCGCCACCCCATGCCTTCGGACAGACCCATGTGCCCCATGCAGCGGAAGGGCCAGGCTCTTGTCCTTTTCATTCTCTCATAAGCCTGGCTCCCCTGAGGACCGCCTCGGTCTCTTGATTGGATTGGGGACTGCTTTAGCATGCTTTAGTGACAAGTGACATTCGTTGGGTGGTGGGAATGGAGCAGATATGCCACAGAACAAGCTTTGGGGTAGCTGCCATGGGTCAACAGGATGACAAGGAGCAGGGGCCTTGGAGGTTGGAGGAATATGTCTTGACGTGGGAATGACAATCTGGACCCTTGGTGACAAGTGACAGAAACACAGCCTGAGCCAGATCAGGGAAGAGGGAGGGCTTGTGGGTTCAGAGGCCAAACCTCAGGAAGGGCTGATGTGCTGTGGACAGCTGGGATCACCGGGACTCTCTCTGTCTCCCATTTGCTCTCCCAGGTCAGCATCACGCTTGCAGACCTGTCTCCCCCGAAGAGCTGGGCTGCGACGGCCACAGGTCTCAGCTCATAAGCTCCCAGCCTCCCTAGCATGGTAAAGGCTGGGGCAGGGCCTTTCCTCAGCCTCCAGTTGAAAACTCCTGCTAAGGTGCTGGCTTGGAGCTTGGGGCATGTGCCCCTCCTTGGGTGCCAGCCCCACCCTTGTCCCCAGGACCTGCATGGTAAGTAAGAGAAGACATCCCCCAAAGAGGAAGGACGCTGCTGGTGCAAATGAGAAGACAGCACTCAGCCAAGTGCAGGACGCCCACATCAGGGCCGTGTAATGGCATGATCTCGGCTCACTGCAACCTCCACTTCCCGGGTTCAAGAGATTCTCCTGCTTCAGCCTCCCTAGTAGCTGGGATTACAGGTGCCTGCCACCACACCTGGCTAATTTTTTGTATTTTTTAGTAAAGACAGGGTTTCACCATGTTGGCCAGGCAGGTCTTGAACTCCAGACCTCAGGTGATCCCCCCACCTCGGCCTCCCAAAGTACTGAGATTACAGCCATGAGCCACCGTGCCCAACCCTGGGCTCTTCCTAGCGGCAAGAGCAGACCCTGTGTGTGGGCTACGCAGGCTTTAGCCTCTGAACAGGATGTGAGTCTGTTTTATGTTGCCATAGAGGAATGTCTGAGGTTGGAGAATTTATGAAGAGAAGAGGTTGATTTGGCTCACGATTCTGCAGGCTGTCCGGGAAGCATGGCACTGGCTTGCTTCTGGGGAGGCTTCAAGGGGTTTCCAATCATCAGGGAAGGGGATGGAGGAGCCAGAGTGTCAGGCGGTGAGAGAGGAAGCAAGAGGGAGGGAGGAGGGGCCCGGCTCCTTTAAACAACCAGCTCTCGCTGGACCTAACAAGGGAATAAATCCTTCATTATCCTCAGGATGGCCCAAGCCATTCCTGAGGAATCTGCCCCCCTCAACCCAACACCTCCCACCAGGCCCCACCTCCAACACTGAGGGTCACATCTCAACGTGAGATTTGGCAGAGACGCATATCCAAGCCATCTCAGGGAGCTTTTCCTGGCTTAATCCCAAACTGCAGAGGGGCTGATGGGCAGTGAAGAGAAAGTGAGGGCAGAGGCGCCCCTCCCCAGAGAGATGTGCCCTCAACACCTCAGCCTCAGAGAAGCACATACTCATCCGCTGAGCGTGCCAGGCGCCCCCATGAGTGGGGTCGGAAGGAAAAGCCGGCAGTTGATGTGCCCTTCAAGTCACTGGGCACTGCCCAGCCCCAGGCACCCTGCCGTGCCCATACAGCTGCAGTCAGACCTCCTGACTTCACCAGATGCCCCCTATCCTCTCAGCCTCTCCAGCCCCCTACCCCTCTGTAAGCTCAAGTCCTTACAAGAATGGAGTAGAAAGTGAGATGGGGAAGAAAGGACACGGGAGGTGGTGGCAAGCAGGTCACTGCTGTGGGCAATGGGGGCTTCAGCCTGCAAGGAGTCCCTGGCGACTGCGCAGGACACATCTCAGAGCTGGCCCACATAAGACAGGAGGAAGCTGGGGCATTGATCCAGCGACTCCATTCACCTGTCACTGGCTGGAACCGCTCCTGGGGTGCCAATGCCCACAGGCCTCCGTGGTTATAGAGAGCCCGCAGGCTGAGTCGCAGGAACCGAGGGTAAGGTGGCTGGTGTGCAGGGCGGCTGTGCATGACCAGGAGGTACAGGAGGCATGCCAACAGCATCCACTGTGTCTCCAGGCAGGCACTTCCTCAGGGCTGAGACAAGCCCCAGTGACAGGGAGGGGGCAGGCATCCCAGCAGGGCTCAGTCCCCAGAGAAGCTTAGGCCTCATTCAAAAATGACCAAAAGTCAGCAAGGGTATTGGGGTGCTGCCTTTCCTGCTGGCTACCATGAGCCTGGGAAGCTGCATGCCCAATTGGCCTGCCCAGAAGGCGCACTTGCCCCAGAATAGAACTCTCCCCGCCCCCGCACCCCCCCTCCTCCGCCATCGACGTCCGAGCACACAGCAGGACCGGGACACAGGCACAATCCACCCCGTTAAATCAAGTTGGATAATTCTCTTGTCTGCATCATAATTAACTTTACTTTCTTCAAAGGAACACATTAAGGCAAAAATGTTGGGGATCTTTTAAAACAAAGCCATTTTCCTCACTAGGATTATTTTCGATGAGCTAAGTGGTGTTAGTTCTTAAATTGCAATTGAGAGAGAAAGCACACATCCACAGAGTCATTGACAATTTTCATTTCCAGCAATTGCGGTTGTGAATCCTGCTACCAGTGCTCCTAATAGTTTCCACGGTGGTTTATCCTCATTTGCCTAAAAGCCAGACCCCAGGCTTCTATCTTGAAGAATCAAAGGGTGACTCGGGCCAATTAGTGCACGTCTTTACGTCCCACCACCCCTTCTCTGGAAAGAAAGTATTCTTGGCAGTACCCACTTAACAGAATCATGGGGCATTGTGGGGCCTCTAATGGAAAATGGAGTGATTTGGAGGAAAAGGTTAAATTCGACCTGCTGGATCATGACCTGAGCGAAGCATCGGCGGACCTATTCATTGACTTTCCACCCTCAAGAATACGAAATGCTCCGACAGGGAACATTCCTGTGGACGGCAGCAACTGGCATGCTATGGGCTCCTTTAAAAATAAGCCCCATTGTTCCCCAACTGCCTATTAATAGCTTGAAAAGACATCTGTTCCTAATTTGGTCTTCTCAAATCAAGAAATCTTCCCTTCACTTTCCTCCAGGGCCAGGATGAAATCAATCAAGCTACAAAATTTATTAAGCACCAGGCACATTCTGGCCCAGAGCTCAGAGCCAGCCCTGTAATGTGACCTGAGCACTCCAAGGCCCCAGTCTGCATGGAGCATGCACCCTTCCTCCAGCTCTGACATCCCTCCACACTCAGGCAGCACAGATGGCACTAAAGAGCCCCCAGGGTGAACCAGTCCCACCCTGTTCAGCACCCCAGCCCCCTCTGCTCTGTCCCCTGGGGTCAGCTGTTCCAACAGTTTCTGACTTGAGGCATAGCTCCCTTAGATTCTGCCAGTGATGGGCAGCTCGCTACCTCTCAGATGACCCTTCTCACTCCCAAATATCTGCGGCTGCTAAACACTCCCAAACTCACCTCCCACAATCAGTCCCATCTCTCTGGGGCCACACACACCAGGTTGACTATGGCGAGCCTTCAGCTACTTGAGTGGATGTCTGCCTGTCCCCATGACCCCTCTCCAGCTTTGGGACTTGGGTAGCAGGTGGCTGTTGCCGACCCAATGTCCAGAAAGGGCAAGCGAGTCCAGGGACGTAAAGCCACATGGACGCCCATTCCTGGCAGCAGCCCTCAGCAATTGTGTGCCCGCCATGCCCCCTGCACCCACCTCTGCAATCCCATACCCACAGCTCGCCATTTTCAGGGTGCACTGTGCTCACTGCACCCCGGGAGTTTGCATGGCTTTCCTGCTGCCTGGCATGCTTTTCTCTGCTTCCTACAAAGCTGCTCCTCCACCTTGTCAGCCAGTCCCCAGGAATGGTTCCTGATCTTGCTGCTAAAGTGCAACCCCTGTCACGCCCAAAACACATCCCTCTTTTAATTGTCTACTGTCTGATTTCTTTTTCTCTTTATGCACGTTTATCATCTGTCTGCCCTCTAGAATGTAAGACCACGAATAAGCACAGGGGAGGAACTCAATAATTGGTTGTCGTTGATAAAACAACTTTCCAGGCAGAAGAAATGCCAACTGGAGCCGAGACACCTGGGGCAGCCACGGAGCGGCCATGGAGCACACTGGTCCTGAGTGCACACTTCGACATGGAAAGGATCTGTGGCCAGCTGTGGCCCCAGGCAAGCTGGGTGGTCTTCCTGAGTCTCCCTCCGCATCTGCACAGTCAGGACCCGCACAGCGCTGGCCTCCTGATGCTGTGTGTGGTGGTAATTTGCAGAGCGCTTGATAGAACACGGGTTCACACCAAACCTTTCATCTATGGGCCCAGGAGGAAACCCGCCTCAGCGCATAGGCCAGTCCAAGGAAAGAGATGAGGCGGGGCTGGCGGGTGGGGAAGCAGTGGGCTAGAAAGGAACATTGAGGCTTCTGCCCTGGGGACAGCGCAGTGGGAGGAGCTGTCCAGCCTTATGGGCTGAAGTCAGAAGAGCCAGAAATAACACCATCCACGAGGCCCAGATGGGGACCTGCCCCTGACTCTACTGTCTCCCTCTGTTCTTCCCCGGTGCACCCCATGGAAGTACCTCAGACCCCCTGGGGGACTCAAGCTCAGGGAGGGGGCCTTTGTGTGGGGCAAATCTGCAGCTGCTTCTCTCTGGGGCTCACATCCCTGAGGAGTGAGAAGGGAGCAGCCCACCACTCCAGCCTCAGCGTCCCTCCCCTCGGCCGGTGCCAGCTCCCGGGTGTGAGAGAAAGCAGAGGCCTGAAGAAATGGGCTCCCGGAGGGCCCCGCCTCAGCCCCACTGGCCCAAGGCCCCCCGCAGGTCCTGGGCCCGAGCCAAGGCGCTTCTGTCAGCGCCAGGACCCCCAGGACACAGCCAGGATTGTGTGGCCGCGGCAGGCTCCCAGCCACAGCTGAGGGGACAAGGCCCTGCTGTTCCTGCAGACAAGTGGGCAGCTTTCTTCCGACATGAAAAGGAAACCTGTGTCCTTGGCGAGGGATGGGAGGAGGGAAGAGGCCCGGGAGGCCCAGGCAGGACTGCTTGGGGTTCCCCTGTGCCCTGGGGTGGGCAGGTGGGGCCAGGAAGAGGAGACAGTCCTGGACCTAAGCAACCCTCCCAGCCACCAGCTCAGCCCATTCCCCACCTCTGACCCCTGTGTGACCCTGGGCCAGCCCCTTCCCTAATCTGGCCTCGGCCTCCTTCACTGAAAAAAAGAGGAGGTGGAGAATTTCCCCTTTGTCCTAGCAAAGCGTTAGCCTCAAGGAAGATGCAGGCCATCTCCCTGAAAGGCTGGACTCCCAGCGGGGCATAGCGGCTCACGCCTGTAATCCCAGCACTTTGAGAATCTAAGGCGGGTGGATCATCTGAGGTCAGGAGTTGGAGACCAACCTGGCCAACATGGCGAAACCCCATCTCTACTAAAAATACAAAAATTAACCGGGCTTGGTAGTGGACACATGTAATCCCAACTACCCGGGAGGCTGAGGCAGGAGAATCGCTTGAACCCAGGATGCAGAGGTTGCGGTGAGTCAAGATCATGTCATTACACTCCAGCCTGGGAGACAAAGTGAGACTCTGTCTCAAAAAAATAAGTAAATAAATAAATACAAGAAAGTTTGGACTCCCTAAGTGAGGAGGGTAGAAGGACACAGTGGAACGAGGCTAGACAGAGCCATCAAAACTCTCTGGTTGGAAAGTAGACCCACACCTCAGCACGCCCTGCCCAGCCTAGGAAATAGTGTGGACAGCCACCCACTCTGCAGGTCCCAAGGCCCCAGGAAGGCATCCAAGGGGAGGCACTGGAGGCGGAGCTAGGATCAGCTAGAGGAGGCGGAGCTGGGATCAGCTAGAGGAGGCGGAGCTAGGATCAGCCAGAGGAGGCGGAGCTGGGAATCAGCTGGAGGAGGCAGAGTTAGAATCAGCTCTGCTCCACCGAAGCCCAAATGCACCATCCCAGGACCCCCGAAGCCCTCCTCTGAAAACTGAAGGGACTGAAACTATCTGGGGAGCCTCTCCTTTGAATGAATCCTCTTCCATGGGCCTTATCATTAATCATACACCTTTCTTTGGAGATGAGAAATCCAGGCTGGGCACAGTGGCTCACACCTGTAACCTCAGCAATTTGGTAGGCCAAGGCAAGAGGATAGCTTGAGCCCAGGAGTTTGAGACCAGCCTGGGCAACACAGTGAGATTCCTGTCTCTGCAAAAAAATTTAAAAATTAGCCTGATGTGGTGGTATGCACCTTAGTCCCAGACACTGAGGAGGCTGAGGCAGGAGGATCACTTGAGCCCAGCAAATGGAGGCTGTAGTGAACCGTGATTACGCCACTGCACCTCCAGCCTGGGCAACAGAGCAAGACCTCAACTCTCAAAAATAGAAAATAAATAAAAATAAAAAATTCAGCCAGGTGCGGTGGCTCACCTCTGTAATCCCTGCACTTTGGGAGGCTAAGGCAGGTGGATCACCTGAGATCAAGAGTTTGAAATCAGCCTGACCAACATGATGAAAACCTGTCTCTACGAAGAAATACAAAAAATTAGCTGGGCATGGTGGTGCGTGCCTGTAATCCCAGCTACTCAGGAGGCTGAGGCAGGAGAATTGGTTGAACCTGGGAAGCAGAGGTTTCAGTGAGCAGAGATCATGCCACTACACTCCAGCCTGGGCAACAAGATCAAAACTCCATCTCAAAAAAAAAAAACTCCACCTATGTCTGCACCAATCTCTACTATACACCAGAGCAGCCCAGGGCAGGCCCTCTCCCTGCTGGCTTCACCCCAGGTTCCGCAGAAGCTCCCTGCTCACCAGGCCCTCCAGAGCTCAGCGGCAGAGCACGTGGGACCCACCATCCCAGGAAGGTGAAGTCTGGGCCCTCCGGGAATGGGCAGACAGCATGCCAACAGGTTGGTAGGTGAGGCTGCTTGCAGATCAGCGAGTCCTTCTAGTGGGGACAGGGAATCGTGTAACCTGGGCCTTATTAAATGTAGCAGCAGCTGCTATTTAATGAGTGATTTGTAATGGGAGATAAAGACCTGGACAGAGACTGCCAGGACTCTTTCTGTTTCAGAAAACTGAGCTCCAACTGGAGTGTGAAATGCAAAAGGAAGGTAGTAAGGTCCACGAATTGAGACATGCAGGGCGCACCTCCCTCCCAGCACGGCCTCAGAGCTGGCCTGGCCATCCTCACAGCCTGCCTTGCTGGGGACAAAGGAGTGCCACTTTCCTGGTGATGCTGGCCGAGTTCACCACCATGATGCCTGCAGGTCCAGCCAGGACCCCGTGCACCCCTGAGCCTATTACTACGGAGGTTGCAGTGAGCTGAGTCAGGGGCCAGAGTGTCCTGACTGGGGAGACCTGGCTTGTGGTTCCCCATCTGAGGCTGTGGAATAGGCCCAATGAGACAGGCGAGCAAGGGCTTACCTCCCTCCACACAGAAAGCCCACGACCTCCCTGGCGTGGCGCACCGGCGGGTTCCTCCCCCATCCCCCACCCTGTTCCACTCTAGGGAAAAATGAGAGCTCAGAAAATTGTCACTGGGTCTTCCTTCCTGGGAGACTGCCTTTTGTCCTGCTGATGAAGAGGCGTTTACAAGGCCCGTTCACGTTGCTAGAGAGACACCTTTAGGACAGGTGGTGTCCATGCGGCCTCGGGGAACGTTCCCACTCCAAGGTCACCCCACAGGACTGCTGATGGACCCAGTGTCCTCCAGTGTGATGGAGAGCCTCCGAAAAGCAGAGCAGGCCAAGCCTCGGACATGTTTTAACAGTACGTGGAAGTCGTTAGCTTCCATTTTAATTTAACAAGCCCAATTTTAAAAATAAGAGTGAATTTTCCCAGGCTATTATTTCTAATTATGCATTTACATCAATTCACATTATGCGGTTGATGAAATGTAATCCCAAAGGCAATTTTCTGCTGACGGGGGGCACGGCGAGGAGTTTCTTCACATTACAAGTCAATATTTTGGGGAATAATTATCCATTTGCTCACCAGAGTCTGCACGGACTCACCTAATGGCTGTGTCTACACAGTTCCCAGTTTGAGGTGCTAAGAGGGGAAATGCCCCACTGGGGAGAGAAGACGGAGGAGACCAAGATTACACTGAGGGGGGACCCTGGACAGCTCTGATGCAGCCTCCCCTGGCGGGTGGGACAGGCTCAGTCTCAACTCCACCGCGGACCGGCGTCACGTCTTTTGATTATGTTACAAAATGGCTCCAGAACTTAGATTTTCATCTGCAAGGTGAGAATGGTAATAGTAACTTTCTCACAGGGTAAGTTAATATATGCATGCCTTCATTCATTTATTAATCGAAGAAACACTTCATGGCACACCTCCTCTCTGTCAGGGACTCGGTAGGTATTCAATAAATGATCATGCATGGAATACTATGCAGCCATAAAGAAAGAATGAAACTGTGTCCTTTGCAGCAACGTGGGTGCAGCTGGAGGCTATTTCCTAAGGGAATTAACACCAAAACAGAAAACCAAATACATGTTCTCACTTATAAGTGGGCAGTAAACACCGGGTACACACAGACACAGTGATGGGATCAGCACACACTGGGGTCTAAGAGAGGGTGGGGAGTGTGTGCTGAAAAGCTACCTACGAGGTACTGTGCTCACTGTTTGGATGGTAGGGTCATTAGAAGCCCGAACCTCAGCAACACGCAATATACCCGTGTGACAAACCCACGCATGTCCTCCGATTCTGAAATACATTTTAAAAGAATAAAATAAATGGGAGTGATGACTCTGAGGAAGAGGAGCCACAGACATCCTGGCAGAGCAAGCCCATGGGCACCTTCTGAGTCTGAGTGGCATCTCAGAGTTGAATGGCACCACGGCAACAGAGGCAGAGAAATCAGAGACATCTGTCTGCAGACACAGCCCAAGCCCTGAAGGCAACAGCCAGACGGATGTGTCCTTCAGCGTAGGAGGGCCCCTCCAACTGTTCACAGAGCCTCTTCTACGGGGAGGCACAGCCCTAGGTGCCGGGGCAATGGGAGAGGCAATGGGGGCCGGGACGAGGCTGGGGGCTGAGGCGGTGAAGAGAAATAGACAGATCTGAGAGTATCCCAAAGGTAACAGCCCTGGTCTTAGCAACGGGCCATGGAGGGGAGGGACGGAAAGGCACTGGAGATCCCTCCTGTTGGGCTATGTAGGTGTCAAGCCAATTACTGAGACCAAAAAAAAAAAAACTACCAGGTTCCTCGTAGACCAGGTGTTGCTGAGAGCCTGGTTTGTGAAGGAAAATCACGAGCTTCATGTGAACACCGTGAGGTTCCCTTGTGACCTCTCCATGGAAGCCCACGAAGACAGAGGACGCCCTCCAACTAGAGCTAGAGAAGAGGGCGTGGCACTGAGCTGCAGGGAACCCCTACACTCTGGGGTTTGGCAAAGGCGGCCAGCAGCACAAGCATGCAAGCAGATGGAGATGTGTGGCCAGAGCTGCTGGAGGAAAGCCAAGAGTTCCGGCCACAGAAACCCAGCACTTCAGCAAACAGAGCTCAGCCGAATGTGCTAGAAAGTCAAGATGAGGATGAACACGTGCACCTCAAGAGTGAGAACATGCTAGCGCGGAGGGATCTCAGCGGGAGCCGCTTCCGGGACAGGGTGGCCTGGAAGTCCATGCACAGAGGACACACTTGTCTGAGAGGCAGGGAGCCTTGCTGTGCGGGGAAGGGAGATGGGTGGTGGCCCCTGTCGACATCTGCAGGAAGACCCAGGAATGGGGCAAGCCCTCTGTCCTCCCCAGCCCGGGACCCTCAAGCCCAGGAGTGAGGAGCTAAGCAGGCAGTGGCAGGGACCTCAGGGATGGCGCTCCAGTTACTTCTTCCCGAGTTCAGCTCAGTTTCTTGTCTATAAAAAGGAGAGGAATTCTGGGCATGGGGTTGCCATGAGGGTGAAGGTAAAGCACAGAACCTGACCTGCAGAGATGCACAGCCCCCCAGGCAGAGCAATGCACAAATGTATTATTCATATTTCTCTGCAGCCAGCACCACCTGCTAGATGCTTCCCTGCAACCAGCACTATCCGTGATTATTCCTGGGCTCAAACGCTCCAGCGCCAGGCACAGGTGAGAGGGTAACTTGGACACGGGACTGAAAAGGGGGCCGAGTTCAGAGGTAACATCCTCATCCAAACTTGAAATAGATTAAAAATCAGGTGAGTTTGGCCGGGCGCGGTGGCTCAAGCCTGTAATCCCAGCACTTTGGGAGGCCAAGGCGGGTGGAATCACGAGGTCAAGAGATCGAGACCATCCTGGTCAACATGGTGAAACCCCGTCTCTACTAAAAATACAAAAAATTAGCTGGGCATAGTGGCGCGTGCCTGTAATCTCAGCTACTCAGGAGGCTGAGGCAGGAGAATTGCCTGAACCCAGGAGGCAGAGGTTGCGGTGAGCCGAGATCGCGCCATTGCACTCCAGCCTGGGTAACAAGAGCGAAACTCCATCTAAAAAAAAAATAAAATAAAATCAGGTGAGTTTGCAAACTCATGGGGGACGTAGCTTACAGGCACCTCGTCTGTCACGTGTCCCCACAGCTGGCACGAGGGTGCCCAATCCTCCCCAGTCCTCTGTCACTGTCCTCACAGGTATTTGTTTGAGACAGGGTCTCATTCTGTCACCCAGGCTCGAAGGCAGTGGTGCGACCACAGCTCACTACAGCCTCAACCTCCCAGGCTCAGGTGATCCTCCTGCCTCATCTTCCTGAGTAGCTGGGACCACAGCCATGCACCACCATACCCAGCTGATTTTCTGTATTTTTTGGTAGAGACAGGGTCTCGCCATGTTGCCCAGACTGGTCTCTACCCACTGGGCTCAAGCAATCTGACCACCTTAGCCTCCCAAAGTGTTGGGATTACAGGCATCAGCCACCACACTCTGCCTGTCACCTCAAATTTTAATAAGGCTGGAAGGAGGGTGGGCAAGGACCCAGCCCAGGTCCCCTGGTTGGGTGCCACACCCAGAGTATCCTGCCCAGGGAGCCACAGCTGGGCTGGACAGAGGAGGCCGGGAGCCCCACACTGGCTGAACAGAGGTGGGAAGCTGGGCCCTCACACCAGCCTGCAGACCCAGCAGGGTTTATTTTGGCAATAGAACCAACATATAACAATTAGATTTTGCATAAACGTCTGGGTTTCCAGCTTCATCTGAAACACTGGGACAGCCGGCCACCCAGGCCTTGCTCTCTGCAGGGCAGCCACAGGCCAGAGCTCCAGCAGCACCCACCCCAGGAGGACGTGAGGGCCATGTGGCCCTAGGCCCCACCACTCCTCAGCATCTCAGGCCCACCCCCTAGCCCCAATCCACGTCTGCCTGTCCCTGCAGACCCCTCCACTCATTTCCCTGCCTGTCCTGCCCCTTACTGCCTGCAAATCCACATGCTGGGCCCCAGGCCTCTGAGAGCTCCAGGAGACCACCTTCCAGGCAGTAGGAGAGGGAAGGAAGCCTTGGGGCTGCACAGGCAGGGGGGCCCCTCTTCTTCGGTCAGGGCAAGTCCTGGGGAGCACATCCTTCTGGCCACCCCCAGCCTGCCTGGCATGGAGAAGAAAGGTCACCATCCACTCTGCCCCCAAGAGCAGCCCAGCAGGGGAAGGCAGACTGCTCTGAGAAATGAGGCAGAAAGGGAAGTCAGGCCCAGAATTGCGGTCCCAGGAGGAAAAGCGTGCCCTTAGAAGAAAGCAGGATGGGGCGGAGCGCGGTGGCTCCTGCCTGTCATCCCAGCACTTTGGAAGGCAGAGGTGGCTGGATTACCTGAGGTTAGGAGTTCGAGGCCAGCCTGGCCAACATGGTGAATCCCTCTCTCTACTAAAAATATGAAAATTAGGCATGGTGGTGTGTGCCTGTAATCCCAGCTACTCAGGAGGCTGAGTCAGGAGAATTGCTTGAACCCAGGAGGTGGAGGTTGCAGTGGGTCAAGAACGCACCACTGCAGTCCAGTCTGGGCGACAGAGCAAGACTTTGTCTCAAAAAAAAAAAAAAAAAAATCTGCATGCAGTGGCTCAAGCCTATAATCCCAGCACTTTGGGAGGCTGAGGTGGGCGGATCATGAGGTCAAGAGATCGAGCCCATCCTGGCCAACATGGTAAAACCCCATCTCTACTAAAAATACAAAAATTAGCTGCGCATGGTGGTGCATGCCTATAGTCCCAGCTACTCCAGAGGCTGAGGCAGGAGAATCACTTGAACCTGGGAGATGGAAGTTGCAGTGAGCTGAGACCGCACCACTGCACTCCAGTCTGAGCAACAGAGTGAGACTCTGTCTCAAAAAAAACAGAAAGAAAAAGAAGAAAGCAGGAGGAGGAGGTGAGAGGAAGGATGGGAGGAGGAGGAGGGAGAAAGGGGATGAGGAGGGAGAAAGGGGATGTGGAGGGAGGAGGCAGGGGATGAGGAGGAAGGAGAGGGGGGATGAGAAGGAAGGAGGGGGCATGAGGAGGAAGGAGAGGGCAGGATGAGGAGGAAGGGGGAGGATGAGAAGGAAGGAGGGGGGATGAGGAGGGAGGAGAGGGAGGATGAGGAGGAAGGAGGGGGGATGAGGAGGAAGGAGAGGGGGCATGAGGAGGAAGGAGAGGGTCTCTTCCAAGAGCAAGGTCTCTGACTTCCTGCTGCCCCTCATGGACTGCAGGCCACCAGGCTGGAACACACTTTGCTGCCTTTTATCTGTACACACACATTCTGTGTGCACACACACCACCTGCACACACTCTGGGCATGTCATTATACACACCTGTGTCGTCTGCACACATCAGCTGTTGCCAGCACATTTGTGCATTCATGTACACATACACACACACACACACACACACACACACACACACACAGGGGATACCCCATCTACACATATGCTCTCTGTGCACAAGAGGCATGCCATCCACACACAGGTATACTGTCCACATACATGTGTATGCACACACATACACATCCTCTCTGCATACATACTGTCTGTGTCCTGAGGTCACACCACTGGGACCCTAGCACCTGGAATAAAGGGCTAGGGGACATACAGTCATGGGAAAGGCCAGTGCTTGAAGCTGAGACCCAGAAGTGGCCAACCTCTGGGTCTTTCCCCAGGCCCAAAGACAGGGAAGCAGGTGTGTGTGAACTAGAACCACTGCCAACCATCCAAGTGTACTCCAGGTGTGGGGGAACTGTAGCCCCTGCCGACCCTCCAGGTGCACTCCAGGTAGGGGAAACTAGAACCACTTCTGACCCTCCAGGTGCACTCTAGGTGTGAGGGAACCAGAACCGCTTCTGACTCTCCAGGTGCACTCCAGGTGTGGGGGAACCAGAACCGCTTCTGACCCTCCAGGTGCACTCCAGGTGTGGGGGAACCAGAACCGCTTCTGACCCTCCAGGTGCACTCCAGGCGCACTCCAGGTGTGGGGGACCTGTAGCTGCTGCCGACCCTCCAGGTGCACTTGCTGCTCCCTTTCTCACCAGGCCTCCCCCAGCTCTGTCACCCATCCCCTGCCCCTCTGTCCCCTCAGCCTGGCCACCCTAGTGTCCCTCCACCCCTTCCCCAGCCAAACAGGCTCTGGAAGCCACAGCATAGACCGATGGCACTGTTGCAATCACATAGGACCAACCCTTCCACAGCAAGGCAGACAGAGCTCTGAGCCCAGCAGGGCCTGGTCCTCCATCCAAGCGTGCCCCCCACGACCCACCTCCAAGCCAGCACCAGGCCATGCACACCGCAGATGCTCCCTAGAGACTCACCAAGCTGGGTAAAACCTCTAGATACCACCTGTCTAAAGTGTCATGGGACCAACTAAAACTTGACAAAGAATCTTGCACCCATGCTCCCCCCTCGCCATTCCCCTGGTCCTGGAAAGAGCTGGGCAGTGAGTGGCACTCGCTGGTGAGTACAGAGAGCCCAGTCGGATAGAGGAAGATGGGGGCGCAGCAGCCCAGTGTGGCTCGGTGCCGGGGCTCTCCCTAGACAGAGAATCTCACTCAGTAGGGCTTTTTATTTTTTTTTTGAAATGGAAAAATGACATTTTACAACATTATTGTGAAAAATTAGGTTAGATCTGAAGCGTCAAAAATGTTTTGCAAATAAAACCAGGCTTTCTGTGGCTGGTGATTGCTGATTCCCCGCCAGCCAGCAGGCCCCAGGGGGAGCAGCCTGTGTCCACCTGACCTGTACCCCTGGAGAAGCGTGGTCTGCCTCCAGAGCCTGGGGGACAGCAGCCACATGTACGCAAGGCGCAGCAGCCCCGGCTCCCCAGGCACAGTGACCTTTTTTCAACTTCGGACAGGAACACAAATCCACCCTCACTCTATGTCAGCCTTGATTGGATGAAAATCCCATCGGAAAATGGGGGGAAAGGCAATAAAACCTCCAGAATTGATATTAAACCACTGACATTTCACAAACCGCGAGGTGCTGGCAGCTGCCAATCTATCAGCAGGAGGGATTCGAAGGGGACAAGTCAGGCGTGAAGGTCACGGCAGTGCCAGCGAGCTCCTCCCAGGCCCCCAGTCAGCACCGAAGGGAACAGAGGCCTGGACGGTTGCAGCCCCCGCAGGACCACCCCATCCTTCTGGACCCGGTCCAGCCGTTTGCACGTGTGCTCTCCACAGTGGGGGAATAAACCGACCTCTGAAGCCAAAGATGATGTCAAGTCCAGAGCTCGTGACTGTCCTACAGCTCGTGACTGTACCTACTACAGCCCCACAGTGCGGAGAGGCCACCACCCTGCATGAGACCAGGACAGACCAAGCCTCCTCTGGAAGAACAGCCTGGGGCTGAGGACCCACCAGGAGCTGCACACTGACCTCAGCTTCCCACAGCCCAGCACCCACTGACCCCCGCCATATGCCAGGCAAGGTGACTAGGCAGGTACGAGGATGACAAGAGCACAGCTCCTGCCCTGGAAGGGCTCAGAGCAGGCATCTTTTTCTCCAGGTAACCCCACCTGGGCAGAAGCTGGGAGTGGACCGAAATGAGACCCTGCCAGGACCCAGCCCCCTCCCCAATCACGCCGCCTCTCACAAGGACAGCAGGCCTCTCAGAGCCTGCCAGAGTGCCAGCCCTGTGTTGGCCTTTAGGGGACAGCGCAAGAAGGCATTATCTCCCTCCAGTACTCAGGGAGACCCAGAAAGCCACTCTAGAGGTGGCGAATCCTGCCGTCTCCCTCAGCCCCTAGCCCGTGGCAGACATCGCGACCCAGCACACTCTCCTGCTAAGCCCAGGTGCAGTCCCGGACTCCGGGAGCTGGTCTGAGATGAAAGCAGGTCTGGGCCTTCCTGAAATAAGAGCCTAACACCAGACACATGGGCAGTTCTTGGTGTAGGGATGAAAAACAAGGGCAGTCCAACATGTTGGGAGGAAGTGAGGAGGAGGAAGTCTTCCTGGAGGAGGAGAGACTGCGGCTGGCCAGAGTCCACCAGGAGAGCAGTGTGCACAGGCAGGCGAGCAGGTTCAGGTCCAAGCTGGGCTGGCAACCATGGGGGGAGTGAAATGGAACAGAGTCCACCTCCTGCACCCCGCTGTGGAGCCCCAGGTGGAGCCCTAGACCTTCAGGGGCCACTGAGCCCAGGACAGTGTTGGGGAGATGGAGAGTTCTTCTGCTTCCCCCACGCTTCAGAGTGCTTGCCCCTAAGGCACGGAGGTGAGCCGCGAAGGGCCAGGAAACTCCTGTGGCCATAGTGTCACCAGTTGGCCCCAGGCCCCATTCTCAGGGATGCTGTGGTCAGAAGCCTCTAGGTGGTACCCAGGATGATGAAGGGATGCCAGAACCTTGGGGCTCTGGATCAGAAGCTACCCTTCAGTGTGACTGGCCTTTCCAGAGCCACCTGGGATCCAGAAATTCAGGAGACACGGGACCATGAACATTGACCTGAGTGCACCCCATGACAATTTGCAAAGCTACTTCTAGGTCGGGTGCGGTGGCTCACGCCTCTATTCCCAGCACTTTGGGAGGCCAAGGGTGGTGGATCATGAAGTCAGGAGTTCAAGACCAGCCTGACCAACATGATGAAACCCCATCTCTACTAAAAATACAAAAATTAGCTGGATGTGGATGTGCGCACCTGTAATCCCAGCTACTCAGGAGGCTGAGGCAGGAGAATAGCTTGAACCCAGGAGGCGGATGTTGCAATGAGCTGAGATCGCGCCACTGCACTCCAGCCTGGGTGACAGAGCCAGTCTCAGTCTCAAAAAAAAAAAAAAGATACTTCCTGGGCATCAGCCTGTGGCCCTCACATCAACCCTGGGAGCAGGGAAGGAACCCAGCGCCCTCTGCACAGAGGGGCCGAGGCTCAGTGTGGTGGAGACAGCCCAGATCTGACGGCAGCAGCATCCACATCCAGGCTTCAACCTCCCCATCGCTGCCTCCATTGCACTGTGCCCCGGCCCTGTGCTCACACTGGTTCCCTGACAATATCAGGCCAACCCTGCGGAAGGCTGGTCAGTCCCAGGGGACCAAGGCTGGCAGGACCGGGCCCTGGGAGGCTGCCACAGATGCCCCCGGGTCCCCATAGCATCTCCACTGGAACCATTAAACAGCGTCCTGCCACAGGGGAGCCTGCTCTGTGGGTCTGGAGAGCACAAGGGAGCCAGGGCCTGACCCTCCAGCCGACCCCTGGTCATGAAGAGCCAGCTCCGTGATTTCTAATCACCAGCCCTGCCATTAAGGTGAAGGAAGCGCACGGGGAAATAACAGAGTTTATCTCCAACAGATCGATCTGCTGAGATCCGTCTGGCCCCAGCCTCTTAATTCTCCATAATGTCAGAGCAATTTTTGGTTAAGTACACAGTCTGTCCTCTACTAAATTAAACTAATAGATCTAGTGGGAAATAAAACCCCAAGTGTATTGAGAATATTAAAGAAAAAAAAAAACTCTCCATGGGTCTATAACATTTATCTTGGCAAAGGATTAAATAACACACACACACAGAGGCTGTAATAAAATCCATTTGGGGGTGCTGAGCTCCACCCGTCACCTCCAAGTTCTGGCCATTCCTCTCCCCTTAGTAACGCCACCCCTCCCAAGCCCCTGGGTTCAAGGGTGGCTGGGCAATGCCCTCAAATACCCCATGCTACCTCCTCACAACACCAAAGCTGGCAAGGTGTGTGCTTCAACATTTGGACCAATGCTGTTAGGGCCATACCCCAAGTGCTGAGTGACCAGCCCTCAAAACCAATCCTCCCATTCACCCACTGCAGGCAGCAATGCCAGCATACCCACTTTATGGATGAGAAAACTGAGACTCTGAAAGGACAAGGCAAGGCCAGGATCTAAGCCAAGATCCATCAGACTCCAGAACCCTGGACTCCACTCTGCTCCATTCTGCTTTGTTTTGTTCTGCTTTTGACTGAATTGTCCAGTTGGCAATACCTGGCCCAGGCCACAAGGCAGGATCTTGCTTGAGGACACTCATCAGAAACAGCGTCTGGGCTTTCCCTACGGAACACAGCAGCTGGCACCCCAGGGAGGGCAGAGGAACCAGGGAGGGTGGGGTGAGGAGGGCTGGCCCCTCGGACTTGGGCACCCAGGCTCTCCCTGAAACCCTCACACCTTCACTGTGCCAGATGACTGCTGTTTGCTGGGGCCAACTCTGCAGGCAAAAGGAGTGGCCAGCAGAGGAAGGTGGGAGGTGAGGACGAATTGAATGCCTCCTCCTCAGAGCCGACCCAATAAGGAGGGGTCTGCGACAACCACCTGGCTTCTGCACTCAGCTCCCAAACCCCACCCCTGTAGGGGATAGCAGTTTCCCAGATCCCACCGCCTGGTTGTGCTGCCATCAGGGTCAGAACTGCTCCTTGTTACCAAGGCCAAAGTCTTCCTGTCCTGTCTCCCAATGCTACTGCTGCTGATCCTGTTACCTTGGAGTTTTCTCTTTGTCCCAGCGAAGTCCCCAGATCTCCTGCCTCCACCCCTTTGCATAGGCAGCTACTTGTCTGGGATGCTGATACACCCTAACCCCGTCCCACTCATCTCAGCCAGATTCTACTCTGCACTTAGGTGGAGCTCAGGAAGCCTCCCCAGGCAGGACCCACAGCTCACGTCCTGTGGGGGAGTGGGGCCCTGCCAGGGCTGGGATCATTCTGTGCTTAGCTTGAATCCCCATGAGACTCTGAGCCTCATGGCCAGGGCCACATCTTGTTCAGCTCTGAACCCCGCTCTTCTGGGCACAGGAATCCTTGCTGTGGCTGCAAAACCCCAGTGCCCCTCGCCCTGCCTCTTATCCCACCAAACTCCACCTCACTCACACACTACGCTCTACCCCCACATCTCCTCCCATGGGCTTGGCGCTCGTGTGTCTTCTGCCTAAAGTACTCTTCCTTCCCCAGATCTGCCTGGCTGACATCCCCAGATCTTTCCCCAGCACCAGAATTCCCACTACGTGCGGATGTGTGCCGCGTGTTACCCAGCATGGGTGAAATATCAGACCCAGTTTTCGTTTCTTCTCTGGGGGTCTGTCTCCACCCCCTCCTGGCTGCAAATGCGGATTCTCTGCAGGCAGGAAGCCCGTCTGTCCTGCTCACGGCAGCATCCCCTGCACCGGTATATCACAGAGCAGACACCCACAAGCACATGCTGGATAAGTGATCAGGTCCTCAGGACATGTTGGCTGAAAAAATGTCTGGGGTGAAATAGGCCCTTCCTGGAGTTTCTCCTGACGTGTCCACCTTCTCCTGACTACCCCCAAAGCCAATTGATCCTGCCTGTGACACGCGAGCAACAGCCCGAGGCTCTGAGCATGCAGTGTGACGGCACTGACGCAGCGATGTCAGGCCAGACCCTGGGGCCTGGCAGCTGTGCGTCCTCTGGCTGCTTCAGGCCAACTCCTGGCTGACCAAGAGGAGACCTGCTTTGCCCAGTGAGGGCTCACATGGGAAAGAGCAGGCTGCCTCCCTGATGGCCCTGGTGACAGCGGGGGGCCCTCTCTTGTATCCATGCAATGCACGGGGTGGCTTCTGCTATCCTCTTCCTGGAACTCAGCACTGCAAGAGGACATGGGGCAGACGAGGGCCACGGGAACCCAAAATGTGAGCCATTTCACTTGCCCCTCCTTCCGTCTTAGGGGCATCAATCACTGCTTCCCTCTCCATCAGTCCCCACCAGAGTATAGGCAGGACCAGGCCTCCACCCCTAGTGTGCCCTTGGAGAGGCGTCTTCCCGGGACCAGACTTCAGGCCTTTATCCCTGATACTGATGGTGTGTGAATGACGAAACTGGCCAAAAATAAAAGCCCCCATAAATCTGCTATTTTCCTATAAGCTGTCGGGTACACAGAGTGTGCCGGGATTATTGATAGAAAAGTTTATGGATGGGCTGCATCTTAAAATCAAAATACATTACCCAAAATCAATGTTGCCGTACACGGTGCAGGAGGACGGGAAAGGTCAGCCGAGACAAGAATACTGAAACCCCAACTCCAAGTGGACCTGAGCATTCAAATAAATAAATTTTGAAAGTGTGTTCCAGGAAAAACACTCACTTAGGGCTGTAATTTAAGGGTGCTTTCACAAAAGGCTGGGCAGTCTTTTTAAACAGTGCTTTTTAAAGTGCCTCTGAGAGTCCAGTGAATCCATCCACAAAATGGTATTGACAAGCACCACACACCCCAGCTTGCAGCCCAATAATAACAGCTCGTAACAGGTAATGAGCGAGAGCCCCGAGGCCGGGCACACAGTAGCCAGGCCCGGGCAGAAGCGAGCCCCCCGGGCACAGCCAACTGGCCAGGGCAGCCAACCCGTGGCCCCATCGACCACATTACTAAAGGATCTGCCTCCAGGTTCCCGTGCACCGCGACCCCACAGGCATTTCATAGCTGTGGATGAAGGCAGGGGAAACCATGTTAGTTCCCACTGATGACTAATCAGGACGAGAAACAAAATGATTGTGAAACACTGTCAAGTTCATTGCTTCACATAACCATGATTCACTGCAAACAGGTCATCTTTGTAGGAGCCCGAGACACCACAGTAGGTAGAGCTGAATGGCTGTGTCCCCAGAGCTTAGTGTCCCTTTGGGAGAAGTGACACGCATGCTCCATCCCAGCCACCTTTTTAGAGTCTCCGACTGAGAGATCACATCTCTCCAGGACATAGTGAGAAGGAACTGGCTCTCCTGGAGGAAGCGGGAAGCCAGGCTGGGCAGAGACTGGCAGGAGCTTCAGTCTGGTCTTAGCTCAGTAATCCTCCAACCAGCCAAAGGGCTAAGTCGAAGAGACAGAAGTCCTTGACCTGCCCACGGAAACCCCACAGCAAAGGGGAGTCAAAGTGCCTCTTCCCCAATGCTCCTAGCAGTGCCCCCAGTCTGAACAGTTACTAGGTGCTAACTATGGGTAGACCCAGCTGGGAGTTAAAGACACAGAGAAAGCCAGTATGGTGGCTCAGGCCTGTAATCCCAGTGCTTTGGGAGGCAGAGGCAGGAGGACTGTTTGAGGTCAGGAGTTTGAGACCAGCCTGGGCAACACAGCAAGACCCCGTCCCTACAAAAAATATTAAAAATAAAAAATTAGCTGGGTGTGGTGGTGCATGCCTGTAGTCTTAGCTACTGAGAAGGCTGAAGCAGAAAGATGGCTTGAGCACAGGGGTTCAAGACCAACCTGGACAACACAGCGAGACCTCACCTCTACAGAAAATTTTAAACATAAAATTAGACATGTGTGGTGCTGCACACCTATAGTCCCAGCTACTTGGAAGGCTGAGGCAGAAGGATCAGTTGAGTCCAGAGGTTCAAGATCAGCCTGGGCAACAGCAATATCCCATCTCTACAAAAAATACATAAGTTAGCAAGGCACAGTGGGCTAAGCCTCCTTGGGTCAGCATGATTACTCTGGAGGCTTAGGTGCAGTGAGCTAAGATCGTGCCACTGCACTCCAGCCTGGATAACAGAACAAGATCCTGTCTAAAACAAAACAAAACAAAACAAAACAAGCAAACCACATAGCGAAGGTGGTTCAGCTGTCATCACAGTCTACGAGGCAGGGCAGAAAACAAACAGACCAAACTAAACGGGCAGGGGAAAGATTACAAGTCTAGTTCAGGCTATTCCTGGTTCCCATCAGTCAAGGGCAGAGCCTTGCTCTCCACACCAACTCGATGCATCAGGACCAGAGTCTCACCTGGAGCAGGAAAGAGCTCAGTGTTTGGTTAAGATGTAAGACCCCAGAGTAAGACAGATAATGATGATGCGTCATTGAGTTGATGCGTCATTCAGCCACTTACTAGCTACGTGACTTTAGGCAAGTTCCGTAAGTTTCTGAGCTTCGTCCATAAAATGGGGTGAAATCACAATGTCTACTCCTGGAGTTGTGATAGAGATAAAATGAGCTCATTCATTCATCCCACAAGTATTTACTGAGCTCCCACTCTGTGCCAGACTCTGTACTAGGGGCTGGAGATACATCAGTGAACAAGGCAGGCAGAGACTTAGAGACTTTCAATAAGACACTCTAAATAAGGGTGTGGTCCCATGTGTTGGAAGATGGTTCGTGAAATGAAAAAAAATGTAAAAAGCAGAGCGAGGGTCTGGGAGTGCTGGGTGGCAGGAGGAGAGGCAGTGTAGACTACAGTGTTAAATATGATGGTCCAGGAGAGCTTCATAGAGAAGGTGACTGCTTGACAAAAACCAGAACACAGCAGAATTAGCCAAGCAGGTATCTGCGGGAGAAGCATGTCAGCCGGATGGTGCATCTGGTGCAAGGGCCCTGGGGTAGGAGCCTGCCCAGTGAACTGCATTGTAGGAAGGGCCGTGTGGCTAGGAAAGTGTGAGCTATGGAGAAGACAGAAAAGATGAGGAGATGAAGGAAGGGGGCGAGCAGGAAGCAGGAAAGCAGACGGTTTTGACCTTGGCAGCCGCTGCAAGGCCACTGG
Organism: Aotus nancymaae; assembly: GCF_030222135.1. Taxonomy (NCBI): domain Eukaryota; kingdom Metazoa; phylum Chordata; class Mammalia; order Primates; family Aotidae; genus Aotus; species Aotus nancymaae. The sequence continues at coordinate 22,572,042 of NW_026988441.1, read as the reverse complement.
TGTTTATGCCAAGTGAAATGGGAGCCACTGCGGGGTTTCAGCCGTGGAAAAGAGATCTGATTTCCCTGTGAGAAGGATCTCTGTCACGTTGAGAACTGATGCTTGAAAGTGCGCAACCAGGGTCTAGTACATGAAAAGCATGTGAAAGCATGTATCTAGCCCTCTTAGAGCAATATCAACTCATGCAGTAGACAAGAAACACCTAACCCCAAAAGGCGGTACAGGGATAAAGGATCCGTAAACCTTCCAGGTAATTCCCTCCAGCTACAGGGACTCTCCCACGGGCATCGCTGATCTTTAGCATTAGCCTCTGCTTGGATCTGGCACCAGGAAAGGAGACCGATGCCTCTCCAGGTGGGCGGCTGCTCAGTGGGCTAGCTTTTCCTTCAGACCCCTGCTTGGAATCAGTCCCCAAATGAGCCTGCTTTCCTGGAACCCCACCATGAACCTGAATCTGCATAGCGCGGTGCAAGTCTGCCCTCTCCCTTCAGAAGCTGAGGACAGCAATGGGGCCTGGCAGGGTCTTACATTTGGAGGTCCAGAGTGATTTCTAAGGGTACATGGGATTTCCAAGGAAAAGCTCCTGCCATGACAGAAGGAGCTGGCAACTGCCTCTGTGGAGCCCCTAGAGAGGAACTTGAGGGAAAGAGGGAAGTCCTACAGGACCCCTTTGATCCCCCTGCCCCCAGCAGGAGATCTTAGCAAAGAGGGGCTTGATAGATGAACCACAGTGAGCCAGGGGTTAGGAGTGACTCCTGGGCCACAAACGAGGAAACTAAAAGGCAGGCAGAGGGAGGCACGAAGAACTGGTACGGGCACCCTGCTGTCGAGGACAGCCTTGGAGAGGGCCTTCGGCTCCTCCCCTCTGAGCTGTGCTGTGCTGCGCTGGCCGCCTGGACCAGGGTGGCTGCTGGAAAGTGTCTTCCCTCTGGGTTTCCTTCTCCTTGGCTCCCCGGGAACCCTCTGGCGTTGCCTCCGGGAGGCTGGGGCTGGTAGCCGGGGAAGCAGACACGTGAATCCACCGGGCTGCCCCATCCCAACCTCAGGTCAGAGCTGAGGCGTGGAGGCCGGGGTAGGGGTAGAGGTGCTGAAATGTGCTGGCTGGGGACTCCCACGGAGAAGGAGAGAGGAGAGACCCGAGGCGAGCCTTAGGACTCGCCCCTATGACTATGACTACGCGTCGCTTCCGAACCACTTGTCCACCCCGCGATTCCCTTGGGGACCAGACTGCGCTCCCTCACATGGCTGGGGAGGGGGCAGGCTCCAGGTGAAGGCTGAGGGAGGTACCGGGACTCCCGGTATGCCAGAGCAGGCGGGGGATGGGTTCCGGCCTCCTGCCGCCTCGGGATCGCGCTTTGCAGAGGGTAAAGAAGGGCCCACGACCGGCGAAGAGCGCGTGGAGATGCAGGGACCCGCGATCCAGGGGCAGGAACCCCGCCCCCGCCCGGAAACCTCCCGGGCCCTGAGTCGTGCCCGGCTCTCCCCACCCCACCCCCGCCGCCCCTGCCGTCACTCACGGCCGCTGCCGGCTGGCTCGCGGGTGCGCTCTCCGCGCCACAGGCACCTGCTCACTGGGAGCTGTGCGCTCACTTCTCCCTCGCGCACTGCAGACTCCCGGCGCCTCCGCCGCCACCCAGCCTCGTCCCCGGCTGGGCACAGCGTTCAGCCTTTCTCGCGGCCCCGGGCGCCCACCCACCCGCCATGGCCCGGGCCTGGGCCAAACAGCGGGGCAGCTGGTTGCCCAAACTGGGGTAAGGAGTTGAGGGCTGTGAGCTGCGGAGAGGACCGTGGGACACACGGGGAGCAGGGATGAGCGGCCGTCTGGAGCGGTGGAGACTAGGAAGAAGCCAGGGAGAGTTTGGGTGGGAGGACTCCCAATCCAAGCGGGAGCGGGGCGGGGTTGTGCTCCAACCAGAAAGACGGTGGTCCCTCCGAGCGACCCCTGCGGAGAGAGAGGGCTCGCTCCGGGGCGGGGGCGGGGCGGGCTGTGGCAGGAGAGGGGAGGGCGGGGGCGATGCAGCGGTGGAGGCGGCTTGGAGCCCAGCCACTGACCGCCCCCTCCCTTCCCCTCCCCTCCCCCTCTCCCCGCCTCTCTCCGGCTCCGGGTCCGCCACGCCGGACCCGCTCTCCCCGCGCTGCGCTGGGTCGGACGCCAGGTCTGCGCGCCGCGGCTGAGCGCCCACTCGCCCTGCAGAAAGAGCCGTGGAGGAACCGGCGGGGGCGGCGGCGGGAGCCGAAGGAGGTGGCAGTCGGGAGCAGAACCAGGAGACAGGGAGGCAGAAAGAAGCTCGCGGCTCCGAGGCGCGCACTCCCTCGGCCAGGGATGGGTCCCGGCGCGGCCCAGCCCCTGCCCGGCCCTCCGGGCAAAGACTGAACCGCGGATCCCCACCGTCCCGTGGACGACGGAACAGAGAGAGGCACTGACCGATCGCCAGCACCCTCCCGGCGGGACCGCGGCTCTCGCACACCCCGCGCAGCGCCCCCCGCCGGAGCCGCGCCGGGCCGAGGGAGCTGGGCTGATTGGCGGCCGCCGGCGGCCAGGGGAGGGGGCGCCGCGCGGGGCCATGGCAGGCTCGGAGGCGTCCTAGCCGGAGCCGGAGCCGGAGCCGATCCGAGCCCACGCGGCCGCCGCCTCTCCGCTCCCGGGCCCCCGCCGCCGCCGCGCCCCCCGCGGGAGATGGAACAGCGGAACCGGCTCGGTGCCCTCGGATACCTGCCGCCTCTGCTGCTGCATGCCCTGCTGCTCTTCTTGGCCGACGGTGAGCGCGGGAACTTTGCTGCCGCGGTGGGCTCGGGGGGTGGGGGGGGGTTCTTTGCTGGGGCCGCCACTGAGAACTGGGAAGCTACGCGGTCTCCAGCAATCCCGCTGTGCAGCCCAGGGCCCGGAGGGGTAGAGGGAGGCGAGCCGCGAAGGGTCGCCGCAGCGGCAGCGCCGCGCCCGAGTCGTTCCCAGTCCAGCCGGGCCCGGCTGCTGAAAGGAGGCCTGCGGGGAGCGGGAGTTGGCGAGCCCCAGCCAGACTCTGATCGTGCGGCCCGGCGCGGGAGGGAAGCACAAGCTGCCCCTACCGCCCCAAGCAATCCAGAGGGAAGCTGCGGGCAGCCAGTGGCCAGTCCCTGTTGCGGCCCTGCTGCCGCTTCCCCAACTTTGCTAGCGCCTCCGGCCGTGCGCCACGGAGCAGCTGCGGGGTGGGGAACACAAGGCCAGAGAGCCAGAGACCGACCGCCTCCCTTTGGGTTGCCCCAGGCCCCCGCCCTACAGCTGGTCACGCCTCTCTTTCCCCCAACCCCCAGCTACATTCACAGAAGTCCCCAAAGATGTGACAGTACGGGAGGGAGACGACATCGAAATGCCCTGCGCGTTCCGGGCCAGCGGAGCCACCTCGTATTCGCTGGAGATTCAGTGGTGGTACCTCAAGGAGCCGCCCCGGGAGCTGCTGCACGAGCTGGCGCTCAGCGTGCCCGGCGCCCGGAGCAAGGTAACCCGCCGCCCACGCGGGGCCGGCGCGCGCCTGGCTCGGGCCCGGGGCGGCGAGGGCTACCCGGGGAGGGAAGGAGCCGGCTTCACCCGCGCAGGGCGCCGCCCTGTGGCGCGGCCCATCTTCCACCCTCGCAAGCATCTTCAAACTCAGCAGTTGTTACCCCCAAACCTGTCAATTGTTTTGACAGCATCCCTGTTCCCGCCACCTCCCGGAACTCTATTCATGCCCAGCCCCTAAAGAGCCACACCTCAGCCAGGTCGCTGGCCCGTGCTTGCTGGCTGCGGCCCCAGCGTCTGATGGGTGCTAAGTAGTGAAGGAAGCCCCCTTGGTCCCATCAGGCTGTCCCTGCCCTCTGCCACTTTGAGGACCCCAGGGCTTCCGCGGGCTGCGTTCCGGAGGCCAGCAGAAAACCGAGTACCGGGAAGCCGGCAGGACCTCTAGCCCTCAGGGGAACAGAGGGGCAACCTCCCTATAGCTGAAAACAGGCCCACACTGCCCGTCTGCCTCAAAACCCACACTCTCTCACACACTCTAGGGTGCACGCGTGCACATACACACCTACATTCTCCCAGGGTCCCACCCAGAGTTACTGCCACTGAGCCTCCTGCAGGGTCCCGTCCAGACACAGGGCCCCTCCCTCCAGTTCTTCACGGCTCCCAGTGAGCTGGGGGAGGATTTTGAGCCACCAGGCAGGGCCTAAGAATGCCAGGCGAGAAGGAGAGGGGCCTTCCTTCCCACCCTGGTGGCCATCCAGTCTCCCCAGTTCAGCCGGCAGGTGTGCACCAGGACAGCCACCCCTTGGCCAGGCACCATGCTAGCTCCAAACCCCGCTTTCTCCCGGGGAAACTCCTGGAAATCCGGACGTCCTTTGTGCCCTCAACGCCCACCCTTCGGGCTGTTTCGGTCCTAGCCCACCCACGGAGGGTGCCCTTGCCTAAAGGCAGATCTGAGTTCCCCCAGCCAGAAGGCCTCGAGCCTCATGTCTCTCTCTCTCCCTCTTTGCATTTTAGGTAACAAATAAGGATGCAACTAAAATCAGCGTAAGTGTGGAGCCCAGCGCGGGCCGCGGGAGACCCCTTCTGGCCGCCTCGCGCCCCGCAGCTCCCTCCCCTTAGCACGCCACGGCGGCCGCGCAAGGGGGGCTGCGCATGTAGGGCCGCGATCGCAGCCTCGTATTGGCGGCTGCTTGGCGTGTCCAGGCGCCATCTGTCGCCGGTTGCAGGGTCGGGTTCTCTTTTGTGTAAATCAAGGGTCCAAAGCCTGAGTCCCCTGATGCGGCTTGGCGCTCACCTGTAAAACTCCCCTTGGTCCGGACCGCGTGCTCAGGCCTCCTTGCGTCTGATCGCCTCGGTTCTGCGGGCATTCCTCCCAGCACCGGGAGCGCGCAGCTGCTCGCCCTCGCCGCGACCGTGGTTCCAACTTCACGCCCCCTCCGCCCCGCCCTAAGCATCCGCTCCGCGCCCTCCGCTGCAACCCTCTCTCCTCTGCCTGGATTGCGGGTCTGGGTGCGGGATGTTGCAGGCTTGCAGGGGATTGGGTAGCGGGTGGTCGTGGCAGGCTGCGCGGGTCCCGGGTCTTGGGGTTGGTAACTGAGAGGAGATGCGCCCAAGCTTCCCAGCTGGAGCGTAGAAGGGCCTGGCGATGACGAAGCCTCCTCGTGGGCTCGGTTAGAGGTGAGGGTTCCCTGGATGTTTGGTGAGAGCCACAGAGAGGTTCGGTCCAGAAGTCCCCACCGGGGCGCTGGGGAGGAGCACTTCGCTGCGGGCTTCTGGAGATCCTGCGCAAAGGCGGGGTGTCCAGGGAGCCCGGCAGCAGCCTCAGCTTAGCCTGCCTCCTTGGGAGGGTGGAGTATTAGCTGTGAAGGAGCTGTGAAGGCGGGGTCCAGGGACAGAGTGGCTCTCCTTAGGACGCGATTCAGGCAGTCCCTCCGTGCTCGGGGAGGTGTGGAGGGCCGGCTGGGGCGGCGCTGTAGGTTGGAGCGAGTCGCGGCAGGAAAGACTTGGGTCACTTAGCGAACAAGGAGCCCAGCCCGGGGTTTCCTGAAGGTGAGGGAGAGAGGAAGGAGAGGTGGGCTCTGCCCTTCTGAAGGACCAGCTACGGGAAGACGAGCAGTGTTAGTTTGTATGGGCAGGGCAGTGGGCAGGGCAGATGCAAGGTGGCAGTTTGGTTAAGATGGTGGGGACACAAGAGCAGGCGGCCCGGCGTCCACACAGAGTTGTAAGCCCGATGCCACGGGGGAGCCGGGGTTGAAAGGGAAGCCAGATAGTGATGGTGGGCAAACCAGGGTCCGGGAAGTAAGGTGCGCGGACGAGGGGACGCGACGACCAAGGCGGCCAGAAGAGCAGGTTTAGGAGCTGCCCAGCCCGGCCTCTAACCCTGCTCTCTTGCAGACCGTGCGCGTCCAGGGCAATGACATCTCACACCGGCTTCGGCTGTCTGCCGTGCGGCTGCAGGACGAGGGCGTGTACGAGTGCCGCGTGTCAGACTACAGCGACGACGACACGCAGGAGCACAAGGCCCAGGCGCTGCTGCGCGTACTTTCGCGCTTCGCGCCGCCCAACATGCAGGCCGCCGAGGCCGTGTCCCATATCCAGAGCAGCGGCCCGCGTCGCCACGGCCCAGCCAGCGCCGCCAACGCCAACAACGCGAGCGCCGCGGGCCGTACCACCTCCGAGCCCGGCCGCAGAGACAAGACCCCGCCGCCCGGGAGCCCTCCCGCCGCCGCCGGTCCCTCAGTCCCTGAGGCCGCGGCAGCCTCCGCAGCCCACACGGTCACCACCACCGTCGCGGCAGCTGCTGCTGCTTCGTCAGCGTCCCCGCCATCTGGACAGGCGGTTCTGCTACGCCAGAGACACGGCTCAGGTAAGGGCACGCGGAGAAGGGGCGCACGCACCGGGAGGGCGCAGGGCTAGGGTTGCGCGGGAACGCCCTGGGGGACTCCGGAACCAGGACCCACCCTCTCGGCTCATTTGCATATGCTGCGTTCCTAGTTAGGTCGGGAGCGCCCTCCCCTAGGAACTGTCTTTCCGTCGTTTCTCTGTCTTTACTCCTGGCCTCTGGAAGCATTTATGATGTGCATTTATGAATGGGGGAGGGGGCTGCCCTGCAAGAGACCTCCGGGTTCGCTGGAGGCTGTAGTGTGGGGAGGCGACCTCTTTTGGGTTTGGAGAACTGGACCCTGAGGGCTGAGCTCTGATGGTGGCAAGGGGCCAGCACTCTGCCAGCCCTGATAGTGGAAAGGAGCTATCCCCACGTGCGGGCACTGGCACGTGGTGGAGAGTGGGAGGCGGTTAAAACGCGGGTTGTGTTGGTTTCTATGCTGCGTGCTCGGTTGAACAGACTTTGTCCGAGGGCGTGGAGGGGCCTGGCTGTGGAACCGCTGCTCTCTTTGGCTAAATGCAGGATGGCCCTAGGCACCAGCTCTGTACTGTGCTATAAATCGCAGCTCCCCACCCTTTGTCTTCGGGGCGGGGGCAGTAAGGACTGAGACCCAAGTCACTGTTAAGAACTTGACACCCAGAGGGGAAGGCTTGCTTTCTTAGGGAGCTGAGAGGCTGGAGTGTAGCGGGGAGGATGTGGGAAGGCAAAAGGAGGAGAGAAAATGATGGCCTGACTACTCCCAGCAGGCAGCTCTGGAGCTGCAGGAGCTGTGGGCAGAGGTGGAGGTGGGGGGGAGGTTACGGAGGGTAGAAAGGCCTGCCCAGTGTGCTCCTTCTTCCAAGGCATCCCCACTCTCTCCCCCTGCTCCAAGCTGGGCCCACCCCAGTGCCTGACTGTGAGCAGGTGACTCCCTCTCTCAGCCCCTCCGCTCAGCCTTGTTTGATGCAGAGTCCCACGGGGAAATCTCTCCTGGCCACACAGCCCTGGGAGGCTGGTTTTGGGGACAGGCACATGTGAAACCTCCTAGATGTGGCAGAGCACATTGTCTCACCCCTACAGTGGTAGTTCTCAAAGGGTGGTCTGCCCGTGGGCTCCTGGACTACCTGCAGAACCCGAAGGGGCAGGTCTTTCTCGTCACGGTCTTATCCTGCCTCCCTGGCTAACTCTCAAGCCCTCTGACAGTTGAGCCTGCAGTCTGTCTGGCATATCAGTCCAGTTCTGTTTCTCATTCAGCTCTACCCACAGTGGCCACCTCCTCAGTGCGTCTCAGGCTACTGGCTTGATCCCAAGGCCTGATACCTCTTGGATGCCACACAGGGCCCTACAAGACTGTCCCCTCAGGCTATTGGGGAAGGTAGGGACCTTTAGAGGGCCTGGGAACTTTCCACCCTCTGCAATAAGATATCACTAGGTGCTGTGACAAATAAACCCCAAAATGTCAGTGACTTGACACAATTCAAATGTGATATTCTTCTTTCACACCAAGTCCTGCGCTGGAGTGCCCCGGGGCATGTGGTGGCTCTGTTCCATGCAGTCATTCAGGGACCCAGGCTGAGACTACCAGCCTCAGCAAGAGGCTTCCAAAGTCACTCTGGGCATGACATAGACCAGGGAGGAGAGACAGAAGCAGCCCTTGTCACCTCACTGCCCTGAGAGAATGAAGCTGTAATGCTCTCAGGCATGCATCATGTATAATGAATCAACTTGTTTCGTATGCATTTAGGACAGCCCTAAGTATCTGTCATTCATGGGAGACTGAGAAAATAGTCACTCAAATCATTCTGGCAGCACTTAACTCTCTCAGAGAAAAGCTGGTTTAGAAAAATGGCAAGGTGGTTTTTAAGCACCAGGTCTAGAAGTGGTAAATATTACTTCTACCCTCTTCCATCAGCCAGAACTCAGTCACATGGTCCAACACAGATGTAGGGGCCGCTGGGAAATGTAGTCCTTGGCATGGCAGCTGCTTTCGGGCCTCATCTTCACAATGCAAGGGGAGCATGACTCTTCGAGGAGCTAGCCATCCCTGTTCAGCATACAGGCCGTGCACAGGGAGAGTGCCTATTGACTTACAGAGCCATTGGCGTAACTGATGCTGATTGGTGAAGAGAACATCCTTCTTCCCCATCCCCTTGGGCCCCAGCAAGGAAATGTGCATTACAGGCTGGGACATACCTCTGAGATATTCCTGAAGGATTTGAAAGACAGAAGTCCAGATGTGGGTTGTGCCCTTACTGGCTGTGTGATTTTAGGCAAGTGTCTTACCATCTCTGAGCCATCTGTAAAATGAACAGGATAATCTCTCTGACCTCAGAGGGAGTTTAGTATGGAAATTGCTATACATAGACGTTCATTATTATCACCCTGGTTATTAGCTGCACTAGCTGGAGAGGAGGGGCTGGACAGATAAAGCTAAGAGGCGTTTGGAAGCCAGGCTATGGAGGACCTTGAATGCCAAGTGGAACCGGCAGTTGGTTAAAGACTGGTCAAGAGCATGTGAAAGAGATCTTTGAGTGTGAACTTGGTTGTGCTCACAAAATGGTAATGAGACCAAGGTCATGAGCACACTGCTGCTCGAATCCCTCTTCCCCTGGCCTTCAGCCTGAGTCCCGGGCTCAGCCACAGCTGACCTGACTGCCTGCCATAGCCAGTCTCTCTGCTGGCTGTGGAGGCTGACTGAGAGAGTGAAGATGTCCAGGATATCTCATCTGGGGAAGGTGGGCCGGACAGTGCCCTTCTTCCTAGAAGATATGGAGGTCCTCAGGTCAGCTCAATGCTGATGGCACAGTACCCAGGGCCATCCCAGCAGATAGGGCCTTGAGCACCCACCAGCCACAGGTCATATGTTAATGCCCATGTGGGTCACTCTGCCTTCCATGGAGGGGCTGGTGTCCACTGCAATCCAGAAAGCATAGCTTGCTGGGCTCCCAGCGGGGCTGACAGCAGTGCCCCGGGAGAGAAGTACAGTGGCCTCTGAGGTCCCTGTCACCCCCTAACCCTTGCCAGCTCCTGAACAGGCCAAGAACTGTGTAGGCACATCTCAGAAAGAAACTCCAGTCTTTCTCCAAGCCTCCTTTGGGGTGCCCGGAGGTGGGCCTTCAGCTGGGAGGTCAGAAAACCTGTGTCCCCACTCTCCAGGTGAGGCTCTCATGAGAGTCACTCTGCTGCAGCCACTCCGTGTCCCACTCTGGGCATGGAAAAGTGTATGACAAGACCTGTCACTCACAAACACACCCAAATAGGCTTGATGCCAAAGAGGGAGCCAGGCTCTGTCTTGTGTCCCACCTTGCCCGGGTCCCCCAAGGCCACCTAGGCTGTGGGCTGTCAACGTGAAGCCTGCAGACTGTGTTTTGGAGGATGGGCATCAGTAACCTTTCTGTAGGGATTGCATCACCAGCCAGTGCCCTGAGCTCGGCTGCTGGCACTGGGTCCTGCTGAGCACCCTGGGAGGCAGGAAGCCAGGCGCTTCGCTGCGAACCACAGCAGCCTGAGCTGCAGGGGGAGCTCAGGGCAGATGACCTTGGGCCTGGCCTCTCCTCTCAGCCTGGCAATTCTCAGCAGCTTGATGGGGAGAGGTCCAGAAAGGACCACTGCCTCTTAGTTAACAGACATGAGTGTTTGCAGAGGGTATCAGCCAGGGTGCTGGGAGAGGCACATGGCATATTCAAACAGGGTCACTGGGGGAAGTGGAAAGAGAGTATGTATCAAGGTGTGGACAGGGTTAGGGCAGCCAACAAAGGATGGGTGCAGGTCTCGGGGCTGGCAGTAGTGGCAGCCATCAGCACCCCTAGCCTAAAGGAGCCAGCACCAGAGCAGCTAGTAGCACCCAGAGAGTAGGATGGGAGGCACATGGTCAACCCAAGTCACCCAGCAAGGACTTCACTCTCCTCCCACCCTCAATTCCCTGTCAGGACCTCCCACTGGTCAAACCCTCCTGGAATCTGAGGGCAGGGGCACCCAGGTGATGCAGGCTGCAAAGGTCAGCCCTCAGGAGCTCACAGCAGAGTAGAGAAGGGTGGGCTGAGGACCTAGGGGCACTGAAGAGGCTCAGAGCCAGGCGCAGTGCTCACATGCCAGGCACTGTGACTCACGCCTATAATCTCAGCACTTCGGGAGGCTGAGGCAGGTGGATTACCTGAAGACAGGAGTTTGAGACCTGCCTGGCCAATATGATGAAACCCCATCTCTACTAAAAACACAAAAACTTAGCTGGGCATGGTGGCAAGCACCTGTAATCCCAAATACTTGGGAGGCTGAGGCAGGAGAATCTCTTGAACCCAGAAGGCAGAGTGCAGTGAGCCAAGATCATGCCACTGCACTGTAGCCTGGGCAACAAGAGTGAAATTCCATCTCAAGAAAAAAACAGAAAAGAAAGAGGCTCAGGATGCTGACCATTTCAGATTGGCAACTGCAAGGGTGGTCCCAGGACATGTCCCCAAATAGTCCCCCGTTAAGTGATTGTTCCCAGAAGGAAGTCAGAAGCTTTTTTGAGTGAGTTACCCATTTTTTGAGTGAGTTACTTTGGTACTGCCAGGAAGGAGAGAGGGGGACTTCCTTCAGCCCTCATCCGTTAGCTACTGCACAGCCAGGCAAGAAAGACCTTCCCGTGCCACATGTGTACTCAATACAGCCAAATACATATTTGCACTAAAAGTTGATGTGCAAAAACTCATTCATTTCACGTCTCATTTGTCAAGAGACATTTTGGTATTTGTGCTTAAAAATAAACATGGACTGGATTAGCAGAACAGAGCAGGCTCAGGAGGCCGGGCCCCGTCTTAGCCGTGTTCGTAAATCTGGCTCCTAATTAATCTGAACGCTGACCCATTTTTCGTGAACACTTTGTTGCTGGTTGCCATTTCTAGAAAAGAGAGAGAGAGAGACCAAACAGAGTATCTTCCAGACAAACACTTCTGAATGGAAAAGGCACTGCAGTGAAGTCTAGCGCGGCCTCAAAAGAATCCAGTTCGCGACTGAATGGCTGGCCAGAGGTTCCCCTCCGCAGGGACCTCAGGATCAGAGCGGTGGCGTGTGAACCTCTAATTAGCCTCAGGGCTCTGGCTCCAAGGGAAGGCAGCACGGCCCCCACAGAGAGCTGGCTGGATGTGGCAAGCTGCCGCTGGGTGCCCACACGGAGAACTGGCTCTCAATATTTCAATTAATAATGAGAGAAAGATAGCCAAGGCCATAGGTTTGACAGCTGTAGAGAGGCTGTGGCTGCTGGGAGCCGGCAAGGGGAAACATCCTTGGACATCGCCATGGCAACCGTAAACTGTGACCAAAGGGGGTGGTGGGCCAGGTAGAGATGGTCACTACATCTCAACCCATGCCCTGGTGATGATAGAGCTGAAGGGATGGCACCCACGTGACCCTGGAGAATCGCGATGCAGCAGAGTCACCAGCAGAACCCCGACCTGTGTTCCCTGAGCAGGCCATGGAGGCAGCCGCCTGGTCTTCCCATCTCCCCAGACCCACGAGGACCCAAAGGCCCTCGCCTTAAATGAATAATCCATTCTTCCTCCAAGTTCTGATGTGACATGAGAATTATAATTAAGAAGAAAATATATCTGGCAAGAAATGTCCCAGAGAAGAGAGGGTGAGGCTTTTTGAGCATCCTGAAAGAAAATTAAAGGATTTCATAAAGGAAATAGCTAAACCTCACAGCTGGCAAGCGATGCCTGCATCATCCCTGACAGCAGCAATCTGACACCATTATCCCGACATGGCATCCTCTCCCCCAGCAGCCAGTCACTGGGAGCCTGCTGGGCCCAGCCCCACACTTGCCATGAGGGGGAACCAAGGGTGGCAGCATGGATCCAACCTTAGAGGAGCCAGGGCACCCAGGCAATTCCAGGACAAAGCAGTCTGTGCTGTGCCAGCACTAATCCAGCTGGGGCAATCAAGAGAGGCTTCCTGTAGGTGGTGTGTGACTTCCTGCTTGAAAAAAGCACCTAGGGCTGAAGTCCTCCCACCTTAGGTCAGACCTGGGAAAGCTTTCAAATGCCCTCCCTCTCCTCCCAACGATGGAGAAAGTCACACCAAATGGAATGGCCTTTGTATATCAGTCAGCTCACTGGGCAATCGTCCTCTCAGCATCAGCAAGATGCTAAATTCAGGATAAAACAGCTGCTCTTGGATTATAATAATGATAAATAATAACATTTGCGTTTTACTGAGCACTTATTATGTGCCACTCTCGCCTCTCACCGGCTTTCCTCCTTCCTGCAGTTCTCCCTAATGCCTCCAGCCTCAGCCCATCCCCCAGAAGATACAGCCTCTCTTTTCTCATGGCCAAAGCCCAGACTCTCTCCCCAGCTGGAGTGGCAGAAAAGAGCTGGGAGCCAGCCTTGCTAAATGTCACTGGGAGCCAAACCCCCAACAAGGAACCGCTCATTAAACACGCCAGGTGCATATCCTTAAAGCTCTGAATATTAAGGATTCCCCAAGCATCCATGAGGATAAACGAGGTCAAGTGCTTTTGTAATATGATATTGATTAGTTCTGCTCTGTGTAGACAGAGCAAGGCCTTGGCTGTGGTCTAAGCCCCTGAGCTTTCTGGGAGAGGCCAGCATGGTTTTAAGACATTTTTGCAGCATAGGAGAAAAATAAAAGCATGATCTTTTTTATTCCCCTGTGCTTTGCTGACTATCACCAGGCATCTCTTGGAAACGTGTATCCAGAGCAGTGAGAAGTTTCACTTTGCCTTACGTAAGGGCTGCAGGGAAGTTTGAGATGGGAAGACAACAGGCTCAGCCCCATAACTCCTGATTCCTGCCTATACCTGATGAAGGATGACATACCTCCTTCCCCAGAGTGGTGCTTCTGGGGAAATTAGCCTGCTTGTCAGTGACTCTGGTGCTCTCAGGGAAGATGTGCTCTAAATACCAAGATGCAGGATCCAATCTGGCCTCCTGGGGGTTAGGGTGTAGCTGCTGTTGAGCAGCCAGCGGTGGAGGTGGCTAGGGGGGCTGCTTGCAGATAGCAGCACCCCCAGTGGCTGCAAAGTGTGTGCATAGCCCAGCCCCTTCTGCCTGCATCCTTCACAGGGCACCCCTTGAGAGACAGACCTGGTGCGAAGCCTGTCCCTGCCAGCGGTCCTGTTTCTGGAAGTTATTGGTTGTTCTGTTCTGTTGTTACTGCTCTCCAGGTTGAAATATCAAAGCTACTTTGGACTGGCTTCAGTTGGCTCTGGCTTTTTCAGTTTGAGAGGAATGTTGAGGGGTCCTGGGGTTGGCATGACATCAGGAGCCAAAGGGGACATTTCAGAAGCTTTTCCCCCCACCCCACCCACCCACCTACTCTCCCACACCCCTAGGCCCTGTTTGGTCCAGCTCAGAAGTAACCAGCTTCCCAGAAGGGCTGCTGAGAGGGACAGGGCACCCCTAGGAGTCCCAGCTGAGCATCCAATGCCCGTTAGAGACTGAGAACAGGAAAACGACGTAGGCAGGTCAGCGCTCCCCAGAGCTGCCAACGCTGGCGGGAGAACCGAAGCGTCACCCAAGGGAGGCTGAGTGTGGTTCTGGAGGAGGTTACCCTCACCACCACTTCCAACCATTGCATTCTCTCCTGACATTTCAAATGTTCCTCACTGTTCAGCTGGCTGGCTCAGAGGTAAGCCAGGGTTTGAATACCAACAAATTTGCCCCATTTCTGGGCCTTTACAGGGCTCTGGCCCTGCAGAAGTCACATTGTGGGCTTCTCCCTCTCACCCTTCAGACCCTAAGTATTATACTTCCGTTTTCCGGGTATATCCAACCACTTGATTGGAATCCTGAGACCATCACTTCTCACTCCCCGTATGCGAGTTCCGTCCGTTACCATCGACACGACACCAATTCCCATGCCAGAGAGCAGTTGGCAGGATCGGGGGATAATCCATGGAAAGATGCTAGCTTAGCACAGGGCCTGGCACCTAGAATACGTTCAATGGATGCTGGCTTTGGTAACCAGCGTTATTCATGGGAATGGCGTTAACCATCCAGATTGCTTACTAAGCTGGACGGATGCTCTGATCGTGAGACCGCCTTCCCTCCTGCACATGCCTTGAGCATGATGGAGCTAATGGTGATTGTATTCATCCATTCTGCATTGCTATCAGGGAATACCTGAGGCTGGTAATTTACAGAGGAAAGAGGTTTATTTGGCTCCCAGTTCTGCAGGCTGTACAAGCAAGGCACCGGCATCTACTTGGCTTCTGGTGAGGCTTCAGGAGCTTTTACTCAAGGCAGGGGAGTAGGTGTGTCACATGGTAGGAGAGGAAGCAAGAGAGAGAGGGAGAAAGTGCCAGGCTCTTTAAACAGTCAGCTCTCATGGGAGCTAATGGAGTAGGAATTCACCCATTACCTCCTTACCAGGTCATTTGTGGGAGATCCACTCCCATGACCCAGTTACCTCCCACCAGGCCCCACCTCCTGGGGATCACCTTTTAACACAAGATTGGAGGGGACAAACATGCACACCGTCTCAGTGATGGGGCTGATGGAGCTCAGGAACAGAAAGGGCCATGAGACTGAAATGGCTCAAAGAGTTGCTATTTTTGTACATTCTCTGGCTGTGTCATTTGGAGGGGGGAAGGTAGAAAAATGGGGATGGTGCCATGTCTTCATCCTAGCCTGGCTGGGACTGTTTGCCATGAGTCAGGAGCTCCTTGGTGAACAAGGACAGCTTCATCTTGGTTTCGCATGGCCTGGCTGTGCCAACTGGGCTCCTGAGGAAAGCTGCATTGTGTCATGCCTGGTCTTGCTTCTTTGTCATATAGGCCTCTGCCAGTAAGGGGGGCATTGTGACGGGAAGGGGTAAGGCCTTTTAGCTGGCAAGGAAGAGCTGAGAGGAGAGCCTCGTGTTTGGAGCACTGGACAGCTGTGTCTCCATGGGAGAAGCCAGGAGAAGGTAGAAAGCTGTCTCACCATGTCATATAGCCAGAGAGACTCCTGGGGTATGTCTAGGCTGAGAGGAAGTGCCCAGAGTCCCTGTCACTGGGGCCTTTACAGAGATAAAGTGAGAGAGAGAGGGAGCACTGCCTGTGTCAGGGAGTGCCCCACAGAGATGGGCCTGTGGGGTGATGGGGCTCAGGCCACCGTTACAGGCTCAGGATGTGTACTGCTTCTACGTGTGTTCCTGCATTTTGCTTTTCGTGTTCACACCCACCCATCTTCCCTTGCTGTGGCTCACTGTGCCCAATGATTGCCAATAAAGGTGCCACTTGGCACCCAGGCTGTGAGAAGAATGCAGGACAGAGATGCCACCTCCGGGATGTGCTGGGAGTGCGAGCAGGCTGCAGGCCAGGCCAGGAAGCCAGGACCACTCCTGCCTGGCTCCACCCCTCACGCACATGTGAGTCTGCCTCCCACCCAGCACAGACAGCTCACTGCAGACTCTACCTGCTGGAGGCCCACCCACTTGTAATTGGGTAGATCTAGAGACGGAGAGCCCTCCCTCTGCTGACCCTGGCCTGCTGCCCATCAGCTGCCCTCAGGGAGGAATGCACAGTTTTCTTTAAGCCAGGAAAGCCCAGCTGCAATGTCAGTCCCCTTACAGTGACTTTTATTACAATTGATTCTCATACAAATGCCGCTTGGCCCAGGGAAGGATCTTTAATAAACTCGTAGAAGAGGGAGCTGACATCACATCAGGCTTGGTCTGAGTGGGAGTGGGGGTTCCTAGTCCACTGTATCTGGTCTGGCCCAGCCAAGGGGCAGGGGGCTATCCAGAGCATCAGGCAGATGTAGTCCCTACCCCAGGGAGGAGCTCGTGGTCGAGTTATGCTGATCATGCAGGAGGAAGAACTCAAGGCTCAGCTGAGGCACAAGAAGGACTCAGAAATAATGGGCTGCCAGCATGGACTAGTAGTTGGGAAGAACTCAGAAAGGTGGAGCCTGGGTGCTCTGGTAGCTGGGTGAAGGCTTTCTGACCCTACAGACAAAGGAGTTTCTTTCATTCTGAGCACCCAAATATGTCTTGCTGCTGCCTCAGGGCTTCCAGCAGTTTCTTCCCTGTCCTGCAGTCAACACCTGGCTGAGTGCCCCATCCAGAATGATGCCCTAGAGAGCAGGCCTGGTTCATTCTCACTGCTGTCTCCCTACTATCGTATATTCATTGGACCTGGTACTAGTTCATTCATTCATTCAGCCACTCATCCAGCAAATGTCCATGGAGCATTTTTTTATGTGCAGGAACTTTTCCAGTCACTGAGGGCGCAATGTGATTAAGACTAATGAGGTCCTGAGAAAGTGACAGAGGGAGAGACAGACATTGACCAAATAGTCACATAGCAAGTGGAAATTAGCAACCACAGCTGGTACCCTAAAGGAGAGGCCCATGGGCTATGGAAGCTAGAATAGAGAGATTTGACCAGTCAGGGAAGGGTCCCCAAGAAAGTGACACTGGAGCCACAATCAGGAAGACAGTTAAGAGTTAGCCAGGTAAAAAGAGAGGGTAGAGCTTTCCAGGAAGAGGGAATCGCATGTGCAAACATCCTGTGGCAAAAGGAATCTAGGGAAATGCAAAGGCCTGGCAAAAGCTTACTGTGGTAGGTGCAGAGAAAGCAAGAAGGGGAAGCAAAGGGAAAATTAAGTCAAGAGGAGTTTACTGGTCAAACAGGGTCGAACTGTAAGTCCTTTTAAATAGACCAGGAAGCTTTAACTTTATCCTAAGGGCAGTGGGATGGGAAGCAACTTGGGATTTGAGTGGCTAGGGCATGATGCTTTCAGAAATGGTCATTCTAGTTACCATGTGGAGATCGGAGAGGTGGGATGAACTCAGTGGATGGAGGAGACCACTTTGGAGGCAGTGATCCAGTCAAGAGATGATGGGGCTTGGACTCATTGGATGGATGGGTTGATGGATGTCTGGATGGGTGCTAGGGTGAATGGATGGAAAAAACAAGTAGCTGGTGGGTGAGTGGAGGGAAGGATGTATGAATGGATGGGGGATGGGTGGGAGGAAGGATGAAAAGATGGGTAGATGATGAAAGAATGAATGGATGGGCAGAAGAAAGAATGAGAGGATGAGTAGATGAATGGGAGAATTAATAGATGAGTGGAAGGAAGGATGAATGGATGGGCTAATAAATGGATGGGTAGAAGGAGAATGAGTGGATGGGTAGATGGGTAGATAGAAGGGAGAATAAGTGGGTGGGTAGAAGAATGATAAGTTGATGGGCAGATGGGTAGATGAATGGGAAAATGAATGGGTGGGTAGAAGGATGATGAGTGGATGAGTAGATGGGTGGATGAATGGGAGAATGAATGGGTGGGTAGAAGGATGGTGAGTGGATGGGTAGATGGGTGGATGGATGGGAGAATGAATGGGTGGGTAGAAGGATGGTGAGTGGATGGGTAGATGGGTGGATGGATGGGAGAATGAATGGGTGGGTAGAAGGATGATGAGTGGATGGGTAGATGGGTGGATGGATGGGAGAATGAATGGGTGGATGGATGGGAGAATGAATGGGTGGGTAGAAGGATGGTGAGTGGATGGGTAGATGGGTGGATGGATGGGAGAATGAATGGGTGGGTAGAAGGATGGTGAGTGGATGGGTAGATGGGTAGGTAGAAGGGAGAATGAATGGGTGGGTAAAAGGATGATGAGTGGATAGGTAGATGGGTGGATGAATGGGAGAATGAATGGGTGGGTAGAAGGATGATGAATGGACGGGTAGATGGGTGGGTGGATGGGAGAATGAATGGGTGGGTAGAAGGATGATGAGTGGATGGGTAGATGAATGGGAGAATGAATGGGTGGGTAGAAGGATGATAAGCGAATGGATAGATGGGTCGGTGGATGGGAGAATGAATGAGTGGGTAGAAGGATGATGAGTGGATGGGTAGATGGGTGGGTGGATGGGAGAATGAATGGACAGATGGATGGAAAGATAGATGAGTGGATTGAGAATGGGCAGAAAAATAAATAGCTGGGCCACAAGAAAGAAGGAGATGTGAGTAGGTGGACAGGTGAATGGAGAGTAGAAAGAAGGAGAAATAGATAAGTAGGCAAAACGTGGATTAAAGATGGGTTGATTTGGGATACAAGTTGAGCCTTGCAGGATGGGTGGGATTGGGGTTGCAGGTATACCTAAGGTTGGAGTTTCCAGCAACTGAACACTGCACACTCAAGCCATGTCTTCCAGGAAGGAGGCCATAGGAAAAAAGGCTCCAGGTGGTGGTAGGGCCCAGAACTCCATGCCATTCCATGCTTCTGCCTGCAGTCTCTAGGCCACTGAACATAGACAGAAGGGATGGGCAGAGCGAGTGGACACAGCCAACCCCAACCTGCTTCCAGCTCCCCTAACTCCTCAGCCTCCGGGGACGGGAGCAGCGGATCTCCTCCCTCTACTGGGCACTGGGTACTTTGGTGAATGCAGCCTGGCCCAGATTTGCTGATTCTTGTCCACGTACAAATTAACGTGTTTTTCAGGCATTTAAAAAACCCCATCTCCAGGTGGGCAGATGAATAACTGTATTCACAGTAAAGACTAATGTAACGAAAATACACAAGGCAATAATTCATAATACGTTCTATTCTACAGAGTCGTATTTTAATGCGTGACATATCCCGGGCAGCTCCTTTGTGCTAATTTCATTTAATGAGCACATGTTATAGAATTTTCAGAGCACTATCCCTGGGCAATTAAAATATGTTAACCTTTTCGGTTAAATTGTGTTTCTAAAGAAAAGTCCTCACTGTGAAACAGAAAGAACTATCCAGTGTCACTGAGGCGGCACCCAAAGGCGGGCTGTAATGGGAAAGAATGGATGTTACGTCCTGTGTGTGCTGGCGGGAGGGACCTGCAGCCTCCTCCCCGACCTCGGGCCCTGTTCCACCATCCCTGCCTTTGCATGGCCAGGCCCAGTTCCAGTGCACAGGACAAGGGGCTGAAGCCTGAACCTGCACAGTGAGCAGCCTTCTTAAGCAGGCATTAATTGACTACCCACTATTTGCCTGACCCAGAAGATCCAAGACACACCCTGCCTCCAAGGGCGGGAAGACAGTAGTGGGGAGGTGAGATACCCCCACACAACTGGGGTTTAAATGGCGCTAGTAGAGGGGACTTCAAGGAGGGGCAGGCTCCACTCATTCAAAATACGGACAGGTTCCCCCAGCTCTGCCATCTGCGTAATGGACACACCAGCGCTCTAGCATTCACAGGTCCCAGAGTTTTAGCTCTGGAAGGGGCTCTTAGAGAGCCTAGGGTGAGTGATTCCCAAACTGTGCCCAAGAGCACTCTGGGCTGGTCACGGTAGCTCAGGCCTGCAATCCCAGTACTTTGGGAGGCCAGGGCAGGTTGATCACCTGAGGTCAGGAGTTCAAGACTAGCCTGGCCAACATGGAGAAACCCCATCTCTACTAAAAATACAAAAATTAGCTGGGCATGGTGGCACATGCCTGTAATCCCAGCTACTTGGGAGGCTGAAGCAGGAGAATTGCTTGAACCTAGGAGTGCTCTTTTCAAATGCAGATCACAAATTCCTCTTGCTCCTCAAGTTCCCAGGAGTCCCTGTCTCAGGTTGAAGACCTAACTCTTCTCACCTGGCTACGCCCTCTCCCAGCGCCCTAGTCTGCCCCACAGTGCCATCATGCATCCACCCTGCCGACCCTGGGGACCTCCCATTCACTCATCTTCATCCTCCTGAGACCCTGGGTCTTCTTCAGACATCCGACCCTCCCTGACCCAGTCTTGAGGTTCCCTTTGTCCTACGGCTCCAAGGCAAGCTCCATTTTTTCAGGGCTGTATGTGGATGGCCAGAGCATGTTACCATCTGACTCCTGTCCCCTGCTATAAGGTGTGCCCTAGAGAGTGGACATCATAGCTGACTCAACTGTATATGTCCTCATCAGCCAGCACGCTGCTCATACCCTGAGAAGCTCACAAAACGTATGTTGAATGAATGAATGAAAGTCTTTCTTAGACATCCCAGGAACAGACTGAGCAAAGGCCTGGAGGCAGGAGAGCCTGGGAGCAGGCAGCCCCCAGGGCAGGAGCCCTGTTTACCTGGAGCTCAAGGCCCTCAAAAGAGTGTGAAGACAGGCAAGGCGGCACTGGCCACTGGGTAAAGAAGCTCCCAGTTGGCTAAGGAACCTAGACTCATTTATAGGTACTAAGGAGTCACTGGAGGTAATTTTCTACCACCTACCTACTGTGTGACCTTAGGCAAGTCACTCAACCTCTCTGGACCTCACCTATGAATGGGGAAAGTGGCTTTTACCTCCTAAGGCCACTTAGAGGGATAAAGGGGAAAATTGTTTTGCAGGGGCGGAGTGCAGCTGCTGGTGCTAAGAACTGCATGCCGGTTAGCAGCCCACAGCCTCGAAGATTAGCAATCCAGATGGGGCAAGGGGTCCCCCAAGTGAGGAATGGGTTCCCCACTGAGGGAGGCAGTCTCACCATCCCCGCCTGGGGAGCCCCCCGGTGCCCACTGTGATGAGGTCCACCTGTGGCGCCCTCTGACAGCAGCTGCTGGACCTCAGAGAAAAGGCTGGTTTGCCATTCACAGTAAGTGACATCATTAAAGGGCCTTTGAGGCAAGATGTTATTTCAAAAGAGAAATGAAACTGGAGAGGAGGTGACGACAAAGTTGGCCACATTAAAAAGCTGCCATGAATATTAACATTCAGGGAAAAATCTCATCCCCATTCTCCTTCCCTTGCAAGTGGCCGGGGGCCGGGGTCGGGCTGAGGCATTTGGGGAAAGGAGAGTTCTGGCTCTTTAGGCCTAAAGCTGCTGGGTTCTCTCTGCTTGACTGGCCTGGTCCCTGCCATCCACACCCCACTGGAGGTGTGAGCCCCCGCCCCGC
Source organism: Aotus nancymaae (assembly GCF_030222135.1). Lineage (NCBI taxonomy): Eukaryota > Metazoa > Chordata > Mammalia > Primates > Aotidae > Aotus > Aotus nancymaae. Next base: position 22,550,894 of record NW_026988441.1, on the reverse strand, counting down.
TGTTTATCTCAGTGTGGCCTTTTTTGGGTTGCCAGATTCAGCAAATAAAAATATAGGACCCCCGTTAAATTTGAATTGCAGATAAACCACCAGTACCATCTGAATATAAGTATGTTCCATGCAATATTTGGGACATACTTGGACTGAAAAGTATCCATTGTTTTTCTGTAATTCAAATTCAATGGGTGTTTTGTTTCTTATGGCAATCCCAGGCCTTGGGCAAATCACTTCACCTCCCTGGACCTCAGTTTCCCCAACTATAAAATAGGGGTGAAAGTAACTCCTGCCGTCACAAGGATTAAATTTAATATAGATCACATACTTGGTCCTGATCACTGGCAACCTTTGCCTCATTACCCTAAAGGTGCTGAGTTCTGTCTGCCTGACTGGTCTGCTCTCTGCTGGAGGTCCTCAGTTGCAACACCAGGCGATTGCCATGTCCTGGCTGCCGGTGGGGCTGCCTGCTGGGAGCTGAGGAGAGAGGGAGGCTCTAGGCCAGCTCTCTGGTGCATGGGCTTCCCCCATGACTAGAGAGCTAGGATGTGTGAGGAAGGCACTTATGGGGTAGCGAAAGAGAGGAAGGCAGAGGCAAGGGGCACCTGAACAAACAGCATGGACATTTGTGCCAAGCCCTCTGTGTCTGGGTGCTCAGGGAGGGCTGCCTGGAGGAGGCGGCATCTAGACAAAGGAAAAGTAGCAGGTAGTCGTTCTGTGGAGTCAGCCTGGAGATGCTTGCAGGGAACCAGAGCACACGGCTGCAGCAGGGAAGTGGCCAGAGTAAAGTGCGGGGATGGGAGATTATGGAGAAACCCCAACTGTGGCACCCAGGCAGTGGCTCCTTCTCCTGTGGGCAGAGGGCAGTTATCAAAGGTTCTGCACCTCAGGAAGAGTGTCCAGGTGCGTCCGAAGGACAGAGTGGGGCACAAGTGGTGAAGAAGGCAGGAGAATGCTTTAGAGGCCGCTGCTGTCACTGGGCATGATGGAGGCCTGAACTCAGGCTGTGGCAGGAGAGAGAGGGCACAGCAGGGAACAGCAAAAACAGGCAGGGGACGGGCAGTCTGGCCCCATTTACCCAGGAGTGCTCAGGCTCCTTCCACGGCCTGGACACGGAGGCTGCCATCTGGGCATCATCCCCAGGGGATCTGATGTCACCCCCCAGGAGGACAGCTTGTCTGCAAACCCAGGAGCTGATTGTCCAGGGCCTGGGCGCGAGGGACAGGGCAGGAGGATGGGCACACATCTCGTCTGCTCTGGCAGGTCCGCACCCCACACTCTACTTTTCTTCAGAATATCTTGATTTCCTTTAAAGCCCAGCTGCATCAGTAGCCCCTCACTTCTGCCCAGTTACAGAACACATTCATTTCATGGCAGAAACTATTTCTACCCAAACTCTATGAATGCTCACTTATTCCTTGCTGACTCCCTTTGAATAAATATCTGTGAAGAGTCTTTCATTAAAATGTCAACAAGGGAGGCAGCCTCCTTGCAAGGTGGCAGGTTCTTACCCTGCAGCAGGCTGGGCCAGTGGTGCGACCAGGGGAAAGCAGGGAGCCAGGCTCGCAGCAGGACCTGGGAGATCCTGCCAGATGCTCCCAGGGTGGGGAAGCTCAGGGGCCCCATCGGAAACTGGGAATGTGGGAGCTAGGAGAGCCAGCCCCCTCCACATGAATGAACAGGTGTGCCTGGCCACACAACTGGGTAAAGACAGAGATAGGACGCAAGCCAGGCCTCTTGGGTCCTTCGCCAGGGCGGGCACGTAGAGTGCGAATTTAGGCACCCAGGAAGGACCAGTTTGGCTGAGCAAAAGGGGCCCAATCACGCAGGTGGCGGGAGCAGGACTGGCAGCTCACCCTGGGCCCAGGCTAGGGGCTAACAGGGATGAATGAGGGGAAGGATTTCTGCTGGGAAGAGCAGTCAGCCCTGTGCCCACCCCAGCATCCTGTAGCTTGGTGGAAAAGCAGGCCCGGGGTTACTGGTTCTGGGGCCTTTCTAGGAAATACCTGAGTCTCTGCTTTTACACAGAAGTCTCCCAACTTTTTACATGCCGGATTATAATTTACAATTTGTAAGACTGTGTGCACCAAACTAGACCCTTCTGCAAAGCAGACATAGCCCTCAGGTTGCCACTTTATTCCTTTACTTGTCCCTGGGCTCTGCAGAAGACAGCGTTTTGTAACCAGGAAATCAGGGAGTGGGGCAGGTAGGGAAATAGAGTAGAAGAGTGAAAGGCCATTTGCTAGGGGAGCCCCGACGCTGCCCCCAGTGCTGCCCCTGTGCTGCCCCAGGAAAGCCTGACGCTTCCCCCAATGCTGCTCCCACACTGCCCTAGGAGAGACCCAATACTGCCCCAAGACACCCCTGATGCCGGCCCCAATCCTGCCCCATGAGACCCCCAAGACTGCCCCAATCCTGCCCCAGGAGACCCCCGATGCTGCCCCAATGCTGCCCCAGGAGACCCCCGACACTGCCCCAGTGCTTCCCAGGAGACCCCTGACGCTGGCCCAGTGCTGCCCCAGGAAACCCCTGACGCTGCCCCAATGCTGCCTAAGAGACCCCCTACGCTGCCCCAATACTGCCCAGGAGACCCCCGACGCTGCCCTAGTGCTTCCCAGGAGACCCCGGATGCTGGCCCAGTGCTGCCCCAGGAAACCCCCGACGCTACCCCAATGCTGCCCAAGAGACCCCCGACACTGCCCCAATACTGCCCAGGAGACCCCCGACGCTGCCCCAGTGCTTCCTAGGAGACCCCTGACGCTGGCCCAGTGCTGCCCCAGGAAACCCCCAACGCTGCCACAATGCTGCCCAAGAGACCCCCAACGCTGCCCCAATACTGCCCAGGAGACCCCCAACGCTGCCCCAATGCTGCCCAGGAGACCCCTGACGCTGCCCCAGTGCTGCCCAGGAGACCCCCAACACTGCCCCAATCCTGCCCCAGGAGACCCCCGACGCTGCCCCAATGCTGCCCAGGAGACCCCCGACGCTGCCCCAATGCTGCCCAGGAGACCCCTAACGCTGCCCCAATGCTGCCCCATGAGACCCCCGATGCTGCCCCAATGCTGCCCAGGAGACCCCTGGTGCTGCCCCAATGCTGCCCAGAAGACCCCTAATGCTGCCCCAATCCTGCCCAGGAGACCCCCAATGCTACCCCAATGCTGCCCAGGAGACCCCTGGTGCTGCCCCAATGCTGCCCAGGAGACCCCTGACGCTGGCCCAATGCTTCCCAGGAGACCCCCGATGCTGCCCCAATGCTGCCCAGGAGACTCCTGGTGCTGCCCTAATGCTGGCCCTGACCCTGGCTTTGGCATCTGGACCATGTATGTCTCCCCACAGGGAAAAGGATGGGGTTTGGTCTCCCCACAGGGGTTTGACTGGTAGCCAGGACAGCTACTAGAGCCCTCTCCTGCTGTCATTCCACAAGCCCCTGCAAACCCAGAAGACACTCGTTGTACCCTGGCCCCAGGAAGCTCGGAAACAGCGCCTCCTCCTTCAGCTGGGGTGTGGCCTTCTGCAGCACTCCTGAGCGGGTCCCAGGGCAGGTGATGGGGAATAGGGAAGAGCAGGTCTGCTCCTAGCTGCCCCAGGCAGATAGGCCAGTGTCCCCATGGCTAAATGGATGCTCAAGTCCAGCCCATCAAGGCCATTGTTGCCCCTTGAGGGCAGCTGTCTGGTTTCATTCTCAGACGACAGCAAAAGAGACTAGAAATAGACTTGAACATCAGAGCTGAGGGGCCCCCATCCAGGACCCTAGGCTTGGTTCTCTAACCTTTCCAGCCAAGAAGCTCTTGCTCTGACTAAAGATCTGTTATAAGCCAGGCGTGGTGCTTCTCACCTATAATCCCAACACTTCGGGAGGCCAAGGGGGAAGGATCACTTGAGTTTAAGAGCAGCCAGGGCAACATAGCAAGATTCCATTACTACAAAAAAAATTTTAATTATCTGGACATGGTGGCCTGTGCCTGTAGTCCCAGCTACTCAGGACACTGAGGCAGGAGGATCACTTGAGCCTGGGAGTTGGAGGCTGCAGTGAGCTATGATTGCACCACTGTATACTCCAGCCTGAGTGACAGCATGAGACCTTGTCAATCAATCCATGTGCTATGACAGCACAAAATGCAGAACAGACTCCAGTGGCCTTGATCTGCTTGACACAGAGGAGGGGCCCGTTCTTGAGACCCCCGTGGTTGTCCTCGTGATAGAATATCCAAGCTTACTGTTGGAACGGCTTTGTCTTAAGATGTCAATGTCTCCCCTTGAACTAGCTCTTCTCTAGTGGCTGCCTGTACTCAACATGGGAATATTCTGTGCAATACTGGAGAGAGCACGTGAAAGACAGGAGAAGCATTACAGCATCAGCCTACAGAATGAGCCTCCACTTAGCCAGGCTGCAAGAGCCAGACCAGCCTGTTTTCTACTTTTTTTTTTTTTTTTTTTTTTGAGACAGAGTCTCATTCTGTCACCCAACCTGGAGTGCAGTGGCACAATCTCGGCTCACTGCAACCTTCGCCTCCCAGGTTCAAGCGATTCTCCTGCCTCAGCCTCCCAAGTAGCTGGGACTACAGGCATGCACCACCATCCTAGGCTAAATTTTTGTATTTTTAGTAGAGACTGGGTTTCACTATGCTGGTCAAGCTGGTCTCAAACTCCTGACCTGAAATGATCTGCCCGCTTCAGCCTTCCAAAGTACTGGGATTACAGGCGTGAGCCACCAAGCCCGGCCTGTTGCCATTTTTGTGTGTAGATCCAGGCCTCAAATGTGTCTTCATTTTACTTACTCTTCTCAACCCTCAAAACAAAACAAAACGAACAAACAAACAAACAAAAAACAGCACTGTTTGCAAACCCCTGACGCTAGCTGCAGCTCCCAGGCCACCAGAAGGTTTGCAGGGGCCGGGGAGCTGGCCAGGCCCAGAGGCTCCTCAGTCCTGGTGAAGAGAGCTGCAATTCTCTTCTAAGCCACAGCCATACTACAAGTGCCACAGACCACAGCAGGGGCCTGTATTTCCCCAAAGGCAGACCGGGAAGCCATCCATAATTCTAGAAACATGGGCAGTGGAGAGAGGGCAGTGGCTGCCCTGGGTAGCTGTGCAGGCTGGTAAGCTGGGAACCCCCCACTGTGGTCCCAAAGCCCACAGGGTAGCAGCAGCCCCCTCTGCACTCCATTCCATAGCACAGACCAGATACTCCATGCCTATGGAAGTCCCAGCCAATCTGGGGATGACCAGCCCTTCTCCCTACTCTCCAGGAAGCTAACTCACAGGTCTGGGCAGAGCTTGGGTCACAGAGGATAGACTGGAGGAACCTTCGCCTTTACTTTTATCACAAGGCATGAAATGGCCTGAGAGCTGCCATATTGCTTTCTGGCAGGGATTTGGAATTCTGCTTTTGTTTGATAAATGGAAATGAGGCATTTTCCAGACAGAAGCTGCTGGGCTGGCACCTTCAGTGTGCTTGTGGTGGGGTGGGGGGGCAGGGGAAGTGGAAATGCCTGTTGTGTTCGTGGAGGGTGTCTTTCAAATGGCTCCAGCATATCTTATGCTGCTCACTATCTGAATGATTAAAAATTAATATCTTAATTGATATCTTAATCTTGAGCCAAAGAAGCTTCGATTCCTTGAAGAAGAATGATCAGCAAAATGATGATACTTGCTTAATAGAAGGAATGAATCAGCTACTGTTCTATCGGAGGGCTTCCCTCACCTCTCAAGCAGCCTGATTCTACAGCTTAATCATGACAGATAAACTTCCACATGCTCCAAAGCTATTTCTGGTACTCCTTAGGAAAGGAGGGAATAGATAAAGAAACCATTAGCATCCAATCAATGCATCAGCCTGCATGCCAGCCAGCCCGCTCAGCACACAGCCCCCAGGAACGGTGTGGAATGTCTCCACACTGTGTTAAAAAAAAAAAAAAAAAAAAAAAAAAAAAAGGCTACAGGGATAGGAAAAAGATCCTACCTCAGCTGAGCCAAATGCACCCTCTGGGTCCTGCCTTGTAGGATCAATGTGGGCTAGGACCTGTCATTCTGGACAGCAATGGACAGCAGAGGCCAAGTGCTAGACAGTGGGAAAGACAGTGTGACCCAGGGCAACCTCCTTCACCTCTGTGCATCTTGTGTCACATTTGGAAAAGGAGGCGATGCCCAGGGAGGGGGTGGACACAGGGCTGCAAGACTTCTGAGTTCTGAACCATTGCTGATGTACAGACCCCACTGACTCAGGGCCAGCCTGGAAGCCAGTCTTCCTTGGTCTGCCCCGATTCATTTGGGAAACCTAGAATGTTTATATGTCTGATGAATCAGGTAGCAAAAGGTTGCAAATCCTAGGTCCTTCTTTAGCCAAAAATCCAGGGATGTCTCAGAATAAGTGGTTGAGGAATCCTGCACCGGCAACTGAGGTATTCAGGAATGTAGACAGTCCACACTACGGAGAGCTAGGAAAAGCAGAGTGGTGCCGTGGCCCACCTGGGAGCCACGTGGGGCAAGGGGAGCTCCCACCACGAGCCAAGGGAGGCAGTGAGGGATCAGACTACCTGACCTAGCAAACCGTGCTATTTCCACAGATATGCGCCACCCGTGGATCAGGAGATTCTCCCCATCTTGAGCCCATGCCACCAGGGCCTTGGGTCCCAAGCACTCCATTCAACTACAGACTGCCTAAGACTATTGAGTTTTGGGGGGAAGGGCAGCAGTCATCACTGCAGCGCCAGTCTGCTGTTTTTCCCCTCGGCCAGTGCTGGGGGGACCCAGGAGGAATTCTCCACAGTGCGGCACAGCGGCTGTGGCAGATCATGGTCAGACTGCCTTTTTAGGCTGGACGCTGACCCATCCCTCCTCACCAGGTGGGGCCTACTTGCAGGAATTTCAGCAACTACACCCAGGGGTATAGGGACAGAAGTCTGATCTCCCTGGAACTGAGCCGCTGTGGGGAGGAGCAGCAGCGGTCTCCACAGATCAGCAGACTTAGTCTTTCTCCTTGCTGGCTCTAAGAAATCTGGGGAGTCTGGACAAGTGGGATCCCTCCAGCATAGTGCACTCCCTCTGCCAAGAGGCAGCCAGAGTGCTTCATGAAGCGGTACCAGATGCCATGCCTGCTGACTGAGACCCCCCCACAACAGGGGTCGCCAGACACCTCATACAGGAGCGTTCTCGCTGGCATCCGGTTGGTGCCCCTCTGGGATATGGATCCCAGAGGAAGGAGCAGGCAGCCATCTTTGCTGTTCTGCATCCTCCACTGGTGACACCTCCAGGTGTGGGACGGACCCAGGTTAATAGGGTCTGGAGTGGACCCCCAGGAAACCACAGCAGCCCCACAGAAGCAGGGCCTGACAATTCAAAGAAAGACAAACAGAAAAAAGCAACTCCACAAAAAAGTTCCCACAACAAAAAGTCCCCACATAAAAAAAAAAAAGATCGAAGCTAGATAAACTCACAAAGATAAGAATCAATGAAAAAACACTGTAAACTCAGAAAGCCAGAGTGCCTCTTCTCCAAATGATCGCAACACCTCTCCAGTAAGAGCACAGAATTGGGCAGAGGCCAAGGTGCATGAATTGACAAAAGGAGGCTTCAGAATGTGGGTAATAACAAACTTGGCTACGCTAAAGGAGCATGTTCTAACCCAAGGCGAAGAAGCTAAGAAACATGATAAAACATTACAGGAGCTGTTAACCAGAGTAACCAGTTTAGGGAAGAATATAAATAACCTGATGGAGCTGAGAAACACAACACAAGAACTTCACAATACAATCACAAGTACCGAGAGCTGAATTGACCAAGCAGAGGAAATAATTTCAGAGCTTGAAGACTATCTCACTGAAATAAGACAGGCAGACCAGATTAAAGAAAAAAGGAATAAAAAGGAATCATCAAAACCTCCAAGGACTATGAGATTATGTAGAAAGACCAAACCTACAACTGTTTGGAGTACCTGAAAGAGACGGGGAGAACAGAAGCAACTTGGAAAACATACTTCATGATGTCACTCAGAACATCCCCAACCTAGCAAGACAGGCCAACATTCAAATTCAGGAAACCTGGAGAACCCCAGAAAGATACTCCATGAGACGATCAACCCTAAGACACATAATCATCAGACTCTCCAAAGTTAAAATGAGGGAAAAAATGTTAAAGGCAGCCAGAGAGATAGGCTAGATCACCTACAAAGGGAAGCCCATCATACTAATGGCAGACCTCTCAGCAGAAACCCTACAAGCCAGAAGAGATTGGGGGCCAATATTCAACATTCTTAAAATAATTTCCATCACAGAATATCACACCCAGCTAAACTAAACTTCATAAGTGAAGAAGAAATAAAATCGTTTTTAGACAAGCAAATGTTGAAGGAATTTGTCACCACCAGGCCTGCCTGGCAAGAGCTCCTGAAGGAAGCACTAAATACGGAAAGGAAAAACTGTTGCCAGCCACTGCAAAAACACACTGAAGTACAAAGACCAGTGACACTCTGAAGCAACTACAGCAACAAGTCTGCAAAATAACCAGCTAGCATCATGATGACAGGATCAAATGCATACATAATGATATTAACCTTAAATGTAAATGGTCTAAATGCCCCAATTAAAAGACACAGAATGGCAAGCTGATAAAGAGTCAAGACAGATTGATGTGCTGTATTCAAGAGACCCATCTCACATGTAAAGACACACATAGGCTCAAAATAAAGGGATGGAGGAAAATTTACCAAGCAAATGGAAAGCAGAAAAAAGCAGGGGTTGCAATCCTAGTGTTTTACAAAACAGACTTTAAACCAACAAAGATCAAAAAAGACAAAGAAGGGCATTACATAATGATAAAGGAATCAATTCAACAAGAAGAGCTAACTATCCTAAATATATATGCACCCAACACAGGAGTATCCAGTCTCATAAAACAAGTTCTTAGAGACCTACAAAGAGACTTAGACTCCCACACAATAATAGTGGGAGACTTTAACACCCCACTGTCAATATTAGACAGATCACTGAGACATAAAGATAACAAGGATATTTAGGACTTGAACTCAGCTCTGGATCAAGCAAACCTGAAACATAGCTACAGTCTCCACCCAAAAACAACGGAATATACATTCTTCTCAGTGACACATGGCACTTACTCTAAAATTTATCACATAATTGGAAGTAAAACACTCCTCAGCAAATGCAAAAGAACTGAAATCATAACAGTCTCTCAGATCACAGTGCAATCAATTTGGAACTCAAAATTAAGAAACTCACTCAAAACCACACAATTACATGGAAATTGAACAACTTGCTCCTGAATGACTCTTGGGTAAATAATGAAGTTAAGGCAGAAATCAAGACGTTCTTTGAAACCAATGAGAACAGGGACAGTGTACCAGAATTTCTGGGGCGCAACTGAAGAAGTGTTATGAGGGAAACTTATAGCGCTAAATGCCCACATCAAAAAGCTAGAAAGATCTCAAATTGACACCACAGCATCATAACTAAAAGAACTAGAGAACAGAAAGCAAAAAAACCCAAAAGCTAGCAAAAGACAAGAAATGATTAACCAAGATCAGAATGAAACTAGAGGAGATACAGACATGAAAAATCCTTCAAAAAATTAATGCGTCCAGGAGATAGTTTTTTGAAAAAATTAATAAAATAGATAGACTGCTAGCTAGATTAATAAAGAAGAAAAGAAAGAAGAAAATAGACACAATAAAAAATGATACAGGGGATATCACTACTGACCCCACAGAAATGCAAAAAACCATCAGAGAATACTATAAACACCTCTATGCAAATAAACTAGAAAATCTAGAAGAAATGGATACATTCCTGGTTACATATACCCTCCCAAGATGAACCAGGAAGACACTGAATCCCTGAATAGACCAATAATAAGTTTTGAAATTTAGGCAGTAAACATAAACAGAACCAAAGACAAAAGCCACATGATTATCTCAGTAGAGGTAGAAAAGGCATTCAATAAAATTCAACATCCCTTCATGTTAAAGACTCTCAATAAACAAAGTATTGATGGAACATACTTCAAAATAATAAAAACCATTTATGAGAAACCTACAGCTAATATCTACAGAATGGGCAAAAGCTGAAAGCATTCCCTTTGAAAACCAGCAAAAAAAAAAAGGATACCCTCTCTCACCACTCCTATTCAACATAGTATTGGAAGTTCTTGCCAGGACAATAAGGCAAGAGAAATCAGAGAGGACACAAACAAGTGGAAAAACATTCCATGATCATGGATAGGAAGAATCAATATTGTGAAAATGGCTGTACTGGCCAAAGTAATTTATAGATTCAATGCTATTTCCATTAAACTACCATTGACATGCTTCACAGAATTATAAAAAAATTAAAACTATTTTAAAATTCATGTGGAACCCAGAAAGAGTCCATAGAGCCAAGACAATCCTAAGCAAAGAGAACAAAGCTGGAGGCATCATGCTACCTAACTTGAAACTACACTACAAGGCTACAGTAACCAAACATCATGGTACAAAAACAGCCACATACACCAATGGAAAAGAATAGAGAACTCAGAAATAAATAAGACTGCACATCTGCAACCATCTGATCTTTGACAAACCTGACAATAACAAGTAATGGGGAAGAGACTCCCTATGTCATAAATGGTGCTGGGAAAACTGGCTAGCCATATGGAGAAAATTGAAACTGGATCCCTTCCTTACACCTTATACAAAAATTAACTCAGGATGGATTAAAGATTTAAATGTAGGCTGGGTATGATGGCTCACGCCTGTAATCCCAGCACTTTGGGAGACTGAGGTGGGCAGTTCACCTGAAGTCAGGAGTTCGAGACCAGCCTGGCCAACATAGTGAAACCCCATCTCTACTAAAATTACAAAAATCAGCCAGGTGTGGTGGCACACACCTGTAATCCCAGCTACTCAGGAGGCTGAGGCAGGAGAATCGCTTGAACCTGGGAGGTGGAGGTTGCAGTGAGCTGAGATTGTGTCATTGCACTCCAGACTGGGCAACAGAGCAAAACTCCATCTCAAAAAAAAAAAAAAAAGATTTAAATGTAAAACTCAAAACTATAAAAACCCTAGAAGAAAATCTAGGCAATACCATTTGGGGCATAGGCACAGGCAAAGATTTCATGACTAAAGTGTCAAAAGCAATTGCAACAAAAGCAAAAATTGACAAATGGCATCTAATTAAACTAAAGAGCTTCTGTACGTCAAAAGAAACTATCATCAGAGTGGACAGACAGTCTATAAAATTGGAGAAATTTTTTGCAATCTATCCATCTGACAAAGGTCTGATATCCAGAAACTACAAGAAACTGAAACAAATTTACAAGAAAAGCACAACCCCATTAAAGAGTGGGCAAAGGACATGAACAGACACTTCTCAAAAGAAAACATTTATTCGGCCAACAAACATTTTTTTAAAAAGCTCAACATCACTGATCCTTAGAGAAATGCAAATCAAAACCACAATGAGATACATCTCACTCCAGTCAGAATGGTGATTATTAAAAAGTCAAGAAACAACAGGTGCTGGCAAGGCTGTGGGGAAATAGCAACGCTTTTACACTGTCGGTGGGAATGTAAATTAGTTCAACCATTGTGGAAGACAGCGTGGTGATTCCTCAAAGTCCTAGAACCAGAAATATCATTTGACCCAGCAACCCCATTACTGGGTATTTACCCAAAGGAATATAAACCATTCTATTATAAAGATACATGCACACATGAGTTCACTGCAGCACTATTCACAATAGCAAAGACATGGAGCCAACCCAAATGCCCATCAATTATAGACTGGATAATGAAAATTGGTGCATATACAGCATGGAATACAATGCAGCCATAAAAAGGAACAAGATCATGTCCTTTGCCACACGCTGGCTACCTGTGCAGACATGCACCAGCAGAGACACAGCAGACCTTGGCTGAACCCTTCCCAGGCGTCAGCCTCCAGGAGCCAACACTGCAGCCCGCTGCCACTGCAGCCTCCACCCTGGCCCAGCACAGAGTGGCAGGCTGGTTATTTCAATCAACGGTGTTTTGAAAACCTTGCCATTTTAAACCTTTTAAACATGAGTAGGTGAGACTGTGAGAGCGCCAATGACTAGTTGGGAGTACTTCAGGCAATTTTAAATGTCTCCTGAAATCTCCAAGCCAACAGTCCCACGGGGCACCAGGCAAGGTTTACTTTGCCAGACTCACCCTCCAGTTGACCATTTCCCCTGCCGCTGCGTACCCTGAGGCTCTGGCGTTCCATGCACAGGTGCATCCACCTTTAATCACCTCATGTGGATTGTTTCTGGCTCACCTGCACCTGCCTTCACATCAGAATTTGCAGAAGCATAAAGATCAGAGCTAGGGGCCGGGCCCGGTGGCTTACACCTGTAATCCCAGCACTTTGGGGGGTCTAGGTGGGCAGATCACTTGAGGTCAGGAGTTTAAGACCAGCCTGGACAACATGGTGAAATCCTGTCTCTACTAAAAATACAAAAATTAGCCGGGGGTGATGGCAGGCACCTGTAGTCCCAGCTACTCAGGAGGCTGAGGCAGGAGAATCACTTGAACCTGGGAGGCAGAGGTTGCAGTGAGCCGAGATCACACCACTGCACTCCAGCCTGGATGAGAGTGAGACTCTGTCTCAAAAAAATAAAAATAAAAATAATCTTAAAAGGCTGGACATGGTAGCTCATGCCTATAATCCCAGCACTTTGGGAGGCTGAGGCAGGTGGACCACCTGAGGTCAGGAGTTCGAGACCAGCCTGGCCAACACGGTAAAACCCTGTCTCTACTAAAAATACAAAAAATTAGCCAGACATGGTGGCAGACGCCTGTAATCCCAGCTACTCAGGAGGCTGAGATTGCAGTGAGCTGAGATTGTGCCATTGCCCTCCAGCCTGGGCAACAAGAGCAAAACTCCATCTCAAAAAAATAAATAAATAAAAATAAATCAGAGCCAGGATATCTGTGAGGCCCATGGGCCCAATCTGGCTGTGAGCAAAGTACCCAGGAGGCAGCGCCCTGCTCTTCTGGCTGGATCCCCACTTTCCACACACCTGAACCTCGGTGAATTCTAGCCAGGTACCTGGGCATCCATCAATTCATCCATCACCGCATCCAACCCTCATCCTTCCCAGTGATCCATGACACAAATGAGCAAGGAACGAGAGCAGATTGGAGTGTTTGCAGTGACCACCGCTGGACGATTCTTCCCACTGAAGGGGCCCAGAGGCAGAGCACCAGCCTGAGCTGTGCTGCAGGAGGGCCAGGAGGGATGACTGCCTGAAGCATGAAGATCCAGAGAGGAAATGTCTGCACACCTGGAATTGTGGTGTCTTAAGACTTCTCAGCCAGGCCGAGAACTGTGTGCAGAAGCAATGGTCTGTGGACAATTCACCTGCCCCTCGGACAGCACCACCCGCTTTGCATGCAGATGTTTGAACACAGCCTATGTTTCCCATAGTGGTCAGATGGAATCTCAGAGTTTCAGGCCAGATGATTTGTGCAACCTCCTCCTTCTGCAAAAAGAGAATGATGGGGGCCAGGACATGAACTCCATGACAGAGACAGCTATGGCCAGAGCAGGGAGGATTAGGGATCGGAATGCCTTGGATAGGAAGGACTAAGGGTGACCCCACCTGGAGAGAGGAGAGCTGTGCATTCAGACCCAGCCTTGTCAGCAAAGCCTCAAGTTTCTGTTTATTAAGGCTGGAGGGAACCAGCCGTCTTGGCTGCAGTGGCAGAGTGAAAGCAGCCTTCTGCACTGCTGAAAATTGACACAGGGCGGGGTTTCCCACACCTCCTCAAAGGCATGGGGCTGCAGCCCAGCTAATGGGGTCAAGAGACGTGAGGAGAGAGGCTTCCGGATGGTGCAGATGAGCAGGACCAGGCTGGAAACTGCAACAGCTCAAGCTGATGACTCTAAGCAAGTAGCAGTGACGTCCCCCGGGGGGTTGGCAGCACCAAGGAGCATGCAGGGCACTTTCACACTTGCTCCTCTCATAACCCTGGAGGGAGCATCCCACTTTCCAGATGAGAAGCCCAGGGTTCATGAGTGGGCTTTCCCCAGTTGCACAGGAGGCCTTACAACAGATGAAGACCCTAAGGACCGACGGGGAGCCAGGCGGGCGGCCCAGGTGAAACAGGGTGAGGCACAGGGGTTACAGCCGCCACAGCAGGTCAGGGGCTAGGTTATGATCACATTGGAGAGACAGATGGGAGTGACCCAGACGGCACTGGGGTCATTCCTCAAATGAGCCCACTCACCTCCACCAACCTGCAATTTCTCAGCTCCGCACCGTAGCCCAAAGGGTGCACAGACAAGGTTGCTGTGGAAAAAAGACTCACCCAGCAGCATCAGAATGCCGGAGACGGGGCGCGTAGGAGTGCAAAGCTGCGCAGTTTAGGTGGTGGTGTGGAAAGGATGCGGAGATGCCCAAGGAACAGACTTGTGTGCAATCATGTAGCCTTCATGGAGGAGGAGGGCAAGCAGGGCCGGAAATGATGAGGACATTTTGCAGCATGGTATCTGGGGAGGAGGAAGCATATTGTCTTTTCTTTTTTCTTTTTTTGAGACAGAGTCTCATTCTGTCTCCCAAGCTAGAGTGCAGTGACACGATCATAGCTCTCTGTAGCCTCCAACTTGGGCTCAAGCAATCCAGTCTCCCGAGTAGCTGGTACTACAGGTGAATGCCACCACACCCAGCTAATTTTTTATTTTTTCTTGTGATGGGGTCTCACTATGCTACCCAGGCTGGTCTCGAGCTCCTGGACTCAAGTGATCCTCCAGTCTCAGTCTCCCAGGTGGCTTACAGATGTAAGCCACCCTGCCCAGCCCATACCATCTTTCTATTAAAATAAGGTAATGGCTTGGACATTAGAGCTGTCACACCCCACTTCAGGCCAGGCACTTGTGTCTGATCTCACTAGGATCTTAAAGCGTGTGGTCTGTACATTACAAACCACAGCAGCAAAATGTTTTGTCATTAACCAAGGCAGCCACCAGGCACCAGCCTCCAGCTGGGTACTGAGCGCGAGCAGCCCCAGCCTGGGGAAGCCTCACTGTCCCCGGTCTGCTGTGAGTTGCTTGGTTCTTGTGACTTAGGAGTTAACCTTGCCTGTTTTCTCATCCCCTGCAGGCACCGGCAGTAGCTACACCACAGACCCGTTCTTGTCCCTGCTTCTGTTAGCTCTGCATAAGTTCCTGCGCCTGCTGGAGGGACACTGACAGACATGGCCAACCCGAGCATCTCAGAGGCCACGCACCACCTGCCCAGGGGCCCTCGGTGAGGACCCAGTCGCTGAATGGACACAGAGAGACTGAGAGACGCATGAAAATGTCCACATGGAAAATAAATCATATTTTTGGGGAAGTTACACAAATGTAGGAACACCTAAAATAATTCATCTAGTTTCCAGATAATTTGGAGTTTGGCCCATGCTTCATGGGAATCAATGATTTCTCTACTTCAATGTGGTTTTCTTTTCTACACTTTTCCTCCAGGTCTTCATTTTGCACGAACTGTTGAGCAGTTATCTTTAGGATAATATGTACAAATGTTGGGGTCAAAGCCTTTCTGACAAAGCGAAATATTTTTAGTAGATTATTGTGTTTAGGATTTTTTTTAATTTACTTTTTTTCTTTGGGGGCTTTTCTTTTTTATTAAATTATTTCTTTTGAGGCATTTTGATTAAAAAAACACATCTATCATAATTAAAATTCACTGTCAATAATATTTATTTTTAAATAAAGATTGGAAACAAGTTCAGACACTTGTTTATAAACTGTATTGTATATTGCTGAAGAACAGTTGAATAAAAAACAACTTTGAAATAACCTTTCTACAGCCATGTATGAATGTCAAGGCTTGGTGCCCACTGCAGCCTGGCTGCTGTCCCCTCCTGTGTTCTGATGCCAGCTGCACTTTTGGCAGGGTGTCACCCAGCATGGAGGACAGCCCGGGGCACCTGGCTGAGAGCACACTGAGCAGATGGGAGCACCTGCCCAGCCTCCCCTAGGGACAGGGCACCACATAAAGGCTATAATGAGGCGAGCCCCCAGCCTGGGTCCTGAAGGAAAGGAAGAGGCGTGAAATAAGAACCATTCCTCACCCATTTGGTTTCAATCAATCATGCAATGCATTCGCCCACTTGGAGATTGTATGTCAAGGTGCATTTACTGTGGTTGCTGCTCATTGGAAGAGGGAATTTGGGGAGGAGGTACAGCTTGCCACACTCTCTCCCGTGCATCTGAAGATTGCTTTGAGCCTCTGAAACTCATGGGTTTGGGGCAGGTTACACATGTCCTAAGGAAACTGGCATGCCCTGGTTGGGGGCTCACGTATACTTCATTCTATGACAGCTTCTCATTAGATAGCTGGAGCCCATGGATTTGTTTAAAATCCAGCCAGATTTCAACACCTGCAGTTTAAATAAGTGTGGTTGTCATTGATGTTGTTTACCAAATACCTCCGTTCTCTGCTGGCCAGGCACGCGGCAGGATGGCACTTCCTGGCCTCCTGTGGTGGGTGCGACCGCAGCTATGGTGAATGAGCTGGGAACGGAAGGGACCCGCACTGCTTCCAGTCCAAGGCACAGGACTGCTGCTTCGAGGCCCTCCAAAGCACTTTTCTTCTAACGTGACGACTCGCAGCGTTCACATCAGCAAGTGTTCTGCCAGCCTAGGTCCCTGAGTGACTGTGATGAACACAGCCTTCCCTGCGGCCAGTGCTGGGACTTGCAGCCCCATGAGGAGTCCGCCATTGCCGCTTCCCCCGCTGACCTTCGGGCATTATCCCAGCGTAACCCAGCCTGTCCTGATTGGCTCAGTGTGTAGTTGACCGACTGTATCTAGTTTGGGGGAGGAGACATTGTGCATTTGGACAGTCCCACGTGTATGGAGGCCCCCAGGGAGGAGCTGATGTCCAGGGAGTCCTGTGTGGACAGAACCTGGGGACAGCTGTTTCTGATGGGCACATTAAGTTGTTTCACATTTCCTTTATATTGATCAGCACCAATCCAGCTGTAAATTTAATCACTCTGTCTGGTGGATAGTGATTCTGTCCAGAAGGATCATCTCCTTTTATAGTTAACTCAATACTGCAGCAGCTAATGTCATGTTAAATACCAGCCCGGTGTGCTGGAAAGCAAATCATGCTTCCCAGATACCAGTGGAACCGGTACAATGTGTCAGTAAGGCTGACATTGTGCCAGATTGTTCCAGGGGATGGAGGGCTGGGGAGCCACTCCCCATTACCAAAACCAGATGCCCCTGTACAAACACAGGTGGTCAGGTCCCAGCCTGGAAGCTCCCACCATTTAGCATGATATGCACAGGGGAGGGGCAGGTGTGATGGATACAGGGGAAGGACAGGTGTGATGTGTATAGGGGAAATCAATAAAAAAGCACAAACAGGCCAGGCGCGGTGGCTCATGCAAGCGAGGCAGGCGGATTACCTGAGGCCAGGAGTTCGAGACCAGCCTGGCTAACATGGTGAAACCCCGTCTCTACTAAAAATACAAAATTAGCCAGGCATGGTGGCGTGCACCTACAATCCCAGCTACTCAGGAGGCTGAGGCAGGAGAATCGCTTGAACCCCAGAGACAGAGGTTGCAGTGAGCCGAGATCGTGCCACTGCACTCCAACCTGGGCAAGAGAGCAAGACTCCATCTCAAAAAGAAAAAAGAAATGCAACGGGAAGATAGACAAAGGACATGAACACCATATCATGGAACAGAAAATATGGCCAGAAAAAATATAAAAGGCTTTCAGTCTCAGTAGTTATAAGAGAAATGCAAATCAAGGCCACAATGATTACGCCCACTTAACTACCAAAAATTTAAGTCTAACAAAGGCCGGGTGCACTGGTTCATGCCTGTAATCTCGGCACTGTGGGAGATCAAGGCAGGAGGATCACTTGAGGCCAGGCGTTCCAGACTCTGTCTGGGCCTAATAGCAAGACCTCATCTGTGTTAGCCCATTGTTAATTGCATTGCTGTAAAGAAATACCTGAGACTGGGTAATTTATCAAGCAAAAATGAATGAATGGCCGGGTGCAGTGGTGACAATTGGTGGATGCGAAGTAACAGCTGCCCCATGATACCCCAGGAGGTCTTTTCCCTGGCTCTACCCTGGCTTCACCCTCTACAGCCCCGCCAGCTGTGGTCACTGTACCGGCCTCACAGGGTTAGAGAACATTGTAGCCATTCAGAATATTTCTCAAAGAGAACTGAAGCAAAAGTAGTTTTAGGGTTAACCAGAATCCCATTCCTGAAGCAGGTAATTGATGTTTTCCAATAACATGTATCCAGTTTTCGATTTAAGAACGCAGCAAAGAAGTTAAATTAGATTGCAGATAACCTGCGTTTTCTTTTATGTGCAAGGTTTTTCTGTGCTTTTTTTATTTTGGTAAATTATAGTATACAAAATGTTCTGGTTTTGCTTTGGAACAAGGTCTGCCGTGTGTCTAAAACACAATCTACTAACATACACTTATCTGCATAACCGATTAATTCCCTGCTTTCAACCAGACATCTTCCTGCTCCCTACATACCAAGAGATGTCGCCATTATTGTTTAAGCCTCCTTCACAGACTCATTTCTAAGCCCTTCAGTAGCAAAATTTTCCTCCCTCCACCTCCACCTGCCATGGTTTCTCCAAACTGCGCCCTAATGAATTGGTGCTTTTAACTAAGACAGACCATGGTCACTGTTCAAAACGTTAATTCCCATAAAATGCGATGTCAGTTTTACAAGGAAGGCTCTCCTTTATCAGCAAAAACTGATTCCATTTGACTGATTAATTGCCCTTAGAACTGTCAAAGGCTTCCAGACAAGGGATGACAACTTGGGAGAAGGCAGCCATGCAGCCTTGCGGTGTGGGGCACTCCTGGCTTGGGGAAACCAGGAGATTACAAATGCACAAATAATTAATTCAAATCAATACAGCGAGGGGTTCAGGCTGAGAGACATTCAATTATGTTGCTCAAAGAGAAGATGCTGATCTTCCGCTAGTCCGCTCCATGCTGCAAATAATAGAGCATTTTTAATTTGTGCAGCAGGGATGTTAATCTTTTGCCGTGTAATCCAGTCCTTGGGGAATGTCATAAATATGTGGTGCTGTGCATGTGAGTTTCCCCGCAGAGGACCCTCAATCAACCCAGCTCTGGCTTTCCTGCCTGTCTGTATGTCAATCTCTCAACACTCAATTAGGAAATATATGATAGGTTAATAGATGGTAGATGGATGGATGGATGGATGGATGGATGGACGAATGGATGGATGGATAGAAGGCTATAGAGGCAGACAAATGTTCAAAGGTTATCAGACATCCCTTACCCCCCAACCATAAACAGTTTATGACTTCTGGATTTTGCCTGAGCCAACACCACAAATAAATCCCCAAAGAATTATTCACATTTCAAAAAGGATTCACTTCAGAATGCCTTTAAATAGCAAGCTCCTATAGCACGTTTAAAGTACGATCTGAATCTCAACTTTATTACACAGAGAAAGAGAAGCACACGCACACACATGAATAAAGATTTAGAAGGTTAGACACCAAGGTGTTAGAAGTTTATGTTTCCATGTAAGTGGGATCGTATGTACTTTAATGCCTGACTGAGGTCTGGCTTCTCTGTAATGAACATTTATTACTTCTGTAATAAGATAAAAGCAGTAAAATATGTTTAATTTAACAAAAGATAATTTCACCCCCCAAAAATGTAAGATTCAATTTATGAAGATGTAACTCTTCACGTGTTTTCGGAAGAATATTCGCTCTGTAAAAAGAGGCTCTGGCCGGGCACGGTGGCTCAAGCCTGTAATCTCAGCATTTTGGGAGTCTGAGGTGGGCAGATCACAAGGTCAAGAGATCGAGACCATCCTGGCCAACATGGTGAAACCCAGTCTCTACTAAAAATTTTAAAAAATTAGCTGGGCGTGGTGGCATGTGCCTATAGTCCCAGCTATCTGGGAGGCTGAGGCAGGAGAATTGCTTGAAACCGGGAGGTGGAGGTTGCAGTGAGCCAAGATCACACCACTGCACTCCAGCCTGGCGCCTGGCGACAGAGCAAGACTCTGTCTCAAAAAAAAAAAAAGAGGCTCTGCAGGAATGTGCTATTTAGTCCTCGTTCTTTGGTAGCTGAGGCTACCAGAGAAGGAGGCTCTGAGCACAGCCCTTGGGTAGGGAGCTTGAGGCACTCTGGGTAGGTGATCTCCTACCATACCCACCACCCCAAGAGATGGCTCCCTAAGAGTTCTCCTCGTGGCAACCAGGACTCAGGGGAAAGAGAGGCTGGGAATGTGGGGTGCCCCAGGGACCATGGCCCCACAAAGCTCTGCAGCGCCTGGACATTAACTATGTGTATTCATTCAATAAACACACATTGATCACTACTCCATAAACAGCCCTGTACAGAAGAAAGAGATGACTATGAAAGGATCACCCCCATCCCCCCGTAAGGGAGCTGGTGGTCTGGTAAGAGCAATCAATACCTCCACAGCTAAGTGGAGTTCAAGCTGGACTGTAAGACCCACAGTAGGGCGCTTAGAAAGGGACTCAGGAAGGGAAACAATTCATCGTGATGGGTGGGGGTGGGGAGACGGCAGGGATTTATCAAATGTTTGTGGATATGAGCTCAAGTGGCATTTGAGCTGTGTCTTAAGAGGCCTCCTTGTTGCTCCCTGATGCTAGGAGAGTCTTATTAGACACAGACAGCTGGATCTCCCCTACAAACAGAGCCACTGTCATTTGGGTAAAAGTCAATCCTTTCTCACCAGTGGCTGTCACCAGAAGTGGCAGCCTCACTGCATCCCTCTCTGGCACGTGTTGAGATGTGGAAACAAGAGCCAGTGAATCTCGGGGTATCTGAGCCACAGGCGGCCTGTGTGGGAGTCTTGGAGCCCACTCCAGAGCATGGATACATCTCAGAGCCCAATCAAGGGCGGGACAGGGCCGTGACAGGCGGCATATGTGGAACGTTGAGTCAGCCCCGGAGAGTGGCCATCCTGAGCAGCTGCAGCAAGCGGTGCCTGGGAGAGACAGGCTGCACCGCATGAATCAGAGGGCACCTGTCATGATGGAGACAGATGTGTGGGGTAAGCCAGGCACACCACAAATCAAAAATAACAAGGAAAACTCCGGGCAAATGAAACTAGAGAAATGTCAGCTATTAGCCTTGCCAAAGCCTGGCTGCTCCATGCACAGAGACTCAGCCGAAACAACAGAAATAGAGCTGGTGGACGTTTCTCAAATGAACAGTCAGAGAGAGCCATGGGATGCATTTGTTGACTGTGTCAAAAACTAAAATCAGTCAAATAAATGAGAAATTTGCCATTTCCCCCCTAAATTTTATGAGGCAGAGACTAAGAAAATGATCCATCAAGCAGGAAATATTTTAGCAATTGGTTGTTATTTATTAAAGAGGTGTGCAGAGTTTGGCATGCTATGGTGTACATTTTCTACAAAATAGAAATCCATAAAAACCAGAGAGACAGTGGAGATTTCGTCCCTGCTTGTTGCTCTGAAGTTCTTGGTTTCCCAGTGTAGGTCACTGTTAAAGATGAAAAGGGGGATTTTCTCTATAAGATCATAGGCAAGACCAGCCTGGCCAATATGGTGAAACCCTGTCTCTACTAAAAATACAAAAATTAGCCAAGCATGGTGGCGCACGCCTGTAGTCCCAGCTACTCGGGAGGCTGAGGCAGAAGAATCACTTGAACCTGGGAGGTGGAGGTTGCAGTGGGCCGAGATCATGCCACTGTACTCCAGCCTGGGCTACAGTGTGAGACTCCATTTCAAAAAAAAAAAAAAAAATCATATGCAAATGACCCTCGAGATAATGATTCAGCCACTCCAATGTGAGGTATCTCCTATCTTCCCCCAGCCTGGCTTACTCAGGCACTCAGGAATAGAGATGTGGCCTTTAGCTGTATCCTGACTATAGCAGAATTTTTTTGTGCCGTGAATGACATTCCCTCAGGCCTCTCTGACTTCGGCCCCCGTTGGGGTGGAAGCTTCCAGGACAGACCTAGGCTCCTGTGGAGGAGAAGCAATTACTCAAGGGTGAACCCCACGCCTCTCTGACTTTCCCTCCGGGGCTTCCTCTAAGCCATATACCCAGTTTGGCTCAATGGAAGACTCCCCGGAAGCACACTGCAGTTGGTGGCTCCCGGAGGGTTCCACAGCTGAATGGCTGCATCTCCCTGTCCACAGGTTCATCCTTCCGGGAAGATTGTGCCTGCCCCTCAGCGTACAGTCACACCCCTATGGCCCAAGCAGCAAACTCCATAGCACAACCTTTCGTGGCTTTTTCTTCTTCCAGACTCACTCTCTCTTGCTCCTTCTCCCACTTTGGAGACTGACCCCCAAATAAATGACTTCCCTCTCTGTCCTTGCCCTAGGCTCTGATGAGAACACAGACCATGCTGCTATGTGATAGCCAGCATCCACTTTCCTTCATCGGGGCGCAGACTGGGTGTTTTCTGTTTTTGTTTTGTTCTGTTTTGTTTTTTGAGACGGAGTCTCAGTCTGTCACCCAGGCTGGAGTGCAATGGCAAGGTCTCGGCTCACCAGAACCTCCGCCTCCCGAGTTCAAGCGATTCTCCTGCCTCAGCCTCCGAGTAGCTGGGACTACAGGTGCCCACCACCACACCCAGCTAATTTTTGTATTTTTTTAGTAGAGATGGGGTTTCACCATGTTGGCCAGGCTGGTCTCGAACTCCTGACCTCATGATACCCCAACCTCGGCTTCCCAAAGTGCTGGGATTACAGGCGTGAGTCACCGCGCCCAGCCTGATTGGGTGTTTTCTTGGGGAATTACAATGCTCTTGGTGTGTGCACGGATTTGGAGGAGGCAGATCCAGGAGAGAACCAAAGTGGCCAGATGCTCCCTTCCCCATCCCCGAGGCCACCTCGGGGACAAGCACTGACTCATGCCTGAGCCATCGGGTTCCCCTGGAAGGAGGCAAGGGTGAGGGGAGCAGCTCGCTGCCGGTCCCCAGGGGCAGGGGCTTGGTTTGCTGAACTGTCCCTGCTGTATGGCCCTGGCTGTGGCTTCTCCTGCCTGGCCCACCCAGGTCCCTTGATGCCACCTACCTCCCCTGAGCTCCTGACACCCCTCTCTACCACTACCACCAAGAGATTCTCCCCAGTGGAAGAGAGCAGTGCAGGTTCTGTGGGTGCCACCTGGATCCCCAGCTGACATGGTTAGCTGCAGTGACAGAGTCAGCTCAAGCCAGCCTAGACTAGCCAGGGGTGTGTATCAGGATGTGGGGGAGCCTCATGGAACCCAACTGTGGAATTTCACCTGTGCATCAGGGCAGGGTTATGATCTGAATGTTTATGTCCTCCCAATATTCTTATATCGAAATCCTCACCCTCAGCTGGGAAAAGTTGGCTCAGGCCTGTAATCTCAGCACTTTGGGAGGACGAGGCGGGTGGATCACGAGTTCAGGAGATCGAGACCATCCTGGCCAACATGGTGAAATCCCATCTCTACTAAAAATACAAAAATTAGCTAGGCGAGCTGGCATGTGCCTGTAGTCCCAAATACTCGGGAGACTGAGGCAGGAGAATTGCTTGAACCCAGGAGGCGGAGGTTGCGCTGAGCACTCCAGCCTGCGGGACATGAGCAAAACTCGGCCTCAAAAAAAAAAAAAATGGACGTTCACCTTAACAGTGCTTTTCCGTGATCTCAATCACACAAATCATAGGAAGACCTTATTAAAACACAGGTCTTACTTTACTGGGCCTGGGGTAAGGCCTGAGGGTCTGATTTCTAGCAAAATCTCGGGGGCTGCTGATATGACTGTGTAGGAGCCATACATTGAGTAGCAGGGGGCATCCTGGATCGGGTAAGGAGGACATACCCCCTCTTCATCTCACCAAGGAAGCCACCCACCCCTTCTTCCTTCCAGTGAGAGAAACCTGACTGTTTAACTGCAAAGATTGAAAGGAAGCCTTCTAGCTTGTTGCGATATGATAAGGGGTGAGTTGTCACTGACATTTTGATGAGCTTTTTTTACACAGGGACATTTAACACAGCCTACAAACCAAACCATTAAATGTTCAGCCAAGCAATTACTTTCACCAAGTAGCGAGCAAATCAGATCCAATCAGACCCCAGCCCTAAGCCTCACCCCATCATCTGCCAGGGATGGTGATGGGAACATCACTGATAAATTATAAATGGCAATTCTACATCAGGACACAGCACTTTTGCCTCAACCACATCAACTGGCCATGTCAAAGTGGTCTGTCATCTGTCTGCTTGCCCAGTCCCCAGAGTCCTCGGCTGTTCACCCCGGGCCCCCAGCCTCCTATCAATCTCAGCCCCTGCGTCATGGTGTCTCCTGCCTTCCCTCGAGATGGGTCCTGGTCTGCAGAGACACATACTGTGCCTTCCCCTCCCTGGTCTCCATCTGCTCCTATCCTGTCGTGTTTGTGACCTGGATCGCTGCAGGTCCCAGCCTCTTCTATTCCAACTGCTCTCCGTGGCTGTAGCCAGTGTGGCCCTTCACAGAGCTTCCCTTCTTGCCGTCAGTCAGCAGGTGGCCAAGGTCTCTGCACAAGGTACCCCAGACATGGGTCAAGGCCCATTTAGGGCAGCAGCACCATCTCACCAGTGACCCTACAAACTGAATGCTGCAGTGCCTGCTGTGAGGCTGCCAGATCACGGAGGTCCATATGTCCCTTTTCTCAGAGCCTCAGAAACAGGGATCTGAGGACCCTGGGGGGGCCACATGGCACTGTGTTCTGGGGACTGCCTTCCAAGGGGAATCCGGCTGGTGCAGAAGAACACAGCCATGTGTCAGGTACTCGGCACTTCACACGGCCGCTGTACCCTATGCTTTGACCCACCCTCTGCACAGCTGCCTTCTGGAAAAGCAAGTTTCTCAATACTATCCAGAGCCGGAACTGGGTCCCAGAATGTACCTGTGGCCTTCACGGAAGTTAGTCTTGGATGTAGGCCTGGCCCCAGAGCCAAGAGTCTTCTTCTGGGCATCCACGCTCACAAAGTGGCTTGCAATTGTCATTAGGGAAGCAACTTCTGAGAAGGGAATTCTGCATCCCTACCCCACACCCAGAAAACCCCTACTCCTCAATTCAGCAGCATAGTCAGGACTGGCTACACTGCAAGCAACAGAAAAACAGCTCATGTGACTGCAAAGTGCAGGCATGGCTGGACCTAGGGTATGAACATTATCAGGACCAATTCTCCCTCATCCTGCTTTCCTCGGGCTGACCTGGCTGCGAGGCTGGCTCCTCTCCATGTTTTGGCTCCCAGGGTTCCTGCCTCACATCTTCCTAGTTTAGCAACCAGTGGAAAGGGCCCATGGGTCTGGCTTGGGTTGTGTGCCATGTGGAGCCATTCACAGTGGCAGGGAGACGTGGTGCTTTTATTGGGCAGGCATGAGTCATAAGCCTGACACTAGAGCTAACGACTGAGGGTGGGAGGCGGGGCTCCCCAGAGAGATGTTGAGGAGCTGCTAATAAAAGAAAGCTAGCAAATCACAATTTGGCTAAAATAACTAAATTATTGGGAACACCGCATTGCTCTTTTACTTGCAATTACTACACATAATATTACATTAAGCAGTTAGCCAACAGACTCAAGGAATAGCATGTCCTGGATAATCCCATAATTCTAATTTATGTAATTGAGCCCCACACACCATACTCTCGGATTGCTGAAATTCTTAATTTGGTTTGACCCAGATGAAGATCCTGAGATTAGGATTTGAGCACAAGTAGTCTCTTAGGGAGGTCATGAAATATCTGCAGGGTAGGTGAGACAGGGAAGGGAAGATATCCTATAAAGCGTGTGCTGTCAGACTAGTAACTACTATGGAAGATTAGAACTAATCCAACAGGGGAACTAATCCCATTGAGGAACTGTATTAGCCTGTTCCCACGCTGCTAATAAAGACATACCAGAGACTGGGTAACTGATAAATAAATAGAAGTTTAGTGGATTCACAGCTCCACATGGCTGGGGAGGCCTCACAATCATGGCGGAAGGCAAGGAGAAGGAAAGACATGCCTTACATGGTGGCAGGCAAGTGTGCAGGAGAACTATTCACGTAACCATCAGATATCACGAGACTTATTCACTACCAGAGAACAGTATGCGGGATCACCCCCACGATTCGATTATCTCCACCTGGCCTGCCTTTGACATGTGGGGATTATTACAACTTAAGGCGAGATTTGAGTGGGAACACAGCCAAACCATATTAGGAACACTGGGGAGGCTGGAAGTAATCCTAATGTGGAATCCCACTGGAGAACTCCAGTCCCAGGGGAGATCACAAAACACACATCAGAGTTCTCCCACCCAAGGGATGACGACAGTGGGCTAGTGATACTCCCACTGCTGTCTGTCACTGTTGAAAGCTGTTCCTGGGGCTGCTGACTTCCCGGCACTTCTGGCTTGCTGTGCTTATTGGCAAAGGAGCCCCAGGCAAAGAGATGCAGGTTCTGGCCACTGGAAGTGGGATTGACACGGACGAAAGTGGGAAGGGTGAGAGGATACAGACAGGGAGCCAACCATATCTGCTACACCAATTTCCAAAGAATAACTATGTTGAACTACACTGCCATGGAGATCCAAAAGTCACTGGAGAATCACGTGATCCCTCTACGTCTAGCACAGGAATATCATTGTCTGCTGTGTCAAGCCCCTTACAAAAATATAGTCAATAGAGATTTTTGATAGACAGACCATTGAGTGAAGTCTCTTTATGGGGTTTAAATGTTAGAAATGTCTGCTTGGAGAATGATACTTTATTCCAATTCGGTATTATTCTCACTAAGAATTTCAAAACATTTTATAAATAACATAGTCTCTAAGCCATCCTGAGAAAAGAAAACTGAATATTAAGTGTTTGTTTGTTTTTTTTAAGTCAATTTCTTTTTTTAAAAGATCCAAACCGGTTGCATAACCTTCTAGAGACAAAGTCACTGACAGATTGATTTTTACATGTTTCACTCAATTGTTCTGACTTTTGACTACATGCTGCCATGGCAAACGTAAACACCAGCCTCTGGCGGGTTACTACGGCCAGTCCCCAGAGTTTGTCCCCACTTGTTTTCATCTCAAAAAAATAAAAACAGGGGGTTAAAGAAGGAACACTTTGCTTTCAGAGAACACAAGCTGGGGATTTGATCATTACACATAAGAGTCATCCCAACTGCAGGCCATTAACCCCACATTCACAGGGCACTTTACCGTTTAAGAGGCAATTTAATGTGCATCATTTCATGTGACCCTGCGAGACGGGAAGGACATGGGTTATGAGTTCCACTCCACAGACGAGGGAACCAGGCCTCATCAGGTGGGGAGTTCCTGAGTAGTTGGAAGAGGTGAAAGCCAAACAAATCTCTAAATTCACCACGTTCTAGCTTAAAGGTCTTTCCACTACACAGTTGGGTCCCAGATGTTAGGTTTCTCATAAATTAGTAAAAATATTAGATTGAACCATCTGTAATTGCCATTTTTATGGGTCACGATGATGAAATACAGCAAATTTGCCATTTTATGGGTCAAAAACAGTCAAATGTTAGCAATTTCACGTGATTTGACCTAATATGAGACAATCGGAAAGCTGGTTTTGGTGAGCAAGAACACTGAGAAAAACGTCATTATTAATGCCATTTCAGACGGGAAGGACATATTAACCAAAAAGATAGGAAGGTCACATCTCAGCACACAATACCTTGCTGTGCTGTCCATGTTGTGTTCATTGGACCAGATTTGAGAGCGAGGGAGCCATGTCACTCTGGAGTCTACTGGGCTGACTTTCTCCCTCATGATAAGGAAATGCCAGGGGAGCCCCTCTTGAGGCCACTGTCATGGAAACCCTGTGATCCAGGGATAGGGCTCTGATCCCGGCCCCCTCCTTTATCCCATTGACTCACCAGCCAGCCCCACTGGCCCCAAGAAAGGGAAGAGGGTGGCAGATAGGAGGCAGCTGTCATCTGGTCCTCAAGGAAGGCATGGCAAAGCATAGAGGGGCTGCAAAAGTGGCAAGCGATGTCATCTGCCTGCGGAACCACCCCCACCGAATGGTGAAGATTAGATATACAAGGGAGCAACTCCTCCGATGCATCTCATCTCACAGCAGAAAGCTGCAGGCTGAGCAGGAGTGATGACTCATAATGCACAACTGTTTTAAGACAATGCCTTTTTATGTTTAAAAAAAAAAAAAAGAAATATGTGTGTTTAATCTTTCCCTGCACCAAGCTCAATATTCAAGTCAAGCATTTTCAAGAATGGGTCCCACAGAACATCATCTTCACTGCATTATTTCTAATTGCATTATTGCTTAATTGCAGAGCAATAGAGTGTGTAATTTGAGAGCTGTGATGCCTGGGGGGCCAGGGATGATCTAACTTTCCATGCAAAGCCCAGAGCTGGGGGAATCTGGCCTGAAGACAGCAGCAGGGGTACGGCCTCCCTTTCCAGCTGCTTTATTGAATATCTCACCTCTCTTCACATCTGAGAGGCAGCAGAGAGCAAAGATCCCTTGCTTGGATCACACCTCATGCTTGCAGCAGAACAGCCTCATGAAGAGACCTGAAGTTCAGGAATGATGTGTCCAGCAGTTATTCTATGCCTGCCACTGGGCTGCATGAACAGCAGGGATGCAAAGAAAAATAGAGCTTAGTTCCTGGCACCTGGAGGCCAGAGTCTAGCAAAGGGGAAACAGAGATGTCAACAGAGCCACTTGACGATGGAGACAAGCTGAGGAGGCTTCCTTGAGAAGGGAAGCCTAGACCTAGTCTGTGTAAATTAATTCAACCATTGTGGAAGACAGTGAGGCGACTCCTCAAGGATCTAGAAATAGAAATACCATTTGACCCAATAATCCCATTGCTGGGTATATACCCAAAGGATTAGATATCATTCTATTATAAAGACACATGCACATGTATGTTTATTGCAGCACTGTTCACAATAGCAAAGACTTGGAACCAACCCAAATGCCCATCAATGATAGACTGGATAAAGAAAATGTGGCACATATACACCATGGAATACTACGCAACCATAAAAAAGGATGAGTTCATGTCCTTTGCAGAGATATGGATGAAACTAGAAACCATCCTTCTCAGCAAACTGACACAAGAACAGAAAGCCAAACACCACATGTTCTCACTCATAAGTGGATGTTGAACAATGAGAACACATGGATACAGGGAGGGGAACATCACACACAGGGGCCTGGAGGGTGGGGGGCTAGGGGAGGAATAGCAGGGGTGGGGAGGTTGGGGAGGGATAGCATTAGGAGAAATACCTAATGTAGATGACGGGGCGATAGATGCAGCAAACCACACTATGGCACGTGTATACCTGTGTAACAAACCTGCAAGTTCTGCACATGTACCCCAGAACTTAAAGTATAAAAAAAAGATAGAAGAATAAAGAGTTACTAGGAAAAAGGAAGAAAGAAAGAGAGAGAGAAAGAGAGAGAAAGAAAGAAAGAAAGAAAGGAAGGAAGGAAGGAAGGAAGGAAGGAAGGAAGGAAGGAAGGAAGGAAGAAAGAAAGAAAGAAAGAAAGAAAGAAAGAAAGAAAGAAAGAAAGAAAGAAAGAAAGTGAGGTAAATAAGGGGCTGTGAGACTAGGTGCTGACCAGACCTGCTTCTCTCGGATGCCACTGATTGGTTGAGAGCTGCCAGAAGGAGTCAGTAAGTGGGGCAAGGGGCAGATATAGAGAAGGGGAGAAGGAAAACAAGGGTGTGATTTTGGATGAAGACCCAGACCCAGCATAACCCCATGGGAACCTCTGGAGTATAAAATTGCACCTCAGACTTTGACCTGCACCAAGGAAATGATGCTGGTGTGTTTTTTTGTTGGTGATAGTGTTTTTTTGTTTGTTTGTTTTTTCTGAGACAGAGTTTCACTCTTGTCACCCGGGTTGGAGTGCGATGGCGTGATCTTGGCTCACTGCAACCTCTGCCTCCCAGGTTCAAGCAATTCTCCTGCCTCTGTCTCCTGAGTAGCTGGGATTACAGGCACCCACCACCATGCCCGGCTAGTTTTTGTATTATTAGTAGAAACGGGGTTTCACCATGTTGGCCAGGCTGGTCTCAAACGATGTTGGGCTTTTCTTCTCCCAACCAGTCATTGGCTGTGGGCTGCTCTGAGATGCAAAGGTACTTCTCTGCATGTGTGGGAGGAGGCTCTAGTGCCCAACAGCAGCCCACAGGAGGTTGCAGGATGCAGGTATGGTCTATTAGCAGAAAGCACACAGATGCTTGGGGATAGCTGCATGGGGTTGATAAAAGTGATCCAAGAGGATCAGGGTGGGTACGGCCCCCAATCTGTAAATGCCACATGACTTGACCCTGACCGTGGGATGTAGATGGAAGGAGATTTACCAAATTCAGATCAATACATATGGATTAGCCACACCTGCTCTCTTTCCAGTTAGTATAAGTCTTCCAAATTAGTTCCATCTCAAAATCATTTTAACTATTCTAGATTGTTTTACTTGCACATAAATTTTTTAATTAGCTATTCTCGATTCTTTTAGTTTCACATATATTTTTAAACTAGCATGTCAGTTTCTACAAAAAGAAAACTTTTTGAATTTTGATTGGGATCATGTTGAATCTGTAGATCAAGTTGGAGAGAATTGACATCTTAATAAAACTGAGTCTTCTGATCCATGAACATGGTATATTTCCCCCCATTTTTTAGATCTCTTTAATTTCTCTCAACAATGTTTTGTAGGTTTCAGTCTGCAAGTCAGGTACATCTTTTGCCAAATTTATCTCTGGGTATTTCAAATCTCTGATGCTATTGTATTATTCTAAATTTAACTTTTTTATTGTTGATCATATATAGAAAGACAACGAACTTGTGCATATTGATCTTTTTTTTGCAACATCACGGAACTTATTTATAAGTTCTGTAGGCTTTTTAGATTGATTCCTTAGGATTTTTTCCAGAGGTGAAGATGCTTTCAGCAAACAAAGATGATTTTGCTTCTTCCTTTTTTAACTGTATGCTTGTGCTTTTTTTCTTTTCATGCCTAATTGTAGCAACTAGAAACTCTAGAATAATGTTGAACAGATGTTCTAAGAGTGGAAATCCTTGTCTTGTTACTGGTCTTATGGGAAAATCATTTTGTTTTTTGCTGTGAAGTATGATGTTGGTAGAAGACTTTTCACAGAAACTTTTTATCAGGCTAAGAAAATTTCTCTATATTCCTAGTTTACTTAGGATTTTTATCAAGATCGGATATTGGATTTTGTCAAGTGATTTTTCTGTATCTATTGAGATAAGCATGTGATTTTCCTTTTTAGCCTGGTAAAAGTGAATCATACTGATTCGTCATCAAGTCTCCACTTGGTCATGATTTTTTAAGTTCTATTGGAGCCTACTTGCTAAAATTTTGCTAAGAATTTTTCCATCTGTGTTTATGTGGAATCTTTGTAGTTTTCCTTTCTTATAATGCCTTTTTCTTGCTTTGAGATTAGTGGTAATGCTGACCTCATAGAATGAATTAGGAAGTATTACCTCATCTTCAGTGTTCTGGAAGCACTTGGGTAGAATTGGCATTATTTATTTCTCAAATGACTCAAGCCACCTGGACACGGAATTTTCTTTGAAGGAAGATTTCTAGCTCTAAATTTAATGTCATTAATAGATATAGGGCTATTTAGGTTATCTAAAAAATTTTTAGTAAGCTTTAGCCATTTGTGTCTTTCAAAAACTTTGCCCACTTCATCTAAATCATAGGGCGCTGAGCATTTTTCCTGATTACCTGTGTCTTACAAAGTCTCTCCATTCTGGTTATTGGGAATATGACCTAGCCCAACCCTTGTCAGTTCCAGAAATTGTTCTACCTTTTTCTTTCTGGTGTTTTTTCAGTGGCCTCAAGCAGCTTCCTCATATGCATGCACTGATGGGTACCCAGCAGAAGACCCAGGTGGGACCAGCAGATATCTGAGCACTCTCCACCCCATACTGTCTCTCCAACTCAAGGAAACCACTGGGCTCTGTCTGGACACCCAGGCACACCCCCATCCCTTTCCTAGAAACTCGCTCCAGGTGGTAAGCTCAGGCAATCCAGGCTTCATCCCACTTGTTTCCTTTCCCTCATGAGTTACTGCCTTGTGCTGCCATTTGTTCAATGTCTAAAAACAGTCGTTTCAAATATTTTGTCTGCTTTTTTAGTTGTTTATGATGGGCAGGTAAATCCAGTCCCTATTACTTAATCACAGCCAGAAGCAGAAGCCTACTCTGGACATTTTGAATTTGAGGATCCTGCAGAATACCAAACTGCAGATATCTAGCAAACAGTTGTAAGTAATGAGAGAGGTTGCAACCAGAGATACATTTTGGAAGCAAATGCATAAAGCTATTAACTAAAACACAGCTTGGGGGAGCTTCTAGTAGAGGAATTATGGTGTCTTAAAGACAAAATTCACTGGAACAGGGTGGACACAAAGGAGGCCACAAAGTAGACAAGCAAAAGAAAATGAGAAGTACATGAAAAGGCATCAAAGAAGGAGGTCATGGAAACCAGGGCTTGCAGAGTTTCAAGAAGCTGAAGGCATCCACAGTGCCTAATGCCCCAGAGTCTGTGGGCACAATGTCAGGAGGGCAGGCTCCAGGCACGATTCCATCATGCTGTGAGGACACCTGTGCTGTTGCTTCTCGTGTGCTGGCTCTGCTTGTTTTGCTAATATAACAAACTGGTCCCCTTTGCCAGAGAAGATTGAGGTGGGGTGAGTGAATGAGATGGGAAGAATGGCACAAACCACACTTTCACAAAGCCTGTCTGAGATGGGAAACAGAGTAGTAGCTAGAGGGGAAGTCAAGACCAGGCCAGGCAGTGACAGGATTTCTTAGTTTCAAATCTTAAACCTGTGAACAGTCTAAGAATCTGCAAAGGGAATCAGCAGATAGAGCGTGGGATAGGAAAGGAGGAGAGCTGTTAGGGCAAGATCCCATGAGATGGGAAGGGGGAAGAGTTTTGCCCTGGGCAGGAGAAAAGAAAATGAGTGCCAAAGTAGAGAAGGTTTCAGATGAAAGAACAAGGCTGTGATCCAACTACCACTCTCCGTATTTACCAACAGAGGTTGGTCATATGCTAGCCTGAGGGCAGCCTGGCCACAGCCTCAGATTGGTTTCCACTAGCCCAAGCCTGCAATGCTGAGACCTGTCCGCATAGCTGGTGGCAGGAAGTCCCATAAATGCACTGAGGTCACAGGCATCTGTGCACAGTGCTCAAGACTACAGTTTAGGGCTGCCTTGAGTCACCCAAGTGCTGTGACTCACACAAGACACTAAAGAAGTCCAACCTCCATAGCATCTGTACCTGAAGCATTAGGTTCCACATAGCAGAGGGGGAAACATCTGATTTCTTTTTCTCTTTTTTTTAACTTTTATTTTAGATTCAGGGGATACACGTGCAGGTTTGGTACATGGGTATATTGTGTGATGCTGAGGTTCGGGGTATGATTGATCCTGTCACCCAGGTAATGAGCATAATACTCAACAGGTGTTTTTTCAGCACTTGCCCCCCTCCCTCCCCACTCTAGAAGTCCCCAGTGTCTATGGTTGCTATCATTATGTCCATCAGTGTCCAATATTTAGCTCCCACTCATCAGTGAGAACTTGCAGTATTTTGTTTCCTCTTTCTAAGATAATTCACTTAGGATAATGGCCTCCAGCTGCATCCAGCTGGAGAGGACCTGATTTTGTTCTTTTTCATAGCTGCATAGTATTCCATGGTGTATATGTACCATATTTTCTTTATCCAACACACTGTTAGTGAGTACCTGGACTGATTCCATGTCTTTGCTATTGTGAATAGTGCTGCAGTAAACATACAAAAGCATGTGTCTTTTCAGTAGAATGATTTCTATTCCTTCAGGTAGATACCCAGTAATTGGATTGCTGGGTTGCTGTTTTAAGTTCTTTGAGAAATCTCCAAACGGATTTCCACAGTGCCTGAACTAATTTACATTACCACCAACAGTATATAAGCATTCGGTTTTCTCTACAGCCTCATCAATATCTGGTTTTTTTTTAAAATTTTTTAGTAGTAGCCATTCTGACTGGTGTGAAATGGTATCTCATTGTGAGAACCACCTGATTTCTACAAAGATATCTACTAGATCTCTCACAGTTGACAGAATTTGGCAATCCAAACTGCTTTAAGCCAAAGGCGAATTTATAGGGCTGGATTCAGCTGCAGCTGGATCTGGAACTCAGAAGTGTCAAGTCCTGGCCTTTCCCTCCATCTTTCAGGTCTGCCTGACACACAGGTGGCTACATATGGTGGCACCTCCCCCAGCTTTACAAGTTTTAGAGTTGACCAGGCATGGTGGCTCACATCTGTAATCCCAGCACTTTAGGAGGCCAAGATGGGAGGACTGCTTAAGGCCAGGAGTTCAAGACCAACATGGGCAATATAGCAAGACCACATCTCTACTAAAAATAAAGAGATTAGCCAGGTGTGGTGGCGCCCACCTGTAGCCCTAGCTATTTAAGAGTCGGATGTGGGAGGATCACTTTAGCCCAAGAGGTTAGGGCTGGAGTGAGCCATGATTGTACCACCACACTCCAACCTGGGTGATAGAGCAAGACCCATCTCTAGAAAAGAAAAGTTCCAGAGTTGAGCCATCCTGGTTCTGACTGCCCTGCCTGGATCATCCTGAACCAATCACCCAGGTGAGAGAGACTGAATGTGCTGACTTGGTGAGCCCAGGATGGAATCAGCCTCACTGGATGCATCTGGGCTCAGAGTGGGGTGGGCAGATCCTCCCGCAAAAATCAGGCAAGCTATTATTGAAGAGGAAGCAGATGCTGGGAGGCCAAAATGATGTTCTCTGCAAGAAATCTGCAGGGTCCCACCCCAAGGCAACATCAGTGGGAGGACTGCCCCAGGATTGGGGCACACAGACCCAAGGAAACATGGCCTAAATGTGCTTTTGTCATGGAATTTCATCTTCACAGGGTTTGTGTGTGAAGGAGAGAGACAGCAAGCCTCAAGCTTGGAAGATGAACTTGTCATTCTGGAAACACTGATGCATCGTTATATTAGTCCATTCTCACACTGTTATAAAGAACTGCCTGCCTGAGACTAGGTAATTTATAAAGGAAAGAGGTTTAATTGACTCACAGTTCCATATGACTGGGGAAGCTTCATGAAACTTACAATCGTGGTAGAAGGGGAAGCAAACATGTCCTTCTTCATATGGCAGCAGGAGAGAGAAGGATGAGAGCTGAGCGAAGGGGGAAGCCCCTTACAAAACCATCAGACCTCATGAGAACTCACTCACCATCACAAGAAGAGCATGGGGGAAACCAGCCCCTTGGTTAAATTGCCTCTCGCTGGGTTCCTCCCACGACATGCGGGGACTATGGGAACTACAACTCAAGATGAGATTTGGGTGGGGACACAGCCAAACCATATCAATCATGGATGTGACAAAAAGCATTTTCATTAGTTTCCCTTCAACCTTCCATGTTGCTTCAAATGAGCCCACAGTTCCACCTCGAGAATTCAACTGGAACTACTCCCTTTGTTAAATAAACATCATTTATGGGCTGACTGCCTTTAGCCCTGGGAGAAAATGCATCTTTGCTTTTGCTGAGACCAATCTAGGTCAGCAAAGCAAAAGCTTTGTATTTTTTTAGAGACATGAACCACAGCTTAGATGAAGGGCAGGGGAAGCATCCACTCTGAAGGTGCAAAGCGGAGAACGCAAGTAGTCACAGCGGGAGCAGGCTCTGGAGGCCCCCTGCTGCTTCCCCTGCCCCTCTGCCTGGAGAGCCCTTTGAAACAGAGCATGCTGCATTTGCAAGCAGGCACCAGCAACATCTCCAGGGCAGTCTCAGAGCGCTCCCTGCTGCCTGGGGCCTGAAGCAGCACTTTCCAAAGTAGTTGTTTCAGAGGCTGCTAATTCGTTCAGGAAGGAGAACAGACAAGTGGAAATTGAGATCTCTGTTCTCCACTCTTGTATCCTTTTGCTAGCAGGAGACAGCCCTGCGGTAGCCACCTCCAAAATGGTCCCCAGTGACCTCTGCCTCCTGGTATTGTGGTCCTCTCCCACACCAAGCAGGACTGACCCATGCAACAATAGAACATTGGAGAATTAATGGTGTCTTTGGAGAGTCATTCATAAAAAACACTGCAGCTCCTGCCTTGCTAGCTCTTGGATCATCCACTCTGGAAAAGCCTGCTGAAGATATACTCAAAACCGTCCTGAAACCATGGCAAGGAACTGAGGATCCCTACCCACATCCCAGTGTGGGAGCCATTCTGGGAATGGATGCTGCATGCACAGTCACGCCTTTAGGTGAACAAAGCTCTGGCTGACATGGGGACTGCAAGATGGAAAACCCTGAGCCAGGACTACTCAGTTAAGCCACTCCCAAGTTTCTGACCTGCAGAAACTGAGATAGGAAATGTCCTTTTAAGCCACTACATTTTGGGGTATTTGGTAATATATAGTAACGCTCCACTTCCAAATGCAGGCAAACAAGTCTGGTCTCCGGGTATTTGCAAGACTTGCTCTCATTCAGTGCCCTGATCCCACCCTGCTGCGCAGAAGCTTCCTGAGGGCAGGGACCAAGTTGTAATGTATCTATCTATGGCCATGTCCCTAATATTCCCACACACTGGAAATGCTGCATGAACACTTACCAGATTCGCTTGAATTTCTGTCTTTCTGTATGAGAGAAATCCTGGGAACACAGCTGTGTTTCCTCCTCCCAGAAATTTCCTTCCTCAACTCAAGATGAGAAATACAGCTTTTTAATTAACAGAAACCATCTCAACCCAGATCTCAAGTCATTTGATGTGATTTGGGGACTGCTTCTTGCAGAGACAACAGTTACTTGCAAAAAAAGCCCACAAGTCAATGCAATCGATTTCAGGAAATTGGGTCCAGCGAGCAGCCTCTACATCCAGGAGGGACCTCACTGCAGCACGAATGGGCGGCACATGTCTGCTTGGCCAGCTCACTGTCCCTGCTGAGCCACAGTCTTTCAGCCACCTGCTCATCAGCAAGGACTTCACATGTGTCCACTACCTGCTTTCCACTCTGCCAAGGTGTCCAACACAGAGCCCTGGTCCCCAAGGGGCTTTCATTCAGCTAAGGGAGATGTTCATGCAGAAAGATCAGCTACACTCAAATCAGAATTCACCCAGGATTGGTTTGCATGTCATTGACTCTAAATGTTCTTGGAGAGCTGAGAAAGGGATCTCTGTTCAGGGAAAATGTGCCACAACCTCCCATCAGGGCACAGGGACCTCAAGGAGTTCATGGTCAAATGGGGAAAGCTTTCCACAGAGGGAATTTCAAAGTGTGCACCAGGAGTGGCTGGGAAGGAAGAAAGGATAATCCAAGCTGTTGAGTCTTCATGAACAGTCCAGAGAGACAGAGTTGACAAGGAGTTTGTCCTGATCCAGCGTGAAGTGTGAGACGGAGTGACGAGAGATAAGGTTAGGGGCACAGGCCATGGAGATGCTGGTAGATAATTCATGAATGTCTCACATTTCTGCACATCTTGTGAGCTGAGGCACTGTTGGCCCTTGTGGTAGACTATCTTCTCAAGGCTATTTATACAGTGGACAGCTTTGGAAGATAGAGACAGATTTGCAAAGGGCAGGCACGCTGAGAGCCCACTATTTAAAAAGTAAGGGGCCCTAAGAGTTCCTTGCCTGGAACAAAACCCATTACGTGTGCAGATTCCCTCAGCCCTCTGCATTGCCCTGGGGAATTGGAACTCAGAGAATCAGTACACAAAAATGCTGATACTCTACTGCTTTTGCTGTGAGAATAAAGCCCTTTGTCTCTGACCCAGGAGTCTTGTGTCTTCTGTCAGCATCCATGAAACTGTGGCGGATTCACCTATCAGCTTGCAAGAAGGGTACAATTGCAGACCCATCTCAGTTCCTGATAGGAGAACCCTGAATTCCAGGTTTTATCCTGCTGGTCCTTGAGCAGAGAAATTACATTTGCCTTTAGCCACAGAAGGGTGTCATTGGTGCCTGTAATCCCCGAACTTCAGGAGGCTGAGGCAGGAGGCTCACTTGAGGTCAGGAGTTCAGGTGAAATCCCATCTCTACTAAAAATACAAAAATTGGCAGGGTATGGTGGCTCACGCCTGTAATCCCAGCACTTTGGGAGGCCGAGGTAAGTGGATCACCTGAGGTCAGGAGTTCGAGACCAGCCTGGCCAATATGGCGAAACCCTGTCTCTACTAAAAAATACAAAAATTAGCTGGGCGCAGTGGCAGGTGCCTGCAATCCCAGCTACTCAAGAGGCTGAGGCAGGAGACTCACTTGAACCCTGGAGGCGAAGATTGCAGTGAGCCGAGATTGTGCCATTGCGCTCCAGCCTGGGAGACAGAGCAAGACTCCATCTCAAAAAAAATACAAAAATACAAAAATTTTCCAGGCATGGTGGCAGGCGCCTGTAATCCCAGCTACTCAGGAGGCTGAGGCAGGAGAATTGCTTCAACCCAGGAGGAGGAGTTTACAGTGAGCCGAGATCACGCTATTGCACTCCAGCCTGGGTAACAGACTGAGATTCCACTGGGGAGACATTTGTTGAATTTTTTTTTCGAGATGTGAAGAAATCTGTTATGGATAAAGTTAAATGTCTCTGACCTTTTTGTCTGAGCAGGAGTTAAGTGAGGAGTCTACAGCATAGAAAGAGGAGAAACCAGTGTGCCTAAGGGAAACTAGGAAAAGAGAGTCTTCGACTTAGGGCCCAGGACCACTGCCTGGAGGGCTTGGCCAAACCTGCCCCTCAGCTACAGCTGACAGCCTCCTGGCCTAGATCATCACCTTCCTCTGCAGACACGGGGCTCTGAACCTCCCCGGAAAGTGTCAGGCAGCCGCAATAAAATAACAGAGACACAGGGCTTAAGCAACAAAAGTTTGCTTTCGCACAGTCCTGGAGGTTGGAAGTTCAAGATCAGGGAGCCAGTGGCCACTGTGTCCTCCATGGCAGAGAGAGCACGTACACAATCTGTCTTTTTTGTTTGTTTGTTTTTGAGAGGAGTCTCACTCTGTCACCCAGGCTGGAGTGCAGTGGCATAATCTTGGCTCACTGCAACTTCCACCTCCTGAGTTCAAGCGATTCTCCTGCCTCAGGCTCCCACGTAGCCGGGACTACAGGTGCCCGACACCACACCTGGCTAATTTTTGTATTTTTAGTAGAGATGGGGTTTCACCATGTTGACCAGGCTGGTCTCGAACTCCTGACCTCAGGTGATCTGCCCGCCTCAGGCTCCCAAAGTGCTGGGATGACAGGCGAGAGCCACCGCACTGGCCCTGCTGTCTCTTTAAAAGGACACTACTCTCATCATGAGGGCCCCACCCCCATGGCCTTGTCTCAACCCAATCATCTCTCAAAGACCCCATTTCCAAACACCACCACAATAAGCGCTAGGGCTGCAAAATATGAATTTGGGGATGGGGTACAATTCAGTCCATGACAGGCAGTCCTGATGCCTAAGAGCTTCCAGGACACACACCTACTGACTTATCCACAGCCCCGAGGGACGCCTTAGGTCCTCAAGCCGAGGTGAACTTTCAGCACCGGCTGGCTCAGCCTCCTGCTGCTGGGTGGGGGGTGGCAGCGTTATGGAAAGTATGTGAGAAATCACAAGGAGGCAGGAACCAGCCTCACCTCTTCCCTCAACCACCCAATGTGCCCTGAGGGTCAAATTGGTGACATCAGCTGAACATACTCCCCTTTGAGCTCATCTAAACCCCATGTCTCACCTTTTTGGTCCCACTACAAAAATAACACCTGGTTATTACAACAATCATTTCTGCTGGAAAATTCCCTACACCATTGCAGTCAAACAGGCAATTGGAAAATGGAAATATTGGAGTGCCCTAGACCCAGGAACCATATGATATTCCTCCAAAACAATCAACATCAGACAAATGTAAAGAAGTGAGTTAGCCAGGCACGGTGGCTCACGCCTGTAATCCCAGCACTTTAGGAGGCTGAGATGGGCGGATCATGAGGTCAGCAGATCGAGACCATCCTGGCTAACACAGTGAAACCCTGTCTTTACCAAAAATACGAAAAATTAGCCAGGCATAGTGGCACGTGCCTGTAGTCCCAGCTACTCAGGAGGCTGAGGCAGAAGAATCCCTTGAACCCAAGAGACAGAGGTTGCAGTGAGCCGGGATTGCACCACTGTACCCAGCCTGGGCAACAGAGTTAGACTGTTTCAAAATAAATAAATTAATTAAAATAAAACATAAAAAAAAGTGAGTGGTCACAGGTACAGGATCTCCCCAACTTAGTGTCTGATCATCTAGAAGTTTCAGCAAAAACCTGGGCCTAGAAAAGCTACCAGAACAATGGCCAGGCTGGACTAGAGTCCGTGATTCCAGCTGGACCCTCTCTGTGTGGTGGCCGCTCCCCATCTGAAAGGCATCGTCTCGGGTCAGTTCAGCAAACTCCACAGCAGAGGCACTGACACCTGAGAATCCTAGCCCAGGGAGTGATCCACTCCTCTTGGCCAGCTGTCAAAACTGCGCCTGCTCTCAGACATAACAAGCATTTCTCATTTCTCATGAAGGTGACAGTTCCTCAGGCCCACAGTAAAGCAGACAGACAGACAGACAGACAGACAGACACACACACACACACACACACACACACACACACACACAGACATTTAAAAAATGCAATACATCAAAAACACTCACTCTAAAACCCTGGGGGCTGGGCACAGTAGCTCACACCTGTAATCCCAGCACTTTGGGAGGCCAATGCAGGTGGATCACTTGAGATCAGGAGATCAAGACCAGCCTGGCCAACATGGCAAAAACCCAGCTCTACTAAAAATACAAAAATATTATCCAGGTGTGGTAGCACTTGCCTGTGGTCGCAACTGCTCAGGAGGCTGAGGCCTGAGAATCTCTTGAACCAGGGAGGCGGAGATTGCAGTGAGCCGAGATCGCGCCACTGCACTCCAGCCTGGACGACAAAGCGAGACTCCCTCTCAAAAGCAAATAAATAAATAAATAATAAAACCCTAGAAGCCTTTGCTGTTGGATTATTTCTGACTCTATATTTGATACAGTCAATTTCCATCTTTCAATTTAAAGTTTTCTCACAATGGTGATAAAATATTGGATTTGGGAAAGAAAATGTACGCTGCAGGGGAAGAAGGAGGAGGCTGTTCTCTGGAGCATAAGGAGCCGAGGCTGCTCAAAGTTCTGCTGTGTCATTTTTCCTCCTCATTGCCACCCAGGGAGCATCAAGCATCATTGGTATTAGAGGATCGGAACGGCTTTCAAACCTCTGTCTTTAGGGCCCGTCTGCCAGGTGCAGTCTCCCACTTCATCTGCTGAGTAGGTTGGTAAAATCAAATCTCCTGGACCCCTCTGGGGGAATGGTTGACCTGGGCCATACACGGTGATACATCACACAGCTCCATCCCTTCCAATTAGTGCCCGGTATGCGAATGGATGTACTGAGAATTAACGTCATTGATCTTCATCCACGAATATGGCCAAGAAGGCATAATTTTTTTCTGATCAATGCTGTTGTACAATGCCCTAATATAAAAAAGGAAAAAGGGAAGGGCGTCCCCGAGCATCGGAGTGCATTGATGTGCCTCTATGCGTGCAGTTCCCATAGACCTCAGCGTCTGTTCTCTGCTGGGGATTCACATTAATAACAGACAGTCTTGCAAACACAATGAGAAACTTGTGTTCCGTACTTCCAAGGAAATCCCGTGTGTCTCCAAGAGGGAGGGGAAGTCAGGTACCTCCCACAGCAACCAGCCTGGGGCAAAGAGGACTCAGTGCCTGGCACAGCTAGGCAAGGACCAGTGGCCCACTTTATAGAAGGGGCAGGAAGCAGTGTGCTCCCCACGTCCACCCCCTCTAGGCCACTGTCTTTGTGCCACAGTTTATTGGGATCTTCTGTGGGAGGTGGACCAGGGAATAATAGGGAAAGAAAACAATTTACTTCCCCGTTACATCCAATGGGGGTAGGTCAAGCTCTCTGGGACTCTGTCCATGGTAGAGAAAATTCTAGCTCCAGGTTCCAGTATGAAAGGAAAAGGATGAAATCGTCCGGGGGTGTTATCAATCTCAAGTCTCCCTAATTTTTGTCTCCTCCTAGGGTTCCTACTGCCCCAGTCCCACCCCTCAGTCCAACTCCATTAGTCATGCCTCCTGCGGGGCAGCTGAGGCTCACCTTGTCACACTGCAGGGTTTATTTATTACCCGCACTGGGGGTATTTGCCTTTCAAAATAAAACCCTCCCTGTAGAAAGCAATGCTCCACCTAAAAGAATGACTCTCCATTTTTGGAATCTCAAGCACTGTGGTTCCCTGGTGCAGGGGCTCCCAGCTTGGTCCCCTGTTGGTGTTGGGGGACCAGCATTTATGATACCCCTGGAATCACACTGCTTAGGAAGCCACCCTTTGTGTGCCTTTCAGTTAATTTCAGACATTCAGTCATTCATGCACTCTTTCTCAAACGCTGCCTGTGCATCTGCCTCTGCCCTGCACCCACACTATGGAGATGCAGTTGTGACAGGCAGCACGGTGACAACAGCATCCAGAGTTTACCATTCCTGCCGTCCCCTCCGTCTTTGGCCTCTCCTCCACAAGTACGTGCTTTTCCTTGATAAGGAGGGAAAATTGCAATCGAGTGTCCTAACCCAGCTGTCACCAATAAATGTCACCAGTCACTAACCTCAAAAAATAAAGCTTAATTGGTAGCAATTTTGCTAAGTAACTTCAGTTCCTTTTGTCTGTTTCTACCTTTATATGGAAAAGGACACTTGTCACATGAAATTCGTGAGCTCATGTCTATACCTCACTGCCCAGTGTTGTATTATTTACTCTGCAGTATGAGTGCCTCTTTCCATTGTAATTACAAGGTCACTGGGCAGAAAATCATTTCATAGTAAAAGGGGTAAAGGGCACCTCCAAAAGAAAAAAAAAAACAGATAGGAGTGGAAATCAATCCCTCGCCTTCCTCAAAGCAGCCCTGTCTCGTAACAGCCACAATCTAGCCGTGAATCCTGCCATCTGGAAGCGCCCCCTCCTCTCCTTCCGCCTCGCTGATGCACCATCAATTTCCGAATGTCATCGACAATCCCGCCTCTTCCCCAGGATCTGATAATTTCTCTCTCCTTTTACCCTCTATCTTATTTAAACCACTTGACTCTGTCCTGTCTATTTTGGAGGTGTTGATCAAAATCCAGTTACATCGTTTATAGAGAAGTGCCCTCCGCTTCTGGATGTCTGCAGTTTCTAGTCACAAGGGCTGTGATTCTTTCAAGTGGCCAGTAAACCAGATTTTTGACAGGTGTGGAGGGAAAAAATTTCCAGGCTGAGAAAAGAAGCTGCAAGCCATCACCTCGTTTCTTGTGTTAGACTGCCATCAAGCGACGCACCAGAGAACACTGCTGCAGACCTCGGGCACCTTTTATGTCTAATATTCTGAGACCTCCCCAGGGGGAGAAAATATGAAAACCAATAAATATAAATGCCAAGATAACCTGTCATGGTCCAAATGGCCAAATTAATATTAAAGGCAGTTCTTGTCCAGGTGTCAAGAAGTCGTATGTATGTATGTATGTATGTATGTACGTATGTATGTATTTAGATCAAGTCACTCTGTTGCCCAGACTGGAGTACAGTGGCACAATCTTGGCTCACTGCAACCTCTGCCTCCCAGGTTCAAGCAATTCTTATGCCTCAGCCCCTCAAATAGCTGGAATTACAGGTAAATACTACCATGCCCAGCTAATT
Source organism: Aotus nancymaae (assembly GCF_030222135.1). Taxonomy (NCBI): domain Eukaryota; kingdom Metazoa; phylum Chordata; class Mammalia; order Primates; family Aotidae; genus Aotus; species Aotus nancymaae. Next base: position 22,507,146 of record NW_026988441.1, on the reverse strand, counting down.
TTTGTATTTCTAGTAGAAAGGGGGTTTCACCATGTTGGCCAGGCTGGTCTCAAACTCCTGACCTCAAGTGACCTGCCCGCCTCGGCCTCCAAAATGCTGGAATTATAGGCATGAGCTACTATACCCAGCCAGAATTCCCTATATTCTTGAATAAAATATAAGATGGTAGAAACCTAACAATTTGAGAATTATAACCCAATTTTCAGCATTGCAATGCTGGGTCATGTTTTACTATTTGGCTCCTGATGGGAAGAAGCCAGGGGCATCCCTCGCAGCCACCAGTGCTCCAAAAGGAAAGGCCAACGGGGGCCTCCAGGTGTGTGCTAAAGCTGTATCCTCCATCCAGAGGCTGATGGCTTTTGGAGATCCTCAAAGAGCCTCAGGACCTGAGAGAAATAGGGGAACATCCTCAAGCTCACAAAGAGAGCAGCTGCACCCCAGCCCTGGCCTCTGCTGCTCTGCAGACAAGCCCCAGGTATGAAATGAGGGCCAGTCCTCCCTGGAATTGTGCATTGACAGGCAGGGTTGAAGCCTCAGGAATGAGGTGATGGTAAATGCCTGCACATTCAGATTTAACATTTTTCCCCTCAAACTCCTCAGCTCAAGCAATCCTCCTGTCTCAGTCTCCTGAATGGCTGGGACCACAGGACCACTGATGGCACGGAGAAGATGGAAATGACACTGAGTCCAGACCAGAAGGGGGACACTGCAAGCTGACAATCTCCATGTCCCAGCACTTCAGACAGCTGAAGCTCCCAGAGGGCTCCTGGCAGTGAAGCAATCTTGGGCCCCAGAGCACACAGAGAGCTTCTCCCAGGGTTCCCCTCTCTCTAGTACCAGTGGTACCTGGACTGCAGGAAGGCTGGTAGGAGTCCCCAGGGATTCCTTCATGTGACAAGCTGGACACGGGGCCCCAGACAGGTGTCAGGGCTTGAGCAAGATAAATATCTATCAGATGATTACAAAGGAAGAATGTGGCTGGGCACTGTGGCTCACATCTATAATCTCAACACTGAGAGGCCGAGGCAGACAGATCACTTGAGGTCAGGAGTTTGAGACCAGCTAAGACAACATAGTGAAACCCCACCTCTACTAAAAATAAAAAAATTAGCAGGGCGTGGTGGCGCATGCCTGTAGTCCCAGCTACTCAGGAGGCTGAGGCAGCAAAATCACTAGAATCGGGGAGGCAAAGGTTGCAGTGAACTGAAATGGCACCACTGCACTCCAGCCTGGATGACACAGCAAGACTCAATCTCAAAAAAAAAAAAAAAAAAAAAAGGAAGAGGGTGTATGGTCTAGGGAAGTATTCTCAGTAGTTATAAAACTGTTAAGTCGGCCAGGGTGCAGTAGCTCATGCCTGTAATCCCAGCACTTAGGGAGGCCAAGGTGGGAGGATCACTTGAGGCCAGGAGTTCAAGACCAGCCTGGGCAACATTTTACAAAAATGTTTTTAATTACCCAGGCATGATGACACGTGCTTGTGGTCCCAAGCAATGAGGAGGCTGAGGCAGGAGGACTGCTTGAGCCCAAGAGTTCAAGGCTGTAGTGAGCTATGATCAAGCCACTGCACTCTAGTCTGGGAAACAGAAGACCCTATCTCTAAGGGGAAAAGAAAATTGTTTTGAAACATGCAGGTATTTACCATCACAGGGAACACTGAAAGTGTTTTTTAGCTTGCAATTTCCGTGCCTCGATGAAAATGTCTCCTCTGCTCACCTATTTGGCCCATTTTTCCCTCTAAGTTTGGTGTTCTATTTATAGTAGTATTTTAAAGGTCTCATCTTCCAGTTCAGTATCTGGGTCACCTATGCTTCTGCTCTGGTTCCTTTCTTTCCATGATTGTGGGTCATAGTGTCCTGTTTCTGTGGGTGTTGTATACACTGTTTTTTACATTTCAGGCTGGATGTTGTATATTAAAGAACAGCACAGACCGGAGAACATTAAAGCGTCTTTCCATCTCCCAGAAAGGGCACCCCTTTTCATTTCGGGCAGCTTTGCTAAGGGGTTGACCTCTACACTCAATCAGGTTTAAAGAGCTTCTGATCCCCTCTGGCTTCAATTCATTTTCTTTTTTTGAAACAGGGTCTCACTCTGTTGCCCAGGCTAGAGTACAGTTGCAATCATAGCTCACTGCAGCCTTGACCTTGACCTCCTGGGCTCAAGCAGTCCTCCCACCTCAGCCTCCAGAGCAACTGGGACTACAGGTGTGTGCCACCATGCCTGGCTCATTTTTAAATTTTTTGTAGAGATGGGTTCTCACGTGTTGCCCAGGCTGGTCTCAAACTCCTGGCTTCAAGTGATCCTCCCACCTTGGCCTCCAGAAGTCCTGGGACTAAAAGTGTGTGCCACTGCTCCCAGCCTGGCTTCAAGTATCTTGAAGGGGAGGTGTGTCCCCTGCCTGCAGCAGGGCTTTGGGATTCAGGCACCACAAAGCCAGATCTCTGTGCTTCCCAGCTGTGTCCCAATTCCAGTTTGGGTGACTTTATATCAGGTCCTTTCTCGCTTACTTTCCCATATTTTGGCCCAGACTCATACAAATGTAAACACATCGCCCTTAGGTCTGGAGCCAATGGTTGCTTTCCCAGAGTTAAGCACAAATCAAAATAAGGCGGACGGAGGTGCAAGCTCTATTTTTGGTAGAGGTGGGGTTTCACTATGCTGTCCCGGCTGGTCTCAGTGTAAGCCCCCAGAGGACTCCTCGCAGTGAAGCAGCCTTCAGGTCCCAGAGCACCCAGAGATCTGCTTCCATGGTCCCTCTCTCTAGTTCCAGTGGCACCTGGGCTGCAGGGAAGCTCGTAGGAGTCCCCAGGGATCCCTTCAGGTGACAAGCTGGACACAGGGCCCCAATGAGGCTTCAGGACTTAAGGAGGATAAATATCTTCCTGCAGGCTACATGCACACAATCCCATGCAGCCTGCAATGGCTTTCCTCCAAACCCTTCAAGTGTCTCGGCAAGTCTGGGAAATCCAGTGAAGCTCTCTTAGGACCCAGAGAGCCCTATATTTATCCAGGCACTCCATTAGCTGAAACCACGCTTTCCTCAGTGCAATCAGTTCACAGAGTAACACTGGGCCAGGGTGGGGAAGAAATCTATAGTTGCATTGTATACATTTGGAATCAAGCCAGCCTTAGAGTGACTTCTGGAGGTCGAAAGACTGGAAAACTTGGATTTCAGAAACTGTTATTTGACCGGACACACCAGGTGTTGGAGTCCTGCTGTCGGAATTCCAAATGGTCAGTCTTAAACTGACTTAGAGCACAGCGCTGCCTCTTGACAAAGAGCTGGTCCACTGTCCTCCGGCAAGCACCAGTTCTTTGATTCTTGTAGACAAAGTGCCTATTACCCAGCAGGAGAGGGTTTGCCCAGCAGAAGCATCCGGTGTTAGCACTGGCACCTTGCTGCCTGGCTTCCTCAGTTTGTCAGTGGGCGGTCTCCTGCGGCACATTAGGCCTGAGGAATGACTGAGGGCTGATGCCACTGTGCCCAGGCTCTCACCACCACCCTCACCAGCCGTCCTCGTCAATATATGATGGCTGGATCAAGGGCACAGCAGGGCCAGGGAAGCGTGTAATCTTGAGTCTCAGGGACTGTTCTGACCTTGTGAGGAAGCAGATAAGGATGGCTACCACCTCTCAAGCCGTATTCTGTGCCAGGCCCTGTCTAAAGATGCATCATCTTGCTGAGTGCTCCAGGTCACCCTGGGAAGAAGGTGCTGTTAGCAACCCACGTTATACACAAGGCCTTTCTGTAGAAAAAGCATCCTGGCCTCGTCCTTCTCAAATGTGCCTGATATAATCACTCAAAAAGAAACAAAGGGCCAGGCGAGATGGCTCACACTTTGGGAGGCCGAGACGGGAGGATTACGAGGTCAAGAGATGGAGACCATCCTGGCCAACATGGTGAAACCCCGTCTCTACTAAATACAAAAAAATTAGCCAGGTGTGGTGGTGCGCGCCTATAGTTCCAGCTACTCAGGAGGCTACAGCAGGAGAATCGCTTGAACCTGGGCAGTGGAGGTTGCAGTTAACCGAGATCTTGCCACTGCACTCCAGCTGGGCAACAGAGCAAGACTCCATCTCAAAAAATAAAAAAAATTAAAAAATATTGTGTGTATATATACACACAAAAAACCATACAAATGGGTGTGTGTGTATATATATATATATGAATATACACATATATGTACTTATACAAATAATATATTGACTTTGTTGACTTGGTGGATTACAACTTTCACTGACAATAAAGGCTTCCATGCTCTTATTGCAGGTCTGCTGGTATTCAGGATCATGACCTTTTCTTATACTTAAGAAAAGTGGTAAGGCTGGGCACAGTGGCTCATGCCTGTAATCCCAGCACTCTGGGAGGCCAAGGCGGGTGGATCACCTGAGGTTGGGATTTCGAGAACAGCCTGACCAACATGGAGAAATCCCGTCTCTACTAAAAATACAAAATTAGCTGAGCATGGTGGCACATGCCTGTAATCCTAGCTACTCAGGAGGCTGAAGCAGGAGAATCACTTGAACCCAGGAGGCGGAGGTTGCAGTCAGCCAAGATCGTGCCACTGTACCCCAGCCTGGGCAACAAGTGCAAAACTCCCTCTCAAAAAAAAGAAAAAAAAGGCAGTAAAAAAAAATACTACTAGAGGCCAGGTGTGGTGACTAACACCTGTAATCCTATGGAAGGCCAAGGTGGGTGCATCACTTGAGGTCAAGAGTTCAAGACCAGCCTAGTCAACATTGGGAAACCCCATCTCTACTAAGAAAAATACCAAAATTATAGTTGGGTATGGTGCCTGGTGCCTGTAATCCCAGCTACTCAGGAGGCAGAAGAATCGCTTGAACCTGGGAGGCAGAGGCTGCAATGAGCCAAGATCGCACCACTGCACTCCAGCCTGGGTGACAGGGCAAGACTCTGCCAAAAAAAAAAAAAAAAAAAAAGAAATATTATTAGAAATTATATATATATATTTTTTAAATCCAAAAGTGGAGAGGAGATACAGGAAAACATACTTCTCCACTGTATTGTCAGAGGCTACCAGGTAAATAGTTTCTGTAAATTTAGTGTCTTTATTTTTATTTTTTTTTTTTGAGATCGAGTTTCACTCTTGTTACCCAGGCTGGAGTGCAATGGCGCAATCTCAGCTCACCACAGCCTCCGCCTCCTGGGTTCAGGCAATTCTCCTGCCTCAGCCTCCTGAGTAGCTGGGATTACAGGCACGCACCACCGTGCCCAGCTAATTTTTTGTATTTTTAGTAGAGACGGGGTTTCACCATGTTGACCAGGATGGTCTCGATCTCTTGACCTCGTGATCCACCTGCCTCGGCCTCCCAAAGTGCTGGGATTACAGGCGTGAGCCACTGCGCCCGGCCCTGGTTTCTTTATTTACAAAAGAAGTTCTAGTTTTCATGAATACCCACTTATTTAATAGTTGAGGCTTAATCGTTCCGAGCTTACATATGAGATTTTTCTTTAATACTCAAAATAGCAGCCTGAATGTCTCAGAGCAACAATTAAAAGAAACCTGTACAAATACAACAAAGTGTGAATTGCAGAATCAAAGAGCATATATGAGTGTTCACTATTGAAATATTTCCATTCTTCTGCATATTTGATTTTTCATAATAAATTCCTGGGGGTAGGAGGGGAGTCACCTGCAATGGTGTCATCAAATCTTGACTTCTTGTGAACTTTCACAAGGCCACTACTGGGACAACACAAGTGTATCCACGTTTGGAAGTTTATCATTTATAGTTATAAAAAAGAAAAAAATTAAAGTCTTGTTCTCACCAAATGCAACTTGAGAAACAAAAGGAAAACTCTCCCATAACTTCATTTACCCAGTTATAAAATCTTTTATTATAGTCATGTCTTTGTAATTTTTGTGTATATATTTGATTTTATTAGTTTGTAACCTTTTAAAAAGTTGTACGTAATTTGTTTAATGGCTGCATGGTATTCCATCGTGTTATATAAATGTGTTAGTAGTGGCAGAGAACCAAGTTACCCCGAGAAACTGGAGGCGAATCCATAAGCGTTTGCAACTTCAATTCTTGCCTTGTCAAAAGAAAGAATTCAACTGAGGGACATAAAACAGAAAAAGAGACTGAAGCAAGTTTTGGAGCAGGACGGAACATTTATAAAAAGCTTTAGAACAGTAAAGAAAGAAAATAAGGAAAGTATTAGACAACCTGGAAAGACAAGCGGGCGACTCCAGAAACCACGAGCACAGCCTGCCCTCGTCTTGGGGTTTTACACGCTGGCCTACTTCCAGGATCTTGCATTACTTCTCCCCATCCTGAGATCTTACAGGGAAGCTGCTGATCAGTTTCAAGTGTTTTCCATCTGTTAGGGGTCTGCCTTTTCCCTAGCACCAGTTGTGGCCAATTGCTTTAGAGAAAACAGTTAACAACCGCCTGACCATCACCTGATGGTCGCCCAACACTCCTGGGGTGTGTAGCTGGGAGCCTTCTCCTGCCCTGCTCAGACCTGACTACCTACCTACTGTAACAAATGTACCATACCTAGGAACACTTTATAAAAACAGATTATTGAGACCCACCTGCTGAAAATGAATCCCCAGGTATGATAACAAGAAATTTGAAATTGTGAAGCTTGCCCTGTGATTGTGATCCTACATTTGATCAATGGATCAAGCAAATTAAGTGTGTGCTAACTAGGTAAATTAGTGCATTTAATAATGCATTAATTAGCATACCTAATTAACCTAATTTGTTAACACACAGTTAATTTGCTAGATCCAATATGATGAAACATAGCACTGTTTTCACATTTTTGCTATTAGAAACAACAATCACAACTATCCTCACAGGTATCTCTCTGCATATACAAACAATTATTTTCTGAGAATAATCAAGTGGTTTGCTTGCTTTTTAAAAATATTTTAGTGATGAAGTAACTATGGAGTAACTGTAACTCAAGGAAGGACGCCCCATCCGACCACCATCAGGGAATTCCAGGGGAGACTGGCCGTTACCAGGGATGCCAGAAGGGATCGACTGGGAATTAAGAGCCCTAACAACCCTAGAAAAGAACTTTCAAAGACGGAGGTCTTCTCACTCATCTCCATCATTACAGAAAGTATTGCCCAAAACGGGCCCCCCTTGAGTATACAGCTCTGAAATTGGCTAACATCTTCTGCTGTCTCATTCAATTTTAAAGTTCACATTTGTGAAGGGCTCTATTGTTCAACATGGTGACTATAGCTTATAACAATGAATTTCAGTTAATAATCTGAATTTCACTGAGAGTAGGTTTGAAGTGTTCTCATCACAAAATGAGTGTATTAGCATCGCTCATAGCTCATTTAGCCATTACACAATGTACACACATTTCAAAACATATTGTACACCATAAATACATACAATTCTTATTTGTCAATGTTAAAATAAAAGCTTTCATTTGGTAGTTCACATGTTATCAGTCCCATAAATTACTATTTTCAGGCATCTGCAAAGGCAGCATGTTTTGGTTTAAATGTTGTTTTTCCAAATTTTATACATATAAAATAAATGTATAAGTGTATACATATGCAAAATATAATACACAAATTTTATATAAAGTCAATGCACTCGGGGTCACTGGGATAAACCATTTTCAGTGCCTGCACCCTTATGTTTAAAATCAAAATGGTACAAGGTCACCACCAAAGATATTGTAAGCCAATGTTTCTCAAACTAAAACTCTTGGACACACTCCCAGAATCCCCTGAAAAGTGCTGAAGACCACAAGAATGTGGAATGTGACCAACTCAATATACCTGTGGAGGCTATATGAGCAAACAGCAAACTATTCTCATGAAAGCAGGATGTCCGCAATCCGCCGCCAGAAGGAATGTGGAGGGTAAATCAACAGTCCTTGTCTCAAGTCCTATGCTCCTTGAGGTTACCTGAATATCTGGAACCTGTTGAACAAGGAAAGCGGTCATGTGAACCAGTGATAAATCACGTAGCTTACAGACAGTTACCCCTTCCTCCCTGTTCACTCCATCTAATAAATACAAAAGGCTGTAAAAGCTGAAGGCCTTTGTTCACTAGAAGCAAAGAGTCCCCAATCCCTTCTTTCAAACAGAACCTTCTGTCTTTCTCTTCAATTCCGCATTCTTCCTCCTCCATTCATGAGATAACAACCACAAGTGACATGAATGAAGAAGGTCTGCTGGAGCAGAGAAAGTGAAACTGATCAGATGGACCAGGAACCCCCGGGAGGGGTCTGCAGGCAGTAGATATAAGGTCAGCGCCCTAAAGAGGTACTGGGAGTGGGAAGTTTCTAACTTGGGCAGAATCTGTCTACTGAGGAGCAACATTATGTGCAGTTGCTTAAAGTTTTACTTTACAGTCTGGTGCTCAGGTCAGTTCTAAGTAAAATTTCGATGCCACAAAAGAAATAGCACTCAAAGATAAGTGCGCTCAGCAAGGCAGTTTACTTCTATAGAAGGGTGTGTACAGATGGAACAATGGCCGCACCCTTGGACGAGGCGGGAAGGGGTATTTATGCCTGAACGGGGTGGTTCCTACTGCTGTGTCATCCCCTATGGGCTAGGGTTAGACCAGACAAGCTAGACCAATCCCGACTGGCTATTTTAAAAAGAGCAGGGGTCTGAGCTGGAGTGGCAGGGCGGGTGTTTTGACAGGAAGGTGTGTCAGAGCAGGTAGCCAGGGGTGATCAGGCTACCAGGATGAGTCCGGATGGAGCTGGGAGAGGGGGAGCAGATATGAACTACTAATTAGAACCAGTGGAGAAGGTTGTTTACTGGAATTACAAGGAAGTTAAACTTTAAAATAGAGATTTAAAGAATAAGAGAGCTGAACATACTGGCATACTGATTGTTTGAAGAGAAACTTGGGGTTCACTATAACAGTTCTCAAACACTAAGCTTCTACAGGAAGTCATTACACATAACCCATGGTTTCCGCAAACAGGTACCCTCGATGTGGAAAATTGGGACCGGGTAGGAGAAGGTTTGAAATGGGCTCATCAAAAAGGTCTTAAAGTAGATCCCTCTGCTTCCTCTGCTTGGAGTTTGGTCCATACTGTCCTCCTGCCATTATCTCCTTATTCAATTGGACAGCAGGAGCCATGCTCTGACTCTCAAAAATTGAAAGAGCCTTCTATCTCACCAATAGCACCCACTGAAAGCGACAAACAGGAGAGAGAGGAGAGCTGGCCTGCACATCCTCTTTGTGTAGCAGAAATAGAGACTCCAATACAAAAAATTATGTGCGCTGCAGCCATAGCTGGGAAACCCTTAGGACCTTGCACGTTTCCTATCACTGCAAGGCCCAATTCAAACAATCCACAACAACTTGTTCATGAACACACTCCAGTAGAATTTAAGCTATTAAAAGAATTAAAAGCTAGTGTGGTTAATAATGGAGTACAGAGCCCATTTACTTTAGGATTGCTAGAATCTGTATTCAGCGCTATGCACTGTTTAAGATCTTTTAGGCTGACTGATGGTGCCATGCACACCATGGTAACCTCCGTGACCTGCATATACACCCCAGATGAGTTCCTGGAAAATCTAAAGTAACTGGAAGACCATGAAAAGAGAAAAACATGATCAGATGGAGGGGAAGTCCATCTCCTTCTTAACCAATACATGGGCCACCGACCCCACACTGCCTTCTTTTCAAGAACCTGTCTCCTTGGCCTCTGTGACTGTTGTGGGAATTGACGGCAAAGCCTCCAGGCCTCTCAAAACTCCCCAAGTCTGGTGTCAATTACATCATTGCCTTAATCATAGTACTATACAAACACATAACATATCCACCCTAATAATTCTAGGTCTTATTCCTGGATTATGGATCCCTGTCAATTTGTCTGAACCATAGGCTGCTACCCCTGCTTTACATTTTGTGAAATTTCTTTTTTTTTTTTTTGAGACGGAGTTTCACTCTTGTTACCCAGGCTGGAGTGCAATGGCGCAATCTCGGCTCACCGCAACCACCGCCTCCTGGGTTCAGGCAATTCTCCTGCCTCAGCCTCCTGAGTAGCTGGGATTATAGGCACGCGCCACCATGCCCGGCTAATTTTTTGTATTTTCAGTAGAGACGGGGTTTCACCATGTTGACCAGGATGGTCTCGATCTCTCGACCTCGTGAAATTTCTTCTTACACAGCTCACTCAGCATGCTCATACAGCGTTAGGCATGGTGACGTTTTCTACAGTCTCCTTGGTCACACTAATAACTTCTGTCATAGTGTCCTCAGTAGCACTACATAGTTCTATTCAAACAGCCCAATATGTAGAAAATTGGACATATACAGCCAACCAGGCATGGATGCTCCAAAATAAAATTAATGCCGAATTATAAACAGAAGCAGCAATGCTAAAGACTACTGTTTCGTGGCTGAGAGAACAAGTACAAAGTTTGCAACTGTAGCAGCAATTATGCCATCATTTTAACCATACACTCATTTGTGTAATCAACTTGGAATACAATCAAAGTGAATATCCATGGAGGCTTGTAAAGGCTCATTTACAAGGAGCTTTTACATCCAACATTACTTTTGATATCAATGATTTACAAAGTAAAACTCTTGACTTAAATAAGCAAACTCAAGAGCATCAGCCCTCTTTAGAAGCTTGGACAGAATTCTAGCAGGGCTTGGAGAGCCTTAACCCTTCTTTCTTTTTTAAGATAGAGTTTCACCGTGATGACCAGGCTGGTCTTGAACTCCTGACCTCAGGTGATCCACCCACCTCGGCCTCCCAAAGTGCTAAGATTATAGGCGTGAGCCCAGCACCCAGCCTAACCCTTCTTATCTTAAACATAACCTCAATGTTTCTTTTATTATTATAGAAATAATGCTATTATGTCTCTGTTTTCTCTTTGTAGTCTATAGGATCAAGTTACCACCAACCAGCAATTGAAAGCTGTCCAGCCTGGAATTACCTTTATTGTATTAATGCAAAAACTAAAAGGAATTGATGCTGGAGACCGAAAGAATGTGGGACGTGACCAACTCAATATACTTCTGGAGGCTATATGAGCAAACAGCAAACTGTTCTCATGAAAACAGGACGTCGGCAAACTGACAAATAAATGTTGTTCTTCTAAATTTTATACATACGAAATAAATGCATAAGTGTATACATATGCAAAAACTAATACACAAATTATATATATATAAAGTCAACGCACTCGGGGTCACTGGGATGAACCAATTTCAGCACCTGCAGTCTTATGTTTAAAATCAAATGGTACAAGGTCACAAATAAATTGTAAGCCAATGTTTCTCAAACTAAAAACCCTTGGACATACTCCCAGAATCCCCTGTAAAGAAATGTATACAGGGCCGGGCGCGGTGGCTCACGCCTATAATCCCAGCACTTTGGGAGGCCGAGGCGAGTGGATCACGAGGTCAAGAGACCAAGACCATCCTGGTCAACATGGTGAAACCCCGTCTCTACTAAAAATACAAAAATTAGCTGGGCGTGGTGGCGCAGCCTGTAGTCCCAGCTACTCGGGAGGCTGAGGTAGGAGAATTGCTTTAACCCAGGAGGCAGAGGTTGCGGTGAGCCGAGATCGCGCCATTGCACTCCAGCCTGGGTAACAAGAGCGAAACTCCGTCTCAAAAGAAAGAAAAGAAAAGAAATGTATACAGTACTCAAAGTTGAGAACCACTGACTTAGCATACAGGGACCATATTGCTTTTCTCTGCCACCCAGCACAGGCCCAGTGCTCACTAGAAATTGGGGCCCCACGGTTCTGCCCAGCACTGGGTCACTCCTGAGAAATCTACACCAGGCCTTCCTGCACCTTTCCACTGAACAATTGAGTATCTGTTTTTTGGAGGCAGGTCTCACTCTGTCGCCCAGGCTGGAGTGCAGTAGCGCGATCCCGCCATCCAGGCTCAATGCAGCCCTGAACTCCTTGGGCTCAAGCGATCCTCCCAACTCAGCCACCCGAGTAGTTGAGACTACAGGCAAGCACCACCACACCTGGATAATTGTTTTTTCATGTTTTGTAGAAATGGGGTCTCCCTATGTTGCCCAGGCTGGCCTTGAATTCCTGGGGTCAAAAGTTCTTTCCGCCTGCACCTCCCAAGGTATGAGCCACCTTTGATCTTATTGGTGATTGTTTTTATTGAATAAAAACTAATATTCTAAGTCTCAAGAAAGCTTTTGAGACCTTCCAAAGGACCCAAGCGACACATCACCACCTGAGACGCCGACCTCACTCACAGCACAGACTAGAAGAGAGGCCCAGAGATGGGAAGTGCTCTAAGCGAGGTTACACAGCTAGTTAGCAACTAGAACCTAAGCTTGCTGCCCTAGCTTCGGTGCCCGTGCCCACAGCAGAAGCTGCCTCAACTGATCCGTCAGAGTGCTTAGGGACGACACAGACCGCATCCCACCGTCCCCCTCCCATTTCCGCCCTCTCAGGTCCCCAACCTCCTTCGAGTCCTCTCCAAGTCGCCTCACCTCGCTCCGGGCTTTCGCAAGCATTCCACATGCCTTTACTCCAACCCTACTGCCCGTTCCCCAAAAGACGCAAGAAGCAAAGGCCCCAAGAAGCGAGCCCACGCCTCCGCAGTGCCCAGCTACACCCACACAGCTCTCTGCCGCTGAGGCAGCTCCCAGGCGCATGCGCCCCAGACGTAGGCACGCGTCGGTGACGTCACGTATAGCGCCTTCTCCGAGCTCCGAGCGTCTGCAACAGCAGCTGCCAGTGCGTCATCAGAGCGCGCCGGAAGCGGTCCGAGAATGAAGTGTAAGTGGGGCCACTAAGTTGGAGAGGGTTGGGGCCGTTAAGGTTCGGGGTCTTGGTGCTGGTGGGTGAATTGAGTCCGGGCTACCTATCGCTGCGGAGTCCGAACAGAACTGCTACAGGAATGGGCCCACCCTATATAAGAAAAACGGAGGGCCGGAGCGCGGGTTAGGCTGGCTCGACCTCTGAGCTAGGGAGCGATGTCAGGGCTGGAGGCAGGTTCTCCCGGGGGCTGCTCAGTGGTGTGCCATGCTAGAGGAGGGTTCTAGGCCTTGGCCCAACTTGGCCACTACCTCCTGGAGTGACCGCGGTCAAGACCCTGCCTTCTGCGAGCTGGTTTCGCACCGTTATCTGACGCAAAGTCCCGAGAGCTGCTGGGGAATGGTATCACTAACCCAAAGCTTTGGGACTTAAGGGTAGAAGACATGTGCCAAGGAGAGGCTTGTAGACACCGTTGAGACTGGGCCTCCGATCAGAATTTTGATTTTTCACCTCTGCCTCTTTCTACCTGTATGATCAAGTAGATTGTCGCAGCATATCTGAGCTTCAGTTTGCTAATGCGCATAAGTAATGACAAAACGTGTAGCTTGTAATGAGGTGTCTGGCAAGTAATGAGTGTCTAGTAATTGTTAGATGTGATTGTTGTAGAAAGACTTCCAAGTCCGTTACTAAGCACCTGTAACAGGTGAAGCAAAGTTATCAGGTCCCGCATGTTGCTCTCTACAGTTGATACTCCCCATGTTCCATTTGAGGGAGAACTAGATGCTGTATATAAAACTTGCAACCACATTGGTTGGCTTGATCAAACAAACAGACTTGGCCGGCGTAGTGGGACACGCCTGTAGCCCTAGCACTTTGGGAGGCTGAGGCAGGAGGATCACTTGAGGCCACGAGTTGAAGACCAACTTGGGCAACAACATAGTGAGACCCATCTCTACAAAAACTGGGGGGAAAAAAATTAGCCAGGTGTGATGGCACACACCTGTAGTCCCAGCTACTCAGGAGACTGAGGTGGGAGGATCACGTGAAACCAGGAGGTCTAAGTTGCAGTGAGCTATGATTGTGCCACTGCACTCCAGCCTGGGCAACAGAGTGAGACCCAGTGTGGAAAAAAAAAAAAAACAACAACCTTGTAAGCACCTTGCATCAAACATTCATAGGGAAGTACAAGAAAACTGGAATGAAATTTACAGAGTGTAGTGTGAATTACATTTTCTAGCTATTTGGCCCATAAACCAGGCCTTAGTCATGCCATTCTTATTCCATTCACACCTGTACTCTGTCCCCAGTGCCATGGTTTCTTCTTTCAATAAATTAAGAAACAGAAGTGTGGAATGTATTTTAGAAGTTGAAACTACACTGACCTATATATATTTTGAGTTTAAAGAAAGAACTGTTAGGCCAGGCATGGTGGCTTACACCTGTAATCCCAGCACTTTGGGAGGCAGAGGCAGTGGATCACAAGGCCAGGAGTTCGAGACTGGCCTGGCCAACATGGTGAAACCCCGTCTCTACTAAAAATTACAAAAATTAGCCAGATATGGTGGCACGCGCCTGTAGTCTCAGGTATTCAGGAGGCTGAGGCAGGAGAATTGCTTGAACCCAGGAGGTGGAGTTGCAGTGAACCAAGATCACGCCATTGCACTCCAGCCTGGGCAACAGAACAAGACTCCATCTCAAAAAAAAAGAACTGTTGTATTTTATCAGTTCAGGACGCCATCAATTATATGATACATTATAATTTCATACATAATAAAATGTGAAAAGTCTTTTATTTTTTAAGACAGAGTCATGCTCTATCGCCCATGCTGGAGTGCAGTGGCACAATCTTGGCGCACTGCAACCTCCACATCCCGGGTTCAAGTAATTCTACCTCTGCCTCCCGAGTAACTGAGATTACAGGCACACATCACCGCACCCAGCTAAGTTTTGCATTTTTAGTAGACACGGGGTTTCACCGTGTTAGCCAGGATGGTCTCAATCTCTTGACCTTGTGATCCACCTGCCTCAGCCTCCCAAAGTGCTGGGATTACAGGCGTGAGCCACCACGCCCAGCAAAAAGTCTTTTAAAACATCTTACAGTTAACAAAACTTACTTCTAACCATCTGCATCCTAGACAGCTATATCATATAACTTTTAAATGAGTTACCTTGTTAGACTTAGCAAGTGCTCAAGCTTCTAACTTGGGGTATTTTAAACCAGTGCAACTCAAAATGTGATCCCACTGACCTACAGAATATCTGGGAATATGTTAGACACTCAGGATCTAGGGTGGGGGACCAATAATCTGCATTTTAATAAGATCCCAGAGATTTTTACACATGTTAAATATTGAGAAGCACTCCTTTTAAACCACGTGCTTGGAACTTCTAGCATAGATGTGGCCAGAGGGTGGGATAAGAGGCACCCAAGAAAGCTTTGCTCTTCATACCAATCCCATCTTCACCTATCTCTGAATAAGCAGTTGTTCTGCTATGTTATAAGCTATGTTATTTTCTTCTTTTTGAGATGGAGTCTCGCTCTGTTCCCCGAGCTGGAGTTCAATGGCACAATCTCAGCTCATTGCAGCTTCTACCTCCTGGGTTCCAGTGATTCTCCTGCCTCAGTCTCCCATGTAGATGGGATTACAGGCACGTGCCACCATCCCCAACTAGTTTTTGTAATTTTAGTAGAGACAGGGTTTCACCGTGTTGACCAGGCTGGTCTCGAACTCCTGACCTCAGGTGATCTGCCTGCCTCAGCTTCCCAAAGTGCTGGGATTACAGGCATGAGCCACTGCGCCCAGTGGCATAGTTATTTTCACAGTTAGAAAAATCTTAGGTCACCAATACCCAACAAGAATTAATCATTTCTTTTTTTTAATTCCCCAGGTGAGATCTACCATGCATTGTCTCACAAAGAGGCGAAAGACTCCGATGTCCAGGTCAGTTCTTGGCAGGAGGTCTAGGAGCAACAGAGGGGATAGCAGAGTTGGCTCGGTAGCTTCTGAGCCCACAGCACTGGTTGAGATGTCCTTTCCCATATGGTACTCCTCATTTTTCTGGCAGACATCTAAGGGTGGATCAAAGTCTGTAGTTCTGATGGCCTGTTTCCACGTGCCAGCCTCCTTTTCTGTTGTGCCAAAGTCAAGTTTGGTAAAATGAGGCTTTTCTTAACCTTTTATCGTCTCCCACTGTGTTGGGGACTCCAGGCTGTGCCCACCCGGTAGGAAGCATCATTCAACCTTGTTTCTGTGCCCTCTGTGCTTCTGAAGAAGGCGTGCAATCACATATCATAAGCGAAATTTACAGATTATATCTAGATGCCTCATCCTGCTTTGTCACTTTTGCAAAAGCTCCTCTTGTGGCTCATAATGAGAGCATTACCTTGAAAGCAAGATTTTGAAAGACCAGTATACTTTTGTTTTGCTTCTCCATGAAAGCGGAGCCACTCAGGTATTTAAGAGAATCAGATCATTGTCCTGTTATAGTAACCAGAACGAGAGTGAGTTAATTTTTAGTTAGCATCTATAGATGCAAAGCTGAAGCAGACAGAGTTTCCACCTCAAAGGCTGTGTGTACCCTATCTTCCCAACCCCATTGCTCTCCCGCAGACGGAGGGCTGGGTTACTAATGACAGATCAGCATCAGTCTGTCAGCCTCAGTCTTAACATTTACCACCTGGCTCATACAAAAAGAGCTCAGGAAATGGCCCAGCCAGCGGACAGGCCCTCAGGAGAGAGTACTGCCCAGGGCTGTGGTGTGCATGAGGGCAGTAGCATCCATTGCCAAATGAGGAATCCATTATTGGAACTCCAACTTGAGAGGTAGTGAACTTGGAAGGTTTTTTTTTTTTTTTTTTTGAGAATTCCACGCAATTATGACAGTCATTTTTCCCAGAAGCCCTCCCTAAGAGCCTGTGCTCATTTATGGTAAACTGACACCCTGCTCTCAGTGACGCCCATTGGAGAGAGTGAGCGTGGGGCCTGAGATGCTCTTGATGGTGCCTTTCTCCACGTGATGGTCTGCGGGAGCGGACGTCTTGAAGAGTGGCCACACCGTGCCCACAGAGCTGGAAACCCAGTTAAGGAGTATTATCCTGAGGACACAGTGTCAAGGTCCCTACCCCCTGAGGCTCGGCCAACCCTGGAGCCTAGTTTTGCTGTTTTCTGTAGTGTTAGGATCACTTCCTCTGTAGCTTAGTGCTACTCTGAGCTCACTTTCATCTGGTTACACCTGGTCGAATATCTTTGCTACACATTTCTCAAGCTTTCTCTCCTGCCAAGGATGAGAGAAGTCTTCTTCCAGATAGAAAGGTTTTGGTCCTCTTCAGAGTAACCTCAGAAAAGCAGGGCCAGAGCAGGAAGTGAACGTTTGACAGGGCTGCCGTGTGTGACAAAGGGTCATTAATTGGCGTGTGAGTGTGACTTATATCTCGGCAGCTGTGGGTAGCAGACGCATGGCAGGTGAGCAGGGTGTGAGCCTCAGTGGGTAGAGGACTGGGCCCCATCTGCTCTTGCACTACATGCCGGGAGCTACAGGCGGGATGCCTGGGATCCTGGGCTGCCCAGACCAGAGCACTGAGTGCCACACCCCCTTGTCCGCCTGCAGCCTACAGGAGCACAGCGGGCCGAGGCCTTCGTGAGGGCCTTCCTGAAGCGCAGCACGCCTCGCATGAACCCGAAGGCCCGCGAGGACCAGCTGCAGCGCAAGGCCGTGGTCCTGGAGTACTTCACTCGCCACAAGCGCAAGGAGAAGAAGAAGAAAGCCAAAGGCCTCTCTGCCAGGCAGAGGAGGGAGCTGCGGCTCTTTGACATTAAACCAGAGCAGCAGAGGTAAGCCGAGCTCCTCACGCCTTTTTGCCCACCATGCCTACCCTTCCGGGTGTGGACTTAGCTGGGTAGCTGGGGAGGCAGCCTGGCTCCGCCTAAGCTAAGGGCGCCTCTCTGTTGTCTGCCACAAGAGGGCAGCCTTCCTTTACCAATCTGGGCTGTGTTCAGCTAGGCGGGTGAGGCGGGACTCGTTGGCCCCTGTCCTCGCCTTCACGAGTGAGACCCCTGCAAGTACGTCTGTTGCCCATGGCAACAGGCTGTTTGTCCCTCGGCTTTGTTAGAAAAGAGGAACTGATATTGATGTATATCGTTTTGTAGCTTTTAATAGCACTAGACAGAGTCACCCACTCGGGTTTCGTTGCCAAAGCAAGATGCTGCCTACACGTTTCAGAAGTTTCCAAAAGGAATTCATCACTGTCCTGTCCTGTGGGAGGACATCTTCCTCCAGCCGACACTCCGTCCCTCCTTGGTGATGGGTCTGAGTGTGTGTGTCTTGGGGCTGTCTGTAGGCTTTTGCTTGGAGATCTACAGCCAAATAGCCTCCCACGCTCCAGAAGACGCTTAAAGTATGTCATGCTGTCCCCAGCCCCACTCAGGAGATCAGGTGGAGGAGGGGCTGCTGCCTCCCAGGGTTTGCCTCCCGGGTGGAGCTCCGGTTGGGTTTGAGCTTGTGGTCCTTGTTTCTCTAACCTAAGGCTTCATGGAAGCCCACAAGCCATCGAGACTGGAGATAATGGCCCAGAGGAAAGCTGTTGGGGTCCTCGTCCCTGCTCCCCTCTCCTTCTCCCCACCACTTGCATGCTCACCTTCCAGACCAGCCTGCTGCCTCACACGAGGTTGCTGGTGACAACCAGCAACCCCTGCCTTATCGAGGGCTTACTAAGTTCAATTTCATGTAACAGAAAACCTCAAAATCACAGTAGCTTCAACAAGACTCATGTTTATTTCTCTCTCATGAAAAGAAGTCCAGGTGGACACCACCCTGGCTGGTGTGGTTCTACCAGTGAGGAAACGGAGGTTAGAGCGGTGAAGCTTCTTGATCTCCCTTATCAGCTCAATTGCTGATCCTAGGATTTGCACATAGTTCCTAATGATCCCGGGTCACAGTTGTTGGCATCAAACCAAGCTCTGTGCTGTTTGGACATTGTCATCCCAAGCTCATGTGGTCTAACTTTTTCCCTGTTTCTGACTTTGCTGCAGGTACAGTCTTTTTCTCCCTCTCCATGAACTCTGGAAACAGTATATCAGGGACCTATGCAATGGGCTTAAGCCAGACACGTAAGTTGCGTTCCTGAAGCTTTTCTCTTTGGGGTGGATCCCAAGTCTCCGGTCATTGTAAATGCAGCTTCAGGAGCCAGCCTCGGCATTGCCTGGCTGCAGAACGCTGAAGACCTAGTTGCTTCTTTCGGAACTTTTTATCATGATGTAAACCAAGGGCTTCTGTTTACCTCGCAGGCAGCCACAGATGATTCAGGCCAAGCTGTTAAAGGCAGATCTTCACGGAGCTATTATTTCAGGTAATTTACCTAAGAGCGTGTAGCACATGGCCATCCAGAGGTTCACACAGTCACTCTGTGGAGACCCAGGGCTTGTGTTCTGTTGGACACACTCCTTACTGTGTGGATTCCCTGAGATGGCCCCTGGTCACCATTATCCCCACATTCAGGCTGGGAGATGCTTCTTGCTGGCTGTCTTAGCCAGTCTGGCTGTTTGCTAGACACACCCTAAGTGGTCTCTGTGTACCTTTTCCACACAGGGACCCCTGTTGGTACCCTAAAGGGCACAGTGGCTGTTGGCACTCACCCATGGCCTGGAATCTTGAATATAGAATCCCTTTCATCCAGTACTATGGTTTCAAATGTCAGCTATGCCTGACAGCCTCCAAGGTGACATCTCCAGCCTAGGCCTGTCCCCTGAACTCCAGGCTCAGGCATCCAGCTGCCCACTTGACACAGCCACCTGGATATTCAGGGGGCATCTCAGACTCTACAGAGCCAAAGCTCTTCCCGATTCCCCTCACAGCAACCCCTCCCGCTCTTTTCCATCTCAGTTAATTAGTTATTTACCCTGGTTGTTCAGGCCAAAAACCTAAACAGTGTCTATGTTTCTTCTTCCCTCATCCCCTTCTCTGATCCTGTGGAATATCCTACTACCTAAACTCGGCCACTGTCATCTCCCTGGGTTACCTCAGACTGAGGTCCTCCGGACACCAGGCAGCCAGAGTGCCGGTTATATAGAGATCAGAGTGCATTCCTTCCCTGCTTCAAGTCTTCTAGCAGCGTCCCATCATATGGGAGTAAACCTGCCTCCAGATCCCTGGGGCAGCAGACCTCCCACCCCACCTTCCTCCTGCCCTGCCTCAGGGCTTTGCCTCTGCTCCTTCCCTCTGCCCGGGAGTTCTCCTATGTGTGCACAGACCAGCTTCTCATTGTTCAGCCCTGCTCCAATGCCGCTCCCCTGAGGGTCTACCGTGGCAAAACATGGCACTCATTGCCCTGTCCCTACTCACCACTGTCAGAAAGTAGAATGGCGTGGTTCACCACTCGTCACCCTGCCTTGCTAGAACCTGGGCTCCATGAGAGCAGGATCCGGGACTGCCTCTTTCTGGCTGTGTCCCTGGCATCTCCTGAGGACAGAGCAGGCACACTGCAGCTGCTCAGTGACTGACTGTCGGCTATACCGAGTCTCAGGTCAGGACGAGGGAGGGGCTGCTGCTTGTGATGGTGGCTGGTCTCTCAGTGCTGGCTGCTGGGCAGCTCTGCAGCAGGACTCACGTTCATCAGAGCAGCCAGCCCATGGGTCTTGATGGTGCTGGGCACGTGTGTCACCTTTGACTCCAGAATCCTGCCCAAGACCCCTGCAGCCACAGACCTCCGAAGGATACCTCATAGGAACAGTCCAGAGGCTGCAAAGCCCCAGGAGAAGTCTGGGTTCTCGTAGGCTCAGGCAGTGCTCACGGTTGAGCCCACATGCCCTGGGTGCTCTCTTCCTTCATCTGCTAGCTAAGAGGGTGGGACCAGTACCCCCGATCCCTGAAGCCTGCTGCTCGTCTGTGGTTCCCCCAGCACCATAGAGGCCTGAACCTGGAACTGTCCTTTTCCTTTGCAGTGACAAAATCCAAATGCCCCTCTTATGTGGGTATTACAGGAATCCTTCTACAAGAAACCAAACACATTTTCAAAATTATCACCAAAGAAGACCGCCTGAAAGGTATGTAGGTGTTTCCACAATCCTGTGGGCTGGGGCTTCCAGCTCCTGCGTTAGCCCTTTCCTTGAGGCTCCAAGATTGCAGATACTTACTGACCCTGCATTAAAGCCTGCAGAGACCATCCCCTGCACCCATGGCTCCCCCAGGAGATGTGTGTCAGTGCAGCCAGCAGCCCCGGCCAGGAATGTCTAAGGGGAAGAAGGAACTGCTTGGCTGTGCCTCGGGGGACCTGGGGTCCCAGGAGGGGGCCTCCACCTGCCCCAAGGCCACTGCTCCCAGAGAAATGTAGCCACACAGGCAGGAGGGTAGAAACAGGAGCAGCGCCTGTCCCTGGAGTTCCAAGCTGTGTCCTTGGCAATGAGTTTGTGTTCCATCGATGACATTGTGTTCCATCAGTGGCCAGCATTGCTCCAGCAGACACTTTGGGTCTTCCAGAATTTCTACACCCTGCCTTGCCCACAATCCAGACATATCAAACCACAGTTAGAGGGTTTTGTTCCTTTAATTTTTTTTTTTTATTAGACAGTCTCTCTCTTTTACCCAGGCTGGAGTGCAGTGGTGCAATCTCAACTCACTGCAGCCTCTGCCTCCAGGATTCAAGGGATTCTCCTGCCTCAGCCTCCTGAGCAGCTGGGATTACAGGCATGCACCCCCACAGCCAGCTAATTTTTGTATTTTTAGTAGAGACGGGTTCACCATGTTGGACAAGCGGGTCTCAAACTCCTGACCTTAAGTGATCCACCTGTTTCAGCCTCCTAAAGTGCTGGGATTACAGGCATGAGCCACTGCACCCAGCCTTGTTCCTTTACTTTTTGAGTTTGGTTTTTCTTGTTGCTCCCTTATTTTCCTACATATTCTTCTACCTCACATCGTAGACCTCAGAAAGTGTTGTGACAGTTTCCCCACAGAGCACAAGGCCAGGAGCCCATCGGAAAGTTACGTGGGGAAACCAGTTTCTGGCAGGTGTTCTGGGTCTTTCTGGTTCTGGGAATTTGTTGTATAGCTTTTGACCCTGAAGATTAGGTGCTGAGTTACATTTAGCATGTGACTAAATTGACCTTACAGCAGAATAACCACATGTAACCCTAATGCCTCTCCCTTTGTGGGTTTCCCGTTTCCTATTAGCTTATTTTTTTTCATTCAATGTGTTATGAATAATATTCTACCTAAAAGTAAAATACTAGTAAATAAATAAATGAATGAATAATAAAACTTTGCTGTCAGGGTTTTTTCCTCATCTTTTTTCTCCTGCTTATTTCATTTTTTATTTTTTTTTTCAGTTATCCCCAAGTTAAACTCTGTGTTCACTGTGGAAATCGATGGCTTTATTTCCTACATTTACGGGAGCAAATTCCAGCTTCGGTCAAGTGAACGGTCTGCAAAGAAGTTCAAAGCGAAGGGAACGATTGACCTGTGAATGCTTTGCCATCTAAGGCAGTTGTTTATGACAGCTGAAAACGGAAACTCCCTCAATGACCACCTTTCAGTGAAGAGATGGCTAAGCCAATTCCTGTTATAGACCGCCTCCAGCCAGGGAAGCTCCGGGTTGAGGATGTTGAGCAATGTGGGAAGCGTACTGAGTGAAGAAGTCAGGGGAAAGGAATCTCTCCTTCTAGGAGATCTTAATTGTGTATGGCTCCCATAGAGAGGAACAGACTGACGGGAAACACACCAGGGTTAACACTGGTTGACTTCAATTTAAAGATGCTTTGTCATGTTTTCTGAGTGCTCTGTGATGAATCCGTTGCGTCTGTGATCATACATTATACATGTGGACATAAACTGGCATCAAATGAAGGAGCTATTGCTGCAGTCCAGCCAGGTTGAAGCGGAAGGGGGATCCCCAAAGGTCCATTGGATGGCAGGTGTCTACAGAGGCTCGCCTTTGGGTGGAACTCTGACCTGCCTAAGGGTTACTTTGCAATTTCAGGAAGGTTGAAGAGGATTGAAGGGTGGGTTGCTAAGTAACTTAGGGCTTATTCACTTCAGGAATCACAGCTGGGGTGGACACCAGGAGCATAGTACCACGTGCAGCTGTGCTCACGGCATGATCACCCAAGCATAGTTAGAGGGAACCACTCCTGAGCTGCCAGCGTGAGCTGTGGAAGACTGAAAGGCGGTCACCGGGCATTGCCTTCCGAGGTCAGACCTGCAAAAGCCAAGTCGGCAGCATTGATGCCCTTTGAGATCTTAGTTCCATTTTGCTGCTGAAAGACTTGGTTTTTCAGTCTGAACCTGGCCCTCTGCGGCGATGTGTCCATAAGGCCAATGGGTCAACCCTTCCGTGCAGGGCCAGAGGAAAAGCGGGCCCAGGGCTGCAGTGAGCGTGGGGCGGGGGACCAGCCTAGCAGATGGGCCAGAAACATGGCTCCGAAGGACCGACTGCCCCTGCCCTTTGAGGAGTAAGTATCCACCGATCAACAAGGCCAGGCCAGGAGCCCTCATGGCGAAAGGCAGGCCACAAATCTGTTCTCTCTGCAGGAGAAGTGTGGCAGTGCCGAGGCTTTGCATTTCTGGTTCCTTCCACCCAGACCACACCGGAGAAAAACACCACAGTGGAGAAGGGAAGTGGGAACGCTGACTGCTGTTTGCTGGGAGAGCACAAAGGCCTATCTCTATGCCCCTGCCCCTCCCCAAGGCTCACAGTGCACCCAGAGTCTCACAGGGACCAGCCCGGTGCCTCAGTCCTGCTTCCATCTGTGCACCAGTTCTGAGGTGGCTGGAGTGCTTTCCCCCAAGCAGCACGCAGTCACCGCTGCCAGTGATGCAGACACGCACGGGCCAGGGACACGGAGCTCAAGCCCACTGCCACCTCTGACAGGGGCCCCAGCCCACCGACCGCCTGGTGATGTGGCCGTCCTCATTCTGCCACAGGAAGACAGACTTCAAGGGACTCCTTGTCCAAGGCCTCGCTGACCAAGGGTAGAACTGAGATTTGGACCCAAGAGTTGGGCTCCAGCACTGTGCTTTCAACTACAGGGTGGCTGCAGGGTGTGATGGATGTGGTTCTAAAGCGCAGGATACACTGCCTTTATTACCTGCTTTCCCACTGAGCAAATCCCTGTCTCGAGTGGGAAGTGGCATCTATTCCCCCAGCCATCTGAAAGTGCTGCGTCTGTAACAGCATAGGTGCTGCAGCTTCCTAGCCATCCCACTCTTACCCACCCACCCGCAGTGTAAAAGGCGTCCACTGTTGTGTAAATACACAGTCACTTTCCAGAAAAGTTGTTGGTACCACTTGCCATGTGAAATCTGTTTTTCATTTGGCGCAGACTCAAGTTTCTGTGTGAGTGGCTGTTTAATTTGTAGACTTCTGTCCCTCTCCCCCAAGGAGATGTGGGGAGGGTGCTCGCCGGCCACGAAGTTGCTGCTATGCCTGCCTGTTGCTAGGATACGCTGTTGCCCCCATGGCCCACCCAGGGGCCGTGTCATCTCCCAGGTAGAGGAGGGAAAGGGGAGGGCTAGGTCGGGCAGGACATGGTTCCTGATGAGGAACAGCTGCAGAGAGCATGACCTGAGGCCCAGGGGCAGGGGCCAGGCTGCCATGTCTCCACAGGCGGTGGCACAGCTTGTCATGGAGGGCAGTGGGCTTCATGGCCTGATCTCCCATATCCACTGTCCAAGGAGCAGGACCCCAGCAGAGCTGAGGCCTTGGCCATGTGGTCCCACAGGAGGTAGAGCCACACTAGCCTCGTGTAAGCCTCCATGCACTAGAGAAGGTGCCAAAGAGGAGAGAGAGAGTGGTTAGCAACTCAAGACAGGACTCAGAGGCTGCAGGACTGAAGACATCAGCCTAGCAACCACTGTTGAAAGAGTGGGGCCCAGGGGCCCTTTACAGTTCCCCAGCTCCCAGCTGTCACACAGGCTGCAGAGGATAGGCCAGAGCCTCGGGTTAAAGGACAAGGCCCTTGGAGGAGAAAGGGCAGCATGGGCCATGGCCGATGTGTCCGCACTAATCTCCATAACGATGCAACACGCTGGGGTGCAGCCTTTTCTCACAGCTCTGGAGGCTGGAAGCCAAAGATCAAGGTGCTGGCAGGTTAGTTTCTGGAGAGGCCTCTCCCCCGGCTTGCAGACGGCCACCTTCTTGTCCTCACACGGCCTTTCCTCCCTGTGTGCAAGGAGAGTGATCCCAGGGGTATGATCCTTGTAGAAGGATGCGACTCCTATTGGATTAGGCCTCTATTCTTATGCCATCCTGAAAGTCTCTGTCTCCAGACAGTCACATTAGGGGCTAGGGCTTTATCATAGGAATTTGGAGACACAAGTCAGTCCACAGCCACCCTGAAGATTTCCCCGCCAGGACAGACTGGTTGTGCCTCCCAGAAAGACTCTAACAGCTGCCTGACTCCCAACCGCAGACACTGGCCTGGCCTTCCCACCCACTGACATGGGCTGCTTGGACCACCAGCCAGTCCAGCCAGCCCGACTGCTGGCCCCTGAGCTCCCAGCACCACTGGATTCTGTGACATGCTCATACAGGAACATGGGCTCAGGGCTGCTCCCTCCAGTACCCAGAGCCCTGAGCTGCCCAGTTCCCCTTCATTTTTGCAAACAGAGCTCCTCCCACCGGGGCCAGGCACAGTCTGGATAGGGGAGGAAATGCATGCACAGGTGGGCAGGATGGACAGAGGAGGATCTCTGGTACAGGGGCTCCGTTCTAGGCAGCTGTGGGTTTGAAGAGTTTGCTCTCACCAAGGATCAGGGCAGGAGCCGCAGAAGTATTGTGGAGGACCCAGGAAGGCAGGGGAAGCCTGCAAGTGTCTGCCCCCTGGGCTCAGGCAGGAAGAGAGGCCAGAAGGGGTATGTGGCTGCAGGAGGGGAGAGATGGCAGGAGTTGCTGGAAAAGCCCTAATCCATGGGGCAGGAGATGGAGTTCTGCAATCCATTCATGCAGTTCTGAAGTCTTGGGGGCCTTCGTGCCGCCATCTGCCAAGTGGGACCTTCACACTAGACCCAGCATTCCTGGAATGGGATCCTGGGACTTCCTGCATCACAGTTAGTGGACGCACGTTCAGAGCAGCCAGAGCCTGGGCTGTACCTCAGACCTACTGAATCAGCCCCTGGAGGCGGGACCCAGAGAGCTGTGTGTTTATCTAAGACCCCAGCTGATCACTGATGTTTGAGGACGCTGGGCTCCAGATGGTGTCTAAAGTCTCTTCCAGCTCTGACGTCTGGACTGTGATTTCAGACTTGGGACTCTCGGGCTGATGTTTTCTGGAGGCTGGGAAGGATCATCAATCATCAAATGACTGGTGTCTCAGGTTCCAAAGAGTAAACGGAAACATCCCTCCACAAAGCCATACATTATGGTAAAAAAGCTTGCTTTCTGGACAATGGCTTTAGCTTTAATTTAGTTTGCATTTCTTAGCTATAATGTCTAATTAAGACATCTGTTAAATGTCTATAATATTAATTTAATAGAAGGGGTTCTAATAGAACCGTATTGGAATTGTCCATTTAATTAACCTCGTGGGCCTTTAACGGATGTCTTAAATAGACATCATTAACAAGAGTGCTAGACAAATTAAAATTAGAGTCAATAACATTCTTGGTAATTTTTCCTGAGCTGTGAAGGACAAGCCTTGCTAAGTAGACAGGCGCAGAGATAGCTGTGCCCACAGGAGAGCGGGAGTGCCGTCCTAGAGGGCATCTGAAATGTACAGGCCCCAGTGGTGTCCAGCTATTCTGTGTCTTGGTCCACTTTGCCCAAAAAAAGATAACCTCCGGCCATAAGAGGCAGCTCTCAGGAGCGAAAACCTGCCTTTTCCTATGCCTTTTACAGAAAAAGTTTGTTGGGCCAGGCATGGTGGCTAACGCCTATAATCCCAGCACTTTGGGCGACTGAGGCAAGAGGATTGCTTGAGCCTGGGGGTTAGAGACCAGCCTGAGCAACGTCACAAGACCCCATGTCTACAAAAACATTTAAAAATTGAGCCGGGCATGGTGGCATAGTCCTATAATCCCAGCTACTCAGGAGGCTGAGGTGGGACGATCACTTGAACCCAGGAGGTTGAGGCTGCAGTGAGCCATGATTGTGCCACTGCATTCCAGCCTGGGTGACAGATGGGACCCTATCGCTTAAAAAAAAAAAAAAGAGAGAGAAAAAGAAAAAGTTCTGGCATGATCCATCAGAGGAGGGACTAACATAGGAGGGAGATGGAGGAGGATACAAGACCTCGCCCAGAGACTCACTAGACGCCAGACAGATGCACGCACTGGGTGAGATGCAACAGAATGGGATAGGGAAGGACTGGCTGGCACAGGCCGGGGAGTGGGATGAAATGGAAAACATTCCATTCTTTCACCTCGGCCGCTCCACTGTGCCACTCTCAAGTGACCGCGTCTCTCCAGAGCCAGTGGTCCGACCTCTGCCTCTGTCTTGCCTGACTTCTCATCGGCATGTAACAGGTCACCCCTTCCTTCCTCCTGGAACGCCTCTTACCCCACACCCCCCGTTTGCCTCCTGCCTCCCTGGCCACCCCCCTCAGTGTCCTTTGGGGGCTCCTCCTCTGCAGAACTTCTCAATGTTAGAATGCCCTGAACTCCGCCTTCGGACTTCTTTCCTCATTCCCTCCACAGCTGTCTCGTCCACAACTTCAGATTCGCCAGACCCACGTGTGTAGCTTGGTTTACCATCTGCCTCCCGCCGTCTAGAATGGAAGCTCCTAAGGACAGGACTCTTGTTTTCCTCACTGCCACATCCCCACTCATGCAGAGCGTATCTGGCTGTATTCAGTGTTCCGTGACTGCTGAGGAAATGGGAAAGCTGCCCACCAAGCCCCACCTGGAGGTCTGACAGGCAGCTCAGCGTTGTGGGCTGCACTCGGCATGATGGACTTCCCTTCTCTTCCCTCCCCTCCACCCCTGCATCTGCGGAGGCCCCTCGCCTCTCGGATGCTCAGGTGGGAAATCGAGGAGCCATCCTGATGCCTCCCTTGCGTTCACACCCCCACCAACCTTTCATCACGACCTGGGGGACCTCTTTGCAATCTTCCCACCACCCACCACTTCAGCCCCCTTCTACCCACCCGCTGGCACCCAGCCACAGCCACAGCCCCCCACCAGCCTCCCTGCGTCCACACCTGGCCCCACTACAGCCCGGGTGACCTTTGTGAAGCATGACTCAGCGGGTGCCTCTGCTGCTGAAAACCCACAAGCGACTTCTTGCTGCACGCAGAACGAGAGCCAGCTCCTGACAGGCATCAAGACCCTCCCAGATCGGCCCCGAGCTCCCCCGGCCACCGTGGCCCACCTCCCCTCAAACCCTGTGCCTCTCCACACCCCCGAGCATGCAATTGACCCATACACATCTGCGCCTGCCATTCCTTTCTCTCGGGGGTTTCTCCTCCTGACCCCTCAAGCTGCAGGCAACCTCCTTGCATTCAGCTCTCTACACAGGGAAGCGCCCAACATCCTAGCTCTGCAGCCCCCACCCCAGCCAGTCACTTGCTATATATTACCCTGTTTTATATTTTCTTTTCTTTTTTTTTTTTTTTTTTTTTTTTTTTGAGACAGGTTCTCACTCTGTCACCCACGCTGGAGTGCAGTGGTGCAATCATAGCTCACTGCAGCCTCAACCTCCCCGGCTCAAGCGATCCTTGCACCTCAGCCCCTCAAGTAGGTGGGACTACAGGCGAATCCCACCATGTCTGGCTAATTTTTGTTTGTTTTTTGTAGAGCTGGGAGTCTTGCTGTGTCGCCCAGGCTGGTCTCAAACGCCTGGCCTTACATAGTCCTCCTGCCTCCGCCTCCCAAAGAATTACAGGCGTGAGCCACTGCACCCAGCAGTCTTATCGTTTTCTGTAGCGTTCTCAGTCCCCAGTGCTACCATATCTGCCTGTTTCCATCATTTTCTTCCACTGGAACATGAGTTGCTCAGACGCTGGGACGTATCCATGGTGTTCCCCACCATAACCATTGTAACCCCCCTGCAGGGGAGAACACAGCCTTGCACATAAGTACTCAGTAAATATTTGTTTTCTGACCCAAAAAATAAAAAATGAGCCCAGGGTGTGGCTCTAATCATATTGAATAAGGGTTGGCACACACAGCAAATTCAAGTGACGCTGGTCAGTGACCCTCGTCTGGGCCAGATGAGCTCATGTGGCTTGCCCAAGGCGGGGCAGCAGTACATCCTGAGTCCAACGTGCCACCCCCTTCCATGCTGGTGGGCACCCCAGGCAGCAGGAGTCCCTGGCACAGGCCGGGGAGTGGGATGAAATGGGAAACATTCCATTCTTTACCTTGCCTGGCCTCTCATCGGCATGTAACAGGTCACCCCTTCCTTGTCACACTGGGTGACAAGGCAGCCCTGTGTCGTCAGGCCCTGGCACCCCAGCTATGCAGACCGAGGAAGTTATGTTCCATCAACAGCTTCAACATGCAGCACATGTGGCCGGCGATTCTTTGCCCCTTTCACTTTCCTCCATGGGGTGCCAGGGTCTGGCGGGAGTAGCAGTAGCCAGCACTGCATGGCCTCTCAGGCCTGGAGAGGCTGAGCCCAGCAGGAAACCCAAGTCAAGAAATTCACATTCAAGGCCCAACTTCCCCAAGACCCTCGGTTTCAACCACAGAGGATGTGAAGAAAGGGAGTGTGGTGTTTATTGCAGGCACATTTAATCTACACCAATTAAACTGTATCCTCTGCCAAAAGAGAGGGTGGGAAAGGAGGGAAGGAAGGAAGGAAGGAGGGAGGGAGGAGAAGAGAGAGAAAGGACGCTGTAGAGAGTGCTGCCAGTGGAAGCTTGCCTTGCAGTGAGTGTGAGATGGAAAGCATCCTTAATTGCCCTGCTCTCCCCAAAAAGTGTGCGATTATAATGCTTTTCATAAAAACACAGGCCCGCAGGCCAGGCGCGGTGGCTCATGCCTGTAATCCCAGCACTTTGGGAGGCTGAGGTGGGTGGATCATGAAGTCAAGAGTTTAAGACCAGCCTGGCCAACATGGTGAAACCCCGTCTCTACTAAAAATACAAAATTTAGCTGGGCCTGGTGGCGTGCGCCTGTAGTCCCAGCTACTCGGGAGGCTGAGACAGGAGAATCCCTTGAACCCAGGATGTGGAGGTTGCAGTGAGCGGAGATCGCACCACTGCACTCCAGTCTGGTGACAAAGCAAGACTGTCTCAAAGAACAAAAAACACAGGCCCCAAACAGATGTTTGCACCAGCTCATGAGAGCTGATACGGGCACCTCCTGCTGACACATTCATGCCAGCACCTAGCAACCCTCACGATGGGAGTGTTTACACCACAGCAATTTATACCATGCTACAAAACAGTGCTTTTACACATGTACCAGCATCCCACTGCCCTAAATGCAAGCCAGCTGCTTGGTGTACAGTACAGGCGGTGTTGCTACTCCTTGAGCCAGAACTCCAGGGGAAACCTAGGGTCTAACTCTGCAGTGCCTTCCTACCTAGGAGCTGAAGGATTGTCTTAGAGGGCTACTTAGCCCCATGGAAGATGGGTCTCCGTGGCCTGGGGGCTGGAGACAGAGAGCTTGCTGGCTGAGGCAGGGGAGACTGCAAACAGGGGATGTGTGTTCTTTCAGAGCATATGTTATGCTTCCATTTCAAATGTTTGTAGAGGAAGCATTTGGACTATTACGTGGGTGCTTAATAAATATCTGAGATCATTTGAGCATCTCTGCAGCAACGTCGTTTCTTAATGGTAATGCCAGGCCAGGCGTGATGGCTCATGCCTGTAATCCCAGCACGCTGTGAGGTAGAGGCAGGCAGATCACCTGAGGTCAGGAGTTCAGAACTAGCCTGGACAACATGGTGAAACACTTTCTTTACTAAAAATACAAAAACAAGCTGGGCGTGGTGGTGAGCACCTGTAATCCCAGCTACTCGGGAGGCTGAGACAGGAGAATTGCTTGAACCCAGGAGGCGGAGGCTGCAGTGAGCCGAGATCGCACCACTACACTCCAGCCTGGGGGACAGATCAAGACTCCGTCTCAAAAAAAATAAATAAAAATTAGTAATGCCAAGGTTACCCTAAGTGGCTCTTGCTTGAAAATCACAGATTTAAAACAAGGAAACCCACGTTCCTAAGAAAGATGGTATGTCACCAAATTCACAATTTTAACGGCTCCCTCCATCTTTCAAAATATGGGCTCTGCCTCTACCCCAGACCTCCAGGGACCAAGTGATCTGCAGTCCTGTCACTAGGGCGTGATTGCCACAGGCCTCCTGGTCCTGCCCCTGTGAGGCCTCCAAGTGAGTAGTCAGAGAGTGAGTGGTGACAACAGGGCCCTGGGGCCACAGGGTGCGGTGGGAGAGGAACAGGGCCTGTGTCAGAGACCCCTGGCCGGTCTGGAAGTGGGCTGGCTTCCCTCAGGACCTGACCTTAAGATGATGCCAGAGAAAGGAGCTAGAGTCAAGCTGAAGCCTCCTGCAGGGGAGCTGGGGTGGGGAGTGGGGCCTGCAGGGGCGTGGTGCTGAGAGGCAGCTGGAGGCTTCAGGCACCAAGCAGGGCAGGAAGTGGGGAAGGGGTGCGGTGAATTGGAGAGGCCAAGGGCCGGAAGACCAGCGAGGAGGTCATGGCCAGAGCTAGACATCTGCTGTTTAACCAGGTTGTCGGCGTCGGGGAAGGACGGAAACGGGTTTGAGAGGTGCACACAGCACCCACGAACAAGGGCTCAGAGACACAGCGCCTCCAGCCTCTGTCTGGGTGTTTACTCAAAGCCATGTGGCCTGAAGGGTGGCAGCCCCGCTAGGCTAGTGGAGATGGGTCCAGCCGTCCAAGCTGCTGAACAGCGAGCTGTGAAGAAGGCCCAGCGTAACCAAGAAGGCGGGGGCCACAGCTGAAGTCTTCTCAGGGAAAAGGGGAGCAGGCATGTGGGGAGACACCTTGGGCAGACAGAGATGAGGAGGAAGATGGCAGAGCTGGGTCGCAGGGGTGGGGAACCAGGTGGGCACACCTCCAGGTGCTGAGCAGGCTACAGCCTTGCCTGGCTTGGCTTTGTGAGCTCAGTCAAGGGCAAGCCTTCACCGTGCCTTATCGTCCTCATCTGTGAAATGAGCATCGGGAATAAAGCACAGCGAATAAAGCTGATGTGTGTGGTATCACCCGAAATCCCGGAGGCTTCCAACAGAATACAGTAGCATCTTCCAAACACAGGGGCCTGGCATTCTCCCAAGCTGCCCTCCTTGGGCTGGGTGTGGTGGCTCATGCCTGTAATCCCAGCACTTTGGAAGGCTGAGGCAAGAGGATCACAAGGTCAGGAGTTCGAGACCAGCCTGGCCAACATGGTGAAACCTCATCTCTACCAAAAATACAAAAATTAGTCGGGTGTGGTGGCACGCATCTGTAATCCCAGCTACTCGGGAGGCTAAGGTTGGAGAATTGCTTGAACCCAGGAGGCGGAGGTTGCAGTGAGCCAAGATCGCACCACTGCACTTGGGCTTGGGCACCAGAGCAAGACTCCGTCTCCGGTAAACCAAAAAAAAAACCCACCTGTCCTCCATGGCTGTATTCTCAGTTGGACCCCAGAATATGCCCAGGCAGTCAGCACTGGTGGCTGGCTGAGGGCACTGAGATGAATTCTCCCAGGATCACACATCCAGTGGGTGAATCACGTGGTCAGGTCCCTCTCCCCAAATCCGCTATTCCTCTGGAACTTGAGGAAGGCATCCTTTCACCATGAATTTAAAGCCCCCGTTGCCTGCCAGGGTGAGAACAGGACTATTTTTTGCACGGCACGAACCCCTGCTAGCTCCTGGCTCCTGGCGGTGTTTGCTGCAGAATTTACAAACTGCAATAACTATTGAATACCCTATTATCCGGCTGCCTAATTAATGTAAATGATAGTTACCGTCCACACACGGAGGCGTATGTTTCTCAAAGGAGGCCCTGCCAGCCGCTTGGGCCCCATTCCAGGGGCTTTTATGGTAGCAGCCCCATTCTGGCTTTGTTGAGTAAAAGGTAAGCTGTGACCCTAAATAATGAAGATAGAAGGGCTAATGGGCTCCGTGAAGAAGGACCACTCAGGCGCTGGTCCCCGAATCAGGTGACAGACCCTGCACTAATGTGGCAGGCCAGGTTTCACTAATGCAGGCCTCTATAACAATTGTTTCAGTACTGACTGAGTGGTGACGTTAAATATTAAAAGCTGACAGAGCCAGTGCCCTATTCAAAGACTGGAATGTAACAAAAACCCACCAAGAGTTTCACCCAGGCCTTTCCTGGGCCTTGAAGCCTGACAAGATAACAAAGGAATTAACAGAACCCGTTTTAAGATTAAATAAGTTTTATTGGAGGCCTGAAGAAACGGCCCAGACCTCCACAAACAAGTTTACTGGGGATCTGAAGGAACTCCCCAAACCTCCATGATTTAGTAGGAGACAAAATAAGGGTAATCACAACAGCACCTGGATCCATTTAGATTAAGTAAATTTACTGAGGCTCCAGAGGAAGGTCTTCAGGACTCAGATCTTAGTTATAGATTAAAAGAAGTCGGCTGGGTGAGGTGGCTCACCCCTGTCATCCCAACACTTTGGGAGGCTGAGGCAGGGGGATCACCTGAGGTCAGGAGTTCAAGACCAGCCTGGCCAACATGGTGAAACCCCCATCTCTACTAAAAATGCAAAAAGTAGCCTGGCCTCATGGCGGGCACCTGCAATCCCAGCTACTTGGGAGGATGAGGTGGGAGAATCACTTGAACCCAGGAGGCAGAGGTTGCGGTGAGCTGAGATTGTACCACTCCACTCCAGCCTGGATGACAGAGTGAGACTCCAGCTCAAAAAACAAACAAACAAAAAATCTCCACTGACCTTATGTGAGAAAAAGAAAAAAAAAAGAAAGAGCCTATGTCCAACTCAGTGCTGCTCAATCCTGGCTACCTGTTAGAATCACCTAGGGAGTTTTCAGAACACCAAAGCTCAGACTTCACCCTCCAAAGTTAATCCAGAATCCCTGGGATAGGACCTTGGCATCAGTATATATATACTGATATACATATATATAGAGAGAGAGAGACAGACGGACAGGCTCTCATTCTGTCACCAAGGCTGGAGAACAGTGGTGCGATCTCCGCTCACTGCAACATCTGCCTCCTGGGTTCAAGCAATCCTCATGCCACAGCATCCCAAGTAGCTGGAACTACAGATGTGCACCACCACAGCTGGCTAATTTCTTGTATTTTTAGTAGAGATGGGGTTTCACCATGTTGGACAGGCTGGTCTCAAACTCCTGGCATCAAGTGACCCACCTGCCTCGGCCTCTCGAAGTGCTGGGATTACAGATGTGAGCCACTGCAGCCAGTCGTGGTGCTATTTTTTAAAAGGAGGGGGCTGGATCCTGGGTGGCAATAATAATAATGAGAATAATAATGTGTCCATTCCTCTGAGCTCCTGAAGTAACAGGTGCAGCCTACGAGGGGTGACTGGGGAGGATTGGTATCCTGTGGACCCACCTGAGCTGCAGCTGCATTTCCCAGCGTTTCCTTCCCTACACAGTTCCCAATTCCCATGGGTTGGGCCACGAGAGACACTGCCTGAGATTTGAGAGACAGAAGTGATGCAGCAGCCATCTTCTCAGCGTTCTGGAGGTCCAAACCCTCCCTAGTACTCTGGGAGACTGCATAAAATGCCCACTCCATTATCCCACCAGAGGTGAGGGAGTCGGGGTATTAATCCACCAGTGCCAGTTGGTAGGGGCCGTCCCGGAAGTTGTTGATTCCCTGGCAATTCCTGATGGCCATCAGGCAGATGCAGTTGCGCTCTGGAGCTTTGCAGAATGCCCTCAGGTAAAAAGATGCAGAGACTTCAACTTGCAGGCTATGGGCAGGGTATCCGCAACGCCTCCTACGGAGTGCTGATTAAGTCACTACTGAGTGCTCTACAGGTAACCCTTCAAACCTTAGCAACAGCTTCAAGAGGCAATTAGCAACATCCAGATTCACCCGTGAGCCTCTGGAGCTTCCTCCCCTGGGAAGATGGAATGGCAGGGATTTGAACCCAGGAGGTCTGACTCTGAAGCCATGGCTTTCCCCAACAAAACTCCACAAATTCAGTGGGGTTATTCCAGGCTACCGCCAGGCCCTGCTAACTCCTCAAAGAAGAAAAGCTGAGAGACCCCTGAGCCACCTGCCTTTCCCATGGTCACCCTCTGGGAGTCCCTGCTCTGGTACCCTTTGGGTGCTCACCGTGATCAGCAGTCAAGTCCTCTCCTTCTGTGACAGTGGCTTTTTGCAGTCTCTTCTCAGGAATGTTTTTCTGCAGATGCTAATGAATGACCCTTCAATTTCCCAGGAAGGGCTGCCTTTTTTTTTTTTTTTTTTTTTTTTTGAAGTGGTTTAAGATCTCTGCTCTTGATTGCAATCTTCGAAGAGCTGATACTGGCCACTTGGCTCTCATTTCTGACGTGATGATGGAGAGGAGAGGGGAGGAAAGCAAGTGGAAGAAGGTGCGTGGGCTCAGCTAGTCCATAGGAATTGCAATCCCAGGAGACAACTGACAATTCTAAAAGTAGAGAAAAAAACTGTTTTCTTTTCAGTTCTGTGAACAAGTTATCCCTGGTTTGTACCCCAATATAAGCCACACTCATCCTGCACAAATCATGACTTCTCATGTAAAGGTTTGCTACTTTTTCTCAGTGTTTTTTTTTCCATAGGGACGAAATTATTTCTAGAAGACTTATCCCTTATTTTTAATATTAAAGTCTATATAGGATGGCCGGGTGTGGGGGTTCATGCCTGTAATCCCAGCACTTTGGGAGGCTGAGGCCGCCAGATCATTTACGAGGTCAGGAGTTTGGGACCAGCTTGACCAACATGGTGAAACCCCGTCTCTACTGAAAATACAAACCTTAGCTGGGCATGGTGGCACGTGCCTGTAATCCCACCTACTCAGGAGGCTGAGGCAGGAGAATCACTTGAACCCAGGAGGTGGAGGTCGCAGTGCACCAAGATCGGGGCATTGTACTCCAGCCTGGGCAACAAGAGCAAAACTCTGTCTCAAAAAAAAAAAGAAAGGAAGGAAGGGAGGGAGGGAGGGAAGGAAGGCAGGAAGGAAGGAAGAAGGGAAGGAGGGAGGGAAGGAGGGAAGGAAAGAAAATGTGACTTGAGTTGGACAATTTCATAGCACAGGTAATTTTTAAGAAGTCCTTGCTTCTAAATGGCATATACCTAGAAAGTTAGATAAAAGCATAATTGCAAAGTGGAAAATAAAAGACCCATGCATCAGTCAAAAATCTCACTGTGTATTTCTAGTTTGACTTAAAAAGATGTATTATCCAACATAAAAATTAAGAACTTAAAAATTAAAAACTTCTGTCTGGGTGCAGTGGCTCACACCTGTAATCCTAGCACTTTGGGAGACTGAGGTGGGAGGATCACAAGATCAGGAGTTCAAGACCAGCCTGGCCAACATGGTGAAACCCCATCTCTACTGAAAATACAAACCTTAGCTGGGCATGGTGGCACGTGCCTGTAATCCCAGCTACTCCAGAGGCTGAGGCAAGAGAATTGCTTGAACCGGGACCCTCCTAGAGAGGGAGTGGGTAACATCAGGTGGGAGTTTGCCAGGGTCTGGCCCCACAGGAAGGCTTTCCGTTTCACACCAGCCCAACCCCACGTGGCCCCCATGGTCATAGTGGCTGGGGCCGTGCATTTCAGCTTCGCTCCTGAGTCCTGGACTTCTCCCGTGCCTTTTGTGTGGCTGGAGGTTTTATGGGAAGGCCAGAAAATAAAAATGAAAAACAAAAAAAAAATATAAATTACTCGGGAATTTGTTTTTAATTAAGCAATAAGGCTCAATGGGGCCTGGCTGCTGCCTCGTAAAGCCGCTCCCGGGGTGTGGGGAGGCATTTGGTCCAGATGAGTGCCTCAAATCAGCCCGAAATGTGATGAGATGATTACTCCCCAGAGTTCGTACAAGATGAGCTTCCCCAGTGCTGTCTTATTGCTATTATAAAAAGTCTGCAGGCAGTTGGGGAAAGGAGCCGCGATGCTGCTGGAGAAAGATGGAAACGCCGATGCTGGCTGTCAGGGCCAGAGCTCAGCCCCCCACCCTTCCTTCACCACACCTGCTCACACAGCGGAACCCATGGGTGGCCCACAGTGGAATGGAGGCTGACATCCTTCACGATAAATGGGCCCCATACACAGGGAATAGGATGTTTCAGCCGAGACACAAGCAAGAAGGATTCGCGTGAATCTTACTTGGAGATGTTTTCTCCTCTCCTGCCAGCAGCAACCAACCATGCTTGCTCCTAGGGCAGCTCAATTCATCTCACTAATGCTACAGCCTACAAGCATGCATGGCTAGGAATTCTGAGCTTCTCTCTCTCTCTCTCTCACTCTGTCTCTCTCTCACTCTGTCTCTCTCTCTCTGTCTCTCTGTCTCTCTCTCTCTCTGTCTCTCTCTCTCTCTGTCTGTCTCTCTCTGGCTCTCTCTCTCTCTCTCTCTCTCTCCCCGCCCCACCCACCTCCTGCGCCCCCACCAGCTTTCCAGAGGAAGGAATTTTTGCTTTCTGGGTCATGCACTGGCCTATCCTTCACTGTGTTGGGTCTGGATAATAAATGAAGGAAAAAGAAAACCCAAGACACTAGAGAGTTGAAATTGACCTACGTAACAAAACAGCTGAGATAGAACAAGATGAGAAAGTAAGGAAATGGGACCGGGTGCGGTGGCTCATGCCTATATAATCCCAGCACTTTGGGAGGCCAAGTCAGGCGGATCACCTGAGGTTGGGAGTTCAAGACCAGCCTGACCAACATGAAGAAACCCCATCTCTACTAAAAATACCAAATTAGCTGGGCGTGGTGGCGAATGCCTATAATCCCAGCTACTTGGGAGGCTGAGGCAGGAGAATCGCCTGAACCCAGGAGGCGGGGGTTTCAGTGAGCTGAGATCACGCCATTGCACTCCAGCCTGAGCAACAAGAGCAAAACTCTGTCTCAAAAAAAAAGAAAAAAAAGAAAGAAAGTAAGGAAATGGAAAACTGCCCTGGCTGAGCACTGGGGAGAATTCAGGGAACTGGGAGACAAGAATGGGAAGAAAGGGAGTGTTGGAGAGCCGTCACTATCGACAAGGAGGATGGAACAAGCAGATGCAGAAGAAGGAGTTTAAAACATTTGCTGAGCCTTAAGAAGGCATGTTTTCTTGTGGCATTTCTTCAAGAGACAGAATTTTTTTGTCTATTTTTTATATATATATTTTAAGTTCTGGGATACACGTGCAGTACATGCAGGTTTGTTACATAGGTGTACACGTGCCATGGTGGTTTGCTGCAGCCATCCCCTGTCATCCACATTAGGTATTTCTCCTAATGTTAGTCCTCCCCACTCCCCCCACCCCACTTGCTATCTCTCCCCTAGCCTCCCAGCTCCCCAGCAGGCCCTGGTTTGTTTCCCTCCCTGTGTCCGTGTGTTCTCATTGTTCAACACCCACTTATGAGTGAGAACATAAGTAGTGTTTGGTTTTCTGTTCTTGTGTCAGTTTGCTGAGGATGATGGTTTCCAGCTTCATCCATGTCCCCAAAAAGGACATGAACTCATCCTTTTTTATGGCTGCATAGTATTCCATGGTGTATATGTGCCACATTTTCTTTATCCAGTCTGTCATTGATGGGCATTTGGGTTGGTTCCAAGTCTTTGCTATTGTAAACAGTGCTGCAATAAAACATACGTGTGCATGTGTCTTTATAATTGAATGTTTTATAATCCTTTGGGTATATACTCAGTAATGGGATTGTTGGGTCAAATAGTATTTCTAGTTCTAGGTCCTTGAGGAATCACCACACTGTCTTCCACAATGGTTGAACTAATTTACACTCCCACCAACAGTGTAAGAGCATTCCTATTTCTCCACATCCTCTCCAGCATCTGTTGTCTCCTGATTTTTTAATGATCGCTATTCTAACTGGCGTGAGATGGTATCTCAATGTGGTTTTGATTTGCTTTTCTCTAATGACCAGTGAGGATGAGCTTTTTTTCATATGTTTTTTGGCTGCATAAATGTATTCTTTTGAGAAGTATCCAGAGTACAGACTTATAAGTATTTTCAATTACTTTGTGATGTAGCTCGATCCTTCTCTGACTACAATACACACAGGGACGAAGCTACTTGAAACCCTGATTATATTTGGATTAAACTAGCAAGCATGGGCTGGGCTCGGTGGCTCATGCCTGTAATCCTAACACTTTGGGAGGCTGAGGTGGGCGGATTACCTGAGGCCGGGAGTTTGAGACCAGCCTGACCAACATAGAGAAACCCTGTCTCTACTGAAAATACAAAATTAGCCGGGCGTGATGGCGCATGCCTGTAATCCCAGCTAGTCGGGAGGCTGAGGCAGGAGAATAGCTTGAACCTGGGAGGCAGAGGTTGCAGTGAGCCCAGATGGTGCCACAGCACTCCACCCTGGGTGACAGAGCAAGACTGTCTCAAAAACAAAACAAAACAATAAACGGGCAGGGTGTGGTGGCTCATGCCTGTAATTCCAGCACTTTGGGAGGCTGAGGCGGGTGGATCATGAGATCATGAAATCGAGACCATCCTGGCTAA
Source organism: Aotus nancymaae (assembly GCF_030222135.1). Classification (NCBI taxonomy): domain Eukaryota; kingdom Metazoa; phylum Chordata; class Mammalia; order Primates; family Aotidae; genus Aotus; species Aotus nancymaae. The sequence continues at coordinate 22,467,882 of NW_026988441.1, read as the reverse complement.
CACAATGAAACCCCGTCTCTACTAAAAATACCAAAACTTAGCTGGGCGTGGTGGTACGTGCCTGTAGTCCCAGCTACTCGGGAGGCTCAGGCAGGAGACTTGCTTGAACCCAGGAGGCAGAGGTGGCAGTGAGCCGAAATGGTGTCACTGCACTCCAGCCTGGGGGACAGAGAGAGACTCTGTCTCAAAAAAAAAAAAAAAAAGTTTCAGGTCAGGCACGGTGGCTCATGCCTGTAATCCGAGTGTTAGCAGTGGAAGTTATCCGAGTTCCCCAGGACCAAAATATGTTACCGCGGTGAGTCCCTATGGGTCTGCAGCAGCCTCGATTCTTGCCTCCTCAGCAGAAAGAATTCGACTGAGGGGCAGAAGGCAGAAGAAAAAGACCAAAGCAAGTTTCAGAGCAGGAGTGGACGTTTATCAGAGCAGGAACAAAAGGAAGGAAAACACACTCGGACGTGGCCCAAGCAGGCGACTTCAAGGACAAGGGCGGGGTGTGACCTTTTGACTTGCGGTCTTACACGTGGGCATACTTCTGGGGTCTTGCACCCCTCCTCCCCTGATGCTTCCGTCGGGGTGGGCTGTCCACATGCGCAGTGGCTTACTAACGCTTGGGAGGGGAGCATGCGCAGTGTGTTCACTGGAGTTGTGCGCATGCTCACTTGAGGCGTTCTCGCCTTACCAATCCAGCATTTCTAGGCGAAGGTCATAGACCAGTTAAACGCCGCCATTTTGCCTCTTAATGTGTGTACTTGAGCCCAGTTGCGCAACTCCTGAGATCTTATCGGGAAGCTGCTAATCACCAGCTTCAGATTTTTTCTATCTATTGGGAGACTGCCTTTTTCTGGCACTGTCTGCGATGAGTTATTATTTGAGAGACAGTCCATCACCTGATGGTCGCCTGACATTCTTGGTGGGGTGGGGTCTTCTCCTGCCCTGTTCGTGTCTGACTAGCCACCCACCGTAACACCAGTACTGTGGGAGGCCACGGTGGGAGGATCAGTTGAGCCCAGGCGTTCAAGACCAGCCTGGGCAATAAGGTGAAACCCCATCTCTTAAATAAATGAACAAATAAATAAATAAAACTTTTCAAATTTCTAATTATCAGTTTTTAGCCAAAACAAATTCCTGACTTTTTCACTTTTTTACCAAAGGTACCTTCCTACTTCATAAGATTCAGAACCACTCCTAAGACACGTCAAAAAAAAAAAAAAAAAAAAAAAAAGGAAAGGGCTGGGCATAGTGGCTAATGCCTGAAATCCCAGCACTTTCGGAGGCCAAGGTGGGAGGATTGCTTGAGCCCAGGAGTTCGAGACCAGCCTGAGCAACATAGGGAGACCTCATCTCTACAAAAAAAAAATTAAAATTAGCTGAGTGTGGTGGTGTACACCTTTGGTCCCAGCTGCTTGGGAGGCTGAGGGGCAGGGATCACTTAAGCCCAAGACTTAAGCCCAAGTGATCCTCTCCCCTCAGCCTCCCAAGTAGCTGGAACCAAAGTAGTGAGCCATGATTGTGCCATTACACTCTAGACTGGGCAACAGAGCAAGACCCTGTCAGGAAAGGGAGAAGGAGGAGAAAAAGAAGAGGATGAGGAGGAGAGGAAGAAGAAGAGAAGGAGGCAGGAAGATGAGAAGGAGAAGGAGGAGGAGAAAAGAAGGAAGGTGGAGGAAGAGAAGGAGGAGGAAAGAAGAGGAAGGAGGAGGAAGAGGGGGAAGAAGAGAAAAGAGGAAAAGAAGGAAGGAGGAGGAAAGGAGGAGGAAGGAGAAGGAAGAGGAAGAAGGAAAAGGAGGACAGAAGAAGGAAGAAGGAACAGTGGTGGCAGCAGCGGTGGAGGAGGAGGAGGAGAAGAAAGAGTTTCAGTAGCTGTAAACTGGGTATAAGCCACATCTCTACAGCCATATTCTCTAGGGGCTCAGCTTCTCAGCTAACCATCTACACACAAAGGCTCAAAAGTCCTGGATCTCCCCACAGACAAGAAATCAAAAGCTGTCCGTGGAAAAGGATCAATAACAAATGGATACCCCCAAAAGTCAAAGGTCACACAAATATCAAACCAAAAGGGACTACTGGGCTGCATTCCCAGGAAAGCAAATCCAGGCCATGCCAGAGGGAGCGTGGAATTGTAGCTAAGCTACCCACAGAGGGCAGTTTAGCAAAGGATTGTAACTTTGTTTTAAGTGAGATTTTTACTCTTTAATTTAGCCAAGACAGTTGCTAAAGCTAGCCTTAACGCTATATGTATCTTCCTTTAATCTTTCCCTAAATACAAATAAAGCAATTGTTTAGAATGAGAGGTCTCTAATTTTTTTAAGATTTGGGAGTCTTTCTCTTTGAAAGGATCCACCTTTTGGCCACTAATTAGAATTTCCAAGATTGTACTTCTTCCAATAGTGACTCAGCCCAATAGCCTCTTCATGGAAATGCCGGGGTGTGATTTTCCAGGTTTAAAACAAGAAATTTCCTGGAGGAGGCAATATCAAAGTTTTCCTCCAAAACAAATTCACCCCTAGGAATAGTCTAAGATAAAGAAAAACTTTTTTTTCCTTTGAGATAGCGTCTTGTTCTGTCACCAGGCTGGAGTACAGTGGCATGATCATAGCTCACTGCAGCCTCAAACTCCAGGGCTTAAGTGGTCCTCCCAACTCAGCCTTCCAAGTAGCTGAGACCACAAGTGTGCGCCACCATGCCTGGCTAATTTTTTTAATATTTTGTAGAGACAGGATCTTGCCATGTTGCCCAGGCTGGTCTCAAACTCCTGGCCTCAAGTGATCCTCCCACCTCTGACTTTCGAAGTGCTGGGATTACAGGCATGAGCCACTGTACATAACCACAAAAGACTCTTGTTGCCACAGATGGTTAAGGATGTTGTTTGCACATAAGATGCCTCCAATAACCCACAAATTTGTGGAGGGCCACCAGTCACAAATTCGTTAATCTGTGAAACCAGGCAGGACCTCCTGGGACTGGATTTTCCCAGGACTAACCAGGCAACAAGGGTTGAGACAAAAGAAGCCACCTAAGGATGGGACTCTCTCTCTCTCTTTTTTTTTGAGGCAGGATCTCTCTCTATCACCCAGGCTGGAGTGCGGTGGTGTAATCTCAGCTCACTGCAGCCTGTCTTCCAGGTTCAAGTGATTCTCATACGTCAGCCTCCAGTGCAGCTGGGATCACAGGTGTGTGTGCACCACCACTCCCAGCTAATTTTTGTATTTTTAGTAGAAACGGGGTTTTGCTATATTGGCCAGGCTGGTCTCGAACTCCTGGCCTCCAGTAATCTGCCCAACTCAGCCTCCCAAGCTGCTGGGATTACAGGCATGAGCCACCGTGCCCAGTCAGGCTGGGATCTCTTGAGATAAACTTTCCTGAGAGCTTGATGCATTCAGAACAAGGTATGTGCTGCTTAAAATCTTACATGTCAAGCAGGGCGAGATGGCTCACGCCTGTAATCCCAGCACTTTGGGAGGCCAATGCGGTCGGATCACAAGGTCAGGAGTTTGAGACTAGTCTGGCCAATGTGGTGAAACTCTGTCTCTACTAAAAAATAAAAAAATTAGCCAGGCATGGTGGTGGTGCACACATACAGTCCCAGCTACTCAGGAGGCTGAAGCAGGAGAATCACTTGAACCCGAGAGGCAGAGGTTGCAGTGAGCCAAGATTGTGCCACTACACTCTGGACTGGGGGTTAGAGTAAGAACATAAAACAAGATGAGAAGGAACCTCATCTGGTTTTTATTTTGGGGACCCACAGCGAAGTTTATAGCCAGTCTGACCAGAGCGACAAACTGACCGGTCTGCAGAGCTGGCTGGAATAAAAAGCTTGTGGGGTTCTGCACTGTGTCTCCGCATTGTCAGAGACCTTTGAACCAGAGCGACTCCATCTTGAATAGGCTCCGGGTAAAATAAGGCTGAGACCTACTGGGCTGCATTCCTAGGAGGTTAAGGGATCCTTAGTGACAGGATGAGATAGGAGGTCAGCACAAGATACAGGTCACAAAGAACTTGCTGATAAAACAGCATGCGGTGAAGCTGGCCAAATCCCACCAAACCAAGATGGCGACAAAGGTGACGTCTGGTCGTTCTCACTGCTCATTATACGCTAGTTATAATACATTAGCATGCTAAAAGACACTCCCACCAGCACCATAAAGGTTTACAGATGCCATGGCAACGTCAGGAAGTTATCCTATATGGTCTAAAAAGGGGAGGAGCCCTCAGCTCCAGGAATTGCCCATTCCTTTCGCAGAAAACTCATAAATAATCCACCCCTTGTTTAGCATGTCATCGAGCAATGATCATAAAAGTAGGCAACGTGCAGTACTCAGTACTGCCCTGCCTATGAAGTAGCCATTCTTTATTCCTTTACTTTCTTTTTTTTTTGAGACAGAGTTTCACTCTTGTCACCCAGGATGGAGTGCATTGCATGATCTCGGCTCACTGCAACCTCCAACTCCCAGTTTCGAGCGATTCTCCTGCCTCAGCCTTCTGAGTAGCTAGGATTACAGGCGCCAGCCACCACACCGGCTAATTTTTGTATTCTTAGTAGAGATGGGGTCACTGTTAAAACACCCACCTCAGCCTCCCAAAGTGCTGAGATTACAGGCGTGAGTCACGGCGCCCGGCCTTCATTGATTGTTTAAAATGTTGAATCAGCCTTGAATTCCTAGTATAAACCCAACTTGGTCACTGTGTGTTATCTTTTAAAATATTGCTAGGTTTAATATGCTAATATTTTGTTGAGGATTTTTGCATCTAAGTTTATGAAGGCTGTTGTTCTGTAGTTTTCTCATACTGTCTTGTTCTGATTTTGGTATTAGAGTGATGCTGGTCTCATCAACTTTTCGGGAAGAAATTTTGAAGAATTGTTACTAATTTCTTCCTTTAATGTTTGGTAGCATTCATCAGTGAGACCATCTGGCATGAAGCACTTCCTTCTTGTATGGTTTTTACATGCAAAATAACTTCTTAAAAGTTATAATACTTTTTTTTTTGTTTGTTTCCTTTCTTTTTTTTTTTTTTTTGAGACGGAGTTTCGCTCTTGTTACCCAGGCTGGAGTGCAATGGTGCGATCTCGGCTCACCGCAACCTCCGCCTCCTGGGTTCAGGCAATTCTCCTGCCTCAGCCTCCTGAGTAGCTGGGACTACAGACGTGCGCCACCATGCCCAGCTAATTTTTGTATTTTTTAGTAGAGACAGGGTTTCACCATGTTGACCAGGATGGTCTTGATCTCTTGACCTCGTGATCCACCCGCCTCGGCCTCCCAAAGTGCTGGGATTATAAGCATAAGCCACCGTGCCCGGCAAAAGTTATAATACTTTTCAAGGTATCTCTTTATTCTCAAGAAAGTCTTAACGGTTTGCATTTTTCAAGGAATTGGTCCATTTCATCTAAGTTGTCAAATGAACAGACACAGATTTATTCATAGTATTTCTTTATTTTTTTAACGTCTCTAAGGTCTGTACTGATATTCCCTCCTTCACTCCTAATATTACTAATTTGTGTTTTCTCTCTTTTTTCTTCATCAGTCCAACCAGAGGTATATAAATTTTATTAATCTTTTCAAAAATCCTGATTTGATATTTTTTTGTTGTTTTTCAGTTTTCCTATTTTATTGATGTCTACTCCAATTTTTATTATTTCCTTTTCTCTAAATACTTTGGGTTTAATGTCTTCTTTTTTAGCCCATTTGTTTCAAGGTGGAACTCAGAGGACTGATTTGAGGCCTTTTTTCCATTCATTGCAGAAGCATTTACCTTCACCTCCTGGAGAATGATACAATCATGGGGACGTTTGCTCCCAAGGTAGAAGTTAGCTCTTTATCCAGTTTCTCAGGATAAAAGACAGCTTCAGCCTTCCAAGGATTGTAAGCAAGGAGGTTTTATGGGGAGTTTATGAAGATGCTGCTGGAGTTTGTCATAAGAAACAGGAATAAAACGCATCCTGAAAAAGATGGTGTTTTTTATGTCTCAAGAAAACATCCCTGGGCTGGGCGCAGTGGCTCACGCCTGTAATCCTAGCACTTTGGGAGGCCGAGGTGGGTGGATCACCTGAGGTTAGGAGTTCAAGACCAGCCTGGCCATCATGGTGGAGCCCCATCTTTTAAATAAATAAATAAATAAAAATTAAAAAAAAAGAAAACGTCCCTAAGATGTGAAGACAAGGTGTATGAAAGCCCTCCCATCAGCTGGAGAGGACAGAGTGAGGGGTGGGGAGACAGAAAGCAAAGGCGGGAAGAACAAAGGTGGGGAATCTAGCAGCTTAAAAGCTGTCTAGAGACTGAAGTTTTGCGTGGTGGGAGAAGGGCACTCGAGCCTGGGTGACACAGCGAGATTCCGTCTCAAAAAAACAAAACCAAAAAACTAATGTTCTTAACCATTGCAGTAGAAATCTTTTCAAAATGCCCCACATTGTATGGCTTTGAGACGAGGCGTCTTCAGTGTGTTACTGTATCGATAAAGAAAGCAGCATTTAGGCTAGGCGCGGTGGCTCACACCTGTAGACCCAGCACTTTGGGAGACTAAGACAGGAGGATCACTGGAACCCAGGTGTTCGAGACCAGCCTGGCCAACATAGTGAGACCTGGTCTCTACAAAACATGTTTTAAATTAGCCAGGTGCGATGGTGCATGCCGGTAGTTCCAGCATTTTGGGAGGTAAAGGTGGGAGAATCACTTGAGGTCAGGTGTTCAAGACCAGCCTAAACAACATAGACCCCTCTTTCCCCGACATCTCTACCCAAAATTTAAAAAGTTAGTTGGGTGCAGTCACATGAGCCCTTAGTCCCAGTTATTCAGGAGGCTGAGGCAAGAGGATCGCTTGAGCTCATGAGGTGGAAGCTGCAGTGAGCCATGATTGCGCCACCGCACTCCAGCCTGAGTGACAGAACAACACCTCATCTCGAATACATAAATAAATTGAAATAAAATAAAAATAATTTTTTGAAAAGAATGCAGCACTTAGTATTTTGGGAATCAGACAAATTTAGAGCCAGTCTCAAGATCTGCCCAATCTAAAGACTAGGACCTCTGTTTCCTTTTTTTTTTTTTTTTAATTTGTTTTCCCAGCTTTTTGTTTTGAAAACTTTTAAGCCATCAGAACCGTTGTAAGAAAAGTTCAACGAATAGCCAGAGATCAGAGATTGGTCAACTTCAGCCCACAGCCTGGTTTTGTATGAGCTAAGAATGGTTTTTAACTTTTGTAAATGGTTGGAAAATAAATTTAAAAAGAATTTTTCATAGCACACGAAAATTATATGAAATTCAAACACCACTGTCTGTGACGTTAAGCCCCTCGTTTAAGTACTGTCTGTGGCTACTTTTGCTTTGCAACGGTGGAGTTCAATAGTTGGAGTTGAATAATTGCCACAGAGATCCTGGATCTCACAGCCCAAAATACTTAACAATTGGCCCTTTACAGAAAAAGAAAACTCCTGACCCCTATTTACCAATTGTTAATATATTGCTTCATTTGCTTTCTCTCTCTCTGGCTGGAACGTCTGTGTTCACCCCTAAATATTTCAATGCCTATTTCAGTTTCTTAAACTGCAAATTGGGAATGACAGCTTAGTGTGGGAAGAGATAAGATAACATACAATGTTTAGCGCACAGAGCTTGGCATGTAGACAGAACTTAATAAACGATCCAAAAAAAATTCCTGGCATTGAGCACAGAGATGGTTGCCAGAATCCCTAACTTGAAAATCTGGAGCCCACTGCTTTCCTGAAACCCGGGTTCCCGCAGTCTGGAAGCCAGCTTTTCCTCCGAAAAGGTTTCTTTCCCAAGGAGTAGCAAAAGCCTTGGAGAAACCTCATTCTTTCCACAGCTTGTGGCTTCGCTGACTCAACTTCTGCCTGCCCCTGAGTCACAAGTTTTTCCTCTCTTATTTGGAGGAGCGAGGCCCTCCACCCTCCACCCAGCTGTCCCCACGCACAGCCAGCACCGCTGGGAAGTGGGTGGACAGCTGGGAAACCAGTGTGTGCTGCCTCCAGGGGTTTCTCAGAGCACCACTCACATCCAAAGCTGGAAGGAAGGACAGATGAGGAGACCGAGGTCCAAGTGGACCCTGGACCACCAGCAGGACAAGGCTAGGAGGGTTCTCCTGATTGGAGGACCAACACACGTGTGTCCTCCCTTCAGTTTCCCAGTCATGAAAAGGCTTCCCTCTCCCAAGACCTCCTCTGTACAGGCATGGTGTTAGATGCCAGGACACCGTCATAAATGAGACAGCCCTGCCTTCGCAGGGAACAGGCTCCCTTCCGAGTCTCACGGCCACCTCCACCCCAGCCAGGGCCTATCCCCCATGAGAAGCAGCCCCTTGCCGGGGAGGTGGTAAACCTGGCACTGAGCAGTCATAGATCACAGCCTTGAAGGCTCGGCTTGAAGTCCCCCTCCACCCGCTGGTGACAAGCAGTGTGTGTACACTCGAGGTGGCGTTTCCCAGCGTCCCAATGGCACCACTGACCCTCCTGGTTATGACTCAGCTTGTGGGATCTCAGATCTTGTGTATTCTGCTCTGTGGTGTAGTGGCCTGGCTGCACCTTCAGAACATGTAAACCCAAACGTATATTCAACTGGAGGTACGAAAGGAGGTAAAGCATCCCAAGGGGGAAAGCAGAGGGAGTGTGGGGACCAGGGTGGAGGGCAGAACACAGGGCCCTCTAAAGAGGACCCACACTCTCAAATCTTCTGATTTAAGAGAAGCCAAAAATCCTGATTTTTATGTGAACTCTCCCCATATGTAATGTTCACAGCAATGCATTTTAAAAAGGTTTAAGCACTTTGAAAGCAAACAGACATCATTCAGTCTAGTGGGGTTCAGGGTTACTTACTAGGTGGTGGCTTCTGTTGAATCTCATAAATGCTGTCCTTGCTGATGAGGACAATGGTAGCAGGTGGGTGCCCTGAGGTGGTGGTGGGGAGGGGGCTCCCCAAGGCCACTGCTGGTGGCCCTCTCACTTGCCTGTCCCTTCCCTCTTCCTCCTTCCCTCCCTTGTTCCCTTTCCCTTCCCTTCTCAGCTGGGAGAGGCCGGTCACCAGCACTGGGCCCACCTCACAGCCTCACCCATACCCCCCCAGGAGAGCAGGCCTCTCTTCTAGCTGCATCCCCATGGCCCTGCAGCCCATCAGCCCTCCTCCTGCTCTGCTCCCCTCCCACCCTGTCCTGGCCCAGCAGGCACTGCCCCGGCCTGAGCCAGCCCCTTTGTGGTGCCCAGGTGGGGTTCTATTTGGCAAGACAACCTGCATCTATGTGACAGGCACAGAGTGCATTTCTCTATGCACTGCCCATTCTCAGCACTCAGGTTGCAGGGGTGAACCAGAAGAAAGTCCTGTCTGAATGAGAAGAAATTATCATCTGGCCCGTGCGACTCACAGCCTGGGTGGGAGGCAAGCCACCAGCATGACTTGTTTATGAGCATTCCACAGAAGCCACAGCCTGGGAGGCAGCCCTGAACCTCCTCAGGAGAGGACTCCGGGTTGGGAGAGATGCTTTGCAAAGTCACAAAGACGGGTGACTGTGGAGGGAGATGGGGTGGAGACAGGGAACCGCTTTGAGTGGCCAGGGCAGCCTCCCTGAAGAGGTGACAGTTTGAGGCCTGATGGAGGGAGAAGCAAAGGCCTGAAGCTTTGAGGAACAGGAAGAAGCCCATTTGAGAGAACCTGTGGGGAGGAGGACAGGAAGAGCCAGGGAGGCCTGGGGCGCTGAAGCCTGGGAATTTTCTTCTGAGCCGCACAGGAGGCTCTGGCACGATTGAGCCAGCGGTGACAGAACCTGCTGCTAGTGCTGGAGTTGCGTGATGGGCACCGGGGTCCCCTAGACTATTCTCTTTCCTTCAGTTTGAAATTTTCCACTATGAAAAATGTAAAATAGGCCAAGTGCGGTGACTCACTGCTGAAATCCCAGCACTTAAGAAGGCCAAGCTGGAGGATCGCTTGAGCTCAGGGGTTCGAAACCAGCCTGGTAAACATAGTGAGACCCTCGTCTCTACAAAAACACAAAAAGTAGCCGGTCCTGGCAGGCTAATTCTCCTGGGGTCAGGATGATTTCTGTGCAGGCTGCAGTGAGCCGTGGTGGCGCCACTGCACTCCAGCCTGGGCGACAGAGGGAGATCCGGTCTCTTTTTTTTTTTTTTTTTTTTTTTTTTTTTGAGACGGAGTTCGCTCGTTACCCAGGCTGGAATGCAATGGCACGATCTCGGCTCACCGCAACCTTCGCCTCCTGGGTTCAGGCAATTCTCCTGCCTCTCAGCCTCCTGAGTAACTGGGATTACAGGCACGCGCCACCATGCCCAGCTAATTTTTTTGTATTTTTAGTAGAGACGGGGTTTCGCCATGTTGACCAGGATGGTCTCGATCTCTTGACCTTGTGATCCACCCGCCTCGGCCTCCCAAAGTGCTGGGATTACAGGCGTGAGCTACCACGCCCGGCCCGAGATCCGGTCTCAAAAAAAAAAAAGTTTATAAAGTTCTGCCGCATTTTCATTTTACGACCCCTGGGGGTGACTGTGTTGTGAGGCCCTCCGGAGGCACCAGAAGGCACGAGCCTCCCACCGCCCCCTTCCCCGCCGAGTCCTGCAGGTCTCGCAGTCGCCGGCGCCCCCACTCCAGCCCCGCCCAGGGCCAGGCTCGCAGTCCCAGCGGGTGACAGAAGCCGCACTCCGCTTGCGGCTGCAGCGGGCGGAAAGGGAAGCGGGGCGGGGCCGGGGGGCGGTCAAACACAGGCGCCAGCCCCGCCCAGTCCCGGACCCGCTGCGCGCACCAGCCCGGGCGCCCTCCGGGAAGCACGCCCAGTCCCCGCCCCTCCCTCGCCCCGGGCTCCGATTGGCCTAGCCGCTGCAGGGGCGTGTCCGGCGGGAAGTGGGGGGGACCTGAGTGGCGCCGGGTGGCCAAGGGCGGGCGGGAGGCGGCGGCTGTGCGGATTCGCGGGGTGGCTTCGGGGCTCCGGGCGCGGGCCCGGCGCAGCAGGTGAGTTCTCCACCGTCCTCCGGCCGGGCTGCGGGGCCCGGGGTGGGCCCGGGAAGCGAGTCCCTCCATCCCCACCCCCGGGGCAGGCGAGCTCCCTCCGGCCGCACCATCTGGGTGGCTCCCGGGCGGGCGGGGCGCGGCGCCGCGGACTGTGGCCCGAGAAGAGGCCGGGGAAGGGCGCTCCTGAGCGGCTTGCGGAGTCAGCGCGGCAGGGAGCCTGGGGAGAGCGAGGGAGAGCGGGCAGGAGCCAGAGGAGCCGAGGCGGAGTCCCTGTGGAAACGCGCAGGTGTAAGCTGGCGGGGGTGAGGGGTTCGCGGACCGCCCGGGGCTGCAGGGGTCTCAGCAAGCCCTGTCGCCGGTGGTGTTTCCAGGAGTTATGGTGTTGTGCGGCCGCCAGGCCTCTCTTCTCGGTCCCAGTCTGCAGTCTGGAGGCCTGGGTGGGACCACTGTCCCCTTGGGCAGGGAGGTGTTGTGAGTGGATCAACACTTTCGGGACGCGCGGAGGGGGGGCGTTGGGGTCCCAGTTCCTCTGGAGCAGTTGAGTTTGTGACTCTTGGTGGGAGCTGTCAAGGGAAAGAGATTCGGGCATGGTTGCCGTCTCAGAGAGGAAACTACTGAGCAGGCCAGCAGAGAGGCGGCCTGGAATCGCCTCCTTTCTGGTTTCCCCAACAGCAGACGGGTTGTGTAGGGCAGAGGTGTGGTCAGCCCCTTTGCAAATGGGAAAGCAGAGGTTCCAAGTCACCCTGAAACTTGGTCTCTGCAGCCCAAGGGGAGCACCCCTTTGGAAATTGAACACAGTTGGAATCTCCCAGCCAGAGAGGGTCAGAGGCCAAGGAGGTTGGTGAGGAGGTAGTCCCTTAATGCGCTGGGATCGTCCTCTGCACAGCGTCATTCCCAGTGGAGTCTATGTGAGCCGAGGTGAGTCTGACCTCGGCCTTCGTCCCTGCACACATCAGCCCTCAGGGCTGCCGAGACACAGACCAGGCGCCCCGGGGGAGCTAGGGGACCTACCCAATCCAGCCCACCCGAGGAAGGAAGGGGGCTTGGCCGGTGTGACCTAGAGGGTAGGACAGCCCAGCCAAGCTGAGGGACCTGCCAGGGATGGGGTGGGCATCAGGCATTTGGAGCACAGCCAACACCAGCTGAACTCTGATTTCTGGAGTTCTGATTTGGTCTCTGGTCGAGTGCAGCCTTCCGCAGCTCATAGCTATTTTGGAGCCGGGCTTCCTGATCACTCAGCAGGGACCTTGGGGAGGGACTTTGATGTGTTGGAAGTACCTTCCCCAAGGGGGTTTTTGTGAGGATTAAGTGAAATAATGCACGTAATATGCTTAACTTTGTGCCTGGTGAGCACTAAGCACCCGTTGGAGGCATTTGCAGTTTTGTTTTGCTTTGTTTTTCCTATTATGGGTCTCTTCCCGGAGGAGGGCCTTCCAGGAATCACAGGGCTAGACAGAGCCAAGGGGCGGCCCCTCTGGAGGGAGAGGAGGCTTGGAGTCTGCAGGATGGTCCCTGCCGGCCCTGCGACCTCATCTGTCCCCCTTGCCCCATCGCTCCTTCCTCTGCGACCTGACTTTACCCATTCCACCTTGAGCTGCTCCCCAGGACCGGAGCTCTGCCCCTAGGTCTTTGCACGACGGGCGTCTTTAGGCTGGAGTGAGGTCACTTCCTCCCAAGGCCTTCCCTGACCTCCACTGTCACCCCAGTCCCTGCCCTGCCGGGCGCACCAGTCTTTTTCTTCACCACGTTTAGCACTGGCTCTCAGGAAAGACCTTGTTAATGTTCTTCTAGTCTCACTGGGAAGAAGTGTGCATTCCTGAAGGGCCTGGTCCCCAGCTCCCTGCTGTAACCTCGCAGAGTGTCTGGCACACAGTAGGTCTCATAAATACTTGGAAAATGAAATCAGGCAGGCTTGGAAGCAGGGTGGGCCTTTGTGGGGCCCAGGTCCCTGCAGGGAAGGAAGACCCCGATCTGGAAGTCAAGGGAAAGTCCAAAGGGCTGAGCTGCCCCCAGAACTCTAATTCCCTTAGCGACGCTGGCTCTGCACATCCCTGAGCAGTGTCCCCATGTGTAACCCAAGGTGAAGGAGTTACAGCCCGCCACCCCCTGCCCAGCTCCTACTTTCCCGGGCTACCATATTGGGGTCCGACACATCTCTCACCGAGTAGGGGAGAGAGAGGACAGGCAACTCCCATCAGGCAGAGCCCTGCGTGGCCTGTTCAGCGTGCCCTGCAGTGTGTGAGTTACGCATTTTACAACGTGGCGTGGCGTAGATTAGGGGTTGGCAAACCTTCTCTGTCAAAAGTTGGTAGCAAATAGTTTCGGTTTTGCCAGCCATAGCGCCTCTGTCCCACATGGCTGTCTTTCGGTAAAATTGGACTTAGAAAAGATGGCAGTGGCTCAGATTTGGAGTCGCGCTCCAGCCCCTGCTGTTGATCAGTATCACACCTGGGCTGCCACCTACAGAACCTGGCTTCACGGCTTCCGCAGGCACGTGGTGGCCCTCAGGATGTGGCTTCCAAGCCGCCGTGCTCCTGTGAGCACCTCCAGCCCCTCTCCAGGCAGCGGGGTCACTGAGCCTGAGAGCCCCCACGCCTCTGAACCCTCAAAGGACACGGGTCTGTTCATTGCCGGGTCTCCCAGTTTACTGACCCTATGCTGCGGCCTCCCATCTATCAGCAGCCCTAGGACCACACTGGGGCCAGCATAGGCACTATCTGAGGCCCAGAGGCTGCCAGGAAGCTCTGTCACCAACATCTTCCCAAGGCACACCAACCCCAAATGAGCAGGGACAGGGCTCAGCTTTCTCCTCCCCTGTGCTAAGCAAGGGAGGTTCATTTCCCTGGTGAGAATGATAAAAGAGGATTCCCAGCTGGGATCAGTGGCTCATACCTGTGATCCCAGCACTTTGGGAGGCTCAGGAGGGAGGAGCGCTTGAGGCCAGGAGTTCAAGACCTATCTAAGCAACATAGTGAACCCTCGCCTTTTCAACAAATTAAAAAATTAGCCAGGCATGCTAGTGCATGCCTGTGGTCCCAGCTACTCGGGAGGGGAAAGTGGGAGGCTTTCTTGAGCCCTGGAGTTCGAGGCTGCAGTGAGCCCTGATTGTGCCACTGCACTTCAGCCTGGGCAACAAAGCAAGACAAAAACGATGTCTCAAAAAAAAAAAAAAGCATTTCCCATCTAACTCTGGGCTGCTGTATTTGTCAAGAAAAACCTACAGACCAGGTCAAACTAGGGTGTGAAGTTATGGTCAGGAAGAGAGGATGAGCATGCCGGGGCAGCCCCCAGGAGGATGTTGTCTGCCCTGCCCCTCGCCCAACCTGTGACCCTCAGCAGATTCACAAAGTAGGGCACGTGTGAGCCCCTGGCTGCCCCAGTGTGGGGTCAGCTCTGAACCCAGCCCCTTTCATCGCCACCCCTCGCCCTTCCTGGTTCACATTTTGCCACCAGCAGCTGGACATTGGCCATAAGGGCCTAGAGGAGGTCTGTGAGTCATGGGGTGGTGAGGGGGAAGAGCAGCAACAGGGTCCCATGTTGAGTGTTCTGCGCTCCCTCCAAAGGCTGCAGAGACAATGTCATAGGCTTCTCCCCTCTGCTGGCCGGGTCTAGGGTGGATTGGGCACCCATGCCTGCAGCTCTCTTCTGCCTGGTGCTGCTCCTTCCCTTTCTTCGTGTTGTCCATTTGGCTGGCCCCAGTCTCCCGAGCTCAGCGAGCTTCCAGGGTTGACGGGGGGCTACCTGCTGTATGAGCACAAAGCCCACCTGCCTCGGCTAGTGAATGTGTGAGGCTTTGGTCTACAGTCTCAGGATTGGGTTTTCATCCTGTTTTGCCAGTGGTCTGACTTCTTAGCACATGTGGCCTTGCTTCTTCGGGGCTCCTGACATCCCCAGCAGATGGCCAGGCCCGGATGCCATGTGGTCACCCTGCCAGGCCCAGCCAGGTGTCCCATCCTGAGACCTGCTCAGCGGCCCCCAGACCATGGAGCCCAGGACTCCATCTAGACACTGGCCTGTAATTCTTTTCTTTTTGAGGACCTTAAAATTAGAAGAAGAAATGCATGTTCCCATTTATTGAAATTGACAGCTATTCGGATTTCAGTCATGTTTGCTGCTGCCTTTTTCTAATTAAAAAAATGAAACATTATAGACAAAGGTGAAATCCAATCTGAGTCCCCCATTCCTGGTTGCATCTAGGTCCTCTCCCCAGGCCACTTTCTCCCTTATCTTTTTTTTTTTAACCATCCTAACCACTTTCAAGTGTACAATTCAGTAGTTAATACAATTAAATATATTCCCATTGTTGTAAAACAGATCTCTAAAACGTTTTTTTTCCCCCTGAGACAGAGTCTCACTGCGACGCCCAGGCTGGAGTGCAGTGGCGTGATCTCGGCTCACTGCAACTTCCGCTTCCCAAGTTAAAGCGATTCTCCTGCCTCGGCATCCTAACTAGCTGGGACTACAGGTATGTGCCACCATCCCCAGCTAATTTTTGTATTTTTAGTAGAGACAGGGTTTCACCATATTGGCCAGGCTGGTCTTGAACTCCTGACCTCAAGTCATCCGCCTGCCTCAGCCTCCCAAAGGGCTGGAATTAAAGGCATGAGCCACCATGCCTGGCCTCTAAAACTGTTTAATCATTTAAAACTGAAACTCCATACCCAGAAAACCTCCCCAGGCTCATTTGTGTTGTAGCATGCGTCAGAATTTCCTTCCTTTTCGAGGCTGAATAGTATTCCCTGGTACGTATGTTACACATTTTGTTCATCCATTATCCCACTGATAGACGTTTGAGTTACTTCCACCTTGTGGCTATTGTGAATGATGCTGTATGAACATGGGAAAGCAGATCTTTACTTTAGTCCCTGCTTTCAATTTGGATATATATTCAGAAATAGCATTGCCGGATCAGATGGTAGTTCTGTTTTTAACTTTTGAAGGAACTTCCATACTGTTTCCATAGAGGCCGCACCAGGTTGTATTCTCATCAGCAGTGCACAAGTTCCAGGTTTTCTGCACATCCTCACCAACACTTGTTATTTATTTTCTGTTTTGTTTTTTCCCCCCTCTTTTCTTTTTATTTGAGATGGAGTCTCACTCTGTCACCCAGGCTGGCTGAAATGCAATTGCACAATCTTAGCTCACTGCAACCTCCACCTCCTGGGTTCAAGCGATTCTTCTGCCTCAGCCTCCAGTAGCTGGGATTACAGACACTCACCAGCACACCCGGCTAATTTTTGCATTTTTAGTAGAGATGAGGTTTCACCACGTTGGCCAGGCTGGTCTCGAACTCCTGACCTCAGGTGATCCTCCTGCCTCAGCCTCCCAAAGTGCTGGGATAACAGGTGTGAGACACTGCCTGGCCTTCCTCTTATTTTTATTCATAGATACAGTTCTTGAACACTTCCAGAATCTTATGTAATTCCTGTATAAGTGCTATCACTTTACATACGAGATTCTACAGGTTGCGATTTTCCACTCAGTGTTTGTTTGCTGTCAGAGCACATTGATCAGTATCTCTCATTGCGTGCGTAGCCCTGGGTTTTTATCCTTTTCCTTGCTGGTAGGCATTTTGGTTGTCTCTGCTGTGCATTTACTGCTCTTTGTGGAATGCAGTTCTGGTTTTGTCAAACTGTTCATCAGCCAGGTACTCAGTGATCAGTCATGGCGGGACAGGCCAGGGCTGTCACTGATAATCCCCTAGGTTTGCAGTATACAGCCAAGATCAGCAACCTAAAAATAGCAGTTCTTACATAAGGCGGTGTGGGCAGCACTTCTCAGGACACTTGTGATCTGCAGGGACAAATGGCACGGGACTCAGGCACAGCCCCCCCTTTTGTGCAATGCATCCAGGCCCCGCACTGGGGCCCCGCTCTGGCTTCCTACAGGTGCCCAGGCTCAGAACGGCAGCTCGGTGACCCAGAAACACTGTGGGTGTGATCAGCTCAGGCCCAGGCGTGCTGTGTGTGCCTGAACGCCTGTGTGCAACTGGTGGTGGTGGGGCCAGCTCTCACCTCTTCCTCTGCAGAGGTAAGAGCTGAGTCATGCACGGTGGGCCTTGGGAGCTGCTTGGAACCATGCCAAGCTGCTTATGAAGCACCTAGTGTGTGCTTGGCATGGCTCCAAGAATTGTAGACACAGTGAACAAGAAGAGGCTCCTTTCTTCATGGAAATAAGAATTGAGTGCTGGAAACAGAAAATGCCAGCAATGACTAGGCGAGAAAATAGCAGGTCCTGTTAAATCCCATGAAGAAAAAACAAAATAGGGTAGAATCCCAGAGAAGGGGTCAGCAGACCATTTCTACAAAGGGCCAGATGGTGAATATTTTAAGCTTTGTCACCATGTAGTCCCTGTCACCAACATGCAACTCTGCCATTGCAGTGTGGAAGCCACCAGAGACAATAATTAATGAATGTGGCTGTGTCCCCATAAATCTTTTTTTTTTTTTTTGTGAGATGGAGTCTCACTTTATTGCCCAGGCTGGAGTGCAGTGGCGCAATCTCAGCTCACTGCTTGAACCTCTGCCACCCAGGTTCAGGCAATTCTCCTGCCTCAGCCTCCCGATTAGCTGGAATTACAGGCGCCTGCCACCGTGCCCGGCTAATTTTTGTAGTTTTAGTAGAGATGGGGTTTCATCATCCTGGCCAGGCTGGTCTTGAACTTCTGACCTTGTGATCCACCTCCCTCCGCTTCCCAAAGTACTGGGATTACAGTCGTGAGCCACCGTGCCTGGCCCATAAGTCTTTGCAAAAGCAGGCTGAGGGCCAGATTTGACTCTCAGACCATAGATTGTCAATGCCTGTCCTGGGTGTGGGGAGAGGCTGCATGAGCTAGCGTTGTCAAGGAGAACCCTTCTGGAAGGCAGATGGGAACTGAGAACCCATTGCAGGAAGGAGGTGACCCTGGGACAGCCTATCTCAGTTGGGACACAGTGGCACCTTGTCGTTGCTATGGTGGCGGAGCCGTGTGCTGAGAAGCGGGCAGGCTAGATTGGAGAGGTACCGATGATGAGATTTGCTCATGGCTTGAATGTTGGAGGTACGGGGATGGGGAGATTCAAGGATGTGTCCTAGATCTGGGGTTTGAACTCCTGGGTGAATGGTGGTGTCACTGAAGGAGAGGAAGAGGTGCAGGTCTGCAGGGACTGGGCTTGGTGTTGGATGTGTTGTGTTCGAGGGGCTTATTAGACAAGCAGGTAAACATCTATGCTGAGAGCCCTCCTAGAGCTTGGAGAGGCCAGGACTGGAGGCTTGGACTGGGGAGGCTGTGGCATTGAGGGGGTCTTCAAGGTTGTGAGTCTGGTGGGCTGGTGTGTGTGTGGATCGAGCAGGGGGCGCTTGGCATGAGCTCTGAGTTAGTGCTTAGTGCTTAGGGCACCAACAGAGGGGTCTGCGTGCCTCATACTCCACGCAGGAGGGCAGAATAATGCGGGCTCCGGGGCCCCTCCCTCCTAGCATTGCCTCAGTTCCCCTCCTGTAAAGTGGGGATTCTGCATCCTGGGGTCGGGCGGATACTAAGTGAGACAGTCACGCTTGGCTGACAGGAAGCACTCAGCACCCGTGCCTGTGATGTTGGTGGTGACTGCTGCACTCACTGGGTGGGTACGTGGGTTGCAAGGCCTGTGACGGCTTGGTTTGGTGGATGGCAGAGTCAGGGATGGGCTGGGGGTGGAGACCCAAGCCTCCTGTCATGGACTGTTCTGATGTCCCATCCAGGCCTGTTCCATCCTGTTTTTCAAGGCTCCCCAGTGGGGCTGAACCTCGCTGCCCATAGTGGTCACCTGCTCAGTAGCACTTTGTTTTTCTGAAGTGATAGAATCCACTCAGTCACCTAGCTGGAGTGTAGTGGCGTGATCATAGCTCACTGCAGCCTCAAACTCCTGGGCTCAGGCCTCCTCCTGCTTCAGCCTCCCAAGGTGCTAGATAGAACCACGGTGTGAGCTGCTGCGCCGAGCCTAAGTAGCACACTTTATCCCTCCCTTCCCGTCCCTGTCTAGCCTCCATGTGTCCTGTACTGAGGAATCCCCTTTCCCTTCCTGAAGTTCCCTGTACTCAAGTCTAAGTGTCCACTTCTGGGGTGATGCCTGTCAGTGCTGGGCAGGCCTGCAGGGCACCGTGGGTAGTCAGTGGGCTGTCTGGTGTGGCGGGTTAGTGAGTTGGGGGTGGGCAGCGTGGTTCTGATGCCCCCACACTTGCCTGGACATGCTCCTTGTCTGTGTCCTCCTGCAGCGGGCTGGAGACAATGGTGGACCACTTGGCCAACACGGAGATCAACAGCCAGCGCATTGCAGCTGTGGAGAGCTGCTTCGGGGCCTCGGGGCAGCCGCTGGCGCTGCTGGGCCGGGTGCTGCTGGGCGAGGGCGTGCTGACCAAGGAGTGCCGCAAGAAGGCCAAGCCGCGCATCTTCTTCCTCTTCAATGACATCCTGGTGTACGGCAGCATCGTGCTCAACAAGCGCAAGTACCGCAGCCAGCACATCATCCCGCTGGAGGAGGTGACCCTGGAGCTGCTGCCCGAGACGCTGCAGGCCAAGAACCGCTGGATGATCAAGACGGCCAAGAAGTCCTTTGTGGTGTCGGCCGCCTCCGCCACGGAGCGCCAGGAGTGGATCAGCCACATTGAGGAGTGCGTGCGGCGGCAGCTGCGGGCCACGGGCCGCTCGCCCAGCACAGAGCACGCGGCGCCCTGGATCCCCGACAAGGCCACGGACATCTGCATGCGCTGCACGCAGACGCGCTTCTCCGCCCTCACGCGGCGCCACCACTGCCGCAAGTGCGGCTTCGTGGTGTGCGCTGAGTGTTCGCGCCAGCGCTTCCTGCTCCCGCGCCTGTCCCCCAAGCCCGTGCGCGTCTGCAGCCTCTGCTACCGCGAGCTGGCCGCCCAGCAGCGGCAGGAGGAGGCGGAGGAGCAGGGCGCGGGGTCCCCGGGGCAGCCGGCCCACCTGGCCCGGGCCATCTGCGGAGCGTCCAGCGGAGACGACGATGACTCCGACGAGGACAAGGAGGGCAGCGGGGACGGCGACTGGTCCAGCCGCGTGGAGTTCTACAGCTCGGGTGTGGCCTGGTCTGCCTTCCACAGCTGATCCCTGGCCTGCAGAGAGTCTGTCCCTGGGCCAGCTCCACTGCCCAGGACTGAGCAGGCACAGCGGTGGGGAGTGGCTCTTTCTGGACTCCCGGTGCCTTTTTGCTGGACACCGTGTCTTTCTGGCTCCACTGAAGGTAATGCCTTTCCCTTTAGAAAGTCCCAGAGCACCCAGACCTCTAGGGAACAAACGCCACTTCCCAGCTCTGCAGGCTGGAGTGGCAGCTCCAAACAGCCTCCTGAGCTGCATGATCCCAGGTCCCTAGGCATCTAGGGACCAGAGTGGGGTTCAGAGTGCAGAGGGAAGACAGGACAGGAGTGTAGCCTTGAGCCACAGAAGCCACCTCCACCACAACAAGCACACCCCACTGAAGAGCCTGAGCCCCGGGAGGCTTCTGGGAAGCCCAGGCCTGCCAATCAGACATGTGACCTCCCCAAAGCCCAGCCAGAGACTGCCGTGCTGTGGGTGTCACCAGGCCCAGGGACTGCAGCCTGAGCTCCCGGAGGCCCAGGGCAGCCGGGCAAGGACTCCGGCCTGCGTCACCTCTCTCCAAGTGTCCAGGTGTCTCGTTCCTTATTGCCCCATCCTCAGCTCTCCCCGTGGCCAGTGAATCCCGTGTTTTCTGTTAGGAC
Source organism: Aotus nancymaae (assembly GCF_030222135.1). NCBI lineage: Eukaryota > Metazoa > Chordata > Mammalia > Primates > Aotidae > Aotus > Aotus nancymaae. The sequence continues at coordinate 22,447,213 of NW_026988441.1, read as the reverse complement.
TCAGTTGCAAGAACAGAACCCCGCCCACACTTAATAATAAAAAAGGAAGTTTATGGACTCAGGTGGTTACAAAGCCCAGGTGTGTCCTTGCTTCAGACATGGCTCTGTCCGTGGTTGTGAACATTCTAGGTGGCAAAAATCTACCACTGTCCCCACACTGGGCGTTCCTGGGTATGCCGGCTGCCCGGCAGAGACAGACGCTCATGCCGAGCCTTGGCTGGGCCCCCCAGGTCACAGGTCTGTCCGGGTGCCGTGACCATGGCCTAGCACCTGCTGCCCTATTCACTTTGGAGTGGGGGATCTCAGTGGATGGAATTGAAGACACAAACAGCCATTTGTGTGGCTCTGCTGGGCCTCCCAGGCTGACAGCTCCCCCTTGTAGTCTTGCCTGGCCCTGGGGCTGGTGCTGTGGAGAGGGAAACTGGGCCCCAGGTGCATCAGCCCTGCTCAGAGTGAGTGTGCATGAGGCCTGGGGCTCGAGGCTGGCCTCTCGACACCTGGTCCCATGCTGGCCATGGAGCTGGGGGTCCTTTAACAGTGTCCCGTGGGCGCTTCTGCACTAGCCTTTCCCAGCCCCTAGTTGGCCTTGGCCTAACTGGGGCATAGACTGGGGTTGCTGTCAGCTAGAAGTTTTGACTGTAGGGCTGGGAGCCCCCTGCTCATGCAGCACAGCGTCTGAAACCTCACCAGCATATCCTCTCCCCAGCCAGCACTGTCCTCCTGGGGCCAGTTCTCGGAGGGTCACGGGCAGACAGAACCCTGGAGGGTGCAGATTCTGATTCGGCAGGTCGAGACCCAGCTCCCAGGTCCTGCCTGCCACCACCACCCACAGACCACCCTTGAGGTGACAAGGCCTGCTGGTGGCCTGTGGGATCCCTGCGAGGGAGGTGGGAGGGGTCAGTATTTTTTTTTTTTTTTTTTTTACACAGAGTCTCACTCTGTCACCGAGGCTGGAATGCTGTAACACGATCTCAGCTCATGGCAATCTCCGCCTCCCAAGTTCAAGCGATCCTCCTGCCTCAGCCTCCCAAGTCACTGGGATTACAGGCATGTGCCAGCATGCCCGGCTAATTTTTGTATTTTTAGTAGAGACGGGGTTTCACCATGTTGGCCAGGCTGGTCTTGAACTCCTGACCTCAGGTGATTTGCCCGCCTTGGACTCTCAAAGTGCTGGGATTACAGGTGTGAGCCACTGTGCCCTGCCGAGGGGTCGGTATTGAAGCGCCTGCGACCTGCCGTGCTAGGCAAAGTGACCGGTGTGTGAGGCCCAGCAGCCTTCCAGGAAGGACCTATTTGTTTACAGGCCCTTTCTCTCCCTTGGCCTCCCTGAACCACACGAACTGGTTTAGGCTGGTTCTGCCTGGGCAGAGGGCACAGGGTGAGGCAGTTCATGGGGCTGGGGGTGACTTCCTGGACAGATCTAGTGCCCTCTCTGAAACCCAGGCTGGGCAGCCCCATCCCTAAACCCTGGGAGTGAAGCCAGGGCAGGGTGTGCTGGCTGCCATTGCTCGCCTCTTCTCACAGCCCACTCCTCTGCCCAGAAACCCTCAGATCCTAAAAGGCAGCATTCACTGAGATGGGAGAAGGGACCACGTGCAGCTGAGCCCGGCCACACCAGCCTGCCAAGGGGGTCCGCTCACAGGACCCCAGGCTTACTGAGTGCGGTGTCATCCTCTCCAGGGCATAGCAGCAGCCCCTGGGGTCTGGGGCTGAGTAGGTGCTTCTCGGCCCTCAGCCCTATAAGGCTGGGACAGAACTCCAAGGTGTTATGGCCTGTAAGGACCCATGGCTAGGGGTGGCCCAGGACCTTTGCAGAGCCCCCAGCCTGCAGCCTTGCTCCCGCCCTGGCTGGGCTGTGCCAGCTGCTGGGGATACCGCTGGGAGTGAAATGAACAAGGTCCTGGCTCTGGGGCCCGCACTGCATGGTGGGAGAGACACTGGCACAGAAGCCGGGGTGCAGCTTGCTGTGATGGGGGCGGGCTAAGAATGAGTGTGCGACGCCTGCTGGGTGGGGAGAGGACATTTCAGCAGAAGGAACAACAGCCAGCACAAAGGCAGGAAAGGAACCCATGTGACCCGTGCAGCGTGGCTGCAGCTGGGCTCCCAGAGGTGCAGGGCAGCCACCTCGGGTGTGCGGGAGCCGTGGGAGCCTTCGGCGTGCAGCGCGGCTGCTTTCGGCTTTTGAGAGCTTGCCCTGACTGCTGTGTGTGGGTGGCTGGCGTGGGGAGAGGGGGTCGGGCAGGCATGGGGGCCAGCAGCTGTCTGCTCCCCTGGGATCTCCAAGGGAGGGCCTGGGCTTCACTAAGGCCACATCTGCCGCCGATCCTGCCTCTGGCTGTGGACTAGAAGCCTTAGCTGCCCTCCTTCCCGTCCTCAGCTCCTTCCAAGGGACAGGCCCCTCCCCTGTTCTGCTGAGACTTTTATTTGTTTGTTTTTTTTGAGACAGAGTCTTGCTTTGTCGCCCAGTCTGGAGTACAGTGGCACGATCACAGTTCACTGCAGCCTCGACCTCCCAGGCTCAAGCCATCCTCCCACCTCAGCCTCCTAAGTAGCTGGGACCACAGGCACACACCACGGCACCCAGCTAATTTCTCATTTATTTATTTATTATTTGTAGAGACAGGATCTCCCTATGTTGCCCAAGCTGGTCTCAAACTTCTGGGCTCAAGCGATCCTTTCGCTTCAGCCTCCCAAAGTGCTAGGATTATAGGCGGGAGCCACTGCACCTGGCCGACGCTGGGGTATTCAAGAGACACAAGTCAGCTTCCGAGCTGATGGCCAAGGGAGTGCCAGGAAGCCGAATGCCCTCCATGGTGCTTGGGGCCAGGGTGAGTTTGAATGAGTCCGCCCCTGGCCACTGAGGCACAGAGGGGAGTGTGCTGGGAGAGAGCAGAGCCACCCAAAACGGAAGATGTTTCCTGGCCCATGGGCCTGGGAAGGGAAGGCGCTGCCCTTTCTCTGGCTCCTGACAGGTTTATTTTCCACCAGAGATGGCCTCCTGGACCAGGATCAGGTCGAGAGGTGAAGTGACCGCCTCCCCTGCCTTGCGGCAGGGCTGCTGCCAGTCCCCTTCTTGGGTGGGGAAGATCGTTGGAGCCTCTGGGAGTTTCCCCGAGTTCCGGCCATGCAGCTGAGCTAGCTTTGCTCATGACCTCTGTCCCCACTCCTGGGAAGGTCAGGAGGTCTCAGGCCAGGTTCCGTCCCTCTGTTGTTTACAGATACTCCCTTTCCCCAGAACTGAGCTTGAGGTCTGGCAGGATCAGAGGGCTGCTGGGCCGGGGTCCAGCCTCACACTCCTGCCTGGGGCTTTGCTTGCAAGGCCTGGCAAGGACACAGGAACCAACTGTCCTGCCAGCCGAGTGCTGCCGTCCACCTCTCACATCTTCCTCCCAGCTGTGCGTGGACTCCACGTCCCTGCCAGAAGCCGGTCCTGCGAGCAGGCAACGTAGGATTCCTGGGAGGTACCTGCCTCTTCCTAGGAGACAAAGAGGGGCAAGGGGAGGGTCCGAGGACAGGCCCATGCGTTTGAGGGGCATCAGAACCCCACTACCCCACCCACAGGGGCAGGACCTGAACCGCTCTTGCGGGAACCAGCTCGGAGTAGAGCAGCTCGGGGTGGCAAGTACAGTCACAGCCGTGACCTCAGGGCACTTTGGGACTGATGACGGCCAGCTCTTTTATTTCTTTTTTATTTTTTTGAGACAGAGTCTTGCTCTTGTCACCCAGGCTGAAGTGCGGTGGTGCGATCTTGGCTCACTGCAACCTCTGCCTCCCGGGTTCTAAGCGATTCTCCTGCCCCAGCCTCCCACGTAGCTGGGATTACAGGCATGCGCCACTATACCTGGCTAATTAATATTTTGTACTTTTAGTACAGAAGGGGTTTCGTCATGTTGGCCAGGCTGGTCTTGAACTCCTGACCTCAGATAATTCACCCACCTCGGCCTTGCAAAGTGCTGGGATTATAGGTGTGAGCCACCGTCAGCCCTCCCTTTAGAGCTCTGCAGGGTGCAGTGTTCCCATGGGACCCAGACGCTGCAGACACTAAGGAGGCTTTTCACAAAGGTCAAGTGGGCCCTACCTGTGAGCTTTGGTGGTTGGGATTTTTAGATGCCAAGTTTTCTTAAAGACAGGCCCACCATCATATGTGCTGGTAACATTGGGGTGTTGCCTGTCAGAGGCCAGGGAGCCAGGCGGGAGGTTCACAGGACCCCAGGAATCTTGTACCTCCTTGATGATGGTGGGATGCGGGGGTGCTGATGGTGGCAGTGACTGCCACTTACTGAGGCCCATCTGTGCGCTAGTTTCAAGGAGGTAGAGACCAGGTCACATGAGGCCATCCTGAGGCTAAAGGAGATGTGTCATGAGCCCAGGGAGAGAGGGATTGACAAAGCCAGAGAAAGGAACTCCCAGAACAGCTGGGAGGGCTTCCTGGAGGAGGTGGCATTTGGTTGAGCCTCAGAGGATGGTAGGACTTTATCAGAGGATTGTAGTCTCCACGAGGACTGGGACTCTGGGCCTTTTTGGTAACTGTCTTTCCATGTCCTTAGCATTAAACATTTGTTGAATGAATAAGTGAGTCAGGAGGAAATGGGGCTGGGGGCATCGGGGTAGAGAGGATGATAATGAAAGCAACTGAGTTTCACCCTGGAGCCTCCGGGCCGGGCTCTGGATAGGAACTGGTGTTTCTGGCATATTTCTACAGGAGCAGGGACAGCAGGAGGGCTCCGTCTGGCCCAGGCTTCGGGGATCAGCCCCCTCCCAGACGCTAAATGTGAGTGGCCCTCTCAGGTGGGGACAAGAATGCCCACCCCACCCCACCCAAGTGGTGCTTTCTGGAGCCGGGTCTGACTTGATCGCAGGCTGGGCTCCAGACTTCCGTGAGGCTCTCGTCCAGGCTGGCATCACAGGGGTTATGCCAGCCTGGCCACTTCCCTGCCCAGCCTGTGGCGAGAAAGAGGCCTAGTGGAAGGCAGAGCTGCTCCTGGGCTCAGCCCCTGGGATGGGGCCTGGAGGTGCCTCGAAGACTGACCCAGTTCCCAGCCAGGATCCGCTGCCACCTAGGCCACATGCACAAACCGAGGCCGCCACTTCCGCCGGGGTTGTCTCTGAGGAGGCCTGCAGGAAGTGAGCCTCCTGGGGCTGAGAACAGGGGAGAGGCTGCCTCCTAACACCTCATGCCTGCAGGCCCAGGGCTGCCCACTCAGCGCCTGCTTTCTGGGAGAAGGGGAGATCCCCTGCCTGTATCTGCACCCAAGAGCTTCACCTGGGAGGCGCCCACGCCCTCCATGCCCATGCTCTGCCCCTGCCCTCAGCAGACTTGATGGAACCAGTGCCCAGGAGCAGAACCTCAGGCAAAGCAGGGGCTCGGGGCGGGCAGGGGAGAGGGGTCTGCCTCGCTGGCCCAGCAGATCCGGGCTCCAGCCTGCCCTGGGCTGCTTACTGACTCCATGCCCACCATTTCCCCAGCTCTGCCTGTGAACTTTGGCCCAGCCCTCTCTGTGAACCTAGCACAGATGCCACCTCCACTCTGAAGCCTTCCTGGCTTGCCCCAGGTGGTGTGGCTCACTCACCTGTGCCCCAAGAGGCCCAGCAGCCCCTGTTCCAGCTCTCCCACCTCCACTTTCCACGAGGAGCCTCAGGCAGCCTGTGCTCCCGAAACCTGGCCTTGGCTCTGAGCTCCTCGAAAACAGGTGTTTCTCATTTGTTTTTGGACTCCATGGCCCCAGCCCAGGGTCCTGCACCCTTGGGCATCGCACAGATCCTTCCCTTGCAAGCAGGAACTGTCACCTCCCCTAGCTCCTGGAGGACACCGGGAAGGTGTCACAGGAGCCTCTAAGCCTATGTGTCCCAAACTGACACCATCAGCTTTGCCCAACCTGCTTGTCCTGCCTCGGGGACACTTGCACATGGACATCCCAGCCAGACCCTACAGTGTCTCTGGACCTTCCCTCGTTCCTTCCACCTCCCTCACGCCTTCCAGGGCCCCAGGCATAGAATGGAGGCATCTGCGGTACCTTCAGGCACCTGAAAGAGTGTCCCTGTGGCCCAGGAGGAGTAGTTCAGGCGAGGCCACAGAGGCCGGTGTGGGCCAGCGTAGAAGGGAGGAGCAGGGAACCACCAGAGGGAGACTCCAGCCTCCTCCCCATTATCCCCTTCCTCGTCAGGGCTGGAAACGGGGCCTAGGGGAGGGCGCGCCCTGCACTTGTGTGTCAGGGTCGGGGCAGAGTGGAGCTGCAGCCAGCTGTGTGGCCTCTGACCTCCCGAGCCCCGTCTCCTGCTGGCTTCCACCACCACCACCAAATCCAGCTCCGACTGGAATGTTCCAGCGCTCAGTGCAGAGCAGCAGGCAGGGAAGGCACGGGGGCAGGCACAGGCAGAGCCAGACATTTCTGGGCAACAACAAGCGGAAATTTCAATCCTTGGAGCGTCAGCTCGGGGGTCCTGCCAGACATTCTGACCTGGAAACACAGGCTTTCTGGAGAAGAGGGCCTGCCCACTGTGGCTCCCAGGTTGGGAGGGACAGAGCCTGAGGCCCGTCCTCTGGGCTGCCCAGAAGCTCCCCTAGGTGGTCCCCGACTCCCGCAGCAGCACAGGCGTGGCCGTCATGCCTCCAGAATTCTGCAGCAGCACAATGGGAGCTGTGACACTTCGAGCAGTTTGTAAATTACCAACACCCTTAAAATACCAAAATGCCTTTGGATCTCAGCAGCCGCCAGGCTTCCTGGGGGCCCCCACCAGGAAGCAGAGGCCGTTGAACCTTGCCTACCCTGGCCATGACCCCTTGCTGGCACAACACAATCCCTGAGGGGTTCTTTTCCCCACGCCGGAGCTGGAGTTGGTCCAGATAGAGCAAGAGTCGAAGCAGAACCGCTCAGCACAGCCGGGCAGCGGAGGGGGCGTGCCTGAGCTTTTGACAAGACCCTTTTGTGCCGGCCAGGGGGTGCTGGGTCATACACCCCGGGGCAGGCCACAGGCTCCCCGAGCCCCCTCTATTTTGCGTTCATGCCTGTTTCTGCCCCTTGAAACCCAGTGCACTCACAGTTCCATGCCCACATGCAGCTGGAAGTGAGCTCCCAGGATGGCAGCTGCCAGTGGCACAGCGCTTCTCCACCCGGAACCTCCTCGTCCTCACCTTCCACTGCACAGCCTGATACAGCTGACCCCACCCACATCCTGGCTCTAGAGATGGGACTAGACAGCGCGCCCATCCCCCGACCATGGTCTTAGAGGGTCAAAAGCCTCTGCTCCCACTGTGCAGAGGGAGGGGCGGTCCCAGGCCACACCAGCAGGGGTGTCACGGTGCGGGGCTCTCAGGACAGTCCAGGGAAAGGGAGGGAGGTGAGGTCTTGGGGTCTAGATTCACCCCAAGAATGTGCCTGTCCACAGGCAGGTGTAGTGGGGGAGCACTGTGGAGTTTCAATCCGTTACAGAGAAAGCCGCCCAGCAATGAGCAACTCCAAGATGTGAAGGGGAGCATTCAGTAGCACAATGGACTCAGTGACTGGCGCCTTTATGCAAACCCAAAACAATGGCCTCTCACTCAGCAGGTCTCCCCCTCACGGCTGATGATCGCATGAGTCAAAGACGGAGGAGGCAGCAGAATTCAGAGGCAAAACTCTACTTAAGGGACACTGACTCGGAAGGACCCAGCAGCTTCCAGGGCTTACTCTGTTAAAACACCCGTGTCCCCACTACTAGGTCCAAGGTATTTTGCAATATTCGTCTCCTCTCCAAAGGTCAAGGAGCAAGCGGTTAGGGAAATCAGCAAATCTTCGAAGAAGTACTGGGAAGAAATTAGCATGGGGCCGGACACATAGTTCGGAGGAGGAGGATAGCAAGCCATGTGGTGATGGATCCTTCTTGTCTTGGGAGTTTTGTTTTCTTTTCTTTTTGTTTTGTTTTGCTTTGAGACAGGATGTCATTCTGTCACCCAGGCTGGAGTGCAGTGGTGTGATCACAGCTCACTGCAGCCTCGACCTCCTGGGCTCAAGCGATCCTCCCAAGTAGCTGGGACTACAAGTGTGCATCGCCATGCCTGGCTAACTTTTTAATTTTTTGTAAATCTGGGGTCTTGTTGTTGCCCAGGCTGGCCTCAAGCCATCCTCCCACCTCAGCCGCCCAAAGTGTTGGCATTACGGCCTTTTCTTTCTTTTTTTAAATCGAAGTAAAACCTATATCCAGTAAACTGCACAGATCTTAAGTGTGCACCTCAGTGAGATTTTGCACAAACACATAAGTGTGTAAGGCACCATCCAGATATCTAGCAGCCCCAGAAGGCTCCCTCTAGCCCCTCCTCACGGTACCTGCCTCCAAGGGTTACCTGGTCCTCTGGTTTCTGTCACGAGTTTTTCCTGGTGTTTTTTCTTTTGTTTTGTTTACACACAAGGTCTTGTCACCCAGGCTGGAGTGCAGTGGCACAGCCTTCAGGCTGGAGTGCAGTGGCGCGATCTTGGCTCATTGCAGCCTCCCGGGCTCAAGGGATCCTCCCTACTCCCCCTGAGTAGCTGGGACTAAAGGCATGTGCTACCATGCCTGGCTAACTTTATTTCTAAAGATGAGATTTCAGTTTGTTGCCCAGGCTGGTCTCAAACTTCTGGCCTCAAATGATCCTCCTGCCTTGGCCTCCCAAAGTACTGGGATTATAGGCATGCACCACCACACGTAGCCTGTTTTTAAAAATGTCATATAAATAGAATCATACTGTGTGCGTTGTGCTGACTTCTTCTTCTTCTTCTTCTTTTTTTTTTTTGAGACGGAGTTTTGCTCTTGTTACCCAGGCTGGAGTGCAATGGCGTGATCTCGGCTCACCGCAACCTCCGCCTCCTGGGTTCAGGCAATTCTCCTACCTCAGCCTCCCGAGTAGCTGGAACTACAGGCATGCACCACCATGCCCAGCTAATTTTTGTATTTTCAGTAGAGATGGGGTTTCACCATGTTGACCAGGATGGTCTCGATCTCTCGACCTCGTGATCCACCCGCCTCGGCCTCCCAAAGTGCTGGGATTATAGGCATGAGCCACCGTGCCCGGCCTGCTGACTTCTTCTTCTTTTTGTTATTATTGTTGTTATTAAGACAGAGTTTTGCTTTTGTAGCCCAGGCTGGAGTGCAGTGGCGCAATCTTGGCTCACTGCAACCTCTACCTCCCTGATTCAAGCGATTCTCTGCCTTAGCTTCCCAAGTAGCTGGGATTACAGGTGCACGCCACCACACCTGGCTAATTTTTGTATTTTTAGCAGAGACGCGGTTTCATCATGTTGTCTAGGCTAGTCTGTAACTCCTGACCTCATGTGATCCACCTACCTTGGCCTCCCAAAGTGCTGGGATTACAGGTGTGAGCCACTGTGCCCAGCTATGCTGACTTCTTTTGCTTAAACCTATGCCTGTGAGATTCCTCCATACTGCTGTGGGCATCTGTCAGTTGTTCCTTCTCGTCATGGTAAAGTATGCTGTTTTATGACCCTTCTGCAAGTTCTTACCCATGCGCTGGGTAAGACATCCAGGTGGTTTCTAGTTTGGGGTTGTTATGAATAAAGCGGCTACAGGCGTTTCTGTACTGTCTTGGTGGACAGAAACACTCATTTGGTAGGTACATAACTGGGAGTGGAACTGGGCTGTTGGTATATGCATGTCCGATTGAGTAGAGCCTGCCAGATTTCTGAGGCAGTTACACGAATCTACATTCCATCAGTGTGGATGAGGCTTCCAGTTGCTCCACACCCTCACCAGCACTTGGTGTTATCAGTCCTTTCACTGTGATCACTCTGGTGGGTTACTTGGAATGTGGGTCTCAGACACTGTCCTGGAATCAGAGCTCACCTCACTGGGTTCGTGGGGTTGGTCGGGGGACGGGGGAGTGCTGTTCCTCCAGCACTCGGGCAGAGCAGGTGCCTGAGAATGACATCGTGTGAGTGTTAGGCCCAGTTCCAAACCAAAGAGGCAGTCAGCATGTTTATGGCATGCACAGGTTGGTGTTGGTGCAAAAAAAAGGGGGAGACCAGGTGTGGTGGCTCACGCCTGTAATCCTAGCACTTTGGGAGGCCAAGGTGGGTGGATCACAAGGTCAGGAGTTCGAGATCAGCCTGACCAACATGATGAAACCCTGTCTCTATTAAAAAAATAAAAATAAAAAACAAAACAAAAAAAAAACAAAAGGGGAAAAAACTGCCAGCTTTTAAATCTTTAATTTATTGATTCAACAAATATATACTGAGTACCTACAAGCACTGGGGCTACAGCTGTGAATAAGACAAAAGTCTCTCCTCTCTGGGAGCCCACTCTAGTGAAGGGAGACAGACAGTAACTACGGTCGAAAGTGTGTTAGAGCAGCTAGGCGCAGTGGCTCATGCCTGTAATCCCAGCACTTTGAAGGGCCGAGGTGGGTGAATCATGAGGTTAGGAGTTCGAGACCAGCCTGACCAACATGGGGAACCCTGTCTCTACTAAAAATACAAACATTAGCGAGGCATGATGGTGCATGCCTGTAATCCCAGCTGCTCAGGAGGCTGAGGCAGGAGAATCGCTTGAACCAGGGAGGCAGAGGTTGCACTGAGCTGAGATCGCACCACTGCACTCCAGCCTGGTGGCAACAGAGCGAGACTCCGTCTCAAAAAAAAAAAAAAAAAAAAAAAAGAAAGTGTGTTAGAGTTTCTCATACCTGTGGGATCTTTTTCAGCACTAGGAAGATTCTCAGCAAAGAGGGGCCACAGTGTTTGGAAATACACGTGCCTGACCTTTTTAGTTCAGCTCTGCTGATGGGCTTGTTTGTTTGCTGAAAAGATTATCTCAACATTCTTCCCCTTGCTATAGATTGTCTCATTTGGGGAAAAAATATATATAAGGGAGTGTATTAGCAAATAGTAAGTGCTATTGAGTCAAGACCTAAAGGAAGGCCGGGCGCGGTGGCTCACGCCTGTAATCCCAGCACTTTGGGAGGCCGAGGCAGGTGGATCACGAGGTCAAGAGATCGAGACCATCCTGGTCAACATGGTGAAACCCCGTCTCTACTAAAAATACAAAAAAATAGCTGGGCATGGTGGTGCATGCCTGTAATCCCAGCTACTCGGGAGGCTGAGGCAGGAGAATTGCCTGAACCCAGGAGGCGGAGGTTGCGGTGAGCTGAGATCGCGCCATTGCACTCCAGCCTGGGTAACAAGAGCGAAACTCCGTCTCAAAAGAAAGAAAAAGAAAAAAAAAAAAGACCTAAAGGAAGGGAGGCAGAGGGCTATGCAGCTACTTGGGAGAAGAACATTCCAGGCAGAGGAGTAGCAGCTACAAATGCCCTGGGGTGGGATCCTGCGGCGCCTGGAGGAGGCCTAGAGCAGCAAGTCAGGGGAAGGTGCTGAGAGGACTGCTGAGAGGTTAGGGGAGAGGAGATGGCAGAGGGCCTGGGATGTGGCACAGTCTGACTCCGCTTTTTTTTTCTTTTTTACTTTTTTGAGACAGGGGCTTGCTCTCTCACCCAGGCTGGAGTGCCGTGTTGCCATCACAGCTTACTGCAGACTCAACCTCCTGGGCTCAAGCAATCCTCCTGCCTCAATCTCCAGAGTAGCTGGGACTACAGGCACACCACCATGCTCAGCTAATTTATTTTTTATTTCTTTGTCGAGGTCTGGCTATGTTGCCCAGGCAGGTCTAGAACTGGGCTCAAGCGATCCTCCGCCTTGGAATCCCAAAGCGCTGGGATTACAGCCGTGAGCCATCCCAGCAGGAACTTTGTTTTTAATGACAAGGTGGAGATTCCTACTAGATATGGAAAGACTGAGTGGGCCAGAGAAAAGTCCAGGCTGCCTCATTTGGGGGTCACCAGTGAGTAGGCAAGCCAGGGGCTGGGTGAGTGTGGATAGGAAGAGAAGGCTCCAAGAAATGAGCCCTGGGACATCCCAGGAGGTGGCAGCAGCAGATGAGATGGAGAAGGAGGAGCCAGTCCCACAAGGGGAAGGCCAGGAGAGCCTGGGGTAGAAGCGCAGCCAGAGGGAGGAGACAAGGAAGGGGAGGACTGGAAACTGACCTGGGGCTTAGAAACATGGAGGTCAGTGGTGCCCTTGATGAAGGATCTCGGTGGGGTGGTCGGAGCAGATGCCTGCGGGAAAAGGACGAGAGGGCGGAGCAGACAGATTGGCAGCGGGGAGCACAGAAACTCAGGAGGAATTCTGATGCAAAGGGAGAGAGAAGTGGATCTAAAGGGAGTTTGGGGTTTTTTAAAAATAGCATTATTGACATAGCGTTCACATCCCGTAAAATCCGCCCCCTCTTTGGAGTATCTAACTCAGTGGTTTTTAGTATAGTCACAAGATTGTGCAGCCATCACCGCTATCCAATTTCAGAACATTTTCATCACCCCACAGAGAAACCCTACACCCACGATGAGTCACGCCCCGTTCCTCCCACCTCCCAGCCCCTGGCAACCGCGAACCTACTTCCACCTCTGTGGATTTGCCTGTTCTGCACATTTCATATAAATAGAATTATATAATACATGGTCTTTTATGACTAGTTTCTTTCACTTGGTATTTTTTATATATATATATAATATTTATATATATAATATATATTTTACATATAAATTATATATATGTATTGTATATATGTATATATATTTTGTATATATAATATATAATATATATTATGTATATAATATATATTTAATATATAATATATAATATTATGTATATAATATATATATTTTCTATATATAATATATATTATATATTATGTATATTGTGTATATAATATATATTATATATAATGTATATAATATATATTTTTTATATTATATATAATACTGAGCGAAAAGTACACACACACACACACACACACGTACACACGTTTGAGATGGAATCTCACTCTGTTACCCAGCTGGAGCCCAGGCTGGAGCGCAGTGGCGCGATCTCGGCTCACTGCAATCTATGCCTACCGGGTTCAAGCGATTCTCCTGCCTCAGCCTCCCAAGTAGTTGGGATTCAGGCATGGGTCACCATGCCCAGCTAATTTTTGTATTTTTAGTAGACATGGGGTTTCACCCTGTTGACCATCGACCTCGTGATCCAACTGCCTTGGCCTTCCAAAATGCTGGGATTATAGGCGTGAGCCACTGCACCCAGCCCCTACTGAATGTTTTTTTCTAAGGAATTAGATATGCCAGCCTCTTTCTTTGGCCTCTCAGCTTCCTCAGATGTTGGGGTAGGTTTGCATACACCTGCCCATGGTAAAATACTCACATGTTTGGCTTGTACTCTATTCATGTTGGAGAGTGCTAACATAGAAGAACCCAAAACGGCCCCCAGCACAGCTGGCCCTCCTGCCTTGGTCAGTGAGCATGAGCACATCGGCTCAAGCTATCCTGAGTCTCAGGATCTGGGATGGTGCTTTGGAACTGAATGTGGTAGTGGGACCACTCCTCTAAGGAGGGCAGGATCCAAGGCGGGCTGTGAGCACTCTTCCTGAGTGACAGCCTTCAAAGATCCCCAGAGGCAGCCCCAGGAGATGAGGACCTGGCCGGCTCTCCAAAAATCTGATCGGGCTGCCTCTTGTTTGGTTTAGGGATACATAAATAACTCACGTCTTAAACACTAGAACCCTCCAGGCAGGAGATGCCCCTGCCCTGAGATTCATGCCTGCTCATCTGTTCTCTCTGAGTCATACCTTTATCAGGTGGGAGGCCACTAGGAACACAGCACCATCTGCAATTCCTTTTTTTTTTTTAGATGGAGTCTTGTTCTGTTGCCCAGGGTAGAGTACAGTGGTGTGACCTCGGCTCACTGCAACCTCCACCTCCTGGGTTCAAGCAATTCTCCTGCTTCAGCCTCCCAAGTAGCTGGGATTACAGGCACCCACCACCAAGCCCAGCTAATTTTTTTTTTTTTTTTTTAGTAGAGATGAAGTTTCACCGTGCTGGCCAGGCTAGTCTCAAACTCCTGACCTTAGGTGATCCGCCCGCCTTGACCTCCCAAAATGCTGGGATTACAGGTGTGAGCCACCACACCCAGCCTGCAATCCCTCTTTCTCTCTTATTCCCTCCAAGCGCTGAAGCATGAAATTGTGGTAAGGTAAATAAATGTGTGTGCTGGGGGGGTACATCCGCAGAATGTCACATGCCCAGCCCTGTTCTCTATCCGTTACACTTGGCTATTAGGATTCCAGCATCTTGCTCACATACATAGTCTATTTCCCTTGTGTTCAGAAGTGGAATTCTTTCTTCTTTTTTCCTGCTATTATAAACAGCGGTGCTATGAATATCTTTAATTTTTTCCACTTGAATTATTTTATTAGAATGTTTTCTCTGAAGTGAAATCGATTGGCTGGAAGATATATATGATAGTTCCTGTGATTTTTTTTCATCAAATCACTCTCCCAAAATACCGCATTGCTGCGTACCACCTCCTACGTGTGTGTGTGTGTGTGTGTGTGCATGTGCATGTGTGCGCATATGTGTACACTGCTTTCCCACAGCCCTGCCAGCTGTGGGTTTGGTCATTTGTATTTATTTTTACTAATTAATTGGTGTACAATAGATATCTCCTAGATATTATACTTGCATTTGCTTAATTGCTAACAAGAATGAGTAAAGTCCTTCTCTTAAAACCCAGAAAAATAAAATTTACAGCCACCACATCCACAGCTTAGAAAACCACCTCTCAGCTCCTTCCTTTGCCAGGACTTGGGGGCACCCACAGCTGACGCCAAGGCTGTGACACAGCTGGCCAGGCCCGAGCTCGGCCTGCTGACCTGTGGCTGTCATCATGGTCCTAGAGTCCTCCTCCAGCTAATAAAGTCATTTCTCTCCTCCAGCCAACTGAAGGCACATCAGGCAATGCCCCCTTCTGCACAGCTTAGATGAGTCCTGCATTTCTTTTTTTTTTTTTTTTTGAGATGGAATTTCGCTCTTGTTACCCAGGCTGGAGTGCAATGGCACGATCTCGGCTCACCGCAACCTCCGCCTCCTGGGTTCAGGCAATTCTCCTGCCTCAGCCTCCTGAGTAGCTGGGATCACAGGCACGCGTCACCATGCCCAGCTAATTTTTTGTATCTTTAGTAGAGACGGGGTTCCACCATGTTGACCAGGATGGTCTCGATCTCTTGACCTCATGATCCACCCGCCTTGGCCTCCCAAAGTGCTCGGATTACAGGCGTAAGCCACCGCGCCCGGCCTGAGTCCTGCATTTCTTAATTGCCATATGTTGATGGTTGGGATTGAGAGATATTCTGTTTTATATGCAAAAAGGTTTCAGGAGACACAGCTGATGCTCTGTCCATGGCTTATGAAAGCCTCAGGGTGGCCTCTGCACCCTCCCGTTGGAAACACACAAAACGGCATCCTGAGAGCCACCATCTGAGCCTGGCCTGGCGGGGACAAGGAGAGGGGGAGGAAGGTCGTGCCCGGCTGGCCCGCCAGAGGGCGCCTCCCACCGCGGATGCCAGGCCGTGTCCCAGCCCTGCGGCTTCCCGGCTCTGCACGCAGCAGCCAGGCCTGCGTCCCTCCAACCAGACACCTCAGCACAGAGACACAAAGCAGTCATCCAGCTAAAACGCACCATCTGCCTGGGAACGGCAACACTGGAGCAGGTTAATAACCGGCCCTGAGCAGATGGTTTCTTCCTATGATGACTGGGTCCCTGCACCCAGGTGTCCTCCTCAGAGCTACCTCACCCACCAGCAGCCTGCAGCCCTCCCTGGGCCAGACCCCACTGGAAGGGCCAGCCCTGCTACCAGAAATCCTGCCACCCCACCATCCAAACACCAAACACCTGGACACCCAGACACCTGATACCCAGACACCTGGACACATGACACCCAGACACTCAACACCCAGATACCTGACACCCAGACACCTGACATCTGACACCCAGACAACCAGAGAGCCAGATACTCAGACACCCAGACACCCAAATACCTGACAACAGACACCTGACACCCAGACAACTGACACCCACATACCCAGATACCTGACACCCAGATACCCAGACACCTGACACCCAGATACATGGACCCCTGACACTCAGACACCTGACACCCAGATACCCAAACATCCAGACACCTGACACCCAGATACCCACGCACCCAGATACTCGGACACCCAGACACCCAGACACCTGAAACCCAGACACCCGGACACCTGACACCCGGACACCTGACACCCGGACACCTGACACTCAGGCACCTGACACCCAGACACCCAGACACCTGACACTCAGACAACCAGACACCCTGACACCCAGACACCTGACAGCCAGACACCTAATACCCAGACACCCAGACACCTGACACCCAGACACTCAGATACTTGGACACCTGATACCCAAACACCTAAATACCCAGACACCTGACACCTGGACACCCGAAAACCCAGACATCCAGACACCTGACATCCAGACAACCAGACATGCAGACACCCAAACACCTGACACTCAGACACCTGACACCCAGACACCCGACACCCAGATATCTGATACCCAGACACCCGATACCAACAGCTAACACCTGAACACCAGGACACCCAGATACCTGGACACCCGACACCCGGACACCTGACACCCAGACACCCAGACACCTGACACCTAGACACCTAGACACCTGACACCCAGATACCGAGACACCTCACATCCAGAAACATAACACCCTGCCACCCAGACACCCAGCCACCTGAACACCCTGCCATTCAGTCACTTGGATACCTGGATACTCAGTCACTCCACCATCTAGACACCCTGCCACTCAGATACCCAGATACCCAGACACCCAGACACCTGGACACCCCACCACCTGGACACCTGGACACCCTGCAGCTCAGCCACCTGGACACCTGGGCACTCAGCAACCCCACCACCTAGATACCCTGCCCCCCAGACACCAAGACACTCAGATACTCCACCACCTGGACATCTCTCCACCCTGCCACCCTGCCACCTGAACACCTGGAGACCCCTTCACCCAGAGACCCCACCACCAGGATACCCTACCACACAGACACACAGACACCCAAACACCCTGCCACCCCACAACCCAGACACTCTGTCGCCCCACTACGCAGACACCCTGTTGTCCCACTGCCCAGTCACCTTGCTACCTGGACATGCTGCCACCTGGACACCCAGACACCCTGCCACTCAGCCACCTAGACGCCATACTACATGGCCACCCAGACACCCCGCCACCCAGCTGCCCCGCCGCCACATGTAGCTGACTCCGTGCTCACCCTCCCAGCTGGATCAGCCACAGGGAACTGGGGTCGGGGTCCCAGCACCCCTGAAAAGGCAGTCACATAGGGGATTACCTCCAGCTGTCTTTCACTGAGAGACAGCCAAGCTACAGATCAATCAACCCAATTCATAATCAAAGGAAAATGAATCAAACCAGATGTCAGTAGTCACCCATGAAATTAATCAAGGCAGAAGACACTAGCACTCTGCTTCTTGGTGGGGATGCAGTGAGATGTGTGCCCCCTTGTTGGGAGAGTAAGTTAATGATACCACCTCTCCAGAAAGGATTCTGACCTAATAGATCAACCATCTTA
Organism: Aotus nancymaae; assembly: GCF_030222135.1. Taxonomy (NCBI): domain Eukaryota; kingdom Metazoa; phylum Chordata; class Mammalia; order Primates; family Aotidae; genus Aotus; species Aotus nancymaae. The sequence continues at coordinate 22,429,704 of NW_026988441.1, read as the reverse complement.
AAAAAATGTTGCATACTTGGCCAGGTGTGGTGGCTCACGCCCATGATCCCAGCAGTTTGGGAGGCCAAGGTAGGTGGATCACTTGAGGTCAGGAGTATGAGACCAGCCTGGCCAACATGGTGAAACCCCATCTCTACTAAAAAATACACAAATTAACCAGGCGTGGTGGCAGGCGCCTGTAATCCCAGGTTCTCGGAAGGCTGAGGCAAGAGAATCACTTGAACCCAGGAGGCAGAGGTTGCAGTGAGCTGAGATTGTGCCATTGCACTCCAGCCTGGGTGACAGAGCAAGACTCCATCTCAAAAAAAAAAAAAAGATATGCTGTATACTTTTAAATCCAGCAATTTCACTTTGAGGAATGAATCCTAAAGACTATATATCAGAATGCAATAAAGAGACTATTAACAGAGTATTACCATAATACTTCAGCATTTTCACAAAAGAAAACAACACCAGGGACATGGTTAGACACAGTGGAATATTATGCAGACATTAAAAATATTCACAAGGAATCTTAAATTACATCACAAATGTTATTTAACCTTCATTGATAAAGGTGTTCAAAGGGATATATAGGATGGGAAGGCAAATACGTTAGAAACATACATACATAGCATTAAAACAATTGCAGGAAAGACACCAAATTTGTTACCAGCAGTTTTCTGGGTGGTCAAATTTGTGGTTTTTATGTCATTATTCTTTCTGAGTTTTTCTAGGTTTTCAGCAAGAAATATTGACAAAAGGAAATGAGCAGTTTTCAGAGACTTATTTCAAAACAGTTAAAGGAATACACATGAGGCTGGGCACGGTGGCTCACGCCTGTAATCCCAGCACTTTGGGAGGCTGAGGCGGGTGGATCACGAGGTCAAGAGATCGAGACCATCCTGGTCAACATGGTGAAACCCCATCTCTACTAAAAATACAAAAAATTAGCTGGGCATGGTGGCGCATGCCTGTAATCCCAGCTACTCGGGAGGCTGAGGCAGGAGAATTGCCTGAACCCGGGAGTCGGAGGTTGCGGTGAGCCGAGATCACGCCATTGCACTCCAGCCTGGGTAACAAGAGCGAAACTCCGTCTCAAAAAAAAAAAAAAAAGGAATGCACATGAAATTGGTAACAGTGGTTGCCTCTGGGGTCAGCATTGGGAGGAGGCCTGCTCTTCCTTTCTGCACCTTTGAAATTTTGTACCAGGCAAGTATTACTTATTCAAAAATAAATAAATTTCTACAAAGATGATACAGATATATAAATACTAAAACCACAGGAGCTGAGAAGCAGAAGCTTGATTTCCTGGGGGAAATCAAGAAAAATGTTTTCAGTTCCCGGGGGAGATGAGACTTCAGGTTCAGGCTGCCCTCTTGGGCCCAAAGCCTCCGAGTCACCCCAGGACCCAGTGGTCTCGGCGTCTTCACTCAGCAAGTCCTGCCCCATCAGACACAAAACTGGTCAAGAGTTGGACCATCATTTCCATGTGTGTTTTTCCCTGTGGTAGCGGTGGGCAGGCTGTGGGAGGGGCTGCAGTGGACATGGGACCTCTGAGCTGGGACCACCCGTGTCCCTTGGACCTGACACAGACTGGGGCCTGATGCATGAGTAGGAATGAGGGGGGCCCAATTGCCTAACAAAGGGAACTCGTTTTCAGCCCCGATTGTTCCAGGGGGATTTGCTTTAAGCAGCTGGAGAAGCTGGCATTTGTTTAACATGGAAAAAGTGCCCCCAACTTTGAAGCACTGAACCCAAATATCTCTGTCGAGGTTTCATTCTCATGCTGTCTGCAAATAAGTGTTCTTTCCTTTACACTAAACAGGGCAACTTTAGAGCCCACCAAAGCTACAGCAGATTGGGAGGTGGGTATGCCCTGATTTTCCATTTTTAGATCCAGGGACCGTATGAAGGACTTACTTATTTGCAGGAAGAGCAAGAATGATCAGTTCATCCAGAAAGGCCACACTCAGTTTTCACAGAGAGACAACCCCTCCTTCCCACCCCTGCCCTGTCCCCCATCAATTCAAATGGCACATAAATGATTAAGGCGGCTTCATTAACTCCAGGAGTGTGGCCTGTGTTAGGGCACCTGATTTGTGCTAGACGAGGCCAGCAGAAGAGCAATCGCTCTGCAAGAGAAAGGCTCAGCCCTTCCTTAATCACCATGGGTTATAATTCACACTGAAGTCCTTACACACACGGAGGTGCTGGGATACTGAGCTTTCCTCTAAGGAGGCCTCAGCACAAGTGCCTCCCTCCGAGCCTCTCCTCTTGGGGCCGAGAGGAGAGTCCCAAGTCCCTGCCCTGCCCCAGGAGCTGGGGATCAATAAATTACATTTTTTGTAGAGATGGAGGTCTCGAGATATTGCCCAGGTTAGTCTCAAATGCTTGGCCTCAAGCGATCCTCCCACTTTGCCCTCCCAAAGCGCTGGGATTACAAGCATGAGCCACCTCGCCTGGCCTACTCTTGCATTCTTTAAAGCCACAAATCTGGTACTTCCCCTCTTGTTCCATTTGTAAGACTCTGAGTGTTAGAGATACTTTACACAAAATATGTGGGAAAATGACTTTTTAGAAAAACATTTATTGTAATCAATCGCACTCCAGTTGTAGTTCTGAAAGCAAAGTGAAAACACACAGTACAGCTATGCCTCAGTATCCACGGGGGACGGGCTCCAGGACTGCACCCCCAACCCTCAGACACAAAATCTGAGGAGGCTCAAGTCCCTGATAGGCAATGGCAGAGTGTTTGCATTTAACCTACAGACACCTTCCTGCATAATTTAAATCATCTCTAGATTACTCACAATACCAAATACACTATAAATGCTATGTAAATATGCTATACCATATTGTTTAGGGAATAAAGGCAAGAAAAAAAAGGTCTGTACGTGTTCAGTACAGATGCATTTTTTTTTCCAAATATTTTCTATCCAAGGCTGGTTGGATCCAAATGTGGAACCCACGGTTACAGAGAGCTGACTGTACTGGGGAAATCGTTAGGGTGGAAACATTCCTTAGAGATAGTTTATATCACACCACTTCAGCAAGAGCAATTCAGGCATACCGCTCTCTACTATGCTTTGCAGATACCGTGTTTTTTCAAAAACGGAAGGTTTATAGCGGGCCTGCATCAGGCAAGTCGATTGGCACCATTTTTCCAACAGCAGGTGCCCACTTTGTGTCTCTGTGTCAGCATTTTGAATAATAAATATTTTTAAATTAAGGTTTGTACATTGTTTTAGACATAATGCTACTGCACATTATCTCTGAGGTATGCCTGTACTTTTTACTAAAAATATTTCATTTGAGAAGTAAACCTCAAGGACTACCGTGACTTTTCGGATGGGAAGAGCGAGGCCCTGGGAGGGCGAGTCTAGGTGTGCAGCTAGTCGGGGCTGGGGTCAAGTCCACTTGGTGCTTGAGGCTTCACTCAGCAGGCCGCCCGTCCCCTCCATGGGGCCATTTGGCGGTCCCTGGGTAGGGGAGGGCTGCACTAAGAGGTAAACGTGATTCCAGCATGGGCCCTTCCAAGGCTCTGAGACCCCAGGGCCTGCAGAGAGGCAGCCTCCAGTCCTGCAGGAGGTGTTTGGAAGAGGAGTCATCTCCCAAGATGAGAAGGCCCCCGGGGAGGATGAGGCGTGGTCAGACCATTGGCTGAGCATAACCATTTCCCCAGACCCACGCGGGTGAGAGCATTCAGTAGATGCCACTGAAACCTGCGGCAGGCAGGCCTTTGCTCTTCACCGGGGGGGCCAGTCGGGGGCTGTGATGGCACGTCAGTGCACACGCCGCCAGTACATGCTTCTTGGTAAGTAATTTCTGGAACGTGACACTGCACGGAGGTCGCCTCTCCAGCAGGACGTTGCTAGCAGTACACTGATGAAGTGGAGGTTACCCAGGGGCATCTCCCAGCTCCCAAGCCACCTCTTCAGAGTCACAGAGTCATCCAAAGGAGTCCCCCACCTCCCCGGAGGTACAGCCTAGTCATCATACTGGATCTCAGCCCGCAGCTCTTTAGTGACGTAGTTCACCAGCATGGCCAGCAGCTGCTGCTGCAGGGCCTCGCTGCCCATGACCAGCGCGGTCAGCTGCACAGCGTCCGTCCACTCCAGGTGCCTGATGATGGCTGTGGCTTCGTTAAAGAGCCTCTGCTGCTCGGCAGGGGGCAGCTCCATTATGATCTGAGGAACTGGCTTAAACTGTCCACTTGTCATCCAGGCACCTAACAGCCCCCCGACAGCACCCCCTAGAAAACAAGGAAGCATTCAATTAGCGGGGTCTTATTCATAAGTGACAGCATTACTTAAGTTCCCACAGAGCGCACACCGCCGGTGCCACGAGCAGGCACATTCGTGAGTGGGCCAGAGCGGGCTCCGTGCCATGCCTGCTCTGCTAGGCAGTGTGCAGGGCAAAGGTTTAGGTGTTCTTCTGTCCGTTCGGCTCAGATAATTGACACCCAACACACATTCCCTAAGCTCCACATGTAGGGATGCAAAATGAAGCCTGCCCTATCTCCCACCTCAGGGCTGGGCCCACTAAGATCTTCTTCAGGGCTGACAGAGGTTCCTGGGCTTACTGTAAAAATCTCTCTCATCACAAAGGAGAAGGCCGAGAAACAAATGTATTTTCTTTTTCTTTTTCTTTTTTTTTTTTGAGATGGAGTCTTGCTCTGTTGCCCAGGCTGGAGTGCAATGGCATGATCTCAGCTCACTGCAACCTCCACCTCCCAGGTTCAAGCGACTCTCCTACCTCGACCTCCTGAGTAGCTGGGATTACAGGCGTGTGCCACCATGCCTGGCTGTTTATGTATTTTTGTAGAGACAGGGTTTCACCATGTTGGCCAGGCTGGTCTTGAACTCCTGACCGCAGGTGACCCACCCACCTCGGCCTCCCAAAGTGTTGGGATTACAGGCTTGAGCCACCGCGCCTAGCCACAGATGCATTTTCAAAAGAAACCATCTCAGGCTGGGTGCGTTGGCTCACGTCTGTAACACCAACACTTTGTGAAGCCAAGGCAGGTGGATCACTTGAGGTCATGAGTTCAACACCAGCCTGGCCAACATGTGAAACCCCATCTCTACAAAAAATCAGCCAGGCATGGTGGTGCATGCCTGTAATCCCAGCTACTCAGGAGGCTGAGGTAGGAGAATCATTTGAACCTGGGAGGTGGAGGTTGCAGTGAGCCGAGGTCACACCGCTGCACTCCAGCCTGGGCAACAGAGCAAGACTCTGTCTCCAAAAAAAAAAAAGTCATCTCAGGGGTGAGACTGAATTTCCTCCACGGGGCAGCTGATATGCTCCTTGCCCCTGAACTTAATGAAATCTCAGTGAGCCCACGCAGTTAAAGGACCTGGGGACAGATAAGGAGGCTGTTTCTTCTTGAAGCAGTGCTTTTCATATAACGCCTCCAAGTCGTGCGGTGATAAATAACAAATTTAAGGTAGTTTACTATTTCTCCTTCTGCCACCCTAAAAGGGCAGACACATTATTTTTAAATGTAAACTCATTACCAAGGTTAGGTCATGCTATTCTGCGACTTATATATCCATGGAAAGTTCTACCTGAAGGGGCCATGTGCAGGATATGGTGCAGAGGAAGGGAAGGTGCCCTCGGGAAGGGGTCTCAAAGTCAAGGGCCTCCAAGAGCCAGGCAGGAACTGAGAAGAGTGAAGGGGCTGGTGGGCCTTACCTGGCCCCTCCCCTGCTGAGGTCAGATGCATGGCAGGCTGTGACTTCATCCCAGCCTATAGTCTTGGCCAAGCCCTAAACTGCATGGACCTTCCGAGGCCCAGGACACAGAAGACCTGGACGGCCTGGTTCCTATGAAGGGGCAGTGGCTACTTCACACCAGTTCATTGCTACCACACAAAATACCAGGTTTGTAGCTTTAAAACGTCTCACGAGTTTTAAATATCACCAATCAGATATTTAAAGATGAAGCCTGCTAGACTTAGTGACTCACTTTCAACAGAGTATGGAAAGAGAGACAGAAACTTTGCTGCAGAAAAACCCAGCAAATGCCCTTAACCAAGTGTTCAAGGTCAACATCACTGACGACGTGGTGTGAATGTCACATACCCCCAGAATTAATGAGAGAGAAGGGAGAGGGGCACGTCACCTCCCAGGCATGCCTTCCAAAGACTCCTAACTCCAGTCCCATCCTAAACACATCAGGCAAATTCAAACTGAGAGATGTTCTACGAAATACCTGCCCAGTACTCCTCAAAACTAGCAAGGTTGTGAACAAGGAAAGCCTGAGAAAGTGCGAAAGGCCGGAGGAGACTAAGAAGCAGGCGATTCAGTGCAATGCAGTGTCTCAGCCTGGATCCTGGAGCCAAAACAAGGCCATTAATGCACAAACTGCGGAAACGCAAATTGAGTCTGGAGAGTGGTTGACAGTCATGTATTGGTTAGTGCTGATTTCTTAGATTTTCTTTTCTTAGACAGAATCTCACTCTGTCATCCAGGCTAGAGTGCAGTGGTGTGATCATACCTCATTGCAGCCTCAAACTCCTAGGCTCAAGCAATCTTCCCACCTTGGCCTCCCAAGTAGCTGGGATTACAGGCATGCGCCACCCATGCCTGGCTTATTTGTTTAAAATTTTTTTGTAGAGACGAGGTCTCATTATGTTACCCAGTCTGGTCTCGAACTGCTGGGCTTAAGCCGCAAGCCTCCCAAAGTGCTGAGACTACGGAGGCGTGGGCCACTGCCCCCAGCTGGTTTTAGTTCTGACAAATGTACAGGAATACATGTGAATGCTAGCAGAACTGAAACTGGATGGAGGACACACACATGGGAATCCTTTGTACTATCTTCGCGACTTCTCTGTAAACCTAGTATTATTGTGAAATGAAAAGTTTCTTTCAAAAATGCAGCCCAGGCCACAGAGAACCCACTGGCAGGCTGGACTCGGAGGACAGGCAGCAAAACCAGCGCTGGCCTCTTCAGGAAGCCAAGCGCTGAGTCCCCTGCAGCAGACACCTCCCCGGGCACTGAGCTGGGGCCAGCCTCATATCCCAGAGCCTGAATGCCGCACGCAGACAGGCTTCACCTCCTCTGCAAAAAAAAAGGAGAATTCTAGGGAAGGAAAACTGGCTAATTTACAAGTTTTACTGAACTTTTCCCCATGACACCAGTGAAATGCTCAGAGTTGACAAGAGTTGCACTCATGTGCACTAAAGCTTTATGAGAACATCAATATTTGATTTAGAGCAGCACTTAATGCAAAAAGTCGCCAGAAATATCGACCAGCAAATTACTGGCTCTTTGGAGAGGAGAAAATTCCTTTGTTTTCAGGGTAAAATGATGCTCCCACCCCGTGACCAGGGGCTGGAAGTAGTGAATCCCCCGGGTTCTCTTTGTGGACATCCTGTTCTCCACCAGCTTTTACTCAATCTGAATAAAATATGTGCTCCCAAAATAGCATCTGGGCACAGCTATACGATAAAATGATCCCCAAAGCCCTCCCCTGAGCACTCAGATGGAGGTGGGGGCACAGATGCGGAGTGTCATCGAGGAAGAAGGAAATGGCCCTGTCTCCCGCCTCTCCGCTTCCTTCCCGGATGGCAAGAAGCTCAAGTCAGGCCTCACTAATTCATGGAGTCTGGAAAGGAAAATACGGAGAGGGCAGCTCTGGGGCCACCCACACACTTATTTTTCTCCCCGATGTGAGCCTCAGCTTAATGAAATGTCCTTGAATGTCAGTCCCACCACAGAAGGGAAGAACAGGGCAGGAACCTGGCCAGCGAGCCAGGGAACAGAAGCCAGCCTCATCAGAAAAGCGCTTCTCTGTCCTGCCCGTGAGCACGGACACTGCCCGCCACACAGAAGGGATCTCCACCAGACGGTGAGCTCTCCAGGCCCCACGTCCCCAGCTCAGGCTGGCCAGCACGGAGCAGCCATGTGGCAAATATCTGCCAAGCCTGATGCAACAAATGCACAGTCTTTGTAAGAACCCCTGCTAAACTGTACAGCAGGTCCCTACGGCCACCCCGACAGGTCTGAAGGGCAGCCGACTCTCTGACTCCATCCTGGCCTATGGTTTGGGCCACAGCCTCAGGCCAGGTAGACCTTCTGAGGTTCAGGACATAGGAACTCTTCCCGCCCCAAGCCAAAGGAAATAATTTCATCCTCGCTCCAAGGAACAGTGGAAAAATTAGCCAAGCTTTCATTCACTGCCAGCAATTGATTCTCGAATAGAACCAGGTGGTAAACAGCCAGGTACAGTGGCTCACACCTGTAATCTCAGCACTTTGGGAGGCTGAGGCAGGCGGATCACTTGAGACCAGGAGGCAGAGGTTACATGAGCTAAGATCATGCCACTGCACTCCAGTCTGGGCAACAGAGTGAAACCCCGTCTCAAAAAAAAAAAAAAGCAGGTGGCAAAGGAGAGGGCAGACCCTCTAGGAGTGAAAGGCAGTTCTTTTGGGGTGGTCTCTTTCAGTACTGGGGAGCTCTCTCAGAATGAGCCGGCTCACATGAAACGGTCACACCGCATGTGCTGAGTAGGAGCACAGCCCCTCCCAGCCTCCTCCCTGGTTGCCTTCTGCAGGAACCTTGTAGTCATGATGGGGTGAGGGAGGCCACCATGGGACCCAGGACACCCTGATATCTTCAAAGGTCTGTCGCTCTAACACTTGTTCTGGGATCCCAGCACTGGGAGAAGGGCATCTCCAGGCCCAAATGACACAGATGCCATTTTCAAGAGTGTGCCACACTTCTGAGACATTCACACTCACAAGCTTGTATTTCCAACAGGACAAATTACATCTGCAAAGATCACTTCCCAGAGGCAACCTTAACTCCACCAACTCCTCCCACGAGACGCAGGACGCCACCTGTACGAGCTCATTTCTCCCTGTGTTTCTTTTTTTTTTTTTAGCTAAGACAGAGTCTCGCTCTGTCATCCAGGTTGGAGTGCAATGGCATGATCTTGGCTCACTACAACCTCTGCCTCCTGGGTTCAAGCAAGTCTCCTGGCTCAGCCTCCTGAGTAGCCAGGAGTACAGGCACCTGCCACAACATTCAGCTATTTTTTTATATTTTTAGTAGAAACGGGGTTTTGCCAGGCTGGTCTCGAACTCCTGACCTCAGGTGACCCGCCCACCTAGATCTCCCAATGTGCTGGGATTATAGGCTTGAGCCACCGCACCCAGCCTTCTCACTGTGTTTCAGTGGCCCTTTTATAACACCCCTGAGGCTGGCTGTCTCAGTGAGACACTTGCACTTACCAACGGCAAGTCCCGGCGGGCCACCCACCAAACCCCCGACGAAGGCCACGGCCCCTGTGACCAGGGCACCCTTCCCGGAGTGCTTGACTGCTGCCTTCATCTTCCTCTCCCCGGAAAGGGAGCACAGCAGCTTCATGATGTCCTCCACCATGATGGTCATCGTTGCTGGCCTTCGAGGGAGAAGTTCAGAGGACAGTTTTAATGAGCGTAAGAGTATTTCCATCCCAATGCCTCTCTAGTTCCTAGAGTTTTAAGGAAGGGTCCCCCTTCTCAGGAGAGCACAGCAGCTCCAAGTGCCTGCATGACAGACAGCATCCGGACGGTGGAAACTTCCCACAGAGCAAGCAGGCAGCAGTTAGTGAATAAGCAAATAGCAGCAGCTGAGTGGATGAAAGGTCTTCTTTGCCCTCTGATCAACTTCTGACTTACGACAGATTAAGGAGCAACCCTGCCACATGTGCTGCCGGTTCATCACGAGGGAGGCGGTCTTACCCCTCTGGCATCAGCGGCCTTTGCACTGGCCCCGGGGAATGCCCTGCACATAAAGCCCAGCAGAAACCGGGAAGTACTGGCGTGAGTGGGTATCTGAGCTGATGCCAAGCCAGAGCCAGGAAGGGACGGGGCTCTGCGACCAAACGGGCACCGGCCTGTGGTGGGCCCTTGAGCAGAGGGTCAGATACCTCCCTTCTAAGACAGAGACAGCCCCTACAGGCTGCGCCCTTGCACAGTGCCAGCAGGATGGGTAGGAAGTACCTGGCATAACCTGGAGGCTCTGGACCCAGGATGTCTCTGAACGAACACTGTTGAACCTTCTGTTCCTGAAACGCACCATGGGCAGCCTTAAGCAACTGCTCTTAAAAGTCAACACAATTGTACCCATGGGACACTAAAAGCAGGTACGAGATGAGGCAACCAGAGAATAAAATACATGAAAGCATTCCCAGGCTTTGCAATATTTATGGATAGATAGATAGACGGAGGAGTAGACCTTTGGCGCGTGACCTTTAGCACAATTCTCTGGGGTCGGGAAAACGTGTGCCATGCTGGAGTCAGGACTGGGAGTGGCAGGCTCCGGAGAATACAAGGGCTGAGAAAATCAAAGGGGCTACGAGGTGCTGGGTCTCCTCAGACCTCTGGCTGAGCCCAAGTCTCCAGCAGCACTTCCCTCCTCACCAGCACTTCCCATTTCATTCTATGTGGAAATACCGAAACAGCTGCTAGAGCAACTCGACTAAGGAAGTTTTGTATAGATTCTATTGCTTAATATCTTTTTTCTTTTTTGAGATGGGGTCTTGCTCTGTTGTGCAGGCTGGAGTGCAGCGGCGTGATCACAACTCACTGCAGCCTCAACCTCCTGGGCTCAAGCAATCCTCCCACCTCAGCCTCCTGAGTAGATGGGACAACAGGTGTGTATCACCAACCCCAGCTAATTTTATTTTTACTTTTAGTAGAGATAACTACTACGTTGCCCAGGCTGGTCCTGAACTCCTGGGCTTAAGAGATCCTTGTGCCTTAGCCTCTCAAAGTGTTAGAATTACAGGTGTGAGCCACTACATTTGTTTTTTTTTTTTTTTTTTTTTAAAACAGATAGTATCTTGATGTTGCCCAAGTTGGAGTGCAGTGGTGCGATCACGGTCACTGTAGTCTTGAACTCCTGGGCTACAGTGATTCTCCCACCTCAGCCTTCTAACTGGAGCTACAGCCATGCAACACCACGCTCAGCTAACTTTTTGTTTTTGTAAAGACGGGATCTTGCAATGTTGCCCAGGCTGGTCTTGACATCCTGAGCTCAAGCAATCCTGCCTCAGCCTCCCAGACTGCTGGGATTACAGGCGTGGGCCACCACAGCCAGCCACGTGTGCCTTTCTGACCCAAGGATGATCCAGAAGCAGAAGTCCCTAATGTGAAATTGCTCTCCCAATCCTGGGATATCCTTCTGAGCCCAGAGAACAAACCCATGAATCCATGAGATGACCACAAAGTCAGGTTCTCAGAACTTTTCTGCAATCCCAGGAGAGCACCCTCCACTCCTGCCCGTGTAAATTTCCCTTCTCTTTCCCCTTTGGCACGCATTAGATCTGTGATTCTCCACAAGAGCATGGGAATCACTGGAAACCTTGTAAGAGACAACCAGTATGGGAGGGTAAGATTCTGCATTTCCAACAAGCCCCCAAAGTGCTCCTCTGAACTCACTTTGGGCAGCAAGACCCCAAGAGGGCATAACCCAGGACTCTGACATTCGTTACTCAGTCTTCAAATTCAGAAAGCAAACAAGCACCTCTAGATATGTCTTTTTGGCCCCCTGGAGTATGAGAGGCAGTGGGAGGGCAGGCCTTGTAAGCCCTGCTCATATAAGGGACTGGAGGGGAATTCGGGCCTGTGAGTCCCTACTCTGGCTACCCTGTGCCCTGGGTCTCCCAAAACCCCTCATGGTTTCCCGGCTCTGCCCAGCCCCTTTGCTGGCAGACAGGTTGAATACCTCCTCCTTCTCTCTAGAAGAGAACCCCCTTCCACTATTCCAGTGCTCAAGATTTGTTTATACACAAATGTCTAAACAATAAAATGGCATTATCACAGCATCAGCACTGAATGGGCAGAAGCCACCAGAAATGGGGAGACAGAGGGCAGAACTTGATTTATCCAGTCGCCATGGTCCTGAAAAGTTACATACACAAACAAAATGAGATAGCCAGACAGATACACACACACACACACACACACACACACACACACACACAGAGAGAGAGAGAGAGAGAGAGAGAGAGAGATAAATAGATACTTTTTTTTTTTTTGAGACAGAGTCTGCTTTGTTGCCCAGGCTGGAGTGCAATGAGGAGATCTCAGCTCACCAAAACCAATTCAAGTGATTCCCCTGCCTCAGCCTCCCGAGTAGCTGGGATTACAGGCATGCACCACCACACCCGACTAACTTTTGTACTTTTAGTAGAGACAGGGTTTCGCCATATTGGCCAGGCTGGTCTCAAACTCCTGACCTCAGGTGATCCGCCTGCCTTGGCCTCTCAAAGTGCTGGGATTACAGGCGTGAGCCACCATGCCTAGCACAAAATGAGATATATTTCAAGTACATATTAACGTAACCAAAGGAAATAATTTTACAGCAAAATCTTAGAAAAAGCTCAAAATCCTGCTGTAAAATATCTAATCACCTTTGAGTTTAGTTCTGGTTTCTATCCAGCTTTTCATCTGTCAATTATATTGGAAAAAGAAAGGCACCACCCAGGTCTCAGGAAGGCCCCTCTGGAGGCTGCAAGAAAGCTCCCTTTCCCAGCGTGTGACGACCCTGAGCTCTGCCATGCTTTTGCTGCAAGGCTGACTTCCAGGCTAGTGCCCGACACCACTCCCAAAACAGGTTGTCTGCAGTTTTAGGAGTGGTGTTTTGGGCCTGCACTCTCAGCAAGAAAATGGATGTAGAAGAGGAAACAGATACAAAACTACTTTAGCTCTACTGGTTACCCCCCACCCACAAAAAAAAAAACAGCTTCCAACCTGCTCGGAATGACTCTAAATGAAAATCTACAGAGGCTAAAGAGATGTCCTTGCAAAAATGCTACACCCAACTCCAGCGGGCCCAGCCAGGCCGGCATCAATGTGAGAGGAGAGAGATAAATCAATTAGGCAAATAGTTAGGGCAAGGGTCCTTAGCAGAATTCCCTTCTAACAAAAAGCAGCCTAAGAGGTCATTTTCCTTTAAGAAACACAAAGAAGGCAAGCTCTAACAGAGAAAGGGGTCCCCTGTGTGACATACGGACATACAGTGGGCCCCAGTAAGCACAGTCCTCTCCCTTCTTAGAAATACTCAGACAGGCCGGGCACAGTGGCTCACACCTGTAATCCCAGCACTTTGGGAGGCTAAGGCAGGCAGATTGTCTGAGGTCAGGAGTTCGAGACCAGCCTACTCAACATGGTGAAACCCTCATCTCTACTAAAAATACAAAAATTAGCAGGCGTGGTGGCGGGCACCTGCAATCCCAGCTACTTGGAAGGCTGGAGAATCGCTTGAACCTGGGAGGCAGAGGTTGCAGTGAGCAGAGATCAAGCCACTGCACTCCAGCCTGGGTGACAGGGTGAGACTTGGTCTCAAAAAAAAAGAAAGAAATACTCAGACATAGAGGCTTGCGTTGATAAGAAGAGCTGCCCTGGACCAGGCACGTCCACTGTGGAGTGTTCTGCACGCCCCCAAAACCTCTACCTATTTCATACATGCTCAGTAGAAAGAGATAAGCAACATGGCATAACTCAGGCTAAGAAGCCAGCAGGTGCACTAGAAAGGGTGGGGGTGGGGACTCAGAAATTCGCACCTTATGTAAATGAAGCACCCCTCCCAGGAGCTTGTCTATAAAACCCTTTGCATTTCACTGTAAAACGGCAACCCATCTCTCTGGGACCCCTCTCTGATCCAGAGAACTTTCTTCCTTTTGCTTACTAAACTTCTGCTCTAACCTACCCTCTGGTAGGAAATCTGTGTCCTTGATTTCCCTGGCCATGAGACCAAGAACTTTGGTGACACCTCAGACAATGAGGCTGGTTTCACCGAGACACAAGCTCAGGGCTCTGCAGAATGGGAAGGCCAGCAGCTATCACCGCGTGTGTGAGGAGGGCAGGTGGAGAAAGTCGCTGTGTTTTAATAGTTCCACACCACGGGTAGAGATGCTGTGGCTGACTCCATCCAAGGTTTAATTTCTTTGCAATAATCATTTCAGAAGTTAGAGCATTAACAGGCTTTTGTTGGGGAAGAAAGGTTAGTAACTCCATCTCCTGAGCCCTTGCTAAAAAGCTCAGCTTCCAGAAATCTCCAGGCTCACCAGATTGAGAGGGAAGCTCACCCTACACCTTCTCCCACCTCGAGGCTGCCTTTGTCTGTAAATGACAGGGAAGTGGGTGAGGAGGGAGGATGGGGACAGACCTCAGGGGGTGGGAGTGTGGCTCCCCCCACCAATGTATCACACCTACTTTACACTCAGATTTGTCCACATACCAGGCCCTGATCACAGGGAGCCCATCTGCCAGCCACAGGGAAGGCAAATGCCAACTCGAAGCCCTGGTTTCTTGCAGGCACCCGGGCTGCTCCGGGAGGTAGAGAGAGATGGAGACAAGCCCATCCCGCAGACAGCAGCCTAGTTTTCTGAGTTTGGACCAGATTGTATGAGATAAGGGAGATGAAGTCTTTGGATAGCTCTGAAGAGAGCCGTCTGAATTCCAAGTACCCTGTTCTTTTAACAAAAAATTAGAAGAGGGGCCTCTGAAGAGCCACAGTGGTCTCGATCACCTTTCCAGCTCTCCGGTGGAATTTATGAAACTCCACTGTACGTGCTGGCTCTTATCAATGCCCCTCCGTACCCCAGCACAAAGGTGGCAGGTGGAGCCCACCAGTAAACATTTTTTTGATTCGCTCATAGTTTTATTTTTTTTTTTAAGCAAATTAGTTGCCAATATTTAAAAATCAGGAGACTTCACATACACCTCAAATTCCTGATTTCTCATGAAAAATCAGACCAGGCCACATAGGACCTGCCATTCTGTACAGCAATGAAGGGCTGAGCAGGGGCTGCCCCCGCGCCCACCCCCACCCAGCAGGACCCTGCCTTCTCTGCCCCAGCCCCTCCTGGCAGCATGCACCTTACCTAGATACTTAACCAATAAACAGGTTGCCTGACAGCCTCTCAAAGTATCCCTATTTCTTTTTCTTTCTTTTTCTCTTTGTTTTCCTGTTCCCTCCCTCCCCTTTCCTCCCTCTCCTTCCCTTCCCCTTTCTCTCTCTTTCTCTCTCTCTCTCTTTCTTTTTTTCCAGAAGCACAGTCACCCTATGTTGCCTAGGCTGGTAGGCAACTGGTCTCAAGCAATTCTTCTGAGTAGCTGGAACTACAGGTTTCTACTAAAAAAATACAAAAATTGGCCGAGCCAGGTGGCTCACACCTGTAATCCCAGCACTTTGGGAGGCTGAGGCAGGTGGATCACGAGGTCAGGAGTTGGAGACCAGCCTAGCCAACAGGGCGAAACTCTGTCCCTACTAAAAATACAAAAATTAGCCGGGCGCGGTTGCGGGTGCCTGTAATCCCAGCTACTCGGGAGGCTGAGGCAGGAGAATCGCTTGAACCCGGGAGGCGGAGGTTGCAGTGAGCCAAGATCGCGCCATTTCACTCCAGCCTGGGTGACAGAGCAAGACTGTCTCAAAGAAAAAAAGCTCAACAAACTACCTCTCACCCCCAAAACTATTCTCACCTCCTAAATCATTAACGCCCCTTCCTGACCAAATCTAAACTATGGCCCAGATCTTCTTCCCATATGGCTCAGCCAGCTCTGCTGCCCCACAGGGGTCCTGTAGGATCCGTGTCGCATTTATAATATACAGCACCCTACCCCCAGCCCTGCCCCTGCCCCACCAGCCACCCTCACTCCACCCCACCCCTACCCATCACATTCCCTACCCCACCCCTACCCCACCCCTCTCCAACCTTCCACCCATCACATCCCCCCACCTCAGTCCCGCCAAACCCACATCCCCCACCCCACCCACCACCCCACCCAACCTCACCCACTCCCACTCCATCCACCATCCGCACCCCACCCCCACCCACCACACCCACGCCTACGCCACTCCTGGGTGACAACGAGCCAGGGCCGGGGACTCTAGTCCCGGCTCTGATGCTTACTTGTGTGACTTCGGCCTCTCCATTGCCTCAGTTTCCCCATAAGGACAATGACTACACTAACAGTGTCCACCCGGCAGCGGGAGGGCCTCCCCACAGGGCGGGGACCCCTCAAGGCGCTCCCGGGCCTCAGGCCTGCTCTTGGTGTGCCCCCTCCCTTCGCGGGGCGCGGCCTGGGAAGCGCCCCGCCCCGGCTCGGCGCACCTTTACCCGCGGGAGCGAAGTCCTGCGGCGCGGGCTTGGCGGTCAGAGGCGGCTGCGGCCCGCGCGGAGACGGAGACGCGCCCGCGACCCGGGCCCTGCTGTCCCCCCCGCTCCCTGCCCGGCTCCCTGGCCCCGGCCCCGCGGAGGGTCGCGCAGGCCTCGGTGGCGGTCCCGGCGCTGGCCCCGCCTTCCCTCCCGCCTTCCGGTGCGCGGGGCCTTCCGGGAAGCCACGCGCTGGGCCCTCTCCCGGCTCCGAGCTGCGCCCGGCCTTGCGGGGACCCGGTGGGTGCTGCCGGGCGCCTCCTCCCCGGCCCCGGCTCACCCCGCCGCTGACACCGGGCCCCGGGCTTGGGTTACAGGTGGCGCAGCCGAGACGGGGCGCCCAGAGAGGAGGCCCGGGGACCGCAAGGCCGCGCTCCCGCAGGCCCAGCCCTGCCCTGCTCCCTCGCGCACGCACAGTCGGAGCCGGGCCCCGCGCACCTGCCTCCAGGCCCGCGGGCACCTTGCGGAGACCTCTCTCCCTGTGGCCTGGAGGACTCCTCCCTCCCCGCAGTCTTTGAGCGGAAGGGAGCACAGGGGCATCTGGAGGTCAAGGGTGCTGCGTCAGTATTTGGGGAATGTGTGGGCCGGAGCCAGATTTCCGCTGTTCCTCAGCCTGCTCTGGAGCCTTTGGGTCTGGAGGTTGCAAAAAAGCAGGCCGGGCGGTCCCGTAATCCCAGCTGCCAGTGAGGCTGAGGAGGGAGGATCGCTGGAGCCCAGCATGTCGAGCGTGGGCAGCCCAGTGACATCCCATCTCTACAGATAATAAAAATGAGGCCGGGTGGGTGACTCATACCTGTAACCTCAGTATTTTGGGAGGCTGAAGCCGGAGGATTGCTTGAGCCCAGGAGTTCGAGGCTGCAGTGAAGCATGATCGCACCCCTGCACTCCAGCCTGGGTGACAGAATGAGACCCTGTCTCTCTCTGCCTCTCTCTCTTTTTTATTTTTTATTTTTTTTGAGACGGAGTTTCACTCTTGTTGTCCAGGCTGGAGTGCAATGGTGCGATCTTGGCTCACCGCAACCTCCACCTCCTGGGTTCAAGGAATTCTCCTGCCTCAGACTCCCAAGTAGCTGGAATTACAGGCGACCGCTACCATGCCCGACTAATTTTGTACTTTTAGTAGAGACAGGGTTTCTCCATGTTGGTCAGGTTAGTCTGGAACTCCTCACCTCAGGTGATCCGCCCGCCTCGGCCTCCCAGTGTTGGGATTACAGGCGTCAGCCACCGCACCCAGCCGAGACATTCTCTGTTAAAAAACGAAGAAAAAAAAAAAAAAAAAAAGAACTGGCCTTGCTCCTTGGATTCTTGGGTGGGGGCCGAAGCTGAGGCTAGGCAGCCTCTTGGGAGGGTACAAAGGGCATGAGGCTGGGATTGCAGAACTGCCCAGGAGTCTTACTGAGTTGAGGCCTGTGGAAAGCTGTCCCCACTCTTGTCATGCAAGGTCTGGCCTTGAACCATCTCAAACCCAAAAGTGGCTTCTGGGGGCTCTCTAGAGAATTAATCCTAACAGCAACCTTGCAAAGCAGGCATGGTTTTCATTGCCATATTACAGATGGGAAACTCTAAACACAGGCTGCTCTGCCCGAGGCCACCCTAGTTAGAAAGTTTCAGGGCCCAGACTCCAGCCCGGGACGGTAGCTCAAAGCCCCCGCTTGTGACTGGCACGCTGCCTGCTCTCCAGGGTGCTACTGGCACCCAGAGGACGGACTCCTTTCCATTCTTTTTTTTTTTTTTTTTTGAGACGGAGTTTCGCTCTTCTTACCCAGGCTGGAGTGCAATGGCGCGATCTCGGCTCACCGCAACCTCCGCCTCCTGGGTTCAGGTAATTCTGCCTGAGCCTCCCGAGCAGCTGGGACTACAGGTGCGTGCCACCATGCCCAGCTAATTTTTGTATTTTTTTTAAGTAGAGACGGGGTTTCACCTTGTTGACCAGGATGGTCTCGATCTCTTGACCTCGTGATCCACCTGCCTCGGCCTCCCAAAGTGCTAGGATTATAGGCGTGAGCCACCGCGCCCGGCCTTCCTTTCCATTCTTAATACCAAGGTTAAAACCCTTAATACCAAGGTTCCCCAGCCCTAGGCTGGGGTAAGACAACCCCATTTATTCCTGAATCGGAGTTTTTGCTTGAGTTTGGGTGACTTTCAAGAGGGAAAGTGAACTGAGGCCAGGGCAGTCCAGCTTGGTGCCTTCCTGGGGCCTGAGTGAGGCGCTCCCGTTTCTCTGCGGGCAGCTCCCTCTGGCGGTACATTACGGAATTAGCCTGCAGACTCCTCCCCGAGAGATAGTGGGGAGACGGCCTGTGTAGGCGAAGATGGTGGGTGTGAAAGAAGCTTCAGAGTCCAGACCCTCCAGAGAAGGCAAGCATGTAAGAAGTTCACGCAGCCGAGCGCGATGGCTCACACCTGTAATCCCAGCACTTTAAAAGGCCGAGGCGGGCAGATCACCTGAGGCCAGGAGTTTGAGACCAGCCTGGGCAACATGATGAAACCCCATCTCCACTAAACATAGAAAAATGAGCTGGACATTGTGGTGCATGCCTGTAGTCCCAGCTGCTTGGGAGGTTGAGGTAGGAGAATAGCTTGGACCTAGGAGGCGGAGGTCGCAGTGAGCCGAGATCGCGCCATTACATGGAAATCTGCAACCCATCAGCCTCCTGGGCCTCATTCTGATGTGACTGCAGGCATAAAATGATTGCACATTCTAAACCCCAGAAATGGAGCACACAGTGCCTTGTGCTGCTGCTAAAGGCAGGTGGGGGCTCCTGCAGCATGTGCTAGGCATGCAGTGGGGTCACCGTGATGGCGTGGAAATGGCACTGGCCCAGCACACAGAGATGTTTTACGCTGCTTACAATGACCTAGGAAAAGTTCTTCCACGTCTCCATGCCTCAGTTTCCTCATCTGGGAAATGGCAACAAGAGTCGTGCTTATCCTGTAGGGCTTTCTGAACATGAAAGGAGGTAATGTATAGGAATCTAGATTATTCTTGTTTACATTACAGAATGGGAAAACTTCTCCAAAGTCCCAAATATGAGCCTCAAGTGCCCAAGGTAGTGGGAAATCCAGTTCTACCCCCACCCTGACAAAGCACTCTCTTCCTGATGGGCCCAATGATGCCCTAGGGTGCTAGGTGGTATTCACAGGGCCAGCCAGAGTCAGAACTCAGACGGGCCCCCCCGAGGCCAGCGTTTCTATGCCTTCACTTTCTCCCGAAGCTGAGTGCACCAACTCCTAAAACTTCCATGGCGCTTTCAGGCTAATGCCACCCACCTAGACCAGGGCTGTATGATCAGCCACGTGGGCCACACCCAGAGTCCCTTTAGCATCTTTTGGTTTTTGTTTGTTTGTTTTTGAGAGGCAGTCTCCCTCTGTTGCCCAGGCTGGAGTGCAGTGGTGCGATCTCAGCTCACTGCAACCTCTGCCTCCGGGGTTCCAGCGATTCTCCTGCCTCAGCCTCCCGAGTAGCTGGGACTACAGGTGCCTGCCACCACACCCTCCTAATTTTTGTATTTTTTTAGTAGAGATGGGGTTTCACCATATTGGTCAGGCTGGTCTCGAACTCCTAACCTTGTGATCCGCCTGCCTCAGCCTTCCAACGTACTGTGATTACAGGCGTGAGCCATCGCACATGGCCTTAGTCAAGTGATTCTCATGCCTTAGTCACCAGGGTAGCTAAGATTACAGGTGTGCACCATCATGCCTGGCTAATTTTAATATTTTTAGTAGAGATAGGGTTTCATTATGTTGGCCAGGCTGGTCTCAAACTCCTGGCCTCAAGTGATCCACCCTCTTTGTCCTCCCAGAGTGCTGGGATTACAGGCATGAGCCATGGTGCCCAGACCCTGTAGCCTCTTAATATTAGCACCCGGGTCAGGAGAAGTTGCAGCCCCAAATGCTGGGCCAACCAACATGGCAAAACCCCATCACAACTAAAAATATAAAAATTAGCTGGGCATGGTGGCACATGCCTGTTATCCCAGCCTCGGGAGGCTGAGGCAGGAGAATCGCTTGAACCCAGGAGGCAGAAGTTGCAGTGAGCTGAGGCAGTGCCACTGCACTCCAGCCTGGGCGACAGAGTGAGACTCCATCTCAAAAAAACAAAAACAAAAACATAAATATATATATCTCACCACAATGGCCATTGAATTTCAACATGAGTTTTAAAGACATGCAAACCCTAGCATGATTATTCACCAGATGCCAGCTGTGATCATTATAATCTGAGCATGTGCGTAGTACATACATGTCCACCCATGTACAATAAAATAACAGCCTTGGATTAGGCGTGGTGGCTCACAAGTGTAATCCCAGCACTTTGGGAGGTCAAGGTAAGAGAATTACTTCAGACCAGGAGTTTAAGACCAGCCTGGGCAACATAGCAAGCCCTCATCTCTACAAAAAATTTAAAACTTAGTCGGGTGTGGTGGCATGCATCTGTAGTCCCAGCTACTCGGGAGGCTGAGGTGGGAGGATCGAGTGAGACTGAGGCTGCAGTGAGCTGTGATCGCCACCATTGCACTCCAGCCTGGGCAACAGAGTGAGATCCTGTCCCAAAAAAAATAGTAACAGCCTCAGGCCATGCCTATGTCAAGACTGTTGTGTGCAGGGGAACCATCCTGTCGCCTCCCTTCAGTCTTGGGAGAGCGTAATTCTGAAAGCGCTGTGGAAGGACAAGGTGGCTTGGGGACTGGTAATGATCTCCTCCCAGGCTTCATCACTGTTCTTTTAAATAATTAATTCATCTTCTTCCTTGGTGTTTACATCCTTCAAATATTTGTAGACGGTTATCACGTCCCTTTGGTCCCCACTTAGCACCACTCTGCATATTTGCTGTCATGTTGAGTGTGTGTTCTCATCACTGTCGTTATTATTATTATTCCCTCCCAGCTCCCTCCCTCAGCCTCTCAGCCACCATCATCACTCAGTGAATCTCCTCCAGGCTCCCAGCCTTTCAAGTACCAGGTTACCCAGGATGAGACATTAAAAGTCAGTAGTGGTGACAAGCCCTACTTGTCACAGAGGGCTTGCAGGCTCTCTGGTTCCTCTCTAATTCTCATCAGTTTCCCCAAAACCACAGGAAAAAAAATAGACAAGCTAAGTGAAAACAGCATGCTTCTACTGCAAACACACCTTCCAGACAAATCCCCCAGCCCCTGCTCCCAAACGGATAATCCTCAATTTCCTCCAATACAAAATCAGGATGAGAATGCCTGCTTTCACCAACCTGGGATTATTGTGAGGACTCAAAGAGGAAAAAACTGAAAAGTGCTTTGTAAACTAAAAATCAGGGAGGGTGGTAGTAACAGCAATGCCTTCCACATTGGATGGGATTTCTACAAAATGCTCCAGAGGTCAACTGTTCTAAACAGCTAAAAATTCTAAGTTAGAATTTACAAATGAACTCGATAGAGCCGAGATTCACCCTAAAATCTGTCTATTGAAAGAATATAAAGAGATGCCCTACTTAAAAATCTACTCATAGATGTTAGTATTCCAAAGAAAGTGTGGAACTGAGAGCTGGAGCCCGACGGGCCCCTGGACAAGTTTACAGATGGCCCTGACGAGACTTGAGAAGGTCACGCTGCTATAAAAGACTCTTTAAAAAAAAACCACCTTGTCTTGCATTTCAGATCTCACTGAAGAGTTCTTCTGTGCCTGGAAGACTTATTTTCAGTCTGAGAAGAATGATTTTTCAATGGTTCTGTTGAACATGCAATTCTCACGCAAGTATTTCTATAATTATCCTGTTTCAGTTATAATACAGTTTCTGGAACAATAGGACTTTTATTGTATTGCCATATCTGTTATAATAGATGTTTTATTACAGAAAATTATGGTAGAGTCACTATTATGATTCTGAAGTTTTTATTTCAAATTGCTCAGAGGATGGAAATTCTTTCTCCCACTAGTTCTACTTTAAGGCAGCTTTGAATTTGGGGTGGGGGTGGTGTGTCTTTTCTTCTATTGCAACTTTGGTCTGTTTGAGGTTTTGTTCTATAGCAGAATGTTCTTTCACTCCAGTGTAGCCACCTCTGATACTTGTTTGCTTGTTAGCCTGTGGTACACACAATTTTAAAAAGAATGTTACC
Source organism: Aotus nancymaae (assembly GCF_030222135.1). Classification (NCBI taxonomy): domain Eukaryota; kingdom Metazoa; phylum Chordata; class Mammalia; order Primates; family Aotidae; genus Aotus; species Aotus nancymaae. The sequence goes on along the minus strand of NW_026988441.1, from coordinate 22,407,483 downwards.
TAGACTGTCTCTATGTATCTGCAAAATTTCTTTCATTATTGCTGGAGAGGTCTCCATAATCCTGGTATTAATTTTTTTTGAGAAGGAGTCTCACTTTGTCACCCAGGCTGGAGTGCAGTGGCACGATCTCGGCTCACTGCAACCTCCGCCTCCCAGGTTCAAGCAATTCTCTTGCCTCAACCTCCCGAGTAGCTGGGACTACAGGTGTGCACCACCATGCCTGGCTAACTTTTTGTTTTTTATTTTTTTTTAGAGGAATTCTTGCTTTGTTGCCCAGGCTCGAGTGCAGTGGCACAATCTTGGCTCACTGCAACATCTGCCTCCCGAGTTCAAGCAATTTCTGGTTAATTTTTGTATTTTTAGTAGGGACGGGGTTTCGCCATGTTGGCCAGGCTGGTCTCGAACTCCTGATCTAAAGCGATTTGCCCTCAAGTGATCTGCCCACGTTGGCCTCCCAAAGTGCTGGGACTACAGGCATGAGCCACCGCACCCAGCTGATAAACTGTATTTTAGCTGGGCATGGTGGCTCACGCCTGTAATCCCAGCACTTTGGGAGGCTGAGGTGGGTGGATCACGAGGTCAAGAGATCAAGACCATCCTGGCCAACATGGTGAAACCCCGTCTCTACTAAAAAAAGTATAAAAATTAGCTGGGCGTGGTGGCACACGCCTGTAGTCCCAGCTACTCAGGACGCTGAGGCAGAAGAATTGCTTGAACCTGGGAGGCGGAGGTTGCAGTGAGCTGAGGTCACGCCACTGCACTCCAGCCTGGCGTCTGGCGACGGAGCGAGACTCTGTCTCAAAAAACAAAACAAAACAAAACAAACAAACCAACAAAAACTATATTTTAAAAAGGTAAAAAATACTAGTGATCATGAAACACTAATAGTAGTGATCATGAAAATAGAGAAGCTGAAACTTCTAGGCGCCTTCAGGCGAGGTCATATCTTACTTCAGGTGGCAGCTCCACCTTGAAGAGCGTGGGGGCTGGAGATTTTCTTGATTAAATCAGAGGCTGCTAGAGGCCGAGCTGGGATTCAGGAGTGTGCTTGCTGCCTCCAACAGTGAAGGTCTTTGCCTCCAAGAAGATGCCACCCATGGGGAAGGGTGATCCTCAAATCTTGGACATCAGGTCCAGCTTTCGGCGCAGTTGACTTTTCCACAGTGGAAAGATTTCAGGGCTATGAGAAGTCCCAGAATATCTGCCCACAGCAATCTAGCACCATCAGAACCCACCTCCACATGTAGCCACCACGTCTCCATGTTCCTGGTAATGCACACTCCCAGGCTCCGAGTCTGGAACTGCTGATGGAGGGGCAGGTTCTGGGCCCTGCCAAGAACCGGGGTTCCCCAGTCACAACCTTCGATTAGACAGAGCCTCTCCAGTTCTCAGGTATTTCTTAGGCTACCCAGGAAATAGAGAGAGAAAGGGACCTGCCCCTGGTCACACTGTCAGTAACAGAATCAGAACAGGGTTGGGCATGGTGGCTCACACCTGTAATCCCAGCACTTTGGGAGGCCGAGGCGGGTGGATCACCTGAGGTCAGGAGTTCGAGTCCAGCCTGACCAACATAGTGAAAACCCATCTCTACTAAAAATACAAAAAATAGCTGGGTGTGGTGGCGGGCACCTGTAATCCCAGCTACCTGGGAGGCTGAGGCAGGAGAATTGCTTGAACCCAGGAGGCAGAGGATGTGGTGAGCTGAGATTGCACCATTGTACTCCAGCCTGGGCAACAAGAGTGAGACTCCGTCTCTTGGCCTCCCAGCCTCTGTTCTTCCCTTAACACAAGGCTGACAGAGATGGGGAGACCAGCCTGACCAACACAGGCCCTGTGGGTGGGTGCATTTGGACTGGATGCAGAGCACCTTTGGAAGGCAGGGAAGCCCAGGCAGGGAAGCCCAGGAAGGTAAACACACACACACATGTCATGAATGTGGAGAGAATCAGAGAGGAGAAACTGTCAGGGACTCCTCCAGCACAGAAAACATCCTGACAGTTTGGAGCGCCCAGAAGAGCAGGCACCTTGGAACCTGCAAGGGGTTCTTTTGTGGCTCACCTGCAGTGGGGTGGGGTCTCTGGGGCCTGCCTTCCCTCCTACCCTACGTGCATTACCCATCCTATAGCCGGCCGTCCCTGCAAAATTCCAGCGCATGGGGCGTGGCCGGGGGACGGGGAGGGGTGGGACACACCACACTTCCGACTTCAGAATGAAACCAGTGCTTTGCACACGTTCGTTCCTCAGTCCCCTTTCTGGAATCCCTCTTGGTTATGAACGCAGAGACCTCATCTGAATAGGGTGACTTTGGGGCGATGTTCTTGGGGGTCAGGAATTCAGGGGTGGAGTGTGGGTCCCTAGCACCCCCAGTAGCCAGGAAAGCCCCTCCCCTACTGAGACTCAAGCAGGTGCCAGGCCCCAAACCCTCGCTCCTCTCTGGTCTAAATCCTACCGTAGGATTTTCTTTTTCGGTGCGGCGGTGCTTTGCTGGAGGAGCTGCGAGGGGGAGCTGCGCGGGGCAGGCCCGGGGGACCAGAGGCTCTCGCTTTGGCGGCGGCCCTGCGGGTGCCAGAGGCCTGCAGAGTGATCTGAGCGCGCCAAGCGATTGCTGTCAAGTAAGGTCCTCCACAAATCTTCAGAAACCTCAGAGATTACAGCGTCCGCGCGGCGGGAGCGCAGCGGCTTCCCATATCCCGGCAGACAATGGGGCGCGGGAAGGAAGGGGACGGCGGCCTGGGGACCCCCGCGCCCGCAGCACGTGCACCGAGCCCGCAGCGCGCGCTTTACAGATCGTGTTGCTCCACCCCAAAACAAAGGCTCCGGGGCCCCATCTGTGCCGGACGCGGGGAAGGGCGCCGCACCTGCTGCCCGCCGCGTGCAAAGCGAGCCAGACAAAGGGCTCAGCGCTGCAGACGCGAACAGTGGGGAAATAATTACGCACTAAGGAAATTTGTACGTGGATTTGAGACCAACGGAAAACGCGCTCCCAAACGATGCTCGTTGTTTGCACCGGACTTTTCTGCTAAGTTTCATCAAGTAATTCGCATGCCATTTCAATAAAATTAACGAATTATGATCGAGTTTTTTGTTTTATTGACGTAAATAAAAATCTTCCTTTCCTTTATTATTGAAATAATTCGCCCCCATTCTCCGGGCAGCCTGCACTGCGCGCTAAGGAAATCTAGCCTCCCAGCCAGACCCAGCGGCCTTTCTGCTGCGCTCCTTAGCTAACTCCCCGGAAACCTGCGTTCGTTCTGGCTGCCCCTCTTGACTGTGGTAATAACTAGAACTTCAACCCTCTCACTTTCTATGCCTGCTTTTCTTGCAGTGGGAGCACCAGCATTTCTGCGTAGGAGGGACTCAGGGCAATGATGCGTTTGGAAGGCGCTGGAAGGTAAGGGGCTTCTCTCTCTCTCTCTGTCTCTCTCTCTCTCTCTTTTGTTTTCTCACCCACCTGCGCCTTTTTTTTTTTTTTTTTTTTTTTAAAGATACGGGGTTTCTCCATGTTGGTCAGGCTGGTCTCGAACTCCTGACTTCAGGTGATCCACATGCCTCGGCCTCCCAAACTGCTGGGATTACAGGCATGTGCCCCAGCAGCCACGCTGGTCAAGGAGCTTCTCTTAAAGCTGCATTTGCAAAGCGAGCACATTGTTAAGGTTTTATATTGCACCTTTTAAAAAAGGTAATGTGGGGCCTAGCGTGGTGGCTCACACCTGTAATCCCTGCACTTTGGAAGGCCTAGGAATTCAAGACCAGCCTGGCTAACATAGTGAGACCGTAACTCTACAGAAAAACAAAAATTAGCTGGGTGTGGTGGCCTGTGCCTATAGTCCCAGCTACTTGAGAGGCTGAAGCAGGAGGATCACTTGAGCCCAAGAGTTTGAGGCTGCTGTGAGCTATGATTGCACCACTGCCCTCCAGCCTAGGCAAAGTAGTAAGACCCCATCTCTACCAAAAAAAAAAAAAAAAAAAAAAAAAAAAAAAACTAAGAAATCATCACTAGTTGGTATAATTAAGGAACATCAGCATCACTGTCGCTGTTATTTATTGCTGCATATCAAATCCAAAACTTAAAGGCTTAAGACCAATGTCATCTCTCACAGCTCCTAAGGGTCAGGAGTTTGGGAGTGCTGTAGCTGGGCCCTCTCTTCAGGCTGTAGCCATCTGAAGAGATGTTTGGGGCCTGGTGATGTGCTTCCGAGAGGACCATTTGCTCATGTGGCTGGCAAGTCTTCCTGGGCCCTTGGCCATGAGGCCTTAGTGCCTCGGCAGGTGGGGCTCTCCACAGGCTGCTCCAGTGTCCTTGTGATTAGGAAGCTGGCGTCCTCCAGAGGAAGGATCCAAACAAGGAAGCAGAAGCCACAGCATCTTCGTGATGTAGCTTTACAGGTGCACACCATCACTGCCACACCCCACCGGCTACACATTCGTCCATATGCCTGGGACTGCACAGAGGCATGAATGCTGGTAGGCATGGATCACTAGGGGCCAACTTGGAGACTGGTTATCACAAGTGATTATCATTAATATTATTTGGTAGGGCTATTTCGAGTGCCCAGAGGAGAGTATCATACAGCTAGAGCCGTCATTTTTTGTTTGTCTTTCTAGTCAATGCAAATGAAAGTGATCAGTTACCTTTAATGGTGTTCCCAGCCTCCAAACATGGACTCAGGGCCTTCCCAGTGCCAGCTCTCCTTTCAGACCGGGGAACAGAGCAGTAGCTGAGAGAGATAAGGTCCCCCCTCTGCATCCCTGACTTTCCAGAGAAGGAAAACCTAAGCGTACACTTGAACATAGCAACCAGGGCTACAATACTATGGAGACAGTGCTGCCGAATGGAGAGAAGTACAGGCCAGGTGTAGGGGCTCACGCCTGTAATCCCACCACTTTGGGAAGCTGGGGTGGGAGGATCGCTTGAGGCTGGAGTTCAAGACCAGCCTGGACAACACAGGGAGACCTCTTCGCTACAAAAATAAAAAATTAGTTGGGTGCGGTGGTGCACATCTGTAGTCCCAGCTACTCAGGAGGCTGGGGCAGGAGGATCTCTTGAGTCCAGGAGATTGAGGCTGTGAATGAGGTATGATCGTGCCACTGTACTCCAGGCTGGATGACAAAGCAAGACCCTGTTTCAAAAAAGAAAAGGGGGGAAATTCAGGGAGGAGACTAAGCTCTGAGTGCCAAGGTTGGAGGTCTATACACCCTGGTCCTCCCCAAATTGCAAATCTGAAATGTCCCAGGCATTTCAGATTTCCTGCAAGCCAAACCTTTTAGTAGAACATCAGACTGGAGAAGACAGATTTTTTTTTTTTTTTTTTTTTTTTTGAGACAGAGTCTTGCTTTGTCACCCAGGCTAGAGTACAATGGTACAATCTCCGCTCACTGCAAGCAACCTCCACCTCCCGGGTTCAAGCTATTCTCCTTGCCTCAGCCTCCCAAGTAGCTGGGATTACAGGTGCCTGCCACCAAGCCCAGCTAATTTTTGGTATTTTTAGTGGAGACAAAGTTTCGCCATGTTGGTCAGACTGGTCTCAAACTCCTGACGTCAAGTGATCCACCTGCCTTGGCCTCCCAAAGTGCTGGGATTACAGGCGTGAGCCACCGCACTCGGCCTAAGATGGATTTTTGATGTTGTCACATCTTCATGGAACACCACTGCTTCCCTCCCAGAAGGCAGCCTCCACAAGGAAGGAGCTTGTTATGTCTTATTTATCCTTATAGCTCTCATGCCTGGAATGACTGGTACATACTTGGTATCACTAATGACTGTCATTAATAATAATTATCTAATGGCTATCAGCCTTGTTGGTGTCCCCAAGTCTTTCAGGTTTAATGAACGTCCCCCTTAACATAATAAATAAAAGTGATTCAAGTTCTCAGTCTACTTACAGAGAAACCCCTTGTGACAGCTAGAACATAGTTTATTCTTTAAGTGTAGAGATGTGTGACTTAACCCTTCCCCGATATAGCCCTTAGGTCCTGGTTATGATTTGTTATCTTACTGTCACAGAGTCCATTCTGCCAGTCTTATGATCTCTTATTTTTATTTTTTTGAGACAGAGTTTCAGTCTGTCACCCAGGCTGGAGTGCAGTGGCACGATCTCTGTTCACTGCTACCTCCACCTCCCAGGTTCAAGCAATTCTCCTGCCTTAGTCCCCTGAGTATCTGTTTACAGATGCTTGCACACATGGCTAATTTTTGTATTTTTAGTAAAGAGATGGTTTCACCATGTTGGCCAGGCTGGTCTCGAACTCCTGACCTTAGGTGATCCTTCCGCCTCGGCTTCCTAAAGTGCTGGGACTACAGACATGAGCCACCGTACCCTCCATGACCTCTATTTTTTTTTTTTAAAGATGGGGTTTCACCATGATGGCCAGGCTGGTCTGAACTCCTGACCTCAGGTGATCCACCCACCTCGGCCTCCCAAAGTGCTAGGATTACAGGCGTGAGCCACTGCGCCTGGCCCATGACCTCTATTTTAACATGAATGCTCTCATTTGTGTTTAAGCCACAAAAGGGACAGGGTAGAGAAGGGTGTGTCTGACCTCCCTTCCCAACATGGCTGGGAACTCTGTTGCTAAGCTTCCTCTGGGGTCCCCTTGGCCAAGAGGGTGTCTGTGCAGTTGCCTGGGGGGCCTAGGATTTTATTTTTAGTTCACGTTTCTTTCATCCTCTGCAGAGTCTGGAGCTCAATTCACACCTTTTTTTTATCCTTCCCTCACTTAAAATCAAATTCTCGCCCTTAATACTTCCTTTCAGAACTGCACCGAAAATGACGATGTCTTCTCATGCATATGAATTACCCAAAGTGTAGGAAAATGAGCCCCCAGTGGAGCGCGCTAAAGCCTTTGACCCAAGTACACTTAATGCTGGGAAGCCCCGATTACGGCGAAGGTGTCTTTTTATTTTAGAAGACATTTAGGACAGTTCATGTCACCCTGCACAGATGCACGGAAATTGATTGTGAGGCAAACTATAAAGACAGCATATGCTCCCCAAATCTGTTTCCGAGCCTGGTAGGATGATGAATCCTGAGGTGGGACTGAGGGGGAGCGGCGGCAGCTGTCTCCCCTGCACGCACCGGGCAGCTACTTCCCCGTTTGGACATTGGCGTGACACCCTCCTTCCCTACTCATCTGTGAAAATGTGCAGCATTTTCATTTAAAACCTCCTGTTCCAGCGTGGGGCCTTCTGTAAACCGCAGGGACCCCCAACAATTACTTGTTGGGAGAACAAATGAAGCATAAAGCATAGTACTTTATTTTAAACATACAGGTGGCACAAATTTATTTCCAAAGATTTAAGCACCTGATGACTTCTCCTTAGGGAAAAAGCATTAAAAGGGGCCTCTCCTGTGACAAATTTCCACTCACCATAGTTTGTGCAGAGGCAGAATGTCAGACCTTTCCCACTGAGCTCCGGACATGAAGCAAAGCTAACACTAGAGGGTGCTGTAGATCAGGAAATCCAGGAACCGTGGGCGATGGAGCGCGTTCAAGACGCTGCCCTCCCGATTATAACCTAACACACCAAGCATGTCACTTTGCCAGAACTTACCCCTTCACCATTTCTGCCATGATGAAATTATCCAGATATGCTTAATTTGAAATTTTGACTTAGCTGCGATTATATGGAATTTCAAGACTGGCTATGGCCGGGTGCAGTGGCTCACGCCTGTAATCCCAGCATTTTGGGAGGCTGGGTAGATGATTTGAGGCCAGGAGTTCGAGACCAGCCCTGGCCAACATGGTGAAACCCTGTCTCTCCTAAAAATACAAAAATTAGCGTCGTGTTTTTTACCGGGCGTGGTGGCACGTGCCTGTAATCCCAGCTACTCAGGAGGCTGAGGCAGGAGAATGGCTTGAACCCTCAGGAGGCAGAGGTTGCAGTGAGCCAAGATCGCACCAATGCACTGCAGCCTGGGCGACAGTCTGTCTCAAAAAAGAAAGAAAGAAAGAAAGAAAAAACTAGCTGTAGGTTACAGAGCCCAGGTCTGTAGGATAGACACTTTGCGTTTTTATCTTAAGTGCTTTTCAATTTCACCCTTACAGACCTGATGCTAAATCCCACTCATCTACTTCAGTCCTTCTCTGAGGGAGGGCGGAGTTTAGAGGCAATTTTAGGAAGCAGGGAGGAGGAACCAGAGAAGGCCACACAGTGAAGGAAGGATAAGCCAGTACATTATCAAGGCTGGTCCCATCTGCAGGCCACCAGGGCTCGGTTCCACACGGACTTCTGAGTACACAGAAGGCCTTTCAGAATCTTCTGCCTCTCTCCCACTGGCTGAGAGTTCCCCAGGCACGGTAACACCCGTACCTCCGGGCTGAACATATGTTTGCATGCTGAATGGGCTCTTTCTGCCATCCCATGCCACCGCATTAGGGAAGCCCTGGGGCCAAAGCAAACAGCATGCTTGAGGCAAGGTGCTGTGAGGACCAAATGAGCTGAAGCTCAAATGAGCACAAAAGTGCTCACCACCACCATAGCTGAATCAGCGGAGGTCTAGAGCATGCGACTGTCATGCCGGCGACTGTCTGATCGTCTCCCGCTTGGACCACTCAGACTCAGGCATGCCCTGCATCAAATCCAACCTGTCACTGGGTCTGCAAGGGGAAGGCCTGTGGAACTTCCGCTGTGAATGAAGCTGAAGTTCCTGTTCATCGTCTCCCTCCTGCACCAATCACTCCAGATGTCCCTCACTCCTGGCCAGCGCATTGGCTTGTTTAAGTTGTGTGCCGGGTGAGGTGACCATACCTGACCCCTGCGGCTTCCGAGTCTTTAACGCTTTGTCTTTTGGCTTTTTTAACGCTTTTGGCTCATATCTGTAATCCCAGCACTTTGGAAGGCTGAGGCGGGCGAATCACTTGAGCCCAAGAGTTCGAGACCAGCCTAGGCAACACAGCAAGATTCCATCTCTACAAAAAAAAAATTATTCAGGTGTGGTGGCACATGCCTGTGGTCCCAGTTACTCAGGAGGTGGAGGTGGGAAGATCGCTTGAGCCCAGAAGGTCGAGGATGCAGTGAGCTGTGATTGTGCCCTTGCACTCCAGCTGGGCAATGAAGTGAGACCCTGTCTCAAAAAAATAATGAATAATCAAATAAATAAAGACACCAAGAGACATGGCAGTGACTCCCCCGAGTCCCAACATACTCATTCTTCCCTCATGGAGAAACAACTCTATCTCCTTGTGATAATGAGAACGAGTTTCACCTGCCAGTTTAATCACTACCTTTTTTAGTGCAGTAAAATACACGCAACACAAAATGTGCCATTTTAACTATTTTTATTTTACTATTATTATTTTTTGAGACAGAGTTTCCCTCTTGTTATCCAGGCTGGAGTGCCGTGGCATGATCTTGGCTGGCATCCCAAAGTGCTGGGATTACAGGCGTGAACCACTGCTCCCAGCCTGTCTGAATCATTTTTAAATGTTCATTCAGTGGCCTAAATTACAGGAACATTGCTGGACAACCATCGCTACTATGTATTTCCAAAACGTTTTAATTGCCTCAAACAGAAACATTGTAACCATTAAGCAGTGCCTCCCATCCCTTCTCCCCTCAGCACCTAGTATCCACTAGTCTCAGTTCTCTGTGACTTTGCCTCTTATGTTTCATACAAGTAGAATGATACAATATTTATCCATTTGTAACTGACTTATTTCACATAGGGTAGTGGTTTCAAGGTCCATCCATTGTATTAGAGCTTCATGCTTTTTCACGGCTGAGTAATGTTCCGTTTTATGTACAGGGCGTTTCGCATTTTGTTATCCATTCACCTGTTGATGGCAGCTTGGTTTGTTTTCACCTTTGGGCCCTTGTGAATGATGCTGCTGTGAACATCAGCTTGGACGCCTCTGTTTGAGTCCTGGGTTCTTCAGGATACGTGCCTAGCAGTGGCGTTGCTAATTCTATGTTAATTCTATTTTTAATTTTTTGAGAAACCGCCATATTGTTTTCCACGCTGGCTGCACCGTTTTACATTCCCACCCACCGTGCGCAAAGATTTCAGTTTCTCACCAACACGGTCTCATCAATACTTGTTATTTTGCTTTAGTTTATCGTGGTCTCGTTTTTCTTTTATTTATTTTATCTTTTTTTTTTAATACTTCAGCCCAAAATTTCTTTTATTATAAATAGTAGGCATTCTAATGGATGCGGGGTGGTATCTCATTTTGGTTTTGATCTGCATTTTCCTAAAGTTTAGTAATGTTGAGTACACTTTCCTGTGGTCATTTGTATATACGTGTATGTTTCTGTTTTTGTTTGTTTGTTTGAGATGGGATCTTGCTCTGTCACCCAGGCTGGAGTACAGTGGCACAATCTCAGGTCACCGTAACCTCTGCCTCCCGGGTTCAAGTGATTCTCCTGCCTCAGCCTCCCAAGTAGCTGCTGGGATGACAGACGCAGAAGCCACTATTCCTGGCTAATTTTGTATTTTTAGTAAAGACAGTGTGTCACCATGTTGGCCAGGCTGGTCTTGTACTCCTAACCTCGTGATCTGCCCACCTCGGCCTCCCAAAGTGCTGGGATTACAGGCGTGAGCCACCGCGCCCGGCCATCATTTGTATATTTTCTTTGGATGCATATCTGATACCTGTTCAAGTCCTTTACTCATTTTTAATTGAGTTATCTTTTTGTTATTGAGTTGTGGGAGTTCCTTATATATTCTTGATTTTAAACCTTTATCGGATATATGATTTGCAAATATTTTCTCCCATTCCAGAAGTTGCTTTTTCACTTTCTTGATAATGTCCTTTCATGCACAAGTGTTTAGTTTTGATAAATTCTAATTTATCTATTTTTCTTTCATGTTTTTGATGTCATATCTAAGAATCCATTACCAAATCCAAGGTCATGTAGATTTACCTATATGTTTTCTTCTAGGAGTTCCATCGTTTTAGTGCTTATATTTGTCATTGATACATATTGAGTTAATATTTATATCGCATCATGTAGGGGTACCCCTTATTCTTTTGCATGTAGAAACTCAGTTATCCTAATTGTTGCTCATTGCCTCTGGCCTACTGACTTGAGAAGCCCAGGAGGACCAGGCAGTACTTATATTTTCAAGTTCCGTGAAATCGGTGATGTTCTCTGGTGGAGGCGTCTGCTTTCCACCCCTCCACCCCCATCAAGAACTAAGACGTCTAATTTGCTAGAGCCCAGCCCAAAGCTGTGAATGCAGGAAGCACACATTTCTCAAGGTGGTCTCTGAGAGTGATGGTGAGAATAGCCAATCTCACTGCCCCCACCACTCCCTGAGTTCCCAGCCCCATGTCTTTCTGCTGTTGAGAACATAGCACCATGGGTCTGCTCTTGGGAAGGCACACACGCTGCAGTTTCAAGGGTAGTATCCCAACCATACAGCGTGTGGGCCCACGCTTTCCCCGTGGCACAGCCTTGGCGCAGGTCATCCTGATGTTCTCCTAGGCCTGCTGCTTCTGGAGGAATGTCGGAGCCATGGTCTCCTTGCTGTAAAACAGATCCCTCGGCTTGAGGCAATGTTGTTCAAATCCCTTGCCAATAAATCAGAGACGTCTGTAAGCGCTCTGTTGCTGATGCCGGTGAGGGCACTGTGGCAGGGAAGGAAAATCCATATCCGGAGTTGGTGTTGACTCTGGCAGGACTCATCGCTGTCTCGTCAGTGACAGAAGGGGTCTGATGTAACGAACTTCCCACGGTGGCTGCCTGGTCTCTTTGAGAAATGGCGCCACCTTGAGGACTCGTTGTTAGTCCATGTGGTTGGCAGGTAGGGCACTCAGTAGTGGCAGCAGTCAGGTCGTCCCTAGCAAGAGGGAACTTGTGGTGTTTTGGCTCATGCCTCCTGTGACTCTTGCCACCATGGCCACACCGTTCATGGAACTATTGCCCCTGTGGTGGGGTGGCTGGTGCTGGCTGATGCCCAGAGGATGAACCATCCTGTCCACCCAGTTGCTAGGTGCCTCCTCTGCAGGAAAGGGTTTCTGGCAGACTTTAACGTAAGTCCAGCGATTGGCATGCTGGGGCTATTTCCATAGGTCAGTAGTACTGATTTTTCCTTTCGTCTCAGACTCCAATATGGCTTGGCACAGCAGTGACTGATCCTGTTTATCTGAAATTTTAATATTTTGCTCATCACGGATTTTTTGCATTAATTTTAACTCTTGAAAATATTGCATTAACATATTATGCATCCTGACTACTGATGAATTTTTCGCCTAAGGTGAGTGCCACCCTTGTCCCTGCCCTGAGGGCAGCAGTTTATTTTTAGTTCCCGCCAGCATATGGGACATGTTAAACACCATCCATCCGTCTGTGAACCAGATCCAAGTGTGTTCCTCTATCAGCCCATCCTGGGGCCCCCTCCCCCACCGTATGTCCATAAAGCCATAGATGTGCACAGAGAGAGAGAAGGGTTACAGCATCAGAGGGAGGTGATGTGGGGATCAAGGCCACCTGTTCACGTAACTTCCTGCGCCTGATCCCAAATGTATCATTTTTTTTCTTCCTTTCCTTTTTTTTTTTTTTTGAAATGGAGTTTCGCTCTTGTTGCCCAGTCTGGAGTGCAGTGGCACGATCTTGGCTCACTGCAACCTCCGCCTCCCGGGTTCAAGTGATTCTCCTGCCTCAGCCTCCCAAGTAGCTGGGATTACAGGCACCCACCACCATGCCTGGCTAATTTTCATATTGTTAGTGGAGATGGGGTTTCACCATGTTGGCCAGACTGGTCTCGAACTCCTGACCTCAGGTGATTCACCCACTTCAGCCTCCCAAAGTGCTGGGATTACAAGCATGAGCCACCATGCCCAGCTCAAATGCATCATTTTCACTGCTAATGGGTTGCCGTTGTATCCTCCCAATCTATGCCTTGATGGCTCTCACTGTAGTCAGTTCCAGGAACAAAGTCACTCACTGTCCTATGGGTGGTCTCCAAGTCCCTGCCAGGACCCGCTGCACAGCAGGAGCTACTCTCAGACTGAGAGGAGTTCTCAGCAGCAGAAGGCACCACCGCACTGCCGAGGGCTAGAGGCTTACGCTGCACCTCTCCTACTGAAGCTCGCAGACAGCAGCCTGCTTCATCATAGGAGACGCTAAGTCTTCCACCTTTGGCTCTTCTGGGTCATAAAGAGCAGATTGTCCCACAGCCTAGACCCCCTGGCCAGCCCTCTCTGGCCCTAGACTCCGTTCCGAGTGGCAGCCTCCCAAGTGGTCTGGTAAGTGGATAGGAGACGTATCAGTAAGTGTCTAATATCCCAGGTGGTGCACCCAGCCCTGTGCCTCTTCCCTAGTGCAGCTGATTGAAACCCGCACCGCCTGCACCTTCCTTTATGAGGGTTGTTCTGGCATGTGCCAGACCACCGGGTCACCTAACAACCTTGCCAATGTGCCAGTCCCCTGGATATTTCTGGGCTTCGGCCGCTGCCTTTGACCTGCATGTGTCTTCTTCCTAGTACATCCGGGGTGTTTGTATCATATGCTGGTGGCATAGTGTCATCAACAGTGCACCAGTGTGCTGCGCAGACTCTCCTGAGGCAGAGAGCACGCTCGCATGCAAAGAGCGCTCAAAAACCCCCAAGGGCCAGGCGCAGTGGCTCATGCCTATAAATCCAGCACTTTGGGAGGCTGAGGCTGGTGGATCACTTGATCCTAAAAGTATGAGACCAGCCTGAGCAAAATAGTGAGACCGTATCTCAAAAAAAAAAAAAAATCAGCTAGGTGTGGTGATATGTGCCTGTGGTCCCAGCTACTTTGGAGGCTGAGGTGGAAAGATTCATTGAGCCTTGGAGGTTGAGGCTGCAGTGAGCTGTGATTGCACCACTGCACTCCAGCCTACATGACACCGTGAGAACCTGTCTCAAAATAAATGAATTAATTAAAAATGCTGAAGAAGAGTATTTGTTATTTTTGGTCATAAACACATGGTAGGGAAAGCCTTCCAAAAGGTCTAGGGAAATTATTATTTTTTTATTTTTATTTTTTGCTCTGTCACCCAGGCTGGAGTGCAGTGGCACGATCTCAGCTTACTGCAACCTCTGCCTCCCAGATTCAAGCGATTCTCCTGCCTCAGCCTCCTAAGTAGCTGGGATTACAGGTGCGCGCCACCACACCCAGCTAATTTTGTATTTTTAGTAGAGATGGGGTTTCACCATGTTGTTCAGGCTAGTCTCAAACTCCTGACCTCGTGGTATGCCTGCCTCAGCCTCCCAAAGTGCTAGGATTACAGGCGTAAGCCACCACACCCAGACCCTTTTATTTATTTATTTATTTTGGAGATGGAGTCTTGCTCTGTTGCCCAGGCTGGAGGGCAGTGGCATGATCTTGGCTCACTGCAACCTCGACCTCCCAGGTTCAAGTGATCATCCTGTCTCAGTCCCTGAGTAGCTGGGACTACAGGCATGCACCACCATGCCTGGCAATTTTTTATGTATTTATTAGAGACTGGGTTTCACCATGTTGGCCAGGCTGGAGACAGGGTTGGAAGCAAAAGGACATCAGGAATGATGGCAGATCTCTGAGCTTCAGCTGCAGGGCAGATGGAGACACTGCCCCAGAAAAGGAGTGTCTTTGTGGAAGTTCTGGTTCTGGAGTTTTCCAGCCTTTAGAGGTCTGGTTAAGGAGGGGTCTGAGAGGTGGGAGGAAGCCAGGAGGGTGAGGAGTCACTGAGGCTGGTGCAGAGTGTCTCCAGAAGCAGGGAGCAGCCCCTTTTGATGGTGACCTGGCTGCGTAGGGTTTTGGCACGCTCACCCCACCGACTTTCCCGCATCTGCATGGCCGCTCTGACCGTCCACATCCGTGGTGAGGGTCCCTCCCTTGCCTGCCATCGCCCCATCCTCCCCGACTCAGTAGATTCGTGCTGTGTCCATCCTTCCAGGCCCTCCTCTGCTTCCCCAGCTCCTGTCTCAGAGTCCCCCAGCCTCTTGGGTCTCCCTCTGTGTCTTGTGTAAGAGTCGAGCATGCTCCTGCCTGTTTCCTAGGTGAGCTCCTCGAAAGCAGGAACCACACTGCCTCCTCCTCTGACTCCCTGGCTCTGAGCGAAGGCTCTGGCGACGGTAGCCGTGAGAGGAATGTTTGCCGAGTGACCCCAGGAACGCGTGGTGTCAGCTTAAAAGCCAGGGCACCCAAGGCTGACCCAAAACATTCTCTGGCAACCAGAGCCACCCAGCCGGGGGATGCATTCTGCCTTTGAAGGTAGTGAGTAGCCCATCCCTAGAGGTACCCAAGAGGAGAAGGATCAGACACTATTCAGGGTGGGAAATGGATGAGGGGATTCTGGCAGTGAGGGAGAGGGTCTGATTACCCATCCGCTAAGGACAGCCTCCGCTCTGGGACCTCCAGCCTGAGAACAAGGCAGGAGCCACCATCATCAGAAGCTGTCAGATTCACAGTCATAATTCCGGAGTGTGACACTTAGTTAATCTGAAAATATTTGCTAACCTATTACGAATAACAATATTTGCAGCTTAAAATGCTTACCCTCCATAGCTCCAGAGTGTGAAGATGTGCTTCTACCCAGACAAAGATGTGTTCGCTACTATCCGAGCAAATTGACACAGGGAGCTTATGAGCCTAATTGCTGGCATCTCAGGCTGATTTGTGTCCCCCAGGGCCACGCTGATAACTTAGCTAAACAAATACAGGAGGTGCTGTAGGGACAAGCTCACAGGGCCAGAGGACTCCGTGGAACTGTGCGATGGGGAAGTTTTTCAGACCCCTCACCAAACCCCCTGCTATGCTCTGAAGGTCTGTGTCCTCCCCAAATTCATGTGTTGAAATCCCAACCCCCTACGTGAGGGGATTAGGAGGTGGTTAGGTCATGAGAGCGGAGCCCACAGAAATGAGGTGAGTGCCCTTATAAAAAGGACTCCAGGCTGGGTGTGGTGCCTCATGCCTGTAACCCCAGCACTTTGGGAGGCTGAGGCAGAAGGGTTACTTGAGGCTAGGAGTTCAAGACCAGCCTGGGCAACATAGCAAGACCCCATCTTTACAAAAAAATATATAAATAAATAGGTTAAAGGGACCCCAGAGCTCTTTGCCCCTTTTCTGCCATGTGAAGATACAGTATATGAAGTGTGCAATCTGTAACCTGGAGGAGGGCCCTCACAGAGCCTGGTCATTCTCACACTCTGACCTTAGGCTGAAGGGTAATGGCGTGATCTCAGCTCACTGCAGCTTCCGCCTCCCAGGTTCAAGCGATTCTCATGCCTCAGCCTCCTGAGTAACTGGGATTACAGGTGTCCACCACCACGCCTGGCCAATTTTTGTATTTTTAGTGGAGACAGGGTTTCACCCCGTTGGCCAGACTGGTCTTGAACTCCTGACCTCAAGTGATCCACCTGCCTCGTCCTCCTAAAGTGCTGGGATTACAGGTGTGAACCACCAAGCCTAGCCCTAAACTTCTGTTTTCGATAAGCCACTCAGTCTATGGTCCTTTGTCATAGCAGCCTGAACAGACTAAGGTACCCCCTCAGCTCATCTCATCATCATGGGGTCTCTGGACTTTTTTTCTTTGCTGCTTGTATGGTTCTTAGGGTCATCTTCACAGTCAGTTATGGGGTGTGTCCAGGCCCTGTGGGTATGTGGTTAAGATCATTGGCTAACACGGATGACCAAGGTCATTAGAGTTCCCAGATACTAAGAGGCTTCGAACGCCTGTGGATGGGGATCTGTCTTTCCTGAGGAAGGGTCAATGGCCGGCTCAAACCTATGTCCACAGAGAAAGATGTTTGCACAGAATGTGGAGCCCAGAGGAGACACAGGTCTGTCAAATGCCTCCCGGGAGCTTGTGCCAGAACGTACAACTCAAGCCGGTGTCAGCGTGAAGGAAACTCGTTGGCCTAACTGCGGAGTCCACAGATGGCTTGCTTCAGAGCCTCACATCTCCTGCCGCACAGCCTCCAGCCCCAACACCCAGGGCAGCCGAAGCAAGAGCCGCTTCCTGTGGCTTCAGCTGCTATCCAGGGGCTTCTCCGCTCTCTTCCTGGCCCAATTCATGCCTCCTCTAAACCTTTGCTGTGGCCAGGGTTTACAGGGGGCATTGCTGGCCCCACCCAGGCGCAAGGTCTGAAGGTGGAGAAAGATGGCTTCCCCAAGACAAGCTGGGATACTCTTACAGGAAAGACAGAAAAGAGATACTGGGGCCGGGCTCGGTGGCTCACGCCTGTAATCCCAGCACTATGGGAGGCTGAGGTCTGCTGATTACAAGGTCAGGAGTTCAAGACCACCCTGGCCAATATGGTGAAACCCCATCTCTACTAAAAATACAAAAAAAAATTAGCTGGGTGTGATGGTGCATGCCTGTAATCCCAGCTACTTGAGAGGATGAGGCAAGAGAACTGCTTGAACCTGGGAGGCAGAGGTTACAGCGAGCCAAGATCATACCACTGCCTTCCAGCCTGGGCGACAGAGCAAGACTCCGTCTCAAAAAAAAAAAAAAGGTATAGTAAAAATATGATATTATCATTGATGTGACCACTGTCACCAATGCACACTGCCTTTGACCGAAACAGTATATGGTGCATGGCCGTTGATGGTGGAGATTGGGATTCGTGCACTGGAGAAAATAAAGCCAGGTGAGCTGGGAGTGGGAGGTCTGCAGGGCAGGACGCGTTGGAGCAGGTTGTCAGGAAATGCCTCCTCAAAGAGAGCACGTTTGCACCGACAGCCAAGTGACAAAGAGAAGCCTCCATACACGGATCTGGGGGCTGGAGGGTGGGGCAGGAGGACAGCCAGAGCAAAGGCACCAGGGACGGAGGGGCTTCATGGGCAGCGGGGAGCCCCATGGGAGCCCTCTGGGTCTGGCTTGCCAGCTCTCTGGTCCTCTGCTGGACACCCCAGAGCAAGCTGGCCCCTGCCTGGGGCTCCCTGAACACACCGCCCCCAGAGAATCAGAGGCAGAGGGGCTGCTTCGCCTGAGTTCCACAGGAAAGACAGACTGCCCTGAGAACACACGTGCTCATTTCCATCACTGTTCCTCAAACAAGTAGATTTTGTTTTAAAGCAAACAGTTGTCAAGCTGGCCAAGTTCGTTGTTTCTTACCCAAACTTCCCCTTTAAATCTGCAGGACAGAGCAGGACCCTGGGCCCCTCGTCAATTCTCTGACTTTAGGGAACAGTCTGATTAACCGAGGCTGGCCCTCAGGCTTCAAAGGGGCCTCTGGCCAGGCCGGCGTGGGAGCAGAGACCATAACAGGGCCTTTTTTATTTATTTATTTATTTTTGAGGCAGCATATCACTCTGTCACCCAGGCTCAAGTGCAGTGGCACAATCTTGTCTCACTGCAACCTCCACCTCCAAGGTTCAAGAGATTCTCCTGCCTCAGCCTCCCGAGTAGCTGGGACTACAGGCCCATGCCACCACACCTGGCTAACTTTTGTATTTTTAGTAGAGACGGGGTTTCACCATTTTGGCCAGACTGGTCTCGAACTCCTGACCTCAAGTGATCCACCCGTTTCGGCCCTGTGTCTTTTTTGTTATTTGTAATTGTCACTTGTCCGGTGTTTCGGTGTGCACATTTACAAAACAAAACCTACTAGAAAGTTTTAAAGCACAGCACACTCATGATTCTTGAGATAGATATAGCTATTGGTCTGTCTATCAATTCTCTCTCTCTATATCCATCTGTCCATCCATCCATCCATCTGTCCATCCATCCATCTGTCTATCTATCTATCTATCTATCTATCTATCTATCTATCTGGAGAGTGATTATAGATAGATAGAGTTATAGATACAGATACAGAGACTGGAAGCTATCTCCTGAAAATTGAGAGACATCCACCACTTTGGTCCATGGTGATGCAGCCCCGGGGGTGGGTTTGGAGACATTAGCAGGCAGGTCAGGAAGCATCTGGGACCCAGGGAGCCTTCCCCAGACCTCTGGCATCCACCTCCAGGCTTTTCTCCTGCACTCCCAACACTGAAGGTCACGCCCACTCACGCCCCAGACTCCTCCTGCTGGAGGGGCTTGGGCCGTGTTCAGAGGGCCAGCGAGGCCAGGAAGCCGGCACTTACATTATCTAAGAAGTCACCAGGCACAGGACCCCAAGGCTCAGGGGTACTTGGCAGTGACAGCTGCAGGGAAGATGAGAGACGGGCAACTGCAGGCCACCGGGCCAGGCTCCGACACCACCTGGAGGAGACGTGGCAGCCTCACATCCAGGAGTCTGGCCCTGGCTGGCAGCATCTGTGGTTCTTCAGCAGGCAGCTGGATCTGGCCGCTTTGCAGGTGGTCTTTCACAGCGCCTAGAATGCCCCTGCTCACTCATCTGTGAAGCGAGGATGCCACTCCCACTCTGCCTGCCTCACTGTCACTCGGCACTCAGCAGGCATCGGGCACGGCTGCTCACACCTATAATCCTGGCGCTTTGGAAGGCTGAGGTGGGAGAATCTCTTGAGGTCAGGAGTTCAAGACCAGCCTGGGCAACACAGTGAGATCCCATCTCTACCAAATAGTAAAAATAAAATTAGCCTGGAGTGGTGGTGCATACCTGTGTCCCAGCTACTCGGGAGGCTGAAGTGGAAGGATCGCTTGAGCCCAGAAGGTTGAGGCTGCAGTGAGCTACTATCACACCACTGCACTCCAGCCTGGGTACACAGTCAGACCCTGTCTCAAATAAATAAAATAAAATAAAAGACCAGGGGCCGGGTGCGGTGGCTCATGCATGTAATCCCAGCATTTTAGGAGGCTGAGGCGGGTGGATCACGAGGTCAGGAGTTCGAGACCAGCCTCACCAACATGGTGAAACCCCATCTCTACTAAAAATACAAGAATTAGCTGGGCATGGTGGTGTGCACCTGTAATCCCAGCTACTCAGGAGGCTGAGGCAGGAGAATCGCTTGAACCCAGGAGGTGGAGGTTGCCGTGAGCCGAGATCGCGCCATTGCACTCCAGCCTGGGTGACAGAGTGAGACTCCGTCTCAAAAAAGACAAAATAATAGGCCAGGCATGGCGCTCATGCTTATCATCCCAGCACTTTGGGAGGCTGTGGTGAGTGGATGGCTTGAGCCGAGGAGTTTGAGAGAGCCTGGGCAACATGGCAAGACCCTGTCTCTAATTTTTTTTTTTTAAAGTAAAAATAAAAAACAGTCAACATATATGTCTGGAGCACCTACTATGAGGTCATGAGAAACAAAGGTGGATGAATGACTGGAAGACCCGCCTCTGACCTCCCCAGCACTGACAGGGTGAGCTTATGACAGGGCTTCCCGCCTGCACATGGGACACGGGACCTCCTCTGGGACACGGAGCCTATCTGAGGGCGGAGACTGAACATGGTCTACAGCAGGTGTGCCACCCTCCAAGCCAGCACAGGGCCTCATGAAAATCCCGTCCTGAAAGATTTCTGCATTGTATAAGGAATGCTCAGTGTCACAGGAATGTGACGCTGTGGGGTCAGATTGGCTTCGTTTCCACAGATCTGGCACGATGCGGTGTTCCTGGGGGAGGCCCAGGAGGTTTAGGAATAGAAAATGGTCGGGACGGGATGGGCGTGGTGGCTCACGCCTGTAATCCCAGCACTGTGGGAGCCGAGGCAAGTGGATCACCTGGGGTCAGGAGTTCGAGACCAGCCTGACCAACATGGTGAAACCCCGTCTCTACTGAAAATAGAAAATTAGCCTGACATGGTGGCAGGTGCCTGTCATCCCAGCTACGGAGGTGACTAAGGCAAGAGAATTGTTTGAACCCGGAAGGCAGAGGTTGCACTGAGCCCAGATCACAACGTTGCAGCCTGGGCTACAAGAGCAAAAGAAAGAAGAAAGGAAGGAAGGAAGGAAGGGAGGGAGGAAAGAAGGGAGGAAGGAAGGAGGGAAGGAAAGAAGGAAGGAAGGAAAGAAGGGAGGAAGGAAGGAGGGAAGGAAAGAAGGAAAGAAGGAGGAAGGAAGGAAGGAAGGAAGGAAAGAAGGGAGGAAGGAAGGAGGGAAGGAAGGAAGGAGGGAAGGACGGAAGGAAAGAAGGGAGGAAGGAAGGAAGGAAAGAAGGGAGGGAGGAAGGAAGGAAGGAAAGAAGGAAGGAAGGAAAGAAGGGAGGAAGGAAGGAAAGAAGGAAGGAAGGAAAGAAGGGAGGGAGGAAGGAAGGAAGGAAAGAAGGAAGGAAGGAAAGAAGGGAGGAAGGAAGGAAAGAAGGAAGGAAGGAAAGAAGAAAGGAAGGAAGGGAAGAAGGAAAGAAGGGATGAAGGAAGGAGGGAGGGAAAGAAGGAAGGAAAGAAGGGAGGAAGGAAGGAAAGAAGGGAGAAGGAAGGAAGGAAAGAAGGAAAGAAGGAAGGAAGGAAGGAAGGAAGGAAAGAAGGAAGGAAGGAGGGAATGAAAGAAGGAGGAAGGAAGGAAAGAAGGAAGGAAAGAGGAAGGAAAGAAGGAAGGAAAGAGGGAAGGAAAGAAGGAAAGAAGGAGGAAGGAAGGAAGGAAGGAAAGAGAAAGAGAGGGAGGGAGGGAGGAGGGAGGGAAGAGAGAAAGGAGAAAGAAGAAAAGAAAGAAGGAAGGAAGGAAAGAAGGAAGGAAGGAAGGAAAGAGAGAAAGAGAGAGAGAAGGAGGGAGGGGGGAGGGAGGGAAGAAAGAGAGAGAAAGGAGAAAGAAGAAAAAGAAAGAAGGAAGGAAGGAAGAAAGAAAGGAAGGGAAGGAAGGAAGGAAGGAAGAAAGGAAGGGAAGGAAGGAAGGGACTAAACCAACTTTTCAAGATTTTTTTAGAGTCCAAAGATTCTCCAAGACTCACTCCACTTTCCCTGTCTAGAAAGGCTGATTCCAGCCAGGTGTGGTGGCTCATGCCTATAATCCCAGCACTTTGGGAAGCTAAGGTAGGAGGAGGGCTTGAGCCCAGGAGTTGAAGACCAACCTGGGCAACAGAGAGAGACCTCATCTTTACACTTTAAAAAACAAAAATAGAGGCCGGGCGCGGTGCCTCACGCCTGTAATCCCAGCACTTTGGGAGGCCGAGGCGGGTGGATCATGAGGTCAAGAGATCGAGACCATCCTGGTCAACATGGTGAAACCCTGTCTCTACTAAAAATACAAAAATTATCTGGGCATGGTGGCACGTGCCTGTAATCCCAGCTACTCAGGAGGCTGAGGCAGAATTGCTTGAACCCAGGAGGCAGAGGTTGCGGTGAGCCGAGATCACGCCATTGCACTCCAGCCTGGGTAACAAGAGTGAAACTCTGTCTCAAAAAATAAATAAATAAATAAAAATAAAAATGCTGGTTCCTAATAGCCCAACCTTGCCTGTTCACACCAGCTCTTGGTCTGTCCCCCAGGGACCAAGCTCCAGATTCCTTGCAGGCCACCGCTCTCCAGCCTCCAGTCCAGGGTCACTGTTCCTAAGGGCATGCCCAGCCTGACCAGGTCCTCAAGCAAGGGAAGCAAAGGGACAATGTTCCAGGATGGGCCCTTATGCCTGCTGGCGATGTCAGCAACAAGCCCAGGGCCCAGTCTGCCCCCGTGCCCTTCTCTAGGTGGGGTTGGGCAGCGTGGACCAGAGAGTGCAGTGAGCTTGTCTGACCCCATCTGTGCTGGGAGGGAGGGGGCCTGTGTTGCACAGTCTGGTCGTGGGGGGCCCTCGGTTTCTGTTCTGTATTTTTACATTCTAATTATTACATATATGGCCTTCTGATGGACTCATTTACTGGGAAGCTAAAGATACCCTTCAATGCCTAAAAATAAACCTGAACTGCTAAAAATTCAGCATTTCTCTTCGTCGCCTCCACCAGCTGGGCCTGTCTGCTTTCACTCCAACACCATCAAACAAGATTTACAAAAGCCAGCACGTTTACACGGGCCTGAAGAGCAGATACTCGTTATCTTCAATGTGCTGAAACATTTTGGGGTTCTTATAATTGAGGTTTTCTTTTCTTTCCTTCCTTCCTTCCTTTTCTTTCTCTTCTTTCTTTCTCTTTCTTTCTTTCTCTTTCTTTCTTCTTTCTTTCTCTTCTTTCTTTCTCTTTCTTTCTTCTTTCTTTCTCTTCTTTCTTCTTTCTTCCTTTCTTCCCTCCCTCCCTCACTTCCTTCTTTCCTTTTTCCTTTCTTTTTCTCTTTCAGTTTCTTTTCTTTCCTTTCTTCTCCCTTTCCTTCTTTTTTTTTTTCAAATCACTTCTCCTGTTCCTTTAGGCTAGTATTTAAGAAAACGTTTGTCCAAACGCAAGCTTCCAACGTGCTCTCCCTCTGGCCTGTCGCACCTTCTTTTCTTACTTCAATTATTTTAAGACACTCTCCCAATTTCTATGAGTATCATGCAGATCGCCTGAAGGCCAGTTAAGAATAAACCGCTAAACCAATAAATTACATTCACCCTCATTTCCAGAGGAACCCTTTTACATAAATATCTGCCATGGAAATAAATCAGATAAATTAATAAGAACTCCGTTCTCCCCCCAAACCAAACAGTGAACAGTAATGGTCATCAGACCAGTTAAAAGAATAAACCTATTAAATAAATAAATTTGCTCTACGCCAATTTATGTCACCAATGTACTTAAGGGGAAACCTTTTAAAAGAATAGATTTACAGTGCACACACAGATCTCCACTGCGTATGTGTAATTATGCATAAGAAAGACATTACTTTTAAAGTGGATGAATGGGCGATACTTTTTTGATTTACTGCTGGAAACAGAAAATGGTAATGGCATGAAATAAGCGTTTGCAAACCCATTTTGGAAGACAGGAAATGCTTGATTTACCTAGGGCACCCATCATGTTCTGTGTTTCAGATCGAAGTAGATAAATGGGAAGGCAAATGGATATTTGGGGGGAAATCTATAGCCTTTCTGTCAACTCTGCAAGTTAAATGTTTGGAATAAAAACGCAGAGAGTGTCTATGTGCAAGGAAGAAGTCGTGATTTATTAGCAATCGAGCAAATGGAAGTGGGCAGTGCTTACCTGGGAAGGTGAGGCTTTCACAGACGTGAGGGCCCCGGGCTGCGTCCACAGTTCCTGATGTCTTTAGCTACAAAATCTGGTGGCCAGCTCGTCCTTCCTGCCCCCCCAGGCCACCTAAAAGCTGCCCTGAATGCTGTTCTTGTTCTGACCTCTTACTTGTACTTTTTTATTTTATTTTATTTTTACTTTTATTTTTTGAGACAGTCTCACTCTGTCACCCAGGCTGGAGTACAGTGGTGTGATCTTGGCTCCCGGGTTCAAGCAATTCTCCTGCCTCAGCCTCCCGAGTAGCTGGGATTACAGGTGCCTACCACCATACCTGGTTAGTTTTTTTTATTTTTAGTAGAGATGGGGTTTCACCATGTTGACCAGGCTGGCCAGGCCTCCCAAAGTGTTGGGATTACAGGTGTGAGCCACTGCACCTGGCCTCTTACTTGCACTTTAAAACTCTGCCTGCAACACCACCTGTCAAAAGAAAAAGATGGATGCTGTATAAGGTGGTTGGACATTGTTTCCATGGAGGCTACATGGAGCTACGGGCCTCAGTGTCCCTCACTAATCAATACCATGTCCAAGCCATCGTTGAACAACTCTACATGAACCTGGGTCAGTTATGACTCACAGTCTTCTACAAGATTTTCGTAAAACTCAGTATCTTCCAAAGCAGACATTAACGTCTAGACACAAATTTGCCCAGTATTCCAGGAGCCGTGTCTACACTCAAACAGAGAATTAAAAGTGGAGCCCAAATCTTGCGTTCCTAAGTGCAACCCTCCCTTCCTGGATTAACTGAGTCATTTGACCAACTGCAAGGTTGACCGAAAGGATGGAGAGACAGACCCAGGGTCAGGGTTAGCAAGTCTATTTCAACCTGCCAGGATGGCTGCCTCACTCACCACAGGCAGTGAAGGCAGCAGCCTGGCTTACAGACTATGGAGGTTATATAGGGGGTTTGCAGGTAGCCGGGTGCTATTCTAAGAAAAACTCCATCTTGGTTCTTAGGTGCTGACATTCTGCTTAATTAGGTCACCACCCTGGGTTCGAGAGCTGGTGTGACCACACCCTGGAACCCAGGTGCCCTGTTTGCAAGGCTTGAGGCTGTTTTTGTTGTGTGTTCAGCTTAACAGGGGAGAATGGGGAGGGGGTCTATGGGCTTGCCTTGCTGTGACCCTAACATCAACTATATCCTCTGTGAGTTTTACCCTTTTGGACACAGGGACACATGTCCAGAGTCAGAGTTAACAGGTTGGGATCATGGCCCAGATTTTTTTTTTTTTTTGAGACAGGGTCTCACTCTGTCACCCAGGCTGGAGTGCAGTGGCATGATCTCCGCTTACTGCAACCCCCACCTCCTGGGCTCAAGCAATCCTCCTGCCTCAGCCTCCTAAGTAGCTGGGACTCCAGGCGTGCACCACCACGCCCTGCTATGTGGCCCAGATGTCCATCTCAGCTCTGTTAGTCACCAGCTAGATCACACATTCTCTCCAAGCCCTAGTATCCACATCCCCCAAATTGATATAATCATCTCTGAGCCTGTGATGGTTAAATGAGATAGTATATTAAAGAAACTTGGCCAGGCGCGGTGGCTCACGCCTGTAATCCCAGCACTTTGGGAGGCCAAGGCAGGCAGATCATGAGGTCAAGAGACCGAGACCATCCTGGCCAACATGGTGAAACCTCGTCTCTACTAAAAAAATACAAAAATTAGCTGGGTGTGGTGGCATGCACCTGTAGTCCCAGCTACTTGGGAGGCTGATGCAGGAGAATTGCTTGAACCTGGGAGGCGGAAGTTGCAGTGAGCTGAGATCGTGCCACTGCACTCCAGCCTGGTGCCTGGCAACAGAGTGAGACTGTCGCAAAAAAAAAAAAAGAAAAAAAAAGAAAAATTTAACAATGTTGGGCAGTCAGTAAATAGTGACAATTACCATGTTTTTCTTTTTTGTCATCAGGGAGAAATGCAAAGAGTGCTGACCAGGTGACAGTCTAGGTGCCCAGCCCTGTCCTACCTGCTCTGATGACTGCGAGATGGAGACCACAGGGCTCTGCCTTGGGGCAATTACATTTGCTCTTATACATGAGAAACAGGAAACATTAGGTGATATACATTAATGCCACAGCACAGCAACAAGGGATGTGAGCTGAGCCTTGGCTTGCAGGTAGAGTCAGGATAGGCAGAGGGAGGACATTCTAGGCAGTAGGTCCTGCAGAGGCAAAGGCCTGGGGGAAGCCTCTGGGACGTGGAAGGGAGAAGTGTCTCTGGAGGTGAAGATATGGGGAGTGTCAGAGAGCTATGGCCAGGACGCAAGCAGCCCTGGGGACTGCCCCTCAGAAGGTGCTCTCATAACAGCCAACACGTGGCCCACTCCGTCACCATCAGGAGCCTGGCTTGCCTAACTGTCCAGCCTCCACTGAGCAGGCAGATCCTGCTGCCTCTCTCGCTATTCTCCCAGCCCCAGGGACCACTCTCTGTGTAAGGGTTTTCCTTGATGGGGCCAGAGCCAACCCCCCACCTTTCTCCTGTATAGACTCAGTCACCAGGCAGATACCCCCACCGCAGCTCAGGGTCATGAACACCCATGCCCGACTCTGGCTGGCTTGACTGGCTTGCTCATGCCCACATAAGAGGGCGTGCCGGGAGCACGAAGGAATTCAGGAGCTGGCAGATTTACACAGTCAGAATGCACTAATATCTTTTGACCAGCTTCAGAATAAATACGGCCCAACAAATTGTCGTTTTTATGGGTATTTACAACCGAGGCACTTTGTAAACCCAAGAACTAGTATTTCCCACAGGAAATCTGGCTCTCAATTCTTGATAAATTATTGGAAATCCAAACCAGCCCCAGCTCAGGGGTTTCTCTCTCTATTAATGGCTCCAGAGGTGTGGCCTGAGCCAGAATTAGGCTTGTCTGGGGCTGAAATCTCTGAAGGTGAGCAATGTCCAGGCACTTAATAATACTGATAGTAATAATCACAAGCACTTAACTAGCAATTATTTGGTCAGGGCACTCTTCCAAGCCCTTTCAAAGTATCAACTCATTTAATCATCAAAACAGCCTTACAGCACAGGTACTATTATTATTCCCATCTTATAGATGAGGAAACGGAGGCACAGAGGATTCCAGTAAGATTCTGGACAGTTTCTCCACAGTAAATGGGAATCCAACCCGGGTAATACTCAGAGTGTTTTCTGTTCCAAGTTTAAAAGCCCAAATAAAACTGACATTTAAGTAAAAATAACAACAATGTATTAGTTCATGTACATGAAAAGTGCATGCGGGCGGGGTGGGGCAGGAGCTCCTCCACCTGTGTCATCAGTTTCCTAGTACTTCCCAGTTCCTGATCCTTTGCTCCCTGGTCATCTTTGCAGGGCGCTCCTTTCTTGCAAGGGACCCAGACTTCAAAACCCAACCCATGCAAATCAAGCAAGAAAGCGGAAGTCAAGCCCCTGAACTCGTCTGTTTTCATTGGTCAGATCGGATCACATGCATTGTAGCCATGACCCACTCAGAGAGGCCAGAGGATGCCGTTTGCTGATTGGCTGAGCATGGGGGCGAGACCCCCGCTGTTCAAGGCTGGGCTGGACCTGGCACTACTCTCCACCTGCGACGTTCCCCCCGCCCCCTGTCAAAGGACCCAGAGCAGTCGCCACCCCAGGGGCCTGCCACCCTCCAGCAGCTCAGTCACCCTCCGGTGCAGGGAAAGGGGCAGGGATGCTGTGCCACTTCCCCAGGTCAGAGACCTACAGTCTGCTGTGCCTCAGTTTCCCCATCCTCTAGCAGCAAGGAAGACCCATGACTGCCTCCTGTTCACCCTTGAGGCTTCTGGGGCTTTCCTGAGGCCCAGTTGGACTGCCCAGCCACCACCTGCAGGGAGTTTGCAGGCACTGGGACCTGAGTTTGCAGGCACTGGGCCCCGGGTCCTCCCTCAGTTCCACACCTGCCTGGCCCTGGGACCTTGCACCAAGAAGTCATTTCCATGGCAGAATGCATCTTACATCAACATGTACCTGGTTTTACTTCTTGTAGTCTCTCAAATCTGATATTGTCAAATGTCTGCTTCACAAATCATGACACAATGTGTCACTCAAGCCCAATTGCCACCCGGGGCAGGGAGAGTCAAGACAAGTTCAGCAGCCAAGAGGAGCCAGCAGTAGTGAGGCCGTGTCCCTAGATCGAGCTTTGCCTGCAGGCGGCTTGGTGGATGTGACAAGGAGCAGTCGGGCTCCATGCTGTGCGGGCTCACTGCGTCCCAGTCACGGGGTCCAGATGCTTCGGGCACTGGGTCCCCCAAGCCCACGGGTGTGCATCTTCATAATCTCAGCTGGACAGTGCTGCAGCTCTCTGCCCGTCATGCCTGCTGTGCAGAACGGGCATTTCCATCCCTCCTCGATGTTGCCAAGAGAACATTCAAACACAAACATCCAAACTCAACAAGCATACTTTTTTTTGACACTTTGAACCTTTTGTTTAAAAAGCCAACAAATGTTGCATCAAAGCAAAGCCCTCTCCCCACTGTGCTCACAGTGTAGGGACTCCCCCTGTCACTAATGGGCGCCACGGGAACCTCGGTCCTCTGAGTCCTTGCCTGCCCGTTGGCAGCCCTGGTGGGCCTGAGTCCTGGGGGATGACATCTGGACCCTGCCAGTGACACCACAGCCCCAGAGTGCCCAAGAGGACACAGAGGGGGGAAGGTCCCCATGCTGGAGCTCTCCCTGCTCCAAGAAGAGGCAGAGATGGCTGGGCTGGGGGCAAGGGCTTGTCAGGATCCTGGGGTGGGTACTGAAGTGACCCAGGTGACATCCGCAGGTCCCGGGACTGACTGGATGTGGGGGATGAGGTGGAGTCAAGATGCTACCTGGGGCCAGGCATGATGGTTCACACCTCTAGCCCTAGCACTTTGGGAGGCCAAGGTGCGAGGATTGTTGAGGCCAGGAGTTCAAGGCCAGCCTGGTCAACGTATGGAGATCACATCTGTAAAAGAAATACAAAAGTTAGCCAGGCACCACTCCCTTGTAGTCTGAGCTACTCCAGAGGCAGAGGCAGAGGCAGAGGCAGAGGCAGGAGGGTTGCTTAAGCCTGGAAGGTTGAGCCTGCAGTGAGCCATAATCGTACCATTGCACTCCAGCCTCGGTGACAAAGCAAGACTTTGACTCAAAAAATTAAAAATTAGCCAGGTGCAGTGGCTCACACCTGTAATCCCAGCACTTTGGGAGGCCAAAATGGGAGGCTTGATCACTTGAGGCCAGGAGTTCAAGACCAGCCCGATCAACGTAATGAGACCCCCCCATCTCTAATGATAATAATAATAATAATTCTTTTTTTTTTTGAGACAGAGTTTCGCTCTCGTTACCCAGGCTGGAATGCAATGGCGCAATCTCGGCTCACCGCAACCTCCGCCTCCTGGGTTCAGGTAATTCTCCTGCCTCAGCCTCCTGAGTAGCTGGGATTACAGGCATGCATCACCACGCCCAGCTAATTTTTTGTATTTTTAGTAGAGACGGCATTTCACCATGTTGACCAGGATGGTCTCGATCTCTTGACCTCGTGATCCACCCACCTCGGCCTCCCAAAGTGCTGGGATTACAGGCGTGATCCACCGCGCCAGGCCAATAATAATAATTCTTAAAAATTACGCTGGGCACTATGGCTCATGCCTGCAATCCTAGCACTTTGGAAGATCAAGGTGGACGGATCACTTGAGGTCAGGAGTTCGAGACCAGCCTAGCCAACATGGTGAAACCCCATCTCTACTAAAAATACAAAAATTATCTGGGCGTGGTGGTGCGTGCCTGTAATCCCAGCTACTCAGGAGGCTGAGGCAGGAGAATCACTCGAACTTGGGAGGAGGAGGTTGCAGTGAGCCAGGATCGCGCTATTGCACTCTGGCCTGGGGGACAAGAGTGAAACTCCGTCTCAAAAAAGAAAAAATAAAAATGAAATGAAAACAAGGATGCTGCTTGAGGTTCTGGGGCAGAAACATGACAGGAGCGCATTCGCAAGGAGAGGGCCCAATCCCTCCTGCTGCCGAGGACACACAGAGGGCCCGCTCCATGTTCAGGGTGTCATGGTTGGCCTGGGGTGGGCTGAAGTCATACGAGAGGCTCCGGCATGTACCGAGCCGCTCCCAATGGTGGGGCTCCCTCTCTGAACACCTGGAAGGACAGTTTTCTCACCCAGGTCCTGAATCTGGAGCTAACTTCACCAAGAAGGCCTGGAGGAGTGCAGGCCACCCCACACCTCCTTCTCTCATCTCACCGGCAAGGCCAGAGCTCCAAGGGGCCTCCTGGGCTGTTCAGCTATCAGTAAAGTTAGTTCCCCGGTGCCCATGTGCTCTGTACCCCACTGCACAGAGGGTAGGGCAAGCGTCAGGCATCCTCAGTCCTTGTTCTTGATGTCGCTTTAACACCATCGGAACCTTGACATACGACACATCCTTCTATAGACAGTGATGGGGCTTCAGCTGTGTCTAGGGGAGCACAGAGAGGAGTAGGGTGTGTGTGATTGTTTGTTTGTTTTTGAGACAGAGTCTTACTCTGTTGTCCAGGCTGGAGTGCAATGGCACGATCTTGGCTGGGATCCTCCTCCCAGTTACTAGCAATTCTTCTGCCTCAGCCTTCCGAGTAGCTGGGATGACAGGTGCCTACCACCATGCCTGGCTAAATTTTGTATTTTCAGTAGAGATGGGGTTTCACCATGTTGGCCAGGCTGGTCGTGAACTCCTGACCTCATGTAATCCACCCGCCTCGGCCTCGCAAAGTGCTGGGATTACAGGTGTGAGCCACCGTGCCCAGCCTACCAGTTTTTAAAATAATGATTTTGGCCAGGCACAGTGGCTCATGCTTGTAATCCCAGCACTTTGGGAGGCTGAGGCGGGCAGATCACCTGAGGTCGGGAGTTCGAGACGAGCCTGACCAACATGGAGAAACCCGGTCCCTACTAAAAATACAAAATTAGCCAGGTGCGGTGGCATGAGCCTGTAATCCCAGCTACCTGGGAGGCTGAGGCAGGAGAATCTCTTGAACCCGGGAGGCAGAGGTTGCGGTGAGCCAAGATCGCGCCATTGCACTCCAGCCTGGGTAACAAGAGCAAAACTCCTTCTCAAAAAAAAAAAAAAAAAAGTTGCCATTAGGGTCCCCTTTTCTCTAGCCCGGTCTGTGCTGTGTCAGGGATGGCCCTAACCCTCAGAGGGAATGGAGGCAGCATTCCTCTGTGAGCAGCGCTGGTAACCATGAGTAAGAGGAGGAAGTGCCCACCTGGCGGGGTCCCCGGGCCGGCTCTCCTCCTGCCCAAATGGCAAGGCTGGCTGCGTGTCCGCTACTGGCCAGCAGAGGGCGCGGGCGAGGTGCCCATGGAGGGCGGCAGGCGGCAGGCGGCAGGTGGCGGGCCCGCTCTGGTAGCAGAGCAGAGGTGGCGGGAAGCTGCAACCAGGGGGGCCCTCTCTCTCTGGACGGCCCTGAACCCCGCCACACACCCATGCTGATGGCGCTGTCAGTTCTGTTTGCCACGCTTTCTGCCATCACTCTCGTTATGTTAAACTGCCCTGACCAGGTCTCCACTTTCTGTCCCATTTTGCACATTTTGCATTTTGTTTTGTTTATGTGAGATGGAGTCTTGCTCTGTCGCCCAGGCTGGAGTGCACTGGTACAATCTCGGCTCCCTGCAACCTCCACCTCTCGGGTTCAAGTGATCCTCCGGCCTCAGCCTCCCAAGTAGCTGGGATTACAGGTTACCACCGCCCAGCTGATTTTTGCATTTTTGGTAGAGACGGGGTTTCACTATGTTGGCCACGTGGGTCTCAAACTTCTGGCCTCAAATGATCTGCCCCCCTTGGCCTCCCAAAGTGCTGGGATTACAGGCATGAGCCATTTTGTAAAAATAAAAATTAGATCCCTCACACAGAGTCCAGGGAGAGAGTGTCCCATGGGCCGGGGGCTGAGAGGTGGGGAGAGGGGCTGAGCTGGGCTGTAGGAGTTAGAGGTTGACTCTGGACCCACACTTCCCCACTGTGTGGCCCCAGGCAGGTTACTTCACCTCTCTGTGCCCCGGTTTCACCTCTTCCTCTAAAATGCGGCACTGGGACTACTTCTCAGGTGGGTCCCGAAAAGCAGCCTGGGGAGGTGCTTGGCACAGCTGCCGGCACCTGCTCATTGTCATCACACGAGGGCTAAATCTTAAGAAAAGGGGATTGGAGGCCAGGCGCGGTGGCTCATGTCTGTAATCCCAGCACTTTGGGAGGCCAAGGCGGGTGAATTACCTAAGGTCAGGAGTTCAAGACCAGCCCGGCCAACATGGCGAAACGCCGTCTCTCCTAAAAATACAAAAACTAGCCAGGTGTGGTGGTGCATGCCTGTAATCCCAGCTACTCAGGAGGCTGAGGCAGTAGAATCACTTGGACATAGGAGACAGAGGTTGCAGTGAGTCGTGATCGCGCTACTGCACTTCACCCTGGGCAACAGAGCAAGACGCCATCTCAAAAAAGAAAAGAAATGGGAACTGGAAGCTTACAGCCAGAAGGGGAGGCACAGGCTGGGTGAAGACCCAGAAGGGGACCATGTGTCACTGGGAGACAGGGTAGGGGCTTCAGAGCTGGAGACGCGGCTGCGCTTCAGAACCCTGGGATCTCTTGGGCAGTGGGGGCCCCACACCAGCACCCCCAGCACTGGCCCCAAACAGGCAGCTTCTATTTCTTTCTGCTTTTTCAGAGAAGGAAAACTCATCCTGCCTCAGTATGGAGCAGCCAGTAAAAACACGTTAATCTTTAACGTGTTAGCAAAACAGCCTCCAATTTGAATATCGGCTCTTCCTCCCATCTGTGGCAGTTTGCACAAATTTTTTTTTTTTTTAGAGTGGCAGAATGCCTCATCTATGCACCAGCCGGCGGCAGGCGCCATTCACCACCACAGAGCCTCCCTCAGGCCGTGAGGAGCCCCCATCCCAGACCAGGGCATGGGGTCCCACAGAGGGGCTCATCTAAGCTCTACCTTAGCACAAGAGGTCCCCAGATTTGAGGATTTTGCAGATCAGTAAAAGTACACACAAACCAACTGGGAAGGAACATAGGAATAGATACTAGGAATAGATTTTGTCCAGGAAAGCCATTTGAGAGAAAAAATAGACGATCACCCAAGAACTTCTTCAATTCACCAGAGAAAGAAAATTTTGACGTCAAAAGGAGAATGCAGATAGAATGAAAGAATAACAGGTCTTCAAACTGAGCAAATTTAGTTTTAGGGAGACCCACCATGTTATCTTCATTTTTATTATTTGGACGTTAAAAATAACTGGGCGGGGGGGGCGGGAGTGGGCATGGCGGCTCATACCTGTAATTCCAACACTTTGGGAGGCTGAGGTGGGAGGATCACTTGAGGTCAGGAGTCAAGACCAGCCTGAGCAACATAGCAAGACCCCCATCTCTAAAAGAAATTTTTATTTGTTTGTTTTTAATTTATTTTATTTTTTTGGAGACACAGTTTCACTCTTTCGCCCAGGCTGGAGTGCGATGGCACCATCTCAGCTCACTGAAACTTCCTCCCCTCCTGTGTTCAAGCTATTCTCATACCTCACCCATGAGTAGCTGGGATTATTACAGGCGCACACCACCACGCCTGGCTAATTTTTGTATTTTTAGTAGAGATGGGTTTTGCCATGTTGGCCAGGCTGGTCTTGAACTCCTGGCCTCAGA
This sequence comes from Aotus nancymaae, assembly GCF_030222135.1. Lineage (NCBI taxonomy): Eukaryota > Metazoa > Chordata > Mammalia > Primates > Aotidae > Aotus > Aotus nancymaae. Next base: position 22,373,958 of record NW_026988441.1, on the reverse strand, counting down.
TGATCTGCCTGCCTCGGCCTCCCAAAGTGCTGGGATTATAGGCATGAGCCACCGCGCCTGACCTCTAAAAGAAATACTTAGATTAAAAAAAAAAAAAAAAAGAAAACCCTGAGGAATCTGCAAGCCTACCCAATGCGGACAGTGAGTTCAGTACCCTAAGAGTGCCCAGCTACACCTCGGGCCTGAGCCATTCTGGGCTCACCTGCCCCCAGCCCGCTGCCCCCACAAAAGAACTGTGATTGGAAAATTAGTCCTTGGGAAATATGCACTACTCAAGAACTTGTCAAATGGCAAAGAATCAGGGAAGGAATAAATAGCAATATTTTATAAGTTTTAAAATGCTATTTTAACACAAATACCAGAGCAACTATAGCATAAATCAACAGAGACACCCAAAAGTATGTTTGTACAAGAAATGTAATAAGCTGGTATGAAAAACAGTGTCAACTGGTACAGATGGCAGAAAAAGCCAATATTCAAATGTATGCTGTTTTACTAACACATTAAAGATCAACATTTTGGTACCTGCTGCTCGTGATAGCAGGATTAAAAAAACACACAACACACACATATCCTCCCGCGTGATAGTCTAACCCAGAGAATGCAAGATTCTTAAAGAAATTGTCAAGCACTTTCTATACTTCATCTGGTGGTTTTAAAGCTTCCGTGGTTCAGAGGAAAATTTGCATCTGAAAACGCAGCTTTTCCCCTAGCCGCCTGATGTTGAGAAAATAGGGAAGCGGAATGAGAAAATATCAGGGTTGCAGTCCTTAGAAGTCCCCTTCCAGATTAGCAATGGGAACAGAATTATCCCAGGTGAATGACTGTGGTGGTGCCTCTTCTCTCTGAGCACAGAACAGGCTTTTTTTTTGAGACAGAGTCTTGCTCTGTCACCCAGGCTGGAGTGCAGTGGCGTGATCTTGACTCACTGCAACCTCTGCCTCTCAAGTTCAAGCAATTCTCCTGCGTCAGCCTCTTGAGTAGCTGGGATTACAGGCACGCACTACCCTACCTGGCTAATTTTGTATTTGTTTTTACTGGCAATGGGGGTTTCACCATGTTGGCCAGGCTGGTCTCGAACTCCTGACCTCAAGTGATCCACCCACTTCAGTCTCCCACAGTGCTAAGATAACAAGCATGAGTCACTGCGCCCCGCCAGCATGGGCTGTTTTTAGGATGCTTTCAGGCACTGCAGCTCTGGGGGTCCCCAAAGAGCCCTCTGAGGTGGGCAGGCTGGGGAGCACTACCCCTGCACTACCAACGGGCGGACCGAAGCTCAGACGTGGTGCACAGCTGACCGAGATCACAGGGCCTGAAGGAAGTGCGATGGGCGTGCAGACCAGGCACACAATTCAGCAAAAAGCTCCCAAGAAACTCTCAACTCCCTCTTGTGGTGTCTCCTCGTAAGCCCACGGGCCTGGGAATTGGGCAGCCTGAGTTTCAATCTTCACTCCCACTCGGCCTGACCTTAGGCAGGTGACCTCATCTCTGAGTCTCTACTAAGACATGAGATTGATGAAACAGTCCCTGCAGCGCTAGCATGAGGACCCAAGGAGATGCAGCAGGTGAGCGTGGCCGGTGTGTGTGGCAACTGTGATGTCATGTTCTGTCCAGAGCAGAGACAGCCAGCCGGTGACCTGCGAGACTCAGCTCCCTTCAGATTACTTGGCTTACCTGGTATTTTTAAAGGCTTTTTTTTTTTTGAGATGAAACCTCATTTTGTTTCCCAGGCTGGAGGGCAGAGAGGCAAGATCTCGGCTCACTGCAACCTCCGCCTCCCAGGTTCAATCGATTCTCCTGCCTCAGCCTCCCAAGTAGCTGGGATTACAGGCATGTGCCACCACACCTGGCTAATTTTTGTACTTTTAGTAGAGATGGGGTTTCACCATGTTGGCCAGACTGGTCTCAAACTCCTGACCTCAAGTGATTCACCTGCCTCAGCCTCCCAAAGTACTGGGATTACAGGCGTGAGCCACCGTGCCAGCGTTTGTAAGGTCTTGATTAAAGGTCTTTGTTTCGCTCTTGTTGCCTAGCTGGGAGTGCAATGGCGCAATCTCAGTTCACTGCAACCTCTGCCTCAAGTGATTCTCCTGCCTCAGCCTCCTGAGTAGTTGCGATTACAGGCATGTGCCACCACGCCCGGCTAATTTTGTATTTTTAGTAGAGACAGGGTTTCTCCATGTTGGTCAGGCTGGTCTTGAACTCCCGACCTCAGGTGATCCACCTGCCTTGGCCTCCCAAAGTGCTGGGATTACAGGTGAGGCACCGCACCAGCCTTTGTAAAGTCTTGATTAAAGCGGAGCACGGTGGCTCACGCTTGTCATCCCAACACCTCGGGAGGCAGGAGGATTGCCTGAGCGCAAGAGTTTGAGACCAGCCTGGGCAGCATAGTGAGGCCTCATCTCTACAAAAAATAAACACTATCAGCTGAGTGTGATGGCACACACCTGTAGTCCTGGCTACTTGGGAACTGAAGCGGGAGGACTGCTTGATTCCAGGAGTTCCAGCCTACAGTGAGCTATGATCATGCCAGTGCACCCCAGCCTGGGTGACGGAGATCCTGTCTCTAAAAAAGTGAGATATCCATGCAAGGAAGGATGTGGCAGTGCAGGAGCATAGGGTACACCTATCTGTACTCACATAACTGATGGACTGGAAGAGAATGCCATTCACTGGCCGGGCGCGGTGGCTCACGCCTATAATCCCAGCACTTTGGGAGGCCGAGACAGGTGGATCACAAGGTCAAGAGATCGAGACCATCCTGGTCAATAAGGCAAAACCCTGTCTCTACTAAAAATACAAAAAATTAGCTGGGCATGGTGGCGCACGCCTGTAGTCCCAGCTACTCGGGAGGCTGAGGCAGGAGAATTGCTTGAACCCAGGAGGTGGAGGTTGCGGTGAGCCGAGATCGCGCCATTGCACTCCAGTCTGGGTAACAACAGCGAAACTCCGCCTCAAAAAAAAGAGAATGCCATTCACGTTATAACACCGTATTTCTGTTTTTTAGGAAAGCCATCCCACAAAGTAATACCACCAATCACAGGGGCAGTGGCTCACCACCAGGAGCAATTCTGCCCCCCAGGGAACATGTGGCAATGTCTGGAGACGTTTTTTGGGTGTCACACCCAGGCAGTGGGTGCCAGTAGTGTGCCTAGTGGGTAAGAAGCCAGGGATGTGGCTGAACATCCTGTAATGCATGGGACAGCCCCCATGACACAGAGAAATCCAGCCCAATGGCCAGGCGCGATGGCTTACACCTGTAATCCCAGCACTTTGGGAGGCCAAGGCGGGTTGATCACCTGAGGTCAGGAGTTCGAGACTAACCTGGCCAGTATGGTGAAACCCCATCTCTACTAATAACACAAAAATGTCTACTAATAATACAAAAATTAGCCAGGTGTGATGGTGGGCACCTGTAATCTCAGCTACTCAGGAGGCTGAGGCAGGAGAATCTCTTGAATCTAGGAGGCGGAAGTTGCAGTGAGCCGATATCACACCATTGCACTCCAGCCTGGGCAACAAGAGTGAAACTTGGTTTCAAAAAAAAAAAGGGAGCGAAGTCAGAGCCAGGCTCGGTGGCTCACGCCTGTAATCTCAGCACTTTGGGTGGCCGAGACGGGTGGATCATGACGTCAGGAGTTCAAGAACAGCCTGGCCAACATGGTGAAACCCCGTCTCTACCAAAAATACAAAAATTAGCTGGGCATGGTGGACCGTGCCTGTAATCTCAGCTACTCAGGAGGCAGAGGGAGGAGAATCACTTGAACCCGGAAGGCAGAGGTTGCGGTGAGCCGAGATTGTGCTAGTGTACTCTAGCCTGGGCGACAGAGCAAGACTCTATCTCAAAACAAACAAACAAACAAACAAAAAAGAGAAATCCAGCCCCAAAGGCTAACTATGCCAAAGCTGAGACACCTGGCTCCCAATACAGGACGATATCTGGAAGGAAACAAGCTCAGTTGATGACAGAGGCTACCTCTGCGGAGGGGACGGGGTGATGCTGGTCAAAGAGAACTTTAATTCCATGGATAATGTCTTTACTTTACTTCTTGGAAGAATACATTTGTGTGCTATTGTATTGGTAAAATTGCCCAGGATAGAAAAAAGGAGGGAGGTTCAGAGTGGACCACAGTGGACTTGGCCCTGTCCCCACATCTTCAGGGCAGCAGAGGGGTGGGGAGGGGTGGGAGTGCCAGGGCTCCTGTTAGTCACTGCTGTCCTCACACACTCACCTGGAGGGCCCCTCCGCAGTGACACTGGAGTCTCTGTGACTGCTCTCACAGATACCAGCAGCTAATTAGGTTTTCACCTTTCCCGTAATGAATGTGACTTACAGCAACTGTGCTGAGCGTTGTTTAAAAGAGCCTCTTTCACCGTCATTACCAGCAAATTTGTTTCAGTTTCCAAACCAACTCTATAAAATCGCCTACACCCCATGGTTACAAAGTCCCTCAATCTTTTTTTTTTTTTTTTTTGAGACGGAGTTTCACTCTTGTTACCCAGGCTGGAGTGCAATGGCACGATCTCGGTTCACCACAACCTCTATTGCCTCCTGGGTTCAAGCAGTTTTCCTGCCTCAGCCTCTCGTGTATCTGGAATGCCCAGTTATTTTTTTCTATTTTTAGTAGAGACCGGGTTTTACCATGTTGGCCAGGCTGGTCTTGAACTCCTGACCTCAGGTGATCCGCCCACCTCGGCCTTCCAAAGTGCTAGGATTACAGGCGTGAGCCACCATGCCTGACCTGCACCTCCATCTTCGTGAGCCTGTACAGAATTCTTCAATTAACTGAGTCCAGGTGACATTTGTGGTACTATGTCACAGATGCAGGCTTCTGATTCCGGCAGTCACCGAGACCCGGGGCCAGGGAGGGCTGGCGTGCTTTAGCATTGCCTACGCACCCTTACCTGAGCCTCTCGTAGCAAACAAAGGCACTGCAGTAAGGCAGAGCCCCCTTTGCAAGAGACGACCACTATCAGTTTGAGTAATCACTGTTACCCAGCCAGGTAGCTGGGGTCACTACCAGACCTTTATTCTAAATTGTACACAGACAGACAGATAGAAAAACAGACAGACAGACAGACAGACAGACAGATAGATAATTGATAGATATCTGATAGAGATAGATGATGGATATGATAGGTTATAGGTAGAGAGTGAGATGAGGTGGATGTGATTGATAAATAATAGAGATGATAGATATAATAGATTATAAATAGAGATTATTTAGAGAGAGATGGACAGACAGATGACTGATGGATAGAGGCATAGATAGTACATTTGCAGCCACGCACATGCGATGGTCTTCTGGGGCTATGCCCCCCATACACGGTCCTGAATCACACACGTTGTTCCTTGTCTCACCTTTCCCCCCGAGGCGCTCCCCGGAGCTCTCTCTTTGCCCATTACGTTCTGCTAATACCCTCACATCCTGAAGCAAGGAGGCAGCTGGGATGGGGGCTGACGTAGCCTCGCTTACTCACCAGACATGGCTGTGTCAGCCGGTGGTGGGGACATCCCTTGACTGTAATTCACCTGCCCAGAGGGGATGCCTTTCTGGGATCCACAAGGGTGCTTCAGGGGCTGGCGGCAGTGGCAGCTGGCTGATCCCAAGAAAAAGCAGGGACCTCACTGGGACTTAAACCTTTAGGGGTGTTTTCAGTTGTTGGTCGTGCACATTCCACCCCAAGCAGCCTTGTGCTTGCTTCCTCGGGCACCTGCGTCTCCAGGTGGGAACTCTCTGAGCCGCCGGGAGCAGTCACAGTCAGAGACTGGACCTGTTTTATTTCTTTTAATACACTCTTGCTCTGTTGCCCAGGAGGGAGTGCAGTGGCACAATCAGAGCTCACCGCAGCCTCGCTCTCCTGGGCCAACAGATCCTCCTTTCTCAGCCTCCCAAGTAGCTGGGACTACAAGTGTGCACCACCATACCTGGCTATGTCTTTTTTTGTAAAGATAAGGTTTCGTTATGTTGCCCAGGCTGGTCTCGAACTCCTGTCTCAGACTCCAAAGTGCTGGAATTACAGGCGTGAGCCACCATGCCCAGACTAACTGGACCTTCTTTCACCTTCCCCCACCCTGTGGGGAGGGCAGCCTGGGAATTATAATTCAAAAATGACAGAGTCGGGTCCTGGGCCCAGAGGAAGAGGGACTTTGCTGAGGTCCCCTAGTGAGTGAGTGATCAAGCCCCAGGCAGGGCTGGCCCGGATGCTCTGGGCAAACGCCTGGGGCTGAGCATGGCCTCTGAGCAGCTGGGCCCTCCTTTCCACCGCAGTTCCTAGCCAGGGACCCTGCACGCTTCTGCGCCTGGCCACACACGAGCCAGTGGACCGTTTCACTGCCCAAGGCCAATGAGGCCCATCCATCTACCACCCATGTTACACTCACTGGACACATAATTCCTGAGTCCCTACCATGCACAGGCGCTATTCTGGGCACTGGGGAGGGAGCAGTGAGTGAAACAGTTCAGATCCCTGAATCCAGGGAGCTGAACTTCTAGACATGGGGAGCCACTGGGTCCCAGGAAGACAGCAAAACAAGTGATGTGCTGGGCAGGGAGGGGAGAGAAAGGCTTAGTGGAGAGGGCGCCCCTGTACATGGGGAAGAGAGTGGTCATGTGCAGATCTGGAGGATGGGAGTTCCAGGCGGGGAACAGCATGTGCAAAGGCCCAGAGTCACAAGCGCTCAGCTGGAAATGGCCTGAAAGGATAGTGGCTGAGGTGCTGTGGGTGGGAGGACAACCCTGAGGAGCACCCTGAGTTCTCCCAGACTTGGGAAGATCTCCCTTCCTTTCCCTGCTCTGTTATTCCAATGCCCCAGGACACCAGAAACTCAGACAGCTTTGTGCACACAGGCGTCAGGGCAGCAGGTGGGTGGCCCAGGGCCTCCCTTCCTGAGTGGGAGCCCGGCTGGAAAGTGTCAGGGTGACAGTGATGCCCGCACCACCTCCTCAGGGCCATCCTGTGGCCTCCTCCAGCTGGACCCACAAAGCTCGTTTCACCTCCAGTCTCCAAACGTGCCCCAGCCCTGGGGGCTCCACTTGGCTCAGCGAGGTCTGGCCCCACCCCGACCCCCACCAATCTTCTCCGGGCCCCTTTGACAAAACACAGGGCCACTGCTCTGAAAACACAACAGCGACAATAGAAAGTCTGTGATTAGGGCCCCAAACTGCTGCCCCCAAAGCGGCCTCGACCGCACCATTGGCACAGTCATTCCTAGGGAGCGGGGCAGCTGGCGGGTGAGCTGGGTGTCGTGCTGAGTCCCACCTCTGTCCCCAACTCCCCGTGCGTCCTCAAGCCAGCCACCTCCCTCTCCAGCCTCGGTTTTCTTCTGGGTATGGGGAAGGATATATCAATATTAACACCATCCGGGGTGCACCTGTGAGCTCCGTAGGGCAAATCCGGATCCCCGGCCCCTGTGCTCTACACAAACCGTCTCTGAGACAAGGTGTGGTCTGCTTCACACCCTGTTTTACTCCCCACCAAAAATCCCCTTGGCTTTTCAGGCTCTGGATTTAAATTCCTCCCCCAGGGGCTCAAACCATGTCAAGGCTGGATCTGATCTGCATGATTTATTTATTTGTTCTTATTTAATTTTTGGAGACAGAGTTTCACTCTGTTGCTGAGGCTGGAGTGCAGTGGCACAATCTTGGCTCACTGCAACCTCCACCTCCCGGGTTCAAGCGATTCTCCTGCCTCAGCCTCTCAAGTAGCTGGGACTACAGGTGCCCATCACCACTAGGCTAATTTTTTTTTTTAATCGTTTTTTTTTTTTTTCTTTTCTTTTCTTTTTTTTTTTTAAAGACAGGGTTTCACCATTTTGGTCAGGCTGGTCTTGAACTCCCGACCTCAGGTGATCCACCCACCTTGGCCTCCAAAGTATTTGGATTACAGGCGTGAGCCACCATGCCCAGTCTTTTTTTCTTTTAATATTTTTAGTAGAGACAGGGTTTCGCCATGTTGGCCAGGCTGCTCTCGAACTCCTGACCTCAGGTGATCTGCCTGCCTTGGTCTTCCAAAGTGCTAGGATTACAGCCTTACACCACCAAGCTAGGCTAATTTTTGTGTTTTTAGTAAAGACAGGATTTTGCCATGTTGACCAGGCTGGTCTTGAACACCTGACCTCAAGTGATCTGCCCGCCTTGGCCTCCCAAAGTGCTGGGATTACAGGCATGAGCCACCGCACCTGGCCTAAGAAGGTGGAATTTGGACACACACAGACACCAGGGCTGTGCACGCAGAGAGCAGGCCACGTGAGGACAAGGTGAGCAGATGTCGGCCGCAGCCTAGGACAGCGGCCTCGGGGGATAGGGAACCTGCTGGCGCCTTGATGCTGGACCTCTAGCCTCTAGCTTCTGCTGTTCAGACTACACAACCCCCATGGACACCCACACCAGCCCCAAGGCTGACCTCACGTACACACCCATACACAAACCTACGCCAGACTCCCCCTGACCCTTACACACGCGTCCCACATGCATGCCCCGCCCCATTTTAAGTGGATGCTAGGATTCAGCCAGCTGCAGTCCATATTCTTGATTGTTTATAGTTGGATCAATTCCCTTGTCGAAACTTAATCAATGTATTGAATATGCCGTGATTTGTCAAATAGGAACCAAATTGAGGTCCGGTCAAGTAATCCACCGTGATTTGAAATCCCGCAGGGTTGGTCATACCAAGAGTGCATGTCATGACCACGCTTCCTGCACACGTTTCGCTGAAGGAGTGGCTCCGTGGTGGACACGGCTGTTTACATTAACACAGCCACCCAGTTATTCCCATCGCGGCGGCCACAAGATGGTATGACTGCTTTTCAAAAAGCACTATGGTATGTTTATAGTCGATAATGGTTTGTATCACTTTTTAGTTTTTTTAAAACAGGGTCTTGCTCTGTTGCACAGGCTGGAGTGCAGTGGTGTGATCATAGCTCACTGCAGCCTCAACATCCTGGGCTCAAGCGATCCTCCTGCCTCAGCCTTCTGAGTAGCTGTGACTACAGGCATGTGCCAACATGCCCAGCTAATTTATTTTATTTTATTTTATTGAGAGTCTTGCTCTGTCACCTAGGCTGGAGTGCAGTGGCACGATCTTAGCTAACTGCAACCTCCGCCTTTCAGGTTCAAGCAATTCTCCTGCTTCAGCCTCCCGAGTAGCTGGGATTACAGGCACATGCCACCACACCAGGCTAATTTTTGTAATTTTAGTAGAATCAGGGTTTCACCATATTGGTCAGGTTGGTCTTGAACTCCTGACCTCAGGTGATCCACCCACCTCGGCCTACCAAAGTGCTGGGATTACAGGTGTGAGCCACCACGCCCGGCCCAGCTAATTTATTTTTATTTTTATTTTTTGTAGAGATGAGGTCTCACTGTGTTGTCCAGGTTGGTCTCAAACTCCTGGGCTCAATAAATTCTCCTCCTCAACCTCTTGAGTAGCTGGGACTACAAGCGCACACCACCATACCTGGCTTAATTTATTTTTATTTTTATTTTTTGTAGAGACGGGGTCTCACTATGTTGTCCAGGTTGGTCTCAAACTCTGGGGCTCAAGTGATCCTCCCACCTTGGCCTCCCAAGTTGCAGCGATTACAAGGCGTGAGTCACCGTGCCTGACCAATTTTCTATTTTAGTGGATTCTGCTCACGTGGGGTTTTATGGCAGTCATGACTTCACTCAGTTAAGATTGAGGCAGACCCTGCCTCCTGCCTGGACCCCACGGAAAGCCCCTGGGATGAGCCTGTGGGTTGAAGTGTGTCCTCCAGAAAGATATATGGAAGTCCTAACACCCAGTACCTGTGAGTGTGACCTTATTTGGAAATAAGGTCTTCATTACGTCTGTAATCAAGATACGATGAGGTCATTCTTGATTAGGGCAGCTCCTAAATCCAATGACTGGTGTCCTCCTATGGAGAGGGGAATTTGGATAGAGACCCAGAGACACAAACAGGGAAGAAGGCCTGTGAAGACCAGCAGAGGCAGGAAGTGGAACGATGCAGCCAGCCCTAGCAGAGGTGGCGGGGATCCAGCCACCCGAAGCTGGAGGAGGCAGGAGGGATTCCCTGTGGAGCCTCCAGGGGGAGCACGGCCCTGCTGGCACCTCGATTTCGGGTTCAGCCTCTAGACGCAAGGGAGAACAAATGTCTGCTGTTTTAACGCCACCACGTCTGTGACAGTTTGTTATGGTGACCACAGGAAACGAATCCAGGGGCTGCATCTAGAATTTACCATGTGCCTCACGCCATGATTGCAGGCACAGACTGAAGCCTTTCTCCTCTTTCCTCAGGGGAAGCATCCTTGCGCCCAGTGGGGCAATTCTCAGCCCCGGGGTTCCAGCCAGTGTCTCAAAGCCACACACAGAGGGAAAGCTGCCATACGATCCTGGCTCAGCAGGTGGCTCTGCTGTCTCTCACAAGAGTTCGCCTCTCTGTTCAGCGAAGGGACAGCCCTTGGGGCAGACACTCTGCTGTTTATTATTATTATTATTGAGACACAGTCTCACTCTATCACCCGGGCTAGAGTGCAGTGGCACAATCTTGGCCCACTGTGACCTCCACCTTCCAGTTCAAGTGATTCTCCTGCCTCAGTCTCCAAATAGCTGGAATTACAGGTGTGCACCACCACACCTGCTAATTTCTGTATTTTTTTTTTTCTTTTTGAGATGGAGTCTTGCTCTGTCACCAAGCTGGAGTGCAGTAGCACCATCTCAGCTCAATGCAACCTCCGCCACCCAGGTTCAAGTGATTCTCATGCTTCAGCTTCCTCAGTAGCTGGGACTACAGGTGTGCGCCACCACACCCAGCTAATTTTTTTGTATTTTAGTAGAGTTGGGGTTTCACCATGTTGGCCACGATGGTCTTGATCTCCTGACCGTGTGATCTGCCCACCTTGGCCTCCCAAAGTGCTGGGATTACAGGTGTGAGCCACCGAGCCTGGCGTAATTTCTGTTTTTTTAGTAGAGACGGGGTTTTGCCATGTTGGCCAGGCTGGTCTCGAACTCCTGGCTTCAAGTGATCCATCTGCCTCAGCCTCCTAAAATGCTGTGATTACAGGAGTGAGCCACTGTGCCGAGCCTACTGTTTATTATTATTATGACAGTTTTAGAGATGGGGGCTTGCTATGCTGCCCAGGCTGGCCTCAAACTCCTGGGCTGAAGCAATCCTCCCACCTTGGCCTCCTAAAGTACTGGGATTGCAGGTGTGAGCCGCTGTGGCCAGGCAGCCTTGTTAAGCACACCTTGCGCTCCTGCTGCGTGTGAGGCCATGGAGAAGGCCATGGAGACCTCTGCGACATTGTAGACACCATTGGACACTTTTCAATGTATCATGTAGCCTGTAATTTCCAACAGTGCACTCCATTCAGCTCCCATGGGGCGGATGGGTGTCACGGGGCAGCCCCACACACAGATCCAGGAGAGGGTGGATGTCACCCCATCTTCCTGTGGCTCTGAGAACAGGGGTGGGTACCCGGTGTCAGGGCAGCTGACTTCACCCAGGAGGGGCCACCTACCCAGTCACTCGGGCCTCCACCTCCCAGGGCTTGGGGCACTTTGTGGGTAGAGGGCTTGTCTGGCTGTGGATGGCCCAAAAGCTTTGAAAATGGCTTCACACACCTGAAGGAGGAATGGGTATGTGCTGGGGGCTGGCACTCCCAAGTCAGCTCGTTTGCTCTGTTGTCATGGGGACCTCGGAGCTCAGAGAGGAAAGTGACCTGCATGAGCTCACACAGAGGCACATCACAGGGCCATCGCTTGAACCTGGGACTGGAGGGCCCTGGGCTCAACACCTCGAGCACCTACAGGGAGGGCATTCCCAGGTCCACGTGACCCAGAGCACGACTCTGGCCACTCCCCTCCTGGAAATGGATCAGAGAACAGAGAGGCTGAGGACCCCCAATCCCAAACCGTCCCCATCTCAGAAGCGTCAGGGGCACCTGCTGTGGTGCCAGAGAGCTCAGACAGCTTCAGGGCAGATCTCCCCAGTCCTGAGCCTGCAGCCCAGCCAGCCCCTGCCCCACAGGCCCAGCTCCAGCCCAGCCCTTGCAGGGATGGCTGAGAGGAGGGCTGACCGCAGGCCCCAGGAATTCTTGAAGAAGTCCCGTGTGCGGTTTCCAACGGGTGCCGCACTGTGCACATCCAAAGAGCGGGAGGGAAAGCTGTGGGCTGCTGTGGGCTGCCTGGGTTGGAGGGACGCTGTGACTCTGTGCTCACTCTCTTTCATATCTTCTGATGAATTCTGTCTGGACCCTCAGGCTGTCCCCATCCTCAGATAAGCCCCGCTCACTAAGCCATGAGACAGTGATGCTTAACTCAGGTATGTGCCTAATGACAGGGTCTGGCAGAAGGGTCCAGCCTGAGGGACCAGGACTGCCTCACCTTTGCAAGTCCTCAAGGCTGGCCTCCTGGAATGGGAAGGAAGCAAGGGCCCCCTGAGGCATTCATACCCTTATTTCTCACAAAAAAAAGTCAAGTCTCTTGCTCCAGCTGCACTTTCAGAACAGCCTAGGGAACACCTGAGTGGCCTGGGTAGAGTCAGGTGCCCACTGGGACCAAGTGACTGTCAGTTTAAATGATCATGGCCTCTGCCTAACCTGCATGGCTGGAGTGAGGGAGGGGTGCCTTCCCAGAGCATGCCTATGTGTGGGGGGTGCTGTTGCCAGAAGGAAGGTGGGGGTCCCAGGCCAGGCTCAGGAGTTCACTGCAGCCTCAGGAGGAAGGGCTTGGGGAGGAGGATTTGCATGGGCTTTGAAGAATGGGCACCATTTGCATGCACAGAGAGAGACGGGTACCACAGCAGGAAGGAACGGTGCAGACACCGACCCTGCGGTGCTTTCAGGGAGAGGGTGTAACAGAGTGTGGCTGCCATGTGGAGAGCGTGCTCTGGGGTTCAGAACACCAGAGGCAAGTCTCTGCCAGCTGGCAGGGTACCCTCAGGAAAAGGTGCCCTTCTGGCCTGGTACAGAAAAGGTACACAGCGTGGTAAATGGAGCACAGAATGGGTTACGGCCAGATGCTCTTGTGCAGTACACAACATGCACAACTGTGTGTACTGGCCTGACCAGGATATCAAGACCGAACTAGGAAGACATGGAGTCTTCTCTCTGGGCTGAATTGTGTGTGTGTGTATGTGTGTGTGTGTGTGTGTGTGTGTGTACACCCCACAGTGCCTTACTGGGATCCAGCCACCAGCAGCAACAAGATACAAATGGAACAAGGGTGACAGCCCCCAGCCTACAGGTGAGAGGTTGAGAGCCAGGCAGCCAGTTCTGCAAGCCTGCTGCATGCTCAGGAGCCAGCACTCCTCCGAGCAGGCACCTCCCACAGCCACAGGAAGCAATTCATCAGCAGCAGGGGCCCTGCTCCAGGCAGCCCATGGGGACCCTGCAGCCCAATGGACAGGCCTCCGATCCCCCCATCCCCAGCCCACAAAGAGGCCAGAGGCAGCACCACGCGCCAATTACAGGAGCCAATTAATTCACACTTAACAGGGGTATTTTCTTTTACTGCGCAGAACCGAGGGGCATAAAACCCTGATTCGTCTTCTGTGGCTGGGTTTGCTCTCCGCCTGCTCATATCGTTTAATCACTCCTGCCGCAGACCCGGGGCCGAACCCTCGCCAGCGAGGGGAGCCACACGGGCGATTCCCCATTAACAATCTGGTGGGGAGGCCACGCTGGCTGCGCTGTTTACAGTTCCGTTTTCCCCTCGGCTGCTCCCAGAAGTTTCCATAAAAACAGATGTAAGGTAATCAAAGGCTTCCCAGCCCGGGGCCTCTCTGCTCCTCAAGGCTTCCACGGAGCCGGCTCCTCTGCTGGGGTTTGCGTTTCTGAAAGACTCTTAAAGCAGCCCTAAAATCTCTCCCCAGGCAGGCAGACTCCTCGCAGGCAGACTCTGCAATCATCTGTCAAGTATTTTATGATCAATAATAATAGTAATAACGCCTTTGCTGTGGTCGGTGCTCTTTTCAATGACTCTCAGAGCCCTGATGTGAGATCCCAGTGGCATCGTAAGGGCTAATGAGAGGCGTCTTATTCCCATTTTGCAGATGGAAATGAGAAGGCAGTTCGGGGAAGGAACCAGCCTCAGCACCATCTCCCCAGGGGTCTAACATTCCAGGAGAAAGGTGGGCACCGTCCCCCTCCCTGGTGGCAGGCCTGCTGCTGGCCTTGTCCCTCTCTTCTTATTCAGTGGGGCTCTGTCCAGGGCCAAGGAACCTGGAGCTCAGTGGCGGGGGTAGGGACATGGCCAGAACACCAGGTGTGACCGGTCACAGTGACTCACGTCTGTAATCCCAGCACGTTGGGAAGCTGACGTGGAGGATCGCTTGAGCCCAGGAGTCTGAGGCTGCAGTGAGCTATGATTGCACCACTGCACTCTAGCCTGGGCCATAGAGTGAGATCCTGTCTCTAAATAAATAAATAGGCCAGATGCATGGCTCATGCCTGGAATCCCAGCACTTCAGGAGGCCAAGGCAGGTAGATCATCTGATGACAGAAGTTCGAGACCAGCCTGGCCAACATGGTGAAACCCCGTCTCTAGTAAAAATACAAAAATTAGCCAGGTATGGTGGTGCCGCGCACCTGTAGTCCCAGCTACTTGGGAAGCTGAGGCAGGAGAATTGCTTGAACCCGGGAGGCAGAGGTTGCAGTGAGCGGAGATTGTGCCACTGCACTCCAGCCTGGATGACAGAGTGAGACTCCATCTCAAAAACCAGCAAACACACAAACAAACAGTATGGCAGGCATAAACTAGGATTTCAGACAATTCTACTGCCTTGAAAACCAGGTTCAACTCACACGTTTCACAGATGGGCCTCTTGGGAAGGGCCAAAGCGAGAGCCCCTGGCCACCCACTGGAAGACCCAAGCCTTAAAGCCCCCGGCCCACACCCTCTGCACCTCACCACACTGATGTCAGCCTAAACTGAGCAGTGGATTAAAAAGTGACGTTCAGGCTTGGCACTGTGGCTCATGCCTGTAATCCTAGCACTTTGGGAGGCGGAGGTGGGCAGATCATTTAAGGTCAGCCTTGCCAACATGGTGAAATCCCGTCTCTACTAAAACTACAGAAATTAGGCCAGGTACGGTGGCTCATGCTTGTAATCCCAGCACTTTGGGAGGCCGAGGAGGGCTGATCACCTGAGGTCAGGAGTTCGAGAACAACCTAGCCAACATGGAGAAACCCCTTCTCTACTGAAAATACAAAAATTAGCCGGGCGTGGTGGCACGTGCCTGTAATCCCAGCTACCCAGGAGGCTGAGGCAGGAGAATTGCTGGAACCCGGAGGCAGAGGTTGCAGTGAGCTGAGGTCACGCCACTGCACTCCAGCCTGGGTAACCGAGCAAGACTCTGTCTCAAAAGAAAATTTTTAAAAAGGACTTTAAAATCAAAGAGCCCAGATTGCACATGTGTGGTGTTGGTTGTTCAGCTCCTGCCTCCATCCTAAGAAGTACCATTTTCGGGGAATTTCCTGATGGGTAGTCTTGGCAGGTGGGCCATCCCCCTTGCCTGCCGCTGACTACCTTTTCATACGACAGAGATCGGGGGGCTCCAACCTGACGGCCACTGCCTGGTCCACCACGTGGCGGGGATGAGAGCAGGACCGAGACAATCCAATCCAGGAGGAAGGGAACCTCTGCTGGGAGGTTGGGTTTCTCTGGGTGACCATAACTCTTGAGGCTCAGAGAGGAAAGTGACCTGCATGAGCTCATGCAAGGGTACATGGCAGGGCCATCGCTTGAAGCTGGCACTGGAAGGCCCTGGACTCAGCACCTGGGGCACCCACAGTGAGGGCATCACCAGTGTCCATGTGACCCACGGCACGGCTCTGGCCACTCCCTCCTGGAAGCGAACAGAGAACAGAGAAGCTGAGGACCCTCTGGCTGCAAGGTGTCCCTGTCTCAGAAGCATCAAGGGTAGCAGCCCCAAACCCCCACCCGCTAGTTAGCTCAGTTAGTTCCAGGGCAGATCTCAGAGGCATATCAACCTCTCACCTGTCAGCTGAGGGCTGTCACCCTTGTTCCATTTGTATCTTGTTGCTGCTGGTGGCTGGATCCCAGTGAGGCACTGTGGGGTGTACTCACACACACGCGCGCGCGAGCACACACACGCATGCATGCGCGCACACACCACATACACGCATGCGCACGCACACAGACGCGTGCGTGCGCATACACAGACGCATGCGCACCATACACACACATGCACACGCACATGCATGCTCACACAGACACATGCCTACACACACGCATGTGCGTGCACACATGCATACACACACCACACGCGCGCACACACACGCACGGATGTGCGCACACAAACATGCATGCACACACACCACATACACGCATGCGCACACACACAGACGCGTGCGTGCGAATACACAGACGCATGCGCACACACACGCCTACATACACGCATGCACGCACACACACATGCATACACACACCACACACACATGCGCACACACACACAAGCCTACACACATACACGCATGTGTGTGCACACACATGCATATGCACACACCACACACACACACACACACACACACAAAATTCAGCCCGGAGAGAAGGCTCTATGTCTTCCCAGTCTGGTCTTGATATCCTGGTTAGGCCACTATACACAGTTGTGCATGTTGTGCACTGCACAAGAGTGTCTGACCATAACCCATTCTGCAGCTCAGCCGGCCCTTGCCTGACGGGTCCCCACGGCAGCCCAGTCCTTGCAAAGGGAAAATCAGAACGTATTCTAGTGTGAGCCCCCTGTTGAGACAAAGGCTGACCATTGGCCCCGGGAATTCCTAAGAAGACTCCTCTGAACTCTTTCCAATGGGATGCCCTTTTTTGTTTGAGATGGCTGGAGTCAGTTTCTGTCACCTGCAACCAAAACCCAGACTGGCATGGCCCCAGGATCAGCTGTGCCCAGGACGATCATGGCTAACGTATCAGGAGCATCACGCTAGATGCCCTCCGCATTCCTCGGTTAGTCCTCACAGAGGGCTGGGATTATGACTCCCACTGCACAGCCAAGGACGCTGAGGCACAGAGAGGTTAAGAAATGCGTCCAGCATCACACAGCTAGCAGCTCCGGCCATCTGTCCCCGGAGCCTACAGACTTGAGGAGTGAGCTGGTTTTGCTTGAGAGAGCACCGTGGTTTCTTGGATCTCAGGGTGGAAGTGGGATGGAAGCTCTGGGTGTGTGCTTTATGGGGAGGTGCATGAAGAGAACCCCTCTGCTATGGGGGTGTGAGGGCCTTGAAGGAATCCTGGTCCCTGGTGAGTGGGGAGTGTCACTGCAGGCAGGGCCTCCCCGAACGCTGCAAGTGCAGTGGGTCCGCCCTGGCCCAGGCCCTCATCACAGTGGAGGAAGCTCTGCAGGCTCATTGCAGGCACTAGGACAGACAGCTAGAATGCTGCAGAGGGGGACACAGGGACCACAGGGCTGAGCTCCAAGTTTCTACTGCTGAGTCCAAGAGGCCAACT
Source organism: Aotus nancymaae (assembly GCF_030222135.1). NCBI lineage: Eukaryota > Metazoa > Chordata > Mammalia > Primates > Aotidae > Aotus > Aotus nancymaae. The sequence continues at coordinate 22,356,492 of NW_026988441.1, read as the reverse complement.
GCTGAGTCCGAAGAGGAGAGGCCAGTGAGCAGAGGGACTTCCCCCTTCCCAGCCAAAGCAGATCCCCTGGGCCTGCTTTACCTCTTTGACTTCCACAGAGGATCCCATTTGAGCAAAGGACTCTCTTTAGCTGGCAGGAGGTCAAGTCTGCTGTGGCTGATGGCATCTCTACCACCACTCGGGGACCACGTGTCAGACAATGAAGCCAGAGGAGAGGAGAACAGAGACCAAGAAAGGACCTGTCAGTATTATTTAAGCCCCTGGATCCAGCCAAACCTGAAGTCCCTAGACTTTTTGATAGCAAGAGCCAATCACTTCCTGATGTTATTTCAGGTTGCACTTGAGCTGGTTGATTCAAGTTTCTCTTGCTTGTCTCTGAATGGGTCTTGATGATTATGGCTCTCATACTAGAATAAGTTCCAGCTTCTCCTGTCTTAAAGAGTCTGCTGCAGCTGGGCATGGTGGCTCACGCCTGTAACCCCAGCAGTTTGGGAGGCAGATCACCTGAGGTCAGGAATTTCAGACCAGTCTGGCCAACATGGTGAAATCCTGTCTATACTAAACGTACAAAAAATTGGCCAGGCATGGTGGCTCATGCCTATAATCCCAGCTGCTCAGGAGGCTGAGGCAGAAGAATCACTTGAATTTAGGAGGTGGAGATTGCAGTGAGCTGAGCCTGAGCAAAAGAGTGAGATTCTATCTCAAAAAAAAAGAATAGAGAGAGAGAGAGCTGGGCATGGTGGCTCACACCTGTAATCCCAGCACTTGGGAGGCTGAGGAGGGCAGATCACATAAGATCAGGAGCTCAAGACCAGCCTAACCAACATGGCAAAACCCCATCTTTACTAAGAATACAAAATTAGCCAGGCGTGGTGATGTGTGCCTGTAATCCCAGCTACTTGGGAGGCTGAGGCAGAAGAATCACTTAAACCCAGGAGGCAGAGATTGCAGTGAGCCAAGATCACATCACTGCACTCCAGCCTGGGTGACAGAGGGAGAGTCTGTCTCAAGGAAAAAAAAAAAATCTGCTGCTGTCACACTAGAGAGAGAAATTTCAACACCTCTGGAGGGGCTGCTCTTCCTTAGTCCAATTAGGAGAAGAAATGGCAGCAAACCACCACACTCCCCTGAGCCTACCTCGGGGGCAGATGTCAAGGACCAGAGGCAGCTGGTCCTGTGAGGGGCAGGGTGGAGGGTGTGGGTGCAGTATGACCCACCACAAATCTCAGACCTCTGCAGTGGGGGCCACGGCAGCACCACTCTTGGGTCCTCTCCCAGCCTGGGGGTCCTCTCCCACCTCAGCACCTCCTGTCGCTCTCCACCCAGCAGCCTGGGGAAGCTGCCAACAGAAGCCAACCCCATCTTGCCTTGCTCAGAACCAACCAGCAGCTTCTCATGCACTTTGGGTATGTGTGCCTCGGCCCCAGCCTGGCCTCTCCACTCTCCCCTCTGCCCTCAGCTCCAGCCTCCTCGGCCTTTTCTCTCATCGTGGACAAGCCTGGCTTGTTCTGCTCAACACTTGTGTTGCGCGAGGGCTGCTAGCTCCTCCTCTTCCTTCAGGCTCAGCCCCAAAGTCACCTCCCCCAAGCCAGCCCTTCCTCTCCCTTTGCAACCAGGAGGACCTCTCCCTTTATTACCTGCTTTTTCCCCATGGGGAAGGGAAGACCTGGGCCTGGCACAGTGGCTCATGCCCATAATCCCAGCATTGGGGAGGCCAAGGCAGGAGGATTGCTTGAGCGAAGGAGTTTGAGACCAGCCTGACCAATAGTGAGACTCCCATCTCTACCAAAAAAATTTTTTTAATTAGCAAGGGCCGGGCTCGGTGGCTCATGCCTGTAATCCCAGCACTTTAGGAAGGCAAGGTGGGTGGATCCCTTGAGCTCAGGAGTTCGAGACCAGCCTGGCCATCACGGTGAAACCACATCTCTACTAAAAATTAGCTAGGCATGGTGGCAGTTGCCTGTAATCCCAGCTACTCGGGAGGCTGAGGCAGGAGAATCGATTGAACCTGGGAGGCAGAGATTGCAGTGAGCCAAGATCGTGTCACTGTGCTCCAGCCTGGGCGACAGAGAGAGATTGTGTAAAAAAAAATGACCAGGTATGGTAAGGTGCACCTACAGTCCCAGCTACTCAAAAGGCCGAGGCAGGAGGATCACTCAAGCCCAGGAGCTTGAGGCTGCAGTGAGCTATGATGGTGCCAGGGCACTCCAGCCTGGGTGACAGAGCGAGATGAAAGAGAGAGGAAGAGAGAGAAAGGGAAGACTTTAATACTGCTATGACCCCGGTCTATGGAAGAGGATTCTACACAGTGCGCACTCAACAAACACCTGTGGAATGAATGAAGGAATGAATGAATGATAATGGGCGTGGCCTCCAACGTCTCGCCAATGAATTCCTCCTCTCCTGGCCACCCACACCTCATCTCCACCACACAAAACTCACCCTCTTGATCCTTCTTCCAGAAAATGCCCAGCACCCATGATCAGGGGCCTGTCTTACTTCCCCAAAGTCCTCCCTGGTCACACCAGAAATCTTCCCGGGAGGACCAGCTCAGCCCGTCCCGGCAGCCCCCGGTGATGCCAGGCTCCAGCACGTGCTGTTCCGAGGAGCGGTGGCCCAGCAGAATGGTGGGTTGTTGGGTTTTTTTTTTTTTTTCCATATGAGGGAAAAATTAGCTTTCCTTACCAGGCAAGAATGACAATTCACAGAAAACTATGCCTTGAATTCATAATCCGTAATGAGCGGAAATGGTATTCCATAATAATCCATCCCAACTGACTCGCTATTGTACATGCACCTGCTAACATTTTTTAAGCTGGGACTTTATGGAAAGGACATTTTGATCGCTTCTGAAGTTTGCTGAGCAATTCCCCCTCTCTCTCAGGCGTACGGTCTTTGTGCTGGAAATTTCCCTCGTGGCTCCGTGTGAGCACCGGCAGACAGGCACGTGGGCCCGCACGCGGGCAGCACACACACGCAGCCGCAGCCCCCTCATTGGCATAGCTGTAGTGGGGGCTTCTGCAGGTGCCGGGCTACGGAGACGGAAGCGGGGAGAGTGGGATCACAGTTGGCACCTGTGCCGAGTTTGCCCGAGGAGCTGCAAACTGTGGTGCCTGCCGGAATCAGAGATGCTTTCCAGCACTGGAGGGTGGGGACAGGGCATGGGACCCAGAAGCGACAAGGACTTAGGCTGGGTCGCCCCTGGGGCCGTCGGGGCCTGGCTTGTGGCATCCGAACACCAGGATGCGGAGAGGCTGGGTGGGCAAGGGCAGGTCTCACATCCACCCCGTCGAACGCCCGGGTTTTGCTTCTACGGAAGTCACTCTAGTCCCCAGTCGGCAGCCACCCCACTCAGTCCCTGGCCCGGGCCTCCAGTCCAGCACTGACATAGACAGGTGGCAGACAGCTTGCTCTGCATGGCCCCTACAGACTGAGAGCCCCCCAAGGCAGGACCGAGGCTGCCAACGTGCGCCTGGGCCTTGCCCAGCTCTGGCATGCAGTAGGTAAGGCACTGCCTCCACTTGGAGCCAGGGTCCTGGCGGAGGCCCTGCCTCTGGGCAGTGGGACTGGCACACTGACACTCAGTGCCTGCAGCCCGTGGCTCCCCAGGGCGTGTTCTCGGGGCCTCTCGGACACTGAGGTTCAGAGATCGCAGAGCCTCGAGTCTTTCCTTCCCCTGCAGGGCCTGTTGTGGTCCACGCCACCAGGAAAGTGGTATTCAGGGCAGCCTATGACCCAGCAACGACATGGGGACACGAGGAGCTGGGCACGTGACACCCACCAAGGCTGTCTCTGTGGGAACGAGTATTTAGGAATATTGGACGTGGAGGGCAGTAGGGTGGTGGAACTTCAGGAAGCTGTGGAGGCTGGACACAGTGGCTCAGGTCTGTAATCCCAGCACTTTGGGAGGCTGAGGAGGGCAGATCATCTGAGGTCAGGATTCAAGACCAGCCTGACCAACATGGTGAAACCCTGTCTCTACTAAAAGTATAAAAATTAGCCGGGGGGTGGTGGCATGTGCCTATAATCCCAGTTACTTGGGAGGCTGAGACAGGAGAATCACTTGAACCCGGGAGGCGGAGGTTGCAGTGAGCCGATATTGCACCACTGCACTCCAGCCTGGTGACAGAGGGAGACTCCCTCTCAAATAAAGAAAAAAGAAAAAACAGAGAACAAAATAAAATAAAATATTTGAAGAGACAGGGTCTCACTATGTTGCCCAGGCTGGTCTTGAACTCCTGGGCTCAAGCAAGCCTCCTGTCTTAGCCTCCCAAAGTACTGGGATTACAGGCATGAGCTGCCATGCCTAGCCCCAACTTATTTTTTAAATCTTACAAAATGACACCATATGTCACAATTGGGCGCATTCACATACGTGTGCTGCACTCAGATGTCCGTCCACGTACAAACGTGTAAGCCATGTGGAGGATGCCATGGCAGGGAGCACTGCACCCCATCTGCACATCCTCCTCTGGGGTGAGAGGTGGGTCTGGAGCTGGCCGTAAAGGAGGGCTTGGGCCTTATCGGTCATGTTGGAATTCTTCTTCTTATAATGAGGATGTATTCATGCATGCTTCTGTAATTAAAAATTAATAATTCTTTTAAAAGAAAGGAAACACTAGGAAGCTGGCTTCTGCCCTCACATCCCTGATTACAGTGATAGGGGACAGTCCACTCAACCCGGACCTTCATGAAACCCCACTGATTATTCCGTTCCTGCACTCCATTCATTGGACACGTGCCATCTGCCTGTCATTCATCCATTCATTCATTCAGCAAGGACTCACTGAGCACCTGCACAGGCTCTGGCTGCAGCCACGATCATGGCAGACGAGGTCCCTGCTCCAGGAGTTCACGTGTGCGTGCACACTGTGTGTCTGTGCATGTGTGTGTCTGTATGTGTGTCTGTGCATGTCTGTATGTGTGTGACTGTGTGCACGTGTGTCTGTGTGTCTGTGTATCTGTATGTGTCTGTGTGTCTGTGTGTGTATCTGTATGTGTGTCTGTGTGTGTGTCTGTGTGTGCATGTGTCTGTATCTCTGTGTGTGTCTGTGTCTTTGTGTGTGTGTCTGTGTCTTTGTGTGTGTGTTTGTGTGTCTGTATGTGTGTGCATCTGTATCTGTGTGTGTCTGTATGTGCATGTCTGTATGTGTGCATCTGTGTATCTGTGTCTGTATGTGTGTGTGTGTCTGTATGTGTGTGTGCATCTGTATGTGTGTATATGTGTGTGTCTGTGTGTGCATGTGTCTATGTGTGCATGTGTCTGTATGTGTGTGCATCTGTATGTGTGTGTCTGTGTCTGTGCGTCTGTGTGTGTCTGTGTGTCCTCCATGGCCCCACCGGTCTCCTGTAGAGAGGATAGAGGAACATCAGGCAGCGGCTGTCCTTCATCCCCCGGGCTGAAGGTGTGGGGAGAAGAGGGGACAGTAAATAGGCTGCCCCCGAGTGTGCAGAAATCACATATTGACCAGAAGATGTAATGAGAGGTCTTCAGGCCCCGTTCAAATGCCCCCTCTTCTTGGGAGCTCTGCTTAGAAACCCAACTCCGCCACTAGCCACACAGGACCCTCGGTCAAGCTTCCTAGCACAATAATGTCCTGCTGGCAGCTCCAGGTCGGACTCAGACTGGCAACTAGCACGCCATGAGCACGCTAAGGAGATCATTTGCCGTGTTTGTCTGGTGCGTTTGGAGGTTCCATGCTGGTGAAGGCACCATGTCAGGCACCCAGCCCACTTCACCTCCTGCCAGCACTTGGATTTTTAGGCTTCATAGTATTTCTAGATGTGCTTTTGTCTTATTTCCCAACCTCACTGGCTGTGTCACAGTCACTCAGGGCCAGTCTATTCCCAATAGGTGAATGGATGAGTAGGTGAATGAATGGATAGATGGGTGGGTGGGAAGATGAATAGATGGATGAATGAGTGGTAGATTGATGAGTGTGTGGACAGACAGGTAGATGGATAGATGGGCGGATGGGTCGATAGGTAGATGGATGGATGGATGGATGAATGGGTGGATGGATGAGTGGATCAGTGGTTGAAAGGATGAATGGATGGATGAATGTGTGGGTGGGTAAATGGACAGATAGGTGGATAAATGAATGGATGGGTGGAGGGGGTGAGTTGTCAAGTGAATGGATGAATGGGTGGGTAGATGGATAGATGGGTGGATGGTTGGATGGATGGGAAGATGAGTGAATGGATGGGTGGATGGAAGGGTGTAAGGGTGGATAGATGGATGGATGGATGGGTGGATGGTTGGATGGATGGGAAGATGAGTGAATGGATGGGTGGATGGAAGGGTGTAAGGATGGATGGATGGATGGATGGATGGGTGAATGAATGGATAGGTGGGTAGGTGGGTGAATGGGTGGCTAGATGGATTGGTGGATGGATGGATGAGTGGTTAGATGGATGGATGACAGATGAACTAAATAAAATAGAGGGAATAGACTCAGGTGTTAAGTCACTATGCACCAGGAATCTTGAGGATGCAGGGAGATGATGGGAAAGAGGTGGAGTGAGGGACATCTCGTTCTCTTTATTAAAAAGAGGAATATGTTATAAGCCGAATGAGTCAACAAATAGTTTCTGTGCACCTACTGTGTGCCACACACTGTAAGTGGATGTGGAAGACCATGAAAGAAGGAAGAAAAGAAAAAAGAACAGAGCAGAGAAAGGGGAGGAGAAAGAGAAGGCAAAGCCTGAGGCTGTTGAGACAGGATGGGGGAGCTAGGGGTACCCACCGGCAGCCTGGAAGGGCAGCTGAAGAGGAGAGTGGCTGCAGGAGGGAGGGCAGGGCCTGGGTACACTCCGCCCTTCCCACCACCACCTGCAGCGCCTCTGCTTTGGAGAACTAGGTCTTGGCATGTCCAACAAGGAATAAGTCATTTCTTGTCTCTCAGAGACAGCCTCCGTCACCCAAAAACCCAGGATCTGGGGTAGAGACAGGGGTCCCAGTGGCAAGGGGATCACCAACCCTGTTGGAACTTCCCCCAGCCTGGTCCTAGCCCCCTAAACCTTCGAGCCATGATAATTCTTCCCAAAGGTGGCTCAAATACCTACCCCTGGGGAGGGTCCTGGAGCTCACGCGTTTACCCATCATTTACGGGGCCTCTCTGGTGTGGGTGCCATGGCAAGGTGTGGGATACAGAAGGAACCGCAATCTGCCCCTTGGAGCTGACAGTGCCGTGGGTGTGGGCGGCTGGGAGGTGGACAATTAAACAATCAGAGAAGATAACAGCTGGTCTCTGTGCTAGGAAGAAAATGAAACCAGGCATATGATAAGGTCATTGGAGGGCAACATCTCAGAGGGGGTGAGGGAAAGCTGCGTGGAGGAGGCGGCATCTAAGCTGAGGCTTGAAGGACCTATGTGTGAAGCTTGCAATTCTGCAGGAGTAGGTGGGGCTCACTCACGACTTCCCATTCCCTTGGGTCCTCAGATCTGTCCATGGACTCTGCCCACAGGCCCGGCTCGGCAATGGGGAGGTGGGCAGGGAAGAGCACAGGCACCTGCAGGGCAAACGGGACCAGAGAGTAGGCTCCCCAGAGTCAGCCTGGCCCAGGCAGTGAACAGCTGTGCACACCCAGCAGAGGGTGCTCCTGGCCACTTGAGAAAATGTTGGAGGCCTTCCTGGAGGAGGTGATGGCTGAGCTGGATGAAGAGGAAGAGTATGTGGTTTGGCGAGCCTGGAGTGTAAGTCCCAGGAGGAGATAGGAGAAGCAGGAGAGGGGACTGGAGGAGGATCAGGGCCAAATCACCAAAGGCTGGACATGCTTTCTTTTTTGTTTGAGACAGTCTTGCTCTGTCACCAGGCTAGAGCGCAGTGGTGCAATCTCGGCTCACTGCAACCTCTGCCTCCCGGGTGCAAGCAATTCCCCTGCCTCAGCCTCCCGAGTAGCTGGGACTACAGGCACACACCACCACCACGACCAGCTATTTTTTTGTATTTTAGTAGAGACGGGGTTTCACCCTGTTGGCCAGGTTAGTCTCAATCTCCTGATCTCGTGATCCGCCCGCCTCGGCCTCCCAAAGTACTAGGATTACCGGCGTGAGCCACCGTGCCCAGCCTGTTTTTTGTTTTTTTAAGAAGGATGTGATCCGCTTATGTTTCAGAAGACCCCTCTTGGCTGCTGCAGCAAGATGGACAGCGCTGAGACAGGGAAGGAGGCATCAGGACCCTCCGACGAGACCAGCTTGGGCAACGTGGTGAGGCCCCTCTACAAAACATTTAAAAATTGGCTGGATGTGGTGGTGTGCGCCTGTAGCCCCAGCTGCTCAGGAGGCTAAGGTGGGAGGATCGCTTCAGCCCAAAAGGTAGAGGCTGCAGTGAGCCATGTTAGTGCAGCCTTGCCTCAAATAATAATAATAATAATAAGATTGCAAAGCGAGAAATAGGAAAGATACATTTTTCAAAAAAAAATTTAAACCCAGAATGATTCTGACCAAATCAGTAAAGAGGACTTGGGTCATGTCCTCCAGGAGAAGCCTGGTATTTGTTAGGATCAGAAGTCATGGGCCAGATCACTGGATCTCAGAGCAACAGGATACTAAGTCAATGTCTGCGGGAGGGCGGATGTGCATCATGGCATCCAGCAGAGGGGAGGGAGGACAGCTCCCTGGAGGAGGTGGCATTTGAGCCGGCCCTAAATCTAATGTTGACAGAAGAATGTGGACAGATGCACAAGCCAGGAAAGAAAACAGCAAGGGAAAGGGGAGGAGGCTAGCATCCCCAGAGTCATCTGACTCCCAAGCAGCATGGGGTCGGTGCAGGGCAGACTGGGAGACTCGGGGTCCTGCCAGGGTAAACATCTGCCTTCTCTAGCCTCACCTGGTCACAGGGAGCAAACACCCAAATCCTGCAGCCCCCAGGAAGGCAGCCTAGCTCTGACTCAGGCATCCCGCAGAGAGGAAGGGTTTGACTGCAGTCAGGACAAGTCCTGAGGTGGTAACAACCCCAGCCTCCTTGGCCCAGAGGAGCCCTCAGCCTCCCAGGCTGGACCCATTGGTTGCTTCAGCCCGGCCTGGCCACTCCCAGGAACACGAGGTCCCTCATGCCCTCAGCGCCTCCTTGGTAAACAGCAGACAGGCAGCAAAGCCCACGGTGGGAAGCAGCTCTAGGAATGGAAGCTTCTGTGGGTCGTTTGCTCTTGGAAACACCTCCTTCCTGCCATCTTCCCCACCTCCTTCCTGCCACCTTCCCCAGTGCCACACGTGGCACCTCACAGGGATAGCCGGGAAGTCTCAGCACCCAGTTGGGCCAGCCCAGCAGCCCTGGCCCAGTGTCCAGAACCAGCTCATTTGAGCAACTTTTCCTCTGTGAGGCCTTAGTTTCCCCCGTTAAACAGTCTGCCCTGGTGATATTTAGGACACTGAGTGAAATGGTGGTTGGAAAGTACAGGGACAGCTGGGCACAGCAGCTCACACCTGTCATCCCAGTACTTTGGGAGGCAGAGGTGAGAGGATCGATTCAGCCCAGGAGTTCGAGACCAGCCTGGACAATGTAGCAAGACCCGGTCTCTACAAAGAAGATAAAATAAAATGATCAGTCAGGGACGGTGGTATGTGTGCCATTCATGTCATTAGGGAAACTGAGGCAGGAGGATGACTTAAGCTCAGGAGTTTGAGGCTGAAGTGAGCTGTGAATGCACCAGTGCATTCCAGCCTGGGTGACAGAGTGAAACCCTGTTTCAAAAAAAAGCCTTTGGGAGGCCGAGGCAGGTGGATCATGAGGTCAAGAGATCGAGACCATCCTAGTCAACATGGTGAAACCCCGTCTCTACTGAAAATGCAAAAATTAGCTGGGCGTGGTGGCGCACGCCTGTAGTCCCAGCTACTCGGGAGGCTGAGGCAGGAGAATCGCTTGAACCCAGGAGGTGGAAGTTGCGGTGAGCCGAGATCGCGCCACTGCACTCCAGCCTGGGTAACAAGAGCGAAACTCCATCTCAAAAAAAAAAAAAAAAAAAAAAAAAGCATGCAAGGACCTGACAACAACTGACAAACTGCACATTACGAAGGGCAGACACAAAGATAAGAGAGGATGGCCAGCTCATCCTGCAGCGGCATTTGCATCCTCCTCCATGGTCTGGGGCCAGGGGAGGCACAGGCCTGTGGGGGTGAAGCCGCAGAGGGGAGGGGCAGCTGGGCTCAGGGGTGAAACTGCATTAGGGAAAACTGAAAAGAAATGCAACAGGACAGGTGCGGGGGCTCACATCTATAATCCCAGTGCTTTGGGAGGCTGAGGCGGGTGGATTACCTGACGTCAGGCCAGCCTGGCCAACATGGTGAAACCCCGTCTCTACTAAAAATACAAAAATTAGCCGGGCGTGGTGGTGGGCGCCTGTAATCCCAGCTACTCAGGAAACTGAGACAAGAGAATCACTTGAACCGGGGAGATGGAGATTGCAGTGAGCCGAGATCATGCCACTGCACTCCAGCCTGGGCAACAGAGTGAAACTCCATCTCAAAAAAAAAAAAAGTGTTGGTGAGGATCTAGAGAAGTCAGAGTGCTGCTGCACTGCTGACGGGTATATGAAGGAGTGCAGCAGCTGTTCCAGATGACAGTCCAGCCATCACACAAATGACTATACATACAAGTACCCTTGGCCAGGCACGGTGGCTCACGCCCGTAATCCCAGCACTTTGGGAGGCCGAGGCGGGCGAATCACCTGAGGTTGGGAGTTTGAGAGCAGCCTGACCAACACTGAGAAACTCGTCTCTGCTAAAAATACAAAATTAGCCAAACATGGTGGTGCATGCCTGTAATCCCAGCTACTCTGGAGGCTAAGGCAGGAGAATGACTTGAACCGGGGAGGCGGAGGTTGCAGTAAGCCGTGATCATGCCACTGCACTTCAGCCTGGGCAACAAGAGTAAAAACTGTCTCAAAAAAAAAAAAAAAAAAAAGAAGTACCCTGTGACCCAGCAAATCCACTCCTGCCTATAGACCCAAGACATAAGTCCACACAATCACTTGCACCTAAACACTGACAGCAGCATTCATAAACATTCATAAAAACCAAAACATGGAAACACCCACGTGTCCATCAGTGGACAAACGGATGAACAAAAAGTGGCATATCCAAACCACGGAGTATTACTCAGTCATGAAAAGGAATGCAGTACTGGGGCATGCTGCAACATGGATGAACCCTGAAAACGTTACACGAAGTGAAAGAAGCCAGTCACAGAAACCCACGTAGGACAGGATTCCATTCATGTCCAAGTCCAGACTAGGAAAATCTAAAGAGACAGAAGTAAATTGGTGGTTGCCTAGGGCAGAGGAGGTGGGTATAGGTGATACTTAAAGAGTTTCCTTTTGAGGTGGTGAAAACGTTCTGAAATTGATTGTAGTGATGGTTGCATATATCTGTAAATATACTGAAAACTATTCATATATATACTAATTGATGTGTATATATATACACACACACATACACACACACACACACACACCCCAATATATCAATAGTAAAAACATTTTAAATGGGTACACTATATGGTATGTGAATGATATCTCAATAAAGCTCTTTAAAAAAATAAATAACCTGCAAACCATTGGATGAATCTAGAATGGGCAATGTCATACAAGACAATTGGCCTGAACTTGTCAAAAAGCCTCATGGGGGCCCAGCACAGTGGCTCACGCCTGTAATCCCAGCACTTTGGGAGGATGAAGCAGGAGCATCACTTGAGGTCAGGAGTTTGAGACCAGCTGGGGAAACACAGTGATACCCCGTCTCTGCTAAATATACAAAAATTAGCCAGATGTGGTGGCAGGTGCCTATAATCCCAGCTACTCAGGAGGCTGAGGCATGCTTGAACTCAGGAGGCGGAGGTTGCAATGAGCTGAGATCTCACCACTACATTCCAGCCTGGGTGACAGAGCAAGACTCCATCTCAAGAAAAAAAAAAAGCCCTCATGGGCCTCATGGGAAAGAAAGTAGAGGTGTTAGTGTCGGTTCTATATGAAAATAAACTGAAGAACAAACACAGCAGCCAAGAGCAATGGAAGGACTTTGATTGGATCTTGGTCAACAAAATATCTGAGGACAACTGGGGAAATTTGGCATGGATTAGATATCAAATGATACTAAGGAATAATTAACCTTCTGGCCGGGCACGGTGGTTCACACCTGTAATCTCAGCACTTTGGGAGGCCAAGACGGGAGGACCACCGGAGTTCGGGAGTTTGAGACCAGCCTGACCAACTTGGAGAAACCCCGTTTCTACTAAAAAAAAAAATATCGAGGTGTAGTGGCACATGCCTGTAGTCCCAGCTACTCGGGAGGCTGAGGCATGAGAATCACTTGAACCCAGGAGGTGGAGGTTGCAGTGAGCCGAGATCGTGCCATTGCACTCCGGCCTGGGCAACAAGAGCGAAACTCCATCTCAAAAAATAAAAAAAAAGTAACATTCTTAGGTGCAGAAATGCTATTGTGTTTATGGAGGAGGACGTCCTTATTCTTAGGAGATAACTATAGAGGTATTTATTTAGAGGTGAAACATGATGTCTGCAATTGCACAGCAAAAAGAGTGTGTGTGTGTGTGTGTGTGTGTGTGTATAGAATGAATGAAAAAAAGCAAGTATAGCAAAATATCAACAAGTAGTGATTCTGGGTAGATATTAACAGGTATTCATTATACTGATTTTTTATTTTCTTGAAACAGAGTCTCGCTCTGTCGCCAGGCTGGAGTGCAGTAGCGAGATCTCAGCTCACAGCAACCTCTGCTTCCTGGGCTCAAGTGTTTCTCCTGTCTCAGCCTCCCAAGTAGGTGGGATTACAGGCACATGCCATCACACCTGGCTAATTTTTGTATTTTTAGTAGAGATGAGGTTTCTCCATGTTGGCCAGGCTGGTCTCGAACTACTGAACTCAAGCAATCCACCAGCCTCAGCCTCCCAAAGTGCTGGAATTGTAGGCATGAGCCACTATCCCTGTCATTATACAGTTCTTTTGATGTTTTGATGCATGTAATATATAAAGTCAGAGAAGAGATGTTATTTTTGCCTTTGTCTTATGTCCCAGGACCTTGAATGTCGCAGATTTGCCAAGTTGATTTTACTCCAGACAGCACTGAATCCAGTCGCTTTGCACCATGCCCCACCATGCCCTGGCCCTGGCACCATCCTCTCCCTGGATGACTGTGGGTGCCTTCAGCACTGGGTTTCCCCAAAAATATGTTCTCTAATTGGCAGATCAAGGAGTCTTTCCAAGATGCCCATAGAATCTTCTCCCTGTGGCCTTGAGAATGAAGGAAGAGGCCAGGCGCAGTGGCTCACGCCTGTAATCTCAGCACTTTGCGAGGCTGCAGTGAGAGGATCACTTGAGGCCAGGAGTTGGCGACCAGCCTGGGCAACATAGCCAGACCCCATTTCTACAAAAAAAATTTAAAAATTAGCCAGGCATGCTGGGGTGCACCTGTGGTCCCAGCTACTCAGGAGGCAGAGGTGGGAGGATCACTTGAGCCCAGGAAGTTGAGGTTGCAATGAGCTATGATTTCACCACTGCACTCCAACCTAGGTGACAAAGTAAGATCATGTTCCTTTAAAAAGAAAAAAAGACATGTTCTCACTCATAGGCGGGCATTGAACAATGAGAACACATGGACACAGGGAGGGGAGCTTCACACACTGGGGTCTATGCGGGGGAAATAGGGGAGGGACAGCAGGGGGTGGGGAGTTGGGGAGAGATAGCATGGGGAGAAATGCCACATATAGGTGAAGGGGAGGAAGGCAGCAAATCACACTGCCACATGTGTACCTATGCAACAATCTTGCATGTTCTTCACATGTACCCCAAAACCTAAAATGCAATTAAAAAAAAGAAAAAGAAAAAAGAGAGAGACAGATAGAGAGAAAGGGAGAGAGAAAAAGGAAGTCCTCACAGTGGCCCCTCGGCCACCTCCTGGCTCCTCCAGTGAGTTTTTGTTATCAACCCCAGGGCCGTGTTCATATTATTATTATTATTTATTTATTTATACGAAGTCTCACTCTGTCACCTAGTGCAGTGACGTGATCTCTGCCTCCCGGGTTCAAGATTCTCCTGCCTTAGCCTCCCCAGCAGCTGGGATTACAGGCAGGCGCCACCAAGCCCAGCTAAGTTTTGTATTTTTAGTAGAAACGGGGTTTCGCCATGTTGGCCAGGATGGTTTCGATCTATTGATCTCGTGATCCTCCCACCTTGGCCTCCCAAAGTGCTGGGATTATAGGCATGAGTCACTGCACCTGACCTCTTCCTCCCTTTAAACCCCTCCCTTCCCCGTCAACTCATGTCTCAGCTCAAGCCTTACTGCTCAGAGAAACCTCCTCGACCCCCTCCTTCTCCCTCCCGGTCCATCAGGTTCTAAAGACCTCTGTTCCTTCCTCCAACTGCATTCTGGCTGGTGGCCTTGAGGACTGCTGGGGCCTCGCTGGGGCTACATCTGAAGCTGAAGAGAGATGGCCTGACATCAGTTTCCGTTGTTGAGGACAGAGTGTGAATCACATCTTGCACTTGAGAATGGCAGGTCTAAGGCTCAGTGCACAGTGAGAGCTTGGGAAACGTTTGCTGTTATGGGACTCACTGCTGGCCTTTGACTTGGTCATTTGACCGGCGTCTCTCTGCCCCACCGGCCTGTGAACTCCACGTAGGCAGGACAGCGGGGTTTCCTGCTCATCCTGGCCCTGAGCACGCTGGAGAGACAGGCAGTGCGCATTTTTAAGGAACATGGAAGAGACTGAATTAGATGAACGCAGGCCTGTCTCTGTGTTCAGGGGGCCGGCGTGATGGTGGAGGAGCGGTGGTCTTTATCCTGTTAGCTGTTGTCCTGTAAACGGGGCTCCCATACAGTCTCAGACCCACTTGCCCCTGGCCTGAAACCTTTGGCTGTTCTTGCTTAAGGAACAGGAAGATGTGACTTCAGCATGACCCAGACTGCAGATGTACACATTGGTCATGCTGAGTTAGTGAAAGGTAGTTACAGATGTGCCCCCCAGGCCCCACCTGCAGAAAGCCCCCTGCCACAGCCTCCGACTGTAGCCTTTCTGGGCCTGCCTCCACTGCAGCGAGCTCCCTCGCCACAGGTGGCCCCATGCTGTGACTGATGGAGGCGGAGGTCTAAAGGCCATACCACTCTCCCAACATGGGACAGAAGTGGTGGTCACCCCAGCCCCAGAACCCACTCCTGCTTCTCACTCCTGCTGATCTCAGGTGTCAACCCCTAGGGCACTCCTACCACGAATCCTGCACACTGAACACTGAGATCAGCAGAGACTTCCCTCCTAAATCAGAAAGTTCTGCAGCTTCTAGGTACGCATGAACACGTGTCCTTGATGGTGAGGACAAGGCCCAGGCTTCGTGTGCCGCTTACGATGCAGAATGGCCAGCTGAACTCTCGGAAGGACAGCTAGCACCCCACGTTTTCTTCCTGTCTATGAAAAAGTGTCCCCCCAGGGTGCCCCTTGTCACTGGTGGCCCTAGGTGGTAGCAGCCCTCCCCCCAGACTTCCGCTTGGTAGAATGGTGCCAACATGTCACTATACTCATGACTGCAGAGGTGAGGGGACAGGGAAGAAAATTTGAGGTCTTCTGTGAGGAGTGACGCAGACAGGGCAATCCATCTGCAGAGGTGGAGTCCTAAGGAGCAGGAAACTGTTTTCACATCACACGTTGCTCAGCTGTCCCTGCCCAAGTTCTTGTCAGCCTCTACTGGTCCCAGGACCATGGGCCTACATGCTCATTAGGCAGTAGGCAGCCTGTCTTCTCTGTTTGCAAACATATTTGACCCCTTGTCCATCCCACCTCGCCCCAACGTTGGCCAAGCCGCCATCTTGCCTGGTTTAGACCGCTGGTCTCCATGCTTCTGATTTCCGCTTCCTGTGGTCCCTCACAGCTGCAGAGTGATCTTTCAGCAAGTCAATCAGATGAGTCACTCCCCTACTTAAAACCCTCCGAGGGCTTCTAGAGGCATTAGACTGACATCCAAACTCCTATGATAGCGCACAATGCCCCTGCCTGCCCAGCTCTTCCCTCTCACCTCACCCACTCGCACTCCCTCACTGTGCTCCAGCCTTCCTGAGTCCCATGATCTCACTAAAGCTATTCCCACCTCTGGGCTTGTGTATATGCTGTTCCCTGTGCCCGGAATACTTTCCCCAAAGCTCTCCTTGCTGCATTTTTCTCATGCATCAGGTTTTAGCTCAAATGTCTCCTCTTAGATTCCTTACAAGTAGGATGGCCATTTGATCTAGCAATCCTACCACTGGCTATCTATCCCATGGCAGGACAATTCACAATTGCAAAAATGTAGAACCAGCCCAAATGCACATCAATCACAACGAGTGAATAAAGAAATTGTGATATATATATATATGTGTGTGTGTGTATATATATATGTATATATGTGTGTGTACACATATGTGTGTGTGTATATATACATATGATGGACTATCACTCAGCCACAAAAAGGAATGAGTTAATGGCATTTGCAGTAACCTGGATGAGACTGGAGACTATTATTCTAAGTGAAGCAACTCAAAATGGAACACCAAACATTGTATGTTCTCACTCATAAGGGGAAGCTGGCTGGGCGCTGTGGCTCCGCCTGTAATTCCAACACCTTGGGAGGCCAAGGCGGGTGGATCACGAGGTCAGGAGTTCAAGACCAGCCTGGCCAACATGGTGAAACCCTGTCTCTACTAAAAATACAAAAAAATTAGCTGGGCGTGGTGGCGCCTGCCTGTAATTCCAGCTCTTTGGGAGGCTAAGGCAGGAGAATTGCTTGAACCAGGACCCGGGAGGCGGAGGTTGCAGTGAGCCAAGATTATGCCACTACACTCTAGCCTGGGCTACAGAGGGAGGCTCTGTCTCAAAAAAAAAAAAATAATAAAAATAGTTTAACGACCCAGGGGAAAAGGATCAGAGAGGGGTGAGGGATAAAATACTACAGATTGGTTCAGTGTATACTGCTCTGGTGATGGGATCATTCAGAATCTCACAAATCACCACTAAAAAACTTACGTAACCGAATACCACCTGTTCCCCAAAAAACCTACAAAAATAAAAAGAAATCAAATATCTCCTCTCGAGAGAGGCCTTCCTCCGGCGTGGTGGCTCACACCTGTAATCCTAGCACTTTGGGAGGCTGAGGCGGGCGGACTGCCTGAGCTGAGGGGACCAGCCTGGCCAACAAGGTGAAACCCTGTCTCTACTAAAATACAAAAAGAAATCAGCTGGGCGTAGTGGTGCCTGCCTGTAATCCCAGCTACTCAGGAGGGTGAGGCACAAGAGTTGCTTGAACCCAGGAGACAGAAGTTGCAGTGAGCCGAGATTGTGCCCCTGCACTCCAGCCTGGGTGACAAAGCGAAACTCTGTCTCAGAAAAAAACAAAAGAGAGAGAGAGAGAGAGAAAGGCCTTCCTGAACCACCTTATTTGAAGTGAGTCACCAAAGATCCACTTACTGTCTGTCATATCACTCACTCACTCTCTCAGAAGTTCTCATAACTGGCCGGGTGAGGTGGCTCATGCCTGTAATCCCAGCACTTTGGGAGGCTGAGGTGGGAGGACTGCTTGAGCCCAGGAGTTTGAGACCAGCCTGGGCAATATAGTGAAATCTCATCTCTACAAAACATTTAAAAGATTTTTTAGGCCAGTCATGGTGGCTCACACTTGTAATCCAAGCACTTTGGAGGCCAAGGCAGGCAGATCACCTGAGGTCAGGAGTTCAAGACCAGGCTGACCAACATGGTGAAACCCCCATCTTTAAGAAAAAAAAAAAAAAGATTTTTAAAAAGAGTTCTTATAACTGGGCTGGGCGCAGTGGCTGACACCTGTAATCCCAGCACTTTGGGAGGCTGAGGCAGGTGGATCACAAGGTCGGGAGTTCGAGACCAGCTTGGCTAACATAGTGAAACCCCATCTCTACTAAAAATACAAAAAATTAGCCAGGCCTGGTGGTGGGCACCTGTAATCCGAGCTACTCAGGAGACTGAGGTGGGAAAATCTCCTGAACCCAGGAGGCAGAGGTTGCAGTGAGCTGAGATCGCACCACTGTACTCCAGCCAGTGTGACAGTGCCAGACTTTGCCTAAAGAAAAAAACAAGAGTTCTTATAACTAAGAGAAGCATTTTACCCTTTGAATATGTTGTTTTCCTTCCTTATGATCTGACCCCTCTCCCACCTGACGACAGGTCTCTCCTGTCTTGGTTCCCTCTGTCACCGCTGGGGAACAGCCCTCAGCATGGGACGGGAGTTCAGTGAATGTTTGCTGGATAAATGAATGGAGATGAAAGCTGTCCAGCCTTGGCTAGGACGGGCAGGGCGGGAGAAGCCTGTGGTCCGCGCCTGCAAGGGAGCTCTGCAGACGAAGGCGGATGAGGGGCTTCTGTTGTCTTCTGTTTCGCATTCATACCATATGGCTTGTTGCACACTGGGCTGAATTGCAGATGCTCTAACTTGGAGCTTTCTTGCTTTTGTGTGTTAATGACATAAAGATAGAACATAGCTCACCACACATTTTGTGTTTGCTAACATCTATATGTATATAAAACAGACTCCAGTGTTACTAGCCAACCCATTTGTGAAGTGGAAGGAAAACAGAGCAATTAGAGAAGAGAGAGAGAGAGAGAAAGAGTGTGTGAATGCAAGGCGAATGCTAGCTTAAAATGGGGGCAGATCCCGGGGCCTGTGCTGTGATCGCTTCCTGGGGAGCATCTCTGCCCAGGAGGTCATGGGGCAGGGTAGGTGGTGGGAGGGATGGGCCTCTGTGCTTCCCCAATCTCAGGCTCTGCCCAAACGCCCCTGATAGCACCCAGTTCCTCCGGGTCTTCCCCAGGAAGGGCTCTCCCCGTCACCCCACCTCGGACACTGCCTGCTCCCCCTTTCCGGCCCTCCTGCACACATCTTTCACTCAAACTCGGCAAACATGGAGCACCTCCCACGGGCCTCTGTGCAGTTTCCTTCTGCCAGGAAAAGGGCCCCCGACAAGTAAACAAACGTCCAATTACAAAATGTCTCAGGTGCTGTGGAGAATAAAAATATGGAGCTTAATTAAAAGGAGGAAGCATTTATTCCAGCATGTGAGCTGTATTTCAAGGCAACCAAATACCCCTGATTGATATGGAAAATTTCTTTCCGGAGGACTCCAGTGAATCAACAGGAGTATACCAAGGAGGGAGGGGTAAGTAGGGGCACTTTGCCCCCATATTTCATTGCTGACATAGTTTAGAGTCTCAAGGGCATGGTAATGATAAAAAGCAAAGGACTTGGCTGGGTGCAGTGGTTCACGCCTGCAATCCCAGCACTTTGGGAGGCCAAGGTGGGAGGACTGCTTGAGCCCAAGAGTTCAAGACCAGCCTGGGGTGGCTAGGCACGGTGGCTCATGCCTGTAATCCCGGCACTTCGGTAGGCTGCGGTGGGTGGATCAGTTGAGGTCAGGAGTTCGAGGCAAGGCTGGCCAACATGGTGAAACCCTATCTCTACTAAAATACAAAAAATTAGCCAGGGGTAGTGGGGCTCGCCTGTAATCCCAGGTAGTCAGAAGGCTGAGGCAGGAGAATCACTTGAATCTCAGAGGCTGAGGTTGCAGTGAGCTGAGATCACGCCATTGCACTCCAGCCTGGGCGACAGAGTGAGACTTCGTCCAAAAAAAAAAAAAAAAGACCAGCCACCTGGGGGTTACACGATGAGATCCTGTTTCTTTTCTTTCTTTTCTTACCTATTTTTTTTTTTTTTAAGAAAAAGAACAGGTAACTTTTAGTCCACTTTAGGATCATTTTTTTTTTTTTTGAGACAAAGTGTCGCTCGATCACTCAGGCTAGAGTGCAGTGGCTTCATCTCAGCTCACTGCAACCTCCACCTCCCAGGTTCAAACGATTCTCCTGCCTCAGCCTCCTAAGTAGCTGGGATTACAGGCCCTGCTACCGTGCTCTGCTAATTTTTGTATTTTTAGTAGAGATGGGGTTTCACCATGCTGGCCAGGCTGGTCTTGAACTCCTGCCTGACCTTGTGATCCACCTGCCTTGGCCTCCCCAAGTGTTGGGATTACAAGTATGAGCCACCACACCCGGCCATGATTGTTTTTAAGTTCTCTACAGACTATGAATTCCTAACTTCATTGCTGCATCGGGGTAGGCTGCTTCCAAACCCCATTCCTCCCCGGGTATGCCTCTAGTTTGGAAAGAATGAAGGAAATAGAAAAGGCACCCATTTTGCAAACCCCAATCAAATGACTGATTCGGAAAACATTATCGATGCATGAAGCTATTGGGTCAGGGGCTGATGGGGAACTTGATAAGGCTGTCGCCCACCACCTGAGCCCACCGGCCAATCCCAGCATCATTCGAGTCGGACAGCCAGACACCACGGATCTGGAGGTGAGGACAGGTGAACACACAGCATCACCTCTAGATGTGAGTCTAACTGGGCTTCTAGAGCTTTCTTCCACCTCCAAGGAATACAGGGAAGAGAGGAACGAGTTAAACAACTCCATAAAAAAGCCAGCAGACAAATCCAGGATATGCAATCATTCCACAGGAGACTGACCCAGGAGGTTTCTGCAACAAACATGGAAAAAAGGGGCTGCGTTAGGGTAAAAAAGAGGAAAAGATACAATAAGCAGATGTGATGTGTGGATCCAGTTGGGCTTGTGACTCAGGCCAACGATTAAAAGATATATTTGGGACAACTGGGAAAATGGTTTCATATTCCAGCTAACTTTTAGTAGAGAAGGGGTTTCACCATGCTGGCCAGGCTGATCTTGAACTGCTGACCTCAAGTGATCTGCCTGACTCAGTCTCCCAAAATGCTGGGATTACAGGTGTGAGCCTGTATGAATAGATGTGACTATGAAATGATACCAAGAATTAGTGTTCATTGGCCGGACGTAGCGGCTCACGCCTGTAATCCCAGCACTTTGGGAGGCCGAGGTGGGTGGATCACCTGAGGTCAGGAGTTCAAGACCAGCCTGGCCAACATGGTGAAACCCCACCTCTACTAAAAATACAAAAAAAAAAAAAGAAAGAAAAAGATCTAGCTGGGTGGTGGTGGGTGCCGGTAATCCCAGCATTTTGGGAGGCCGAGGTAGGTGGATCACCTGAGGTCAGGAGTTCAGGATCAGCCTGGCCAACATGGTGGAACCCTGCCTCTACTAAAAATACAAAAAAAAAAACTAGCTGGGTGTGGTGGTGGGTGCCTGTAATCCCAGCTACTCAGAAGCCTGAGGCAAGAGAATTGCTTGAACTCGAGAGGCGGAAGTTGCGGTGAGCCAAGATCGTGCCATTGCACTCCAGCCTGGATGACAAGAGTAAAACTCGGTCTCAAAAAAAAAAAAAAAGGTCAAAGAAAAAAAGAAGTAGTGTTCATTTTGTTAGGTGTGTTACTGGTGTGGTTATATAAGAAAACACTCATCCTTTTTCGGAATGCATACTCAAATGTGTAACAGCGAAATGACATCATATTTGGAATCCGTCTCGCAATACTTCAGCCAAGAGAGAAAGCCCTGGCTCAATGAAGCAGATCTGAGTGAATTTTAATTATTCAATCTGTAGGATGAATCGATGAGGGCTCATTATACTATCATCTCTCTACTTTCATGTATGTTTGAAAATTTTTATAGTGAAAACAACGGAAGCAAAAGAAGATGCTGAGAGGAAATTGGTGAGAGGTGAAACATAAAATAACAGCACTGAGCTGGAGATCACCAAATTTAGAGATCGTGGCCAGGAAAGGCCTTCGCCAGGAGGGGATGATGATGCAAAGGAGGCTTCACTGGGAAAGCTGGGAAAGGGCCGGCGGGGAGTGGGAGGCGGAGGAACAGGTGCAAATGCACCAAAGAAGCAAAAGGCATGGAGTGTCGGAGAAAAGCGAGTGAGCCAATAAGGCAGGAACAGAGGGGCCTCGGGGAAGGGGGCCCAGGAGGAGACGGCCCTAGCACAAGCCCAGCCAGACAGGGCCTCGTGCTCCATACGATGTGATGTAATTCCGCAATCAGTGGGAAGCTGTCAGAGGGCTTTAAGAAGGGGCAGATTTGATGGGATGTACTTCTTTTTTTTTTTTTTGGAGATGGAATTTCACTCTTGTTGCCCAGGCTGGAGTGCAATGGTGCAATCTCAGCTCACTGCAACCTCCGACTCCTGGGTTCAAGGGATTCTCCTGCCTCAGTCTCCCGAGTAGCTGAGATTACCGACGTGCCCCACCACACCCGGCTAATTTTGTATTTTTAGTAGAGACGAGGTTCCACCGTGTTGGCCAGGCTGGTCTCGAACACTCCTGATCTCAGGTGATCCTCCAGCTTTGGCCTCCCAAAGTGCTGGGATTACAGGCGTGAGCCACTGGGCCTGGCCGATCGCTAAGAGATGATTCTAGCTATTCTGCGACAAAGGCATTTTGGTGGGGAAGAGGCACCGAAGATGGAGAGCCAGTTCAGGAGACAGTGCAGCTGTCCAGCCCGCAGACCGTGGCTTGGTCTAGGATGGTGGCAGAGAGAAGTAAACACATTGGAAATATTTGGGGGGCAGAGAGTTATTGGGGCTGGCAGGTGCATGCCATGTAGAGTGGGGAGGAAAGGGCAATTCAAGGCTAAGTGCCAGGCAGGGGGTTAGAGCAGCTGAGTAAATGGTGGTACCATTTTTCTGGGATGTGGGAGACACAGGTGGGGACAGGGTGGGGAAATTCAGAGCTCACCTTTGGACTTCCTACATTAATTAGTGATGCTTGGGAGACAGGCAGGTGAGTGGAGCTGTCAGGTGGGCAGGGGAGAGGTGTGGGTGAGAAACAGCAGGGCCTCCTGGGGAGGGAGCCTATGGAGCTTACAGCTCCCGGGGACATTCTGAAGATTCCCATCATTTGCACAGAGGATGAGGAGCCAAGGCATGGAGGAGGAACAGCCAGGGAAGAGGGAGGGAAACCAGGAGAGTGTGTGTCTCCTAAACCCAGAGGAGAGGTGTTCTCAAGAAAAAGGGACTGGCCAGGCGTGGTAGCTCCCGCCCGTAACTCTAACACCTTGGGAGGCTGAGGTAGGAGAATCACTTGAGCCCACAAGTTCAAGCCTGCAGTGAGCCACGATCACATCACTACACTCCAGCTTGGGTGACAGAGTGAGATCCTATCTCAAAAAAAGAAAAAGAAGGGAGTAATTTGCCAGACCCAACATTCCTGAGAGGGCTGTGAAATCAAGCCTTCTGTGTGCCCTTCAAAGTTGGAGAAATGGGGGATGCTGTTGAGTACCTTTGTCCATTTGGGCTGCTATTAAAATATCCCATAGACTGGGTGGCTTATAGACAGCAGAAATTTATTTCTCACTGTTCTGGAGGCTGAGAAGTTCAAGGTCAAGGCACCAGCAGATTCAATGTCTGGTGAAGGCCCGCTTCCTGGTTCATAGAAAGTGGTCTTGTCGCCGGGCGCGGCGGCTCACGCCTGTAATCTCAGCACTTTGGGAGGCCGGGCAGGTGGATCACAAGGTCCAGAGACCGAGACCATCCTGGCCAACATGGTGAAACCTATTCTCTACTAAAAATACAAAAATTAGCTGGGCATGGTGGTGCGTGCATGTAGTCCCAGCTACTTGGGAGGCTGAGGCAGGAGAATTGCTTGAACCTGGGAGGTGGAGGTTGCAGTGAGCCAAGATTGTGCCACTGCACTCCAGCATGGTGACAGAGCGAGACTCCGTCTCAAAAGAAAAAAAAAGAAAGTGGTCTCGTCACTGTATCCTCACACAGTGGAAGAAACAAGGGAGCTCTTTTGGAGGAGACTTTTTTTTTTGAGATGGCATCTTACTCTGTCTCCCAGGCTGGAGTGCAATGGCCAATCTCAGCTCACTGCAATCTCCACTTCCCAGGTTCAAGCAATTCTCCTGCCTCAGCCTCCTGAGTAGCTGGGATTACAGGTGTGTGCCACCACATCCAGCTGATTTTTTTTGTATTTTTAGTAGAGACAGGGTTTCACCATGTTGCCTAGGCTGGTCTCAGACTCCTGACCTCGAGTGATCTGCCCGCCTCGGCCTCCCCAAGTGCTAGGATTACAGGCATGACCCACCGCGCCCGGCCTGGCCCTCTTTTATAAAGGCACTAATTTCCTCCCACAGGCCTCACCTCCTAACACCATTTCTTTGGGGGTCAGGATTTCAAGCGTACAGATGTGGTGGATGCCACAAACATTGAGACCACAGCGGTGACCTTTACAGAGACAGTTTCGGTGACTTCGCTCTCTGCTCCTCTCCTCTCCCTGAGTTGCTCAGGGGACCCTGCTGCTGGGCGGGTTTCTCTCTGCGTTTCTCTTGCTGTTCCGTGAGGGGCAGGGGGCTCTTTTTCTCCTCCACTGGGATAAGCATCTTGAGGGCAGGCTGCCCAGTTCAGACTTTAAGCCCTAGAACAGGGCTCATCCCTGCAGCCTTTCCCATGCACTTAAAGAGCACCGGCTGTGTGCACGGCAACTTGTGGGCCCAGTATGATGGCTCCATAACTCATGTCCCTGTTATCCACCAGCATGAAGACAGGGAACTTCATCAGCTGTCCCCAAACACAGGAAATTAGCTCCTCGATCACCCACCACCCCACCAAAAATTAATCAGGGTCAACTTAGGCAGGCTCTCCTTGTGGGAGCCAAGGAATAGACCCTGAAAATATAGAAAATATAGCCATCTTCTCCCTAAAGGCCAGGCACACAGAACCCACCATGGGCCTCATGTCAGCCTCACATTCACCCTCTTCATTATCCTCTTGGCCAGAGGAGACGTGACTTCCCCAGGGTCACATGGGGAACCCTGCAGTTGGGTTCCATGTACCCCAGAGCACCTCTCTTCAGCAGAGGGGATGGCCCGGTGGGGACCTGCCAGCTGCTGCAGCCACTCCAGGGCCTCCCCCTGCAGGATGCTCTCCTGAATGAGCCACATATCAGGGGCTGCACATTCTTTGGCCTTCCAACACCCCTGCCCATAATTTATCTTTCCCTTATACTGACACAGTATTTTTACATTTTAATATTTTTTTAGAGACAGAGTCTCGCCCTGTGGCCCAAGCTGGAGCGCAGTGGTGCAGTTATAGCTCACTGCAGCCTCGAACTCGTGGGCTCAGGCAGCTCTCCCGCCTCAACCTCTTGAGTAGCTGGGATTGTAGGCACTCACCACCATGTCCAGCTAGTTTTTTTTAAATTATTTTATTATTTTTGTAGAGAGAGGGTCTTGCTATGTTGCCCAGGCTGGTCTCGAACTCCTGGGCTCAAGTGATCCTCCCATCTTGGCCTCCCAAAGTGCTGAGTCACTATGCCCGGCCTGGACACAGTTTTATATATTAATTTGAAATAATATCATACACTGAGTTGTTTCTTTTTTAATCCTCTTTCAAATGATCCATTTAATCAAAGAGGAAGTCTCAGTTTGAAGCTGAGAAGTTTTAACACCCTTCTAATGTCTGCGTTTCTCCTTTTGAAAAAAATTGTGGGACCAGGCATGGCGGCTCACGCCTATAATCCTAGCACTTGGGAAAGCCGAGGCAGGTGGATCACTTGAGCAGTTCCAGATCAGCCTGGGAAACACAGTGAGACCCTGTCTCTCCCCAAAATACAAATATTAGCCGGGTGTGGTGGTTTGCCTGGGTTCCCAGCCACTTGATGGGAGGATTGCTGGAGGTGGGAGGATGGCTGGAGCCTGAGAAGTCAAGGCTGCAGTGAGCTGTGATCACGCCGCTGCACTCCAGCCTGGGTGACAGAGCAAGACCCTGTCTCAAAAAAATAAAAGAAATTGTGGTAAAATACACCTAACATAAAATTGGCCATTTTAACCATTTTTAGGTGTACAGTGCAGTGACATCACGTACATTCATAGCGTGCAGCCCTCCCACCATCCATCCGGAGAACTCTTTCATCTTGCAAAACTGAAACTCCGTAGCATTAAACAAAAACTCCCCATGTCCCTCCTCCAGTCCCTGGCAACCACCATTCAACTTTCCGTCTCTGTTAATTTGAATGCTCTGGGGACCTCCCATAAACGGAATCACACAGTCACCTCCTCCTCTACACGGAAGGAGATCAGGGCTTCAGGCTCATGCCTTGGGCAGGCAGCAGCCTCTGCCTCCCGTGGCTGTCCTGAGTTATAAACATTTTCACACTTCCTTCTTTGTGGGTGGAGAGGCTGCTTTTCCATTTATGATAGTGGATTGAAATCTACTTTTTAAACAAGTGGATCTAGGTGGGGAATAGAATTCATAGTGAAGGCTGAAGGTGGAGAGGCTCTCAGAGCAGAGGAGAAGAGAGGGGAAGAAGTTGGGAGGTGGAGAAACCCTGGCTTTGAGAGTGGAGCCTCCTTTGTATCCAGAATACCAGCGAAGGAATGCGCCCCTGACTCCGTGCACCCGGCCTCCTTGGCTTCCTATCGCCTTTCGTAGCTCTCACCTTTGCCCCCATCCATTCATCCATGCACTTATTTATTCAGTAAACCTGGCTGTCCAGAGCCTGCAGCCGACCCTGGGGAACACTCTGGCCCCCAGGCCTGGGACGCTCTCAGTCTAACTCCTCAGCAAAGCCTTCTTCTGTTTGTTTAATCCTAATCCTAACCTCATGTAGGACCCTATTATGCAGGCTCTGAGTTAGCTCTGAATTCCTACGTGAGGTCCCAAGGTCAGACAACAACCTTGGCCAGGTTGATATTTAAGGGAGTAAAGACACAGGGTGAGGTGGCTCCACCCAGATGGGACAGCCCCCTGTTGTGGCTCTGCACACGTGTGGGTTCAACCGTGCCAAATCATCCCATTGTCCCCTGAGCCAGAAGCTCTCCCATATCCAGAGATTTACAGCTTTGCTAGCATGCTGGGTTGGGCCGTGGTGTTCCAGTTGAGTCCTGCTTGCTTAGCACCCAGCTTGCTCACAGAATGTGTGAGGTGTTCCTGGGAGCTCGTGGAGGACAGGGCCATGCCAGTCCACCCCAGCCCACTAGAGCTTGCCCTACTGGCACACAGGGGCTTCCAAGGCCTCCAGGCTGAGACATCAGTGGATTCCCATATGACTGATGTAAGCGTGTGGCCGAGGGATGATGCCAGGGAAGTCAGAATTCCTGGGGAATTGAGACAAAGACACTAATGTCCACTCCCATGTGCAGGCCTGGCATCTGTACAACCAGCGCGAGGCTTACTGGTGGGCACAAACGGACCTGCCCAGGGCTAGACAAACTTAGACAGTTCATCACCCTTTGACACCCACGAGTATCTTGGTTGCAAGTTAGGAGAAGTGCAACCCCAACTGGCTACATAAAAATATGAAAAGAGTGAATTGGCTCCTGTTTTCAGGAAGCTTCTAGTAATCCAGTCTTGGGCTTGATTGGATCCAGAATCTCAAGGGATCAGAAGTCTGCCTCCCAGAACCTCTGGCTCTGCTTTCCAGGAAGGACTTCCCTCTACGAAAGGTCAACTTATGTGGCAAGATGGCCTCATGGCTGCAGGCCCACTTCTGATCCGCTTAGCAACTCCTG
Organism: Aotus nancymaae; assembly: GCF_030222135.1. Taxonomy (NCBI): domain Eukaryota; kingdom Metazoa; phylum Chordata; class Mammalia; order Primates; family Aotidae; genus Aotus; species Aotus nancymaae. The sequence continues at coordinate 22,329,058 of NW_026988441.1, read as the reverse complement.
AGGCTCCTCATTGGCCCAGCCTGGGTCACTCCTGACCAATTGCATGGCCAGGAATGGGGAACTCTGATTGGCCAAGGCCCCCTCCCCCATTAAAGTGCAGAGAAGGTGGTGCTTGGAGGAAAATGCTGGACCCTGACCGGAAGGGAGAGGCCAGGGCCTTTGCTCTCCCAGCCCGTGCTCTGTCTTGCAGCTGTGCCTGTCTTCAGAAATCCCTAAATGAGATTTAAATGAAAGCTGAGGATATGGCGGTCAGACACTAAACAGAGCACTCTTGTGTCTTAGCTAGTGCTGTGAGGGGAGCTTCCTGCTGCATATCTCCCCAGCCGCCCTCACCTCCCCAACCTCATCACATACTCCCACTCTTTCAAGCATCTTCAAATTAGTCCCTGCTCTTTTTTTTTTTTTTTTTCCTTTTTGAGTGACAGGGTCTCGCTGTGTCACCTGGGCTGGAGTGCAGTGGTGAGATCACAGCTCACTGCAGCCTCGACCTCCTGGGTTCAAGAGATACTCCTGCCTCAGCCTCCAGAGTAGCTGGGACTACAGGCACGCACCACCATTTTATTTATTTATTTATTTATTTATTTGACTTATTTTTGTGTTTTTTTTGTGGAGCCGAGGGTCTTGCTCTGTAGCCCAGGCTGGTCTCAGACTCCTGGGCTCAAGCAATCCTCCCACTTCGGCCTCCCAGAGTGCTAGGATTGCAGGTGTCTCTGCTCCTTGCAACCTTGAACTTTGCACAGAATCCAAAAATGTCAGCTGCCATCATGATCCTATCAGACACTACGTCGAGAGGCCCATTTTAATTTTCCCTGGAATATTTCACTGGCCACAGCCTCTATCCGAAGAAGCGATGGCTGAGCTTGCGCCCCAGTGTAAGAGGGGGTTAGGCCGGGCCAGAAGCACCCATCGATTTTCGGTCTTCCCACCTTAGTGTCTTTACACAGCAGTGTCTGCCGGTTCTGAGCGGGAACCAAGCCTTGGGGAGCATGGGTTGGGCCCTTGCGTGGCTGGCCTGGAGGGCCTGTGCAGTCAGATTGCCCCGCCCAGGGAGCCAAGCCTCTGGGGCTTTCCCACGCTCGGGTTCCCTGGTGCTGGACCGCAGTCACTCTGAGGTTGACAGCCTGGTCCTGTTCATCCTCCCCGGCCCCCACCTCACAGCTCACACTGGTACAGGCTGGCCCCTCCTCTTCTAGTATTTCCATGTGTAGCCTCACAAGATGCCTAGCTCATCCAGGCAGCCACAGATGTCCAGCTTGGCCTCACAGCAAAGCCTTAGCCAGCTCCACTGCCAGCCACAGCTCACACCTTTCCTGATCAACCTCCTTAACTTTCCGCTAAGATGCCTTTGAGGACCTGGTAGACGTTAGGCCACAGCTGCCTGGTGAAATACACATGGGCCCATCAGTAGGCAGGCTCCCAGGTCTCTCAAGGCTGTCCAGGGATCCCATGTGAAGGAATTCTATCTGGGAAGGGCTTCCCCATGTCAATCCCTTGCTCTTCCTTCTCTTTAACCTTTATATCCTGGTGCCTGCCCTCCATCATCAGAGCCTGAACCATGTAGGAAGCTAAGCAAATAACCCCCAAATCTCTTTATGAGTAATAATAACAACACAAATTAAGCAGTTTGTGCCAGATACTGTTGAAAACACATGAGGGGTATTAATACATTTACCCCTCACAGCAACTCTGTGACGTTGGAACAATTAGAATTACACCCATTTTACAGATGAGAAAATGAAAGCACAGAGAGGTCGGAGAACTTTCCCAAAGTCTCATAGCAAAGGGGAGGTGCTGCCCTCACTACACAGCAGCTGGTTCAGCACCTCTGATGCAACCCACAGTCTCCCCCAAGTCTGGACCAATGCTCGGGAACTCTGGACCTGAGGCAGCCACAGAATGGAATGAACCCAAACACCCAAAGGTGAGCTACCCTAGAAAGGCAAACATCAGGTCGGGCATGGTGGCTCACGCCCGTAATCCCAATAATTTGGGAGGCCAAGGTGGGCAGATCACCCTGAGGTCGGGAGTTTGAGACCAGCCTGGCCAACATGGTGAAACCTCGTCTCTACTAAAAATACAAAAATTAGCCAGAGATGGTGGTGGGCACCTGTAATCCCAGGTACTTGGGAGGCTGAGGCAAGAGAATCGCTTGAATCCAGGAGGCAGAGGTAGCAGTGAGCCAAGATTGCGCCATTGTACTCCAGCCTGGGTGACAGAGTGAGACTGTATCTCAAAAAATAATAATTTCTTTCATTTTCACTGAAGTATAAAATACATTCAGTAAAGTACACAAATCCCAGGTGTGAGCTTTTATGTATGTATCAATCAATGAGCTTTTATACGTGTACATAGCCATGAAACCACCACTCAGATCAAAACATACATGTCTAGCACCCAGAAGTTTCCCCTGGTCCTCTCCCAGCCATTACTCCTCACTCTAGGAGTAAATACTCTTATGGTGACTGCTGTCACCATAATTTTGCCTTTTCTTAAACTTCAAATAAACAGAAACTTACAAATAAGGGTGTCTGGCTTCTTGGGCTCAACATGATGTCTGTGAGATTTTCATGTTGCTGCATGAGTCCATCGCTTGTCCCTTTTATTGACTGCTGTGTAGTATTCCATTGAATTAATATAACAAAATTTATGTATCCATTCTATTCTTGATGAATGTCAGCTAGGATGTGGAGCATTTGGGCTCCATCTTTGCCAGACGGAGTATACATTGCTGTAATGACTAAGGAAAACACTGTCTTGTCTACCATCATTATAGTAACTAATTTTTTGAGCGTTTACTGTGTGCAGGTATTGTATGGGAGTCAGCTACATTATCTCACTCAATCTTCACGATTATCCTTGGGAGTAGATAGTTGCCACCTGTGAAACAGGATAACCGTGGTATCAACATGAATAGGATTATTGGGAGGTTTCATTGAGATAATATGATACTTTGAAGGACTTAGCCCAACGCTGCCATTTTGGAAATACCATTTATGATACCTGTTACTGGTGATTCCTAACGGGCACACGATCGGGGTTCAGGTGCCTGGTGAGTCCATGCTGAGCAAGCAGCCCAGCAGCCTTGGCCTCAGAGCGCCTGGGGGTCACGAATGTGTAAGCCTCTTCAATAAGACCCTGGATCTAATGTCAAGAAAAAGGTCACTAGGGGAGGGTGAGGGGCAGGACTGAGACTTTAGCTTAAGAAGGGCCCTGGGAACGTTCCAGAGCCTTCTTTTATGCACGTCTTCCTGAAGCTGAGCACAGAGGGTACTCCGAAGCGATGATTTTCCTTACCTGTCTCTCTCATTAGCCAGCAAGCTCTGCAAGGGCTTGGCCAGTGCTTGTCTTTCATTCAGAAACACAATTTGTGTCTCCTTTGGTCCAGGCACCCAAGAACCGAGGGATAGAGCAGTGAGCAAGATAGGCAAGGTGAAGAGAGAGAAGAAACAGACTGTGTAGGGGCTGGGCTCCCAGCACTTTGGAAGGCCAAGGCGGGAGGATCGCTTGAGATCAGGGGTTTGAGACCAGTCTGAGCAACATAGCGAGACCTTACCCCTTCCCTCTCCCCCCACCCAGAAAAAATACAAGTCTTGAGGGAGGAAAGACAGAGGAGCTGTGGAGGGGAGGCCTGAGGTTTGAGGGCGGGGTCAGGGCCAGGTCCTGTGGAGCCTGTAGCCCAAGACAGGGAGTATGAATTTGATCCTTAGCTGATGGGAAACAATTAGAAGACGTTTTCTTTTTGTGTGTGTGTGGAAATGGGGTGTCGCTGTTACCCAGGCTGGTCTCGAACACCTCAAGGGGTCGGCGGTCTCGGCCTCCAAAAATGCTGGGATTACAGGCATGAGCCACGGTGCCCGGCCTCAACTGGAAGGCTTTAAGCTAGATAGGTGCTCGGGAATCCCAGGGTCAGAAAGGTCTTCAGAGTGCCCCGGAAAAGCTTGCGGGGCAGGGGCGCGTATGGTAGGGACGCATGTAAGGAACTCGCATATTAGTTGAATGAATGAATGAACGACCCAATGCACTGAAGGATGAATGGACAGGAGGCCAAGAATAGCAGCCGGTCCCCAGGGCGCCCCAGACCCCGCGGCCTGAAACCTTGGTTCTAGGCCCAGGCACAGGCGTGGTGACCTTGGGGATGTCCCCGCCCCGGACTCAGGGCCCGGAACCCGGCGTACCCGGGGCGGGGAAGGCGTGCCTAGCGGGATAGGGCGCGCGGCGGAAAGGCGGGCGGCGCTCCCCGGGCAGGCGCCCCACACATTCCCCCGGCTCGGTCCCGTTGGGGCCCGAACCCGCGCCGCCCGCCGTGTTTACATTCCACCCGCGCGGGCCACGCGGCTTTTTGCCGCTCCAGAGCCGCTCGGCCCCGCCCCCGGCGCCCGCGGCCCGCCCCTCGCCGCCGCGCGCCAGACTTCTCCCGCGTCCCGCCCGCCGCTCCGCCCCGCGTCCCGCGCCCTGCGCCCCGCGCCGCCCGGCAGTCGGCGCGCAGGCCCTGTCACTTGGCCCCGCCCCACCCGCCGGCTCCGCCCCGTCGATCAGGCCCCGCCCCCGGTTCCCGTCCCTGCGCCTCGCTGGCCGGCGCCGCGGAGGGGCGGACCCGGGGGCGGGGAAAGGGACGGGGTGGGGCGGGCCACGGGCCCGGCGCGGCCGCTGAGGGGCTGGGAGCTGCGGCGGGGCGGTGCGAGGGCGGGCCGGGGCCGGTTCCGCGCGCAGGGATTTTAAATGTCCCGCTCTGAGCCGGGCGCAGGAGCAGCCGGCGCGGCCGCCAGCGCGGTGTAGGGGGCAGGCGCGGATCCCGCCACCGCCGCGCGCTCGGCCCGCCGCCTCCCGCCGCCGTCGCCGCCGCCTGCCGGGGCTGGAGCGCGCTGCCCGCCGCAGACACGATCCTGGTGAGGCTCCCGCTGCGGGCTGCGGGCAGGGACTCCCGGGGCCCGGATCACGCCGGGGATCTGGGTGGGGGCGGGGTGCGACCAGGTCGCGGGTCCCCGGGCGGCGGCGCGGGGCGCCCCGGGAGGGTGCTGGGAGCGCGGCGGAGAGGGGTGGAGGGGACACTGAGGCAGCCCGGGCCCCGGGAGGCGACGGACGGGGGGTGGGCGGCGGGTCCCCCAGGTCGGGGGTCGGGCAGGGGTGCGGGGCGCGGGCGGGTCGCGGGTGACAGGCCACCCCACCATCGGCCATCTTCCCGGCCCGCCCGGCCGCCCGCGAGCGAGGGGGGGAGGGGTGCCGGGCCCGCGGCCTGACCCCGCTGCCGCCTCACCCCGCGCCGCCCCGCAGGCCTCAGGCCGGAGCAGCCCCACCATGCCGAGGGAGCGCAGGGAGCGGTGAGTGCCCGCGCCGCGGGGCCGGACGGGACAGGACGGGTGGCGTGGGGGGAGGGGCAGCCACGGGTGCTCACCCGGCCCGGTGCCACCCGGGTCCACAGGGATGCGAAGGAGCGGGACACCATGAAGGAGGACGGCGGCGCGGAGTTCTCGGCTCGCTCCAGGAAGAGGAAGGCAAACGTGGCCGTTGTGAGTACAAAGGAGACAGGTTGGGGAGCACTACCCCATCTCACCTGGGTACCCGACTTGGCTCTGCCTGCGGGGCGGAGGTCCCTTGGGCAGGAATGGTGCTCATAACCTGATCAACTTTCTCTTCTATTCTCTCTCTGTTTTTGTCTTGTTCGATGTGTTTCCTTTGGACCGTGGGGGTGGCTTCATGTTAGTTTTTGCAGGATCCAGATGAAGAAATGGCCAAAATCGACAGGACAGCGAGGGACCAATGTGGGAGCCAGGTAGGTCCGCCCGGAGTTGGGCCTCTGTGGAGGTCCTTCTGCTCTCTGTGGGTCACATGGGATTTCATGTTTTCTTGTCTCCCGCTGAAGACACTCTGGTGAGAATTAGTTTCTCTAACACAGCCACAGCCCATATGGCCCAGCACTGTACCTGTCAGTGGGCACCAGCTTCTGCCAGTCCTGGGATTCCAGGGAGCTTGGTGTTCCTGACTGGCACCATCTGAGATTACAGATATGTGCTGATGCCTGGAACAACCAGCATGGACATCACATTGTTTACTCCTTGCCTTCTGCTCCGGAGGAAACTGAGACTCAGGAAGAAAGTAATCCAGAGTCCTGTGCCATCCAGGGGCAAAGTTGGGCACTCGGCCTTGTCTATAAAAGCTGGTGAATTGGGGAAGGGTTCCTGTGTGTTCATAAGTAACAGCTTCCCCCCTGCCCCATTCTACACCTATTTTGTTTGTCATGGTGCTTAAGAACCTCCTCATCTTCTTTAGGTCAGGTTTCAAATTCTCCTCTTTCTGGCCCTGGAAGTTCTTCTAGCCCCTCCAGCAATTACCTGCATTGATCCCCAGCTCAGCCTGACCTCAGCAAGAGTATCAGTGGACAATTCCGTGTAATGATAGGTGGTGTCTCAAGACATTTTCTTGATGGCTTTTCTTTTCTCTCCTTATGGAATTCCTGCCAAATTTCCTGCCTGCAGTGTGATCGTCATTGTAATATTAGAAGTTTCTTGCAGAAAAAGCTTGTACTATCTCTTTACTTTCAGAAATGGCTGGAGACTGTAGTTATGGCAGGAGTAGGGGAAGCAGCCTATCTCTAAACTGGCTGGTCAGGCCATCTGCCTCTATCACAGATAAATGCTGAACAGAAACAGTGTTTGGCCTGAGTGCAGGGATCCCAGCTAGGTTAGCAGAGGAGCAGGTCACTTAGCAGAACAGCAGCCAGGGTAGTTCGTGGGGACGCATGAAGGGTTTCAAAGCAATGGGCCGTGTTCACAGTAGCCATTGTCACTGCACATTAAGGCCCCCCAAAATAAGCATTTCTGAGGAGGATCCACTGAATATCGAAGGAAGAGTTCCTGATTTCAAAGAAGTCTTCCTTCAAAGAAGTCATTTCAGAAAAGGAAATGAGATGGCATATCCCAAGTTTTCCTTTTCTCCCCTTAAAAAAAAAAGTATGTTCAAATCAAGCAAATTGATTTTGTAGGTATTATAGAATGAATCCTGACTTTGTGAAATTCAGGATTGTTTATTTTCCCAGCTGTGTTTTGAATAGAAAAGAAACTTCTAACCGACGGTGAAGCAGGGCCGTCCCAGTTGCATTCTTGGAGTTTTAGAAGCGTGTCTGTTCTCAAGGATAGCCTGAGCAGTGACGATGGTACCTGGGACAGACTGTGGCTCTGCCCCCTGGCCACAGAGCATGAATTGCTGTGCTATTGGAATAGCTATATCATTTCCCACTAGAAGGCACTTTCGTGGTTATCCAGAGATTAATGGCAACAGATTTCTGTACATTTTGTAGAGTAGATAACTTAAACATTAGCTGTCTATTTATGGAGCACTATCTTTGTTATTTCTCTGTGAAGATTCATGAAACTAGAACTCTGGGGTACAACAGAAGCTTTTCCCTGTTCACATACAGAACTTTTCTCTGGAGTTATCATACTTACCCCCAGTACGACAATCCTGAGCTACTTGGAGCCACAGTGCTAAACTCTTGTGAAAATGCTTCATCAAGACCACATGGAACCATTTTGATTTTCATCTTAGGCTGTTCTTAATGAAAAGAATACCCTTTTATCTGAGATCTGTGTAATTTTTTTGCAGGAGACCCTATCTTTCCATTGAAGTCGGATCCTGGACTGTTACTTTTCAGAAAATAATCCTCATAAGGAAAAAAAGTAGTATGAGGAGTCAGAGTGGTTAGGAATCCCATTGGTCTTTTGCTGTTGTCTAATTCCTTTCTAAATAGTCAGACGGGTCTTGCTTTGAAACTTGGTGTACGCTCAAGTAAAGGACATAGACTTATTCTCCCTCATCCGCTGGTCCCTACAAAGGCCAACTTTGGAAACCATTCGTCTGCTGGTGGTTCACCTAGTGTGTTTGGGAACTGTTGCTGGACTTGTTTCTATCCAAAGGCTTGCTCTGAGATGTGTCAGCCATCTGGCCTTAGAGGGTGGCACCCAGCTTTATGCCTTTGAGACTAGAATTCGTTCTTCCTGAATGAAGAACAACTTACAGCGGTTGTAATGTGACCCTTTTTGAGTCAAGGAAATGCCACCCGCACATGGTACTAGAACTGAAAGGAAGCAGGCTTGCTCGCACAGCTGTTGGCAGGAGCAGTCATGGATAATTTGCATGCCCAATTCTTTGTACATTGGGTGGGGAAGAGCTTTATCTGGCTTTGCTCTTCTAACTGAAAGTGCTTGGGCTTCCTCTGAAGGGGGCCTGTGTGCTGTGGTTGCCACTATGTGCTGTGTCTTTGAGGCCACGTTCATTTAATAGTGACCCCGGTTGTCTGTTTTGTTCTTTAGTCAATATTAATGGTCTCTGCTTTTTTTCTTTCTTTTTTGAGACAGTCTTGCTCTGTCGCCCAGGCTGGAGTGCAATGGCATGATCTCGGCTCACTGCAAACTCTGTCTCCTGGATTGAAGTGATTCTACTCCCTCAGCCTCCTGAGTAGCTGGAATTACAGGCACCCGCTACCATGCCCAGCTAATTTTTGTGTTTTTGGTAGAGACGGGGTTTCACCAGGTTGGCTGGTGGTCTCTGCTTTAAAAAAAATGCAGGGTACGGTGGCTCAGGCCTGTAATCCCAGCACTTTCGGAAGACAAGGTGGGAGGATGGCTTGAATCCAGGAGTTCAAAACCAGCCTGGACAACATGGCAAAACCCCATCTCTACAAAAAAAAAAATACAAAAATTAGCTGGGTGTGGTCACACATGCCTATAGTCCCAGCTGCCCAGGAGGCTGAGGCAGGAGGATCGCTTGACCCCAGGAGGCAGAAGTTGCAATGAGCGGAGATCACACCACTGCACTCCAGCCTGGGCAACAGAGGGAAACCCTGTCTCAAAAAAAAAAGAAAGAAAGAAAGAAAGAAAATGCCGAGTCTCAGACTTTCATATGGATTCCATGCTAGTGGGATTGTTACCTGCCTAGTATCTTCATCAAAGTTTCTATTATTTTTAGTAGAGATAGGGTTTCTCTATGTTGATCAGGCTGGTCTCGAACTCCTGACCTCAGGTGATCCACCCGCCTCGGCCTCCCAAAGTGCTGGGATTACAGGCGTGAGTCACTGTGTCCGGCCTTGATTTGGTTTTAACTAGGTGGATGTTCGCTCTGTGTGTTTCGAGTTAAGGAAAACGAAAAGTCCTTACTGTTTAACATATTTGGCTGGTCCTGCAACAAAAAGAAAATGTCACATTTGATGGGTTTCTGTTTTAAACTGAGAGGACTTTAATACATATAGCAGCCAATTTACATTTTTGATCTTTTATACTTATGGATGTGAAATGCTTATGTAAAATTTTTTTTTCATATATCCAAGTGTGTTCAGATCTAGAATTGTTTTTTTTTAATTTTTTTTTTTTTTTGAGACGGAGTCTCACTCTGTTGCCCAGGCTGGAGTGCAATGGCGTGCTCTTGGCTCACTGAAACCTCTGCCTCCTGGGTTCAAGCAATTCTCCTGCCTCAGCCTCCCAAGTAGCTGAGATTGCAGGTGTGCACCACCACGCCCAGCTAATTTTTGTATTTTTAAGTAGAGACCGGGTTTCACCATGTTGGTCAGGCTGGTCTCGAACCCCTGACCTCGTGATCCGCCCACCTCAGCTTCCCAAAGTGTTACGTAAATATTTTTATTGGCGATTTTGTTTTAAGAAATTTTAGTAGATGGGTTGTACTGGTTAAAAAACAAATCTTTGAATTGTGACCATATAATCTCATAATGTGTCTTTTTTGGAAGCACTTTCAGAAGTCACGCCCAGCATCTTCCTGAGTTGCAAGTGAATTTGGAATGTTTCTGGGTAATGTAAGAGCTGTTTGCATCTTACCGCACCTCTCCTGTGTATTTTTCACTTACAGGCTTGGGACAATAATGCAGTCTGTGCGGACCCCTGCTCCCTAATCCCCACACCTGACAAAGAAGAAGATGAGCTGGTTTACCCAAACTCAATGTGCAAGCCTCGGCATATTGCGCCGTCCAGAGGTTCCCCACTGCCTGTACTGAGGTCAGTGCTGACTCTGCCATGTGGCTCGCGGCTCTCTTAGTCCATACTCCCCCTTATCCCTCATAACGTGGACGCATTCTTACCCCTTTTGTTGTGTGTTTTGTTGTAGCTGGGCAAATAGAGAGGAAGTCTGGAAAATCATGTTAAACAAGGAAAAGACATACTTAAGGGATAAGCGCTTTCTTGAGCAACACCCTCTTCTGCAGCCAAAAATGCGAGCAATTCTTCTGGATTGGTTAATGGAGGTGAGCTTGAGTCTTCCTGTTCACTTCGTGAAAGCACTGAGCATTTCCAGCATTTTTGTGTATTAGGACCTCTGTGTGGTTTATTCCATTGACACGTGCTCCATCTCTGAAGCTGTAGGATATATTTACTGTGGTGGTCTTTTGGTTTTGCTTAGAATCTTAGCAAGAATTTCTAAAATCTTTTTATCTTTCAGATGTTTTAAAATTGGCATCTAATTTTTTCCATCAAAGTTTAAATAATTACTAATGTTGTTTTTTCCAGTAGATTGTAACTATTGACATTTTAGTTTTGTTCATTGTGTTCATTCAATTGCTTTATTTCTTTGTTTATTTTTTTCAAGATGGGAGTCTTGTTCTGTTGTTACCCAGGCTGGAGTACAGTGGCACAATCTCAGCTCACTGCAACCTCTGCCTCCCGGGTTCAAGCGATTCTCCTGGCCTCAGCCTCCTGAGTAGCTGGGATTACTGGTGCACGCCACCACACCCGGGTAATTTTTGTGTTTTTAGAAGAGACGGGGTTTCACCATGTTGGCCAGGCTGGTCTTGAACTCCCGACCTTGTGAGCCAGGGCGCCCGGCTAAATTGCTTTTAAACGTGTCCAATGGGATGCATGTATCACTATCACCACTTTGATAGCTACTATCACAAATTGTAAACATATATGAACAAGCTTATCTTAAAACAGGTCTGACTTTGCTCCTTTTTAACTTCTTGGAACCCATTTCCTTTTCCTACCATTCCCTTTTTTTCTAATAAGATAGATTGTTCAGATCCCGACTGGGCGTGGTGACTCACATCTGTAATCCCAGCACTTTGGGAGGCCAAGGCAGAAGGATCCCTTGAGCCCGGGAGTTGGAGACCAGACTGGGCAACATAGTAAGACCCCATCTTAACAAAAAATAAAAAACCGTCAGGGCACAGTGGCTCATGCCTGTAGTCCCAGCTACTGGGGAGGATGAGACGGGAGGATTCTTGGAACCAGCAGTCCGCCATGACAGTGCCACTGCACTCCAGCCTGAGTGACCATGAGACCATGTGTCCATTTTTTTTTTAGCATATTTTTAAAGGTATTTGAACCATGGGAGTGGCTTCTGTATTTTGAGACGAGAGTTGCTGTGTCACCCAGGCTGGAGTGTAGTGGTTCAGTCGTGGCCCACTGCAGGCTTCAACTCCTTGGCTCCCAACAGTCCTCCTGCCTCAGCCTCCCAGTAGTTGGGACTACAGGCATGAGCTTCTACGCCCTGCCAATTTTTTTTACTTTTTGATGAGATGGAGTCTCACTATGTTGCCCAGGCTGGTTTCCAGTTCCTGGGATCATGGGATCCTCCTGCCTCGGCCTCCCAAAGTGCTGAGGATTACAGGTGTGAGCTACCGCACCTAACTCAGATTTTTTCTTGATCCACACTATTTTATTTCTCTTTAACGGTTAATCAAAGGTTTTTTGATTAACAATTAATCGAAAGTTTTTTGAGACGGAGTCTTGCTCTGTTGCTCGGGCTGGAGTGCAGCAATAGGATATTGACTCATTGCAACCTCCACTTCCTGGGTTCAAGCAGTTCTCTGCCTCAGCCTCCTGAGTAGCTGGGATTACAGGTGCCCACCACCATGCCCAGCTAATTTTTTGTATTTTTAGTAGCAATAGGGTTTCACCATTTTGGCCAGGCTGGTCTTCAACTCCTGCCTTGGGAGCCACTGTGCCTGGCGGTAGTATATGTCTTACTGGGATGAATTGCAGTAGCTTATAGTTTCTTGATTAAGGGAAGCTTCCTAGACAACCTTGTATGACTTGAATGGGTGAAAAGTGGGCTTTTCTTATGAAGTGGAAGGACATCTCAGGCAGATCCATTTCATGAAACCATGTAGAAGTTGAGCGTGTATAACTACAGAAGTACCCCTCATCCTCGGGGGTATGTCCCAAGAACCACAGGAGAGGCCTGAAGCCACAGAAAATACTGAACTCTGGATATGCTATGTTTTCAATCCTCTACTTTCACGTTTTCACTTAAAGAAAGCATTTCACGCCTTCTCTTTGGCATTTCCAAATAGCCAGCATCACTACTCTTGCCCTGTGGGGCTATTATCCAGTAAAATAAGGGCTGCTTGAACACCAGCACTGTTGTGCTGTAACAGTCCATCTGATAACCTGTGTGCTACTGAGTGACTAACAGGCAGGTGGCCTATTCTGCGGGGATGTGCGGGCAAGGGGATGGATGATTCACATCCTGGGCAGGTGAGGGTGGAACAGGCCAGGTCCCCTAATTTAAAACCTATCAGCCGGGCTTAGTGGCTCACGCCTGTAATCCCAGCACTTTGGGAAGCTGAGGCGGGTGGATCATGAGGTCAAGAGATCGAGACCATCCTAGCCAACATGGTGAAACCCTGTCTCTACTAAAAATACAAAAATTAGCTGGGTGTGGTGGTACGCCCCTGTAGTCCCAGCTACTTGGGAGTCTGAGGCAGGAGAATCGCTTGAACCCAGGAGGTGGAGGTTGCAGTGAGCCGAGATTGCTCCACTGCACTCTACCCTGGTAACACAGCAAGACTCCGTCTCAAATTAAAAAAAAAAAAACCTGCCAGTTGTTAGGCTGGGCACAGTGGCCAATGCCTGTAATCCCAGCACTTTGGGAGGCCAAAGCAGGCGGATCACGAGGTCAGCAGTTCGAGACCAGCCTGGCCAATATGGTGAAACACCATCTCTACTAAAAATACAAAAATTAGCTGGGTGTGGTGGTGGGTGCCTGTAATTCCAGCTATTGAGGAGGCTGAAGCAAGAGAATCTCTTGAGCCTGGGAGGTGGAGGTTGCAGTGAACCAAGATCACAACACTGCACTCCAGCCTGGTTGATAGAATAAGATACTCTCTCAAAAAAAAAAAAAATGAAAAACTATCAATTGTTGATTTCAGGAACTTTGCGTTTAATATTGTTGTGTATTGTTCTTGACCAAAATCGTTACAAGTTGTTTTTCCCCCACTCCCTCAAGTAGCTATTCTAAAACTTACTAAATATGTTTTCAGGTGTGTGAAGTCTATAAGCTTCACAGGGAGACCTTTTACTTGGCACAAGATTTCTTTGACCGGTATATGGCGACACAAGAAAATGTCGTAAAAACTCTTTTACAGCTTATTGGGATTTCATCTTTATTTATAGCAGCCAAACTTGAGGTAAATGCTTTTCAAATATTTGTTATATGATGTGTGTTATTTCTTGAGCTCCACTGAGATTGGGGGAAGAGGTTGGTGGTTTGTCCATAGCATTCATCCTAAATTTTTCTAATTTGCAACCCTGTAAAGTTAAGACACATGCAAAAAAGAGAAGAGGCTGGAAAGTAACCAGGAAAGAGAAAAGGAGTGAGGGTATGGAAGATCTAGGTTCAGGTAGTTACATTGAACAAAAAAAAAACGGGCCCAGGGTGGTGGTTCATGCCTATAATCCCAGTACTTTGGGAGGCCAAGGTGGACGGATCACTTGAGGCCAGGAGTTTGAGACATGGTAAAACTCCATTTGTGCTAAAAATACAAAAATTAGCCAGGTGTGGTGGTTCGCGCCTGTAATCCTGGTTACTCAAGAGGATGAGGTGGGAGAATCACTGGAGCCCAAGAGGCAGAGTTGCAGTGAGCTGAGATCCCACCACTGCACTCCAGCCTGGACAACAGAGGGAAATTCTATCTCAAAAAAAAAAAAAGGTTAACAATTTGTGTATGATTATCAAAGGGTGTATGGGCCCAATTTTCAAACGTGTTAAAGGTACTAAAAAGGGGATATTTTGGTTCGAAAGTGCCTACAATGAGTCAGAGTTCTGTCCACCTATTTAAGGGCAGGGGTGAGTTTTTTTTTTTTTTTTAAGCCAGTCAAATTTAGCAGTGGGAGGTTGTATACCAACTTTAATGATACTAATGTTAAAAAGTTCTGATAACCCACTACCATCGGACCAGCCTTATTTTTTTTTTTTTTTTTTTTTTGAGACAGAGTCTCACTCTGTCACCAGGTGCTAGGCTGGAGTGCAGTGGTGCGATTTCGGCTCACTGCAAACCTCTGCCTCCCGGGTTCAAGCAATTCTCCTGCCTCAGCCTCCCGAGTAACTGGGACTACAGGCGCGCACCACCACGCCCAGCTAATTTTTGTATTTTAGTGGAGATGGGGTTTTAGTATGTTGGCCAGGATGGTCTCGATCTCTTGACCTCGTGATCCACCCACCTCGGCTTCCCAAAGTGCTGGGATTACAGGCGTGAGCCACCGCACCTGGCCCATTTTTTTTTTTTTTTTTTAAACAACGAATACACATTGAAGCATTGGAGTGGCTTCTGTGTTAATCCCATCGGTGTGCCCTCTCTTTCCATGCCAGGGTGCTGAGGAGTCATTTTCCATGCATTATACATTGAGACTGTTAGGGATGGTCTTTGGTGCTAGTGCCATCATCTGACTTTCCTTTCCTTTCAGGAAATCTATCCTCCAAAGTTGCACCAGTTTGCGTATGTGACAGACGGAGCGTGTTCAGGAGATGAAATTCTTACCATGGAGTTAATGATTATGAAGGTGGGTTCCAGTGAATTTTCCGGCCATTTTTTAAATGTGTACATCATTATCTTTTCCACCTGACGTGTAGTGCCCCTGGGAGGTGTTCTCCAGCCGGACACATTGTGGCATGGAACGTGGCTGCATTTTGAACTTCTTCTCTCAATCATCGGTCTCTTTTCTCTCTGTTTTCCTTTAGGCCCTTAAGTGGCGTTTAAGTCCCCTGACTATTGTGTCCTGGCTGAATGTATACATGCAGGTTGCATATCTAAATGACATCCATGAGGTGCTACTGCCGCAGTATCCCCAGCAAACCTTTATACAGATTGCAGAGGTAAGTGGCTCCATCACATCCGTGGGGCCACCTTCCCTGCAGCTGGAGTGAGGAACTCTAGAACTGGCGTGCGGTGGCGTCCATCTCAGCGTTCTCTTCTTCTCCGTAGCTGTTGGATCTCTGTGTCCTGGATGTTGACTGCCTCGAATTTCCTTACGGTATACTCGCTGCTTCGGCCGTGTATCATTTCTCTTCATCTGAATTGATGCAGAAGGTTTCAGGTGAGTTGGCTTTCCCATGCATGCGCAAACAAGGCGGGCCAAGCTTACATCCGGTTGTCAGCCTCAAATCGAGCCCACGACGTCTTCGCCGCAGGATATGAATGGTGCGACATAGAGAACTGTGCCAAGTGGATGGTTCCATTTGCCATGGTTATAAGGGAGACGGGGACCTCAAAACTGAAGCACTTCAGGGGCGTCGCTGATGATGATGCGCACAACATACAGACCCACAGAGACAGCTTGGATTTGCTGGTCAGTGTCGCTCCTTCTTCCGGTCCTTCTTGCCCAGACAAATTCTGAAAACTGCCTAAATAGGCCAGCCAAGGTGGCTCAGCCTTGGAATCCCAGCACTTTGGGAGGCCGAGGTGGGTGGATCACTTGAGGCTAGGAGTTCGTCTCACTAAAAATATAAGAATTAGCCGGGTATGGTGGTGGGCACCTGTAGTTCCAGCTATTTGAGAGGCTAAGGCAGGACAATCACTTGAACCTGGGAGGTGGAGGATGCAGTGAGCCGAGATCATGCTACTGTACTCCAGCCTGGGCAACAGAGCAAAATTATGTCTCAAATAAAAAAAAAAAAAAACCGCCTAAATAACCTATTCACCTTCCTTCAGGTAGGTTGCAAATATCTCGAAAAACTCCAATTTTAATTCCTTGAACAAGAAAAATCCTAGCAAATTGATGCTGTATCATATAGACCACAGAGTTTTAAATTGTTCTTTGATATATTTTTTTTCCCTTCACTCACCTCCATAGAAAAAGACATAGTGGCCAGACACAGTGGCTTTTGGAGGCCAAGGCAGGAGGATCGCTTGAGCCCAGAAGTCTGAGACTAGCCTGGGAAACATAGGGAGACCCAGTTCCTAAAAATTTTAAAAACTAGCCAGGCATGATTGCACATGCCTATAGTCCCAGCACTTTGGGAGGCCAAGGCAGGCAGATCACCTGAGGTCAGGAGTTCAAGACCAGCCTGGCCAAAATGTCAAAACCTCATCTCTATGAAATATACGAAAATTAGCTGGGCATGGTGGTGGGTGCCTGTAATCCCAGCTACGCGGGCAGCTAAGGCAAGAGAATCCCTTGAACCCAGGAGGTGGAAGTTGCAGTGAGCCGAGATGGCACCACCTTACTCCAGCCTGAGTGACACAAGACTTTGTCTCAAAAGAATTTTAAATTTTTTAAAAATCATTTTTTATTTATTTGTTTATTTATTTATTTATTTATTTTGAGACAGAGTCTCGCTCTGTTGCCCAGGCTGGAGTGCAGTGGTGTGCTCTTGGCTCACCACAACCTCCACCTCCCAGGTTCAAGCAATTCTCCTGCCTCAGCCTCCTGCGTAGTAGCTGGCCCACCTGAGTAACAGGTGGGCGGCACCATGCCTGGCTAATTTTTGTATTTTTTTTAGTAGAGACAGGGGTTTCATCGCTTCTCGGCCTTTTGGCTAAGATCAAGTGTAGAGACGGGTTTTACCATGTTGATCAGGCTGGTCTCGAACTACTGACCTCGTGATCCTCCCACCTCGACCTCCCAAAGTGTTAGGATTATAGGCATGAGCCATCGTGCCAGGCCCAAAAAATTTAAGTTTAAAAATTAAAAAGCCTATGTTAATTGAAGCCCAAGGATATTTTCTAATTTAACATTGTCCCTTTTTATCTTACCGGTAGGACAAAGCCCGAGCCAAGAAAGCCATGTTGTCTGAACAAAATAGGGCTTCTCCTCTCCCCAGTGGGCTCCTCACCCCTCCACAGAGCAGTAAGAAGCAGAGCAACGGGCCGGAAATGGCATGACACCCCAGCCTTCACCAAAGACAGTCACGCGGAAGCGGCTGCCCCACGTTCTCTTCTGTCCTCTGCAGCGGAGGCGTGCGTTCGCTTTTACGGATATCTAAATGGAAGAGTGTTTCTTCCACAACAGATGTATTTCTGTGGATGGCATCGGACAGGGCAAAGTATTTTTTATTGAATGCTTATAGGTTTTTTTTTAATAAGTGGGTCAAGTACACCAGCCACCTCCAGACACCAGTGCGTGCTCCCGATGCTGCTATGGAAGGTGCTACTTGACCTGAGGGACTCACGACAACAAAAGCTTGAAGCTGCGGAGGGCCGCGGTGGCGTGGCTCTCCCCGTGGGGTGCTCTGGGCTGCATTGTACCAAGTGGAGCAGGTGGTTGTGGGCAAGCGTTGTGCCGAGCCCACAGCCAGCTGAGCAGGGTGCTACCCTCTCCACAATATCAGTTGACAATGTTGTACAACGCCTTTAATGAACTCTGTTTTGTAACTGCTGCTATATGTATCCGTTTTTTAATAAAGATAATACCGTCTTTGAGACAGCTGGTTTTATGAGCTACGTCTGGTAACTTCTTGAGGCTCAAGTCTTTTTTTTTTTTTTTAGACACGGGCAAAGTCCTGCTCTGTTGCCCAGACTGGAGTGCAGTGACACAGTCTCAGCTCGCTGCAGCCTCTGCCTCCCGTGTTTGAGTGATTCTCATGCCTCAGCCTCCTAGTAGCTGGGACTACAGGCGTGCACCACCACACCCGGCTAATTTTTGTATTTTTTTATAGAGATAGGGTTTCGACGTGTTGGTCAGTATGGTCTCAAACTCCTGATCTCAGGTGATTCGCCCGCCTCAGCCTCCCAAGGTGCTGGGATTACAGGTGTGAGCCACCGCACCCAGCCTTGAGACTTAACTCTTTTCGATCAAATACATTTTTAAATGTGTCTGATGGAAAGAAAACTTTTGAAGAGAGCTTCAGGTGCATCCTTGCCTGCCTCCTGGTGCCCCCCGAGTTGGGAGTGAGGAGTCCACCTGGTATTTCTCACCACCCCCTGCACTGGTGGCCGCTCACACCAGGTTCATTGGCCATTGATGACAGTAGTGGTGACGTCATGTCCACATTGAAGAGGACTCCTATGTATAACTTCTTAGGACTGGTTAAAGGCCATAAGGAATCTGTAATTAGTGTGATTTAATGCTTTTTTTTTTTTTTTTGCTCTTACCTAAATATTAACCTAAAGAATAAATTAATTTTTATTTGGAGAACTTTTAACATAGTGGCCTAAAAGTGCTTTTAAGAAGAAAAAGTCAGGCAGTGGCTCACGCCTGAAATTCTAGCACTTTTCAAGGCTGAAGCGGGCAGATCACTTGAGGTCAGGAGTTCGAGACCAGCCTGGCCAGCATGGTGAAACCCCATCTCTAGTAAAAATATAAAAATTGGCCAGGCATGGTGGCACACACCTGCAATCCCAGCTACTTGAGTGGCTGAGGCAGGGGAATCACGAACTCGGGAGGCTGAAGTTGCAGTGAGCCGAGCTTGCGCCACTACACTCCAGCCTGGGTGATGGAGTGAGACTCTGTCTCAAAATAAGAAAGAAAATTGAAAGTAGAGTTAATATGGCAGCCAAAGGCATGATGCAGGCTGTTGGCTGAGCATTGGTGGAGTCACCAAGCGCCTTGCTAATGATTGCTGTTCACATACAGGCCTCGTGTACGGCTCACATGACAT
This sequence comes from Aotus nancymaae, assembly GCF_030222135.1. NCBI lineage: Eukaryota > Metazoa > Chordata > Mammalia > Primates > Aotidae > Aotus > Aotus nancymaae. The sequence goes on along the minus strand of NW_026988441.1, from coordinate 22,310,245 downwards.
CGAACATTCTCCAAGTGCTGATCTTTCTGAGTCTTGTGTTTGACTAACTGTGCTTCATCATGTGTGCCAGTGCATACAAGGGAGGGTGAATGAGCAATAAATACTGCTTATTTTCAACTCGGTATTTTATCTCATTGGCAAAAATCTAAAAAAAAAGCAGCCAATTGAAATCTGTAAACCATATGTGGTGAGCCAAGATGTTGGCATGGCAGTCCAGCGTGGGTAACAAAGGAAGATTCTGTCTCAAAAAGAATAAAATAGGGCCGGGTGCGGTTGTTCACACCTGTAATCCCAGCAATTTGAGAAGCTGAGGCGGAGATGGAGACCATCCTGGCTAACAGTGAAACCCCATCTCTAATTAGCCTGGTGTGGTGGCACATGCCTATAGTTGCAGCTACTCAGGAGGCTGAGGTAGGAGAATCGCTTGAACCCGGCAGGTGGGGGTTGCAGTGAGCCGAGATCGCGCCATTGCACTCAGCCTGGCCAACAGAGCTAGACTCTGTCTCAAAAATAAAATCTGTAACCATATTTATATGAGTTGGAGAGATACCTTACTTTTGACATTGACGTAGTTCTGGCAAGTTTTTTTTTTGTTTTTTTTTTTTGAGATGGAGTCTCGCTCTTGTCACCCAGGCTGGAGTGCAGTGGCACAATTTCGGCTCACTGCAACCTTGTCTCCCAGGGTCAAACCATTCTCCTGCCTCAGCCTCCCGAGTAGCTGGAATTACAGGTGCATGCCACCACACCCAGCTAATGTTTATATTTTTAGTGGAGGTGGGATTTTGCCATGTTGGCCAGGCTGGTCTCAAACTCCTGACCTCAGGTGATCCACCACCTCGACCTCCCAAGGTGCTGGAATTACAGGCATGAGCCACCACGCCCGGCCTTTCTGGCAAGTTTTAATACTATAGTTATCCTAATAAATGCATTGTTAATCTCCATGTAATGATATTTAGTCAAATGATAGAATTAGCTATAATAGTTATTTATTTACCTCAGGTAGAGATGTTCTGGCTTTAAAAAGCAGTGAGTTTTTGGCTGGGCGTGGTGGCTCACACCTGTAATCCCAGAACTTTGGGAGGCTGAGGCGGGCAGATCACTTGAGGCCAGGAGTTTGAGACAAGACTTGCCACTGTGGTGAAAACCCATCTTTACTAAAAATACAAAAAGTAGTTGGATTTATGGTGTCATGATCCTGTAGTCCCAGCCACTTGGGAGGCTGAGGCAGGAGGATCATTTGTACCCAGGCGGCGGAGGTTGCAGTGAGCTGATATCGTGTCACTGCACTCCAGCCTGGGCAATAGAGTGAGACCCTGCCTGTCAAAAAAGAAAGCAGTGAATCTTTTTTTTTTTTTTAAGACAGTTTTCACTCTTGTTGCCCAGGCTGAAGTGCAGTAGCATGATCTTGGCTCACTGCAACCTCTGCCTCACAGGTTCAAGCGATGCTCCTGCCTCAGCCTCCAGAGTAGCTGGGATTATAGGCGCATGTCACCACGCCTGGCTAATTTTGTACTTTTAGTAGAGACAGGGTTTCTCCATGATGGTCAGGCTAGTCTCGAATTCCTGACCTCAAGTGATCTGCCCACCTCAGCCACTCAAAGTGCTGGGATTACAGGCATGAGCCACTGCACCAGCAAAGTAGTAAGTTTTAATGGCAGTCATTTGTAAGTGACTTGGCAAAATCCAATAAGTGGTTAATTTACATTTGGCTTAGGCCGGGTATGGTGGCTCACACCTGTAATTCCTGCACTTTAGGAGGCCAAGGTGGGTGGAACACCTGATGTCAGGCATTCCAGACCAATCTGAACATGATGAAACCCACTCTCTGCTAAAAACACACAAAAAAATTAGCTGGGCATGGCAGCGGGCGCCTGTAATCCCAGCTACTCAGGAGGCTGAGGCAGGAGAATGGCTTGAACCTGGGAGGCAAAAGTTGCCATGAGCTGAGATCACGCCATGCACTCCAGCCTGGGCAACAAGAGCAAAACTCCATGTCAAATAAACTTTTTTTTTTTTGAGACAGGGTCTCACTTTATCACCTAGGCTGGAGAGCAAAGGTGCAATCTCGGCTCACTGCAACCTCTGCCTCCCCAGTTCACGCAAGTCTCCTGCCTCAGCTGAGCCTCCTGAGCAGCTGGGATCAGGCGCCTGCCACCACTCACAGCTAATTTGTTTTTTGTATTTTTAGTAGAGATGGGGTTTTGCCATGTTGGCCGGGCTGGTTTCGAACTCCTGACCTTGGGTGATCCACCCGCCTGGGCCTCCCAAAGTGCTGGGATTACAGGCGTGAGCCACCGTACCCGGCCTACATTTGGCATTTTCTAAGCAAAAGGTTGACACTAAAAAATTTGTTTCCAAAGTTTCATACATTCAAGAGCTTGACACATTGAGAACAGCAAATTAGAAAGCACATTTAAGGCCAGCCAGGATGACTCACACACGTAATCCCAGCACTTAGGGAGGTCGAGGCAGGCGGATCACTTGAAGTCAGGAGAGCAAGACCAGCCTGGCCAACATGGTGAAATCCCATTTCTACTAAAAATACAAAAAATTAGCCAGGTGTGGTGGTGGGCGCTTGCAGGCCCAGCTACTTGGGAGGCTGAGGCAGGAGAATAGTTTGAACCCAGTAGCCAGAAGTTGCAGTGAGCCAAGACCGTGCCACTGCACTCCAGCCCAGGTGACAGAGTGAGACTCCATCTCAAAAAAAACCAAACATTTGAGGTAAGTCAATATTAACTCATAGATCATTTAGCAAGCCACTGTGTTACAGAGGTGCTAGAATATGCTGAAATAAGAATGCCTTATATGTAACTTGTTGGAATGCTGCATTTCTGGAAGTCGAGGCTTTTGAAGTGGAGGTGTTGTCACAGCCAGCTCTTAATCATCGGTGCTAATAAAGGCTAAGTCCTGAATGGGTAAATAACATCAAGTAATCAATCATGTCTATGGCTCTCAGGAACCCTAGGAGCAGCTAGTAAGCAGAAATCAAAGTTCCCCTCTGAGAGAAGTTTTTTCAACTGGCTTTGGCCTCTCACTGGCTCCAAATACCCCTTGATCAAGTCACTTACATTCTTCTATTCAGCTAAAGCCAGATAAGGCCGGGTGACACCGCAGGACACATTGAAGTGAAAATGGCAGCTCCGCCAACTTGGTGAACAGATGTCCCGAGGAGAGGTGCTGGTAAGAAAGACGGAGAAAGGAGGTGGTGTGGTCCCTCGATCTAACTCTCGGGTTAGAGATGGAGAAAGAGCGAGCGATTCACCAACCCTGGGGACACTGGATAGTGGTGGAGCAGACCCTGTCCTCATATCCCGTCTCAGCTCACAGAATTCACTTGCAGCCAGGTGCCAGGTGCGGTGGCTCACACCTGTAATCCCAGCACTTTGGGAGGCCACGGTGGGCAGATTGCTCGAGCCCAGGAGTTCGAGACCAGCCTGGGCAATATGGCAAAACCCCATCTCTACAAGAAATTTAAAAATTAGCTGGGTGGGGTTGCCATGCCTGTAGCTGCCATACCAGCTACCCAGGAGGCCGAGATGGGAGGATCATCGGCCTGGGAGGTTGAGGCTGCAGTGAGCCATGATGGCGCCACTGCACTCCAGCATAAGCATTGGAGTGAGACCCTGTCTCCCAAAAAAGAATTCACTTGCTAGAGCCTACCAAAGTTGCTGTCACTTCTCTACCCACTGTGCCTAATAACAGCAACAAAAAAAAACCCTCTGGTCCTCAGGTGGTGGGCGTCAAGGGTTTTCCAGTGCCATCTTCCCTGTGTGGAACATGGACAGCTTACTTTTTCATGATGATTATTTCCTACCATGTGGATAAATACGTGATGCTGAGGTTCACACTGACTTTTAGTTCCTAAGGCAGGCAGAGCCATGGAGCCCTTTAAGATTCGGAGCATGGCACCCGATTCGCGTCCGTCCTCTAACTCAGACGCAAACGAGATTGGAGTTTATTCGGGCAAAATTAGGCTGTAGCTCCGAGCAGGGCTAGAAAGAGAAATCAAATCTGATAATGTCTAGTCATATTTACCCAACCGTGCATTTCCCTACCACATGTTCCACATTTTGAAATTCAAATCACATTTATACCTTGGACATTGTTAGAAGACTATTTTTATCCCTGCTGTAATCATCTAATTTGCTGATTACAGGTCTCAAATTGCCACAGAGAACTCAATTTTTGAAAGAATTGTCCTGTTTGATCAAATATGTTATTCAAGCAATGCAGTCATTTGTTCCACAAGGTTACCTGCCAGGCAGAGTTAACCAGGAGTAATAGCATTAGAAGCCTATACTTAAAATCAAGCATTAGCTAATCTGCCTGCGACAATAGAGTCTTAAATATAATTTGCTGCAGATACTTCAGTTCCTGCACCGACAGACAATTGCTCCTGTATCCAATGTGCATAGATTTTTTTCCTACTTCTTCCCAATTCCAAATTTAACTTCAGAAGACTCTAATGTACTCAGTTGCACAGGCTCACCAGTACTTTCTGGGAGCCTCACACAGAAGCGCAATGCTTCTTTATTCAATAAACAGCATCCCCCCTTTTAAATCATTTTCCTAATCAATGCCAGTTCCAAAAGTGTGACATCTGATTGTGCAGCGCGATTCAAGTCGAAAGCTGGCTTCCCTGGGGTTGGTGCATGAGATACCCCTCGTGGAGCCGCTGCTGAGTGTACACCGCCAGTCCTGGAGACGAGAGCTTAGGGGAGCCCGGGACACAGGTGAAGCCCTGCGGTCCCCGGAGGGCTCTGGTATGAAATGAAAAGGCAGCCGGTTGGGAGCAGAGCAGCAGCAGGACTCTAGCTCAGGGAGGTGGGGCTGTGGAATGCTCTCCAGCCATCAGCAAAAAGCCCTCACAAAAGTCACATCGCAAGACCACATCACAAGGGGTTTTTGCTGTCAACTGAAGATGGGTGTGGTCTCTCCGCAGCAGGAAGCTGGTGTTTGTAGGAAGACAGGGGTGACTCGCTCAGAGCCGGTTTGGAGAAAGAGGTTGACGGAACAAGTGCAGAGGTATTCATCTTTGTGCCGTGAGAAAATGACTGTGGAAGTCGGGCGTGGTGGTGTGCATCTGTAGTCCCAGCTATTTGGGAGGCCAAGGTGGGAGGATCGCTTGAGCCCAGGAGGTTGAGGCTGCAGTGAGATACGATCACACCACTGCACTCCAGCCTGTGCAACAGAATGAGACGCTATCTCAAAACAAAGAGACAAAAAGCAAAAAAAAGGAAAATGATTGTGCAGTATGTGGGGGACAAGCAGGCAGGCAATGAGGACATTCACAAAATCGACTGCATCACCATCATTTTTTTTTTTTGAGATGAAGTCTCATTCTGTTGCCCACGATGGAGTGAAGTGGTGAAATCTCAGCTCACTGCAACTTCTGCCTCTTGGGTTCAAGCAATCCTGCCTCAGCCTCCTGAGTAGCTGGGATTACAGGCGCGCACCACCACATGCAGTTAATTTTTGTATTTTAGAGAGGGTTTCACCATGTTGGTCAGGCTGGTCTCGAACTCCTGACCTCGTGATCCACCTGCCTTGGACTCGCAAAGTGCTGGGATTACAGGCATAAGCCACCACGCCCGGCCTCACGATCATTTCTAAATGACACTGCCCACATATCTCCTCAGGCCCTGTGGCTTCTGCCCCTGTGGCCCTGCCCAGGCCTCTGCCTACAGTGGCTGGACCCCACCTCTTGCAGGAGTGCACCCCTGATGTCAGCCCACTCTGATGTCATTTCTTCACTGGGTTCTGGAGGCAGTTACCTCAAGTGGGAACCCGGCTCTGCCTCTTCCCAGTGTGGTCTCCAACTCTGTGCTTCACTTCTCCAAGCTTCGAGTTTCCCAGCTGTGACCCGAGGATGACGACATAGTGCTTCCCCCATGGAACCCAGGGGCGATGAAACGGGGTCATGCATAGACACGCTGAGCACATTAAAGAGAAACAGCAAATGACAGCTGATCCCTCTTATTGCCACCACTGGGTGCACTGTCACTGAGCTAGGCTGTATGGTGAAGGACTGAGCATTTCTTTCTTTTTTTTTTTTCTGAGACGGCGTCTCACTCTGTCGCCCAGGCTGGAGAGCAGTGACACAATCTTGGCTCACTTCAACCTCTGCCTCCCGGGTTTAGGCAATTCTCTGCCTCAGTCTCCTGAGTAGCTGGGATTACAGGCATGTGCCACCACGCCAGGCTAATTTTTGGTATTTTTAGTAGAGACGGGGTTTCACCATCTTGGCCAGGATGGTCTTGAACTCCTGATCTCATTATCTAACCGCCTCAGCCTCCCAAAGTGCTGGGATTACAGGCATGAGCCACTGCACCTGGCCATTTTTTTTAAAAAGACCGGGTCTTGCTGTCTTACCAGGTTGGAGTGCTGTGGCACAATCATAGCTCACTGCAGCCTCTACTTCCTGGGCTCAAGAGATCCTCCTGCTTCAGCTTCCTGAGTTGCTGGGACTACAGGTGCACACCAACATGCCCGACTAGTTTAAATTTTTTACGCAGGGATGGGGGTGGTCACCGGGTGCGGTGGCTCACACCTGTAATCCCAGCACTTTGGGAGGCCAAGGCAGGCGAATCACGAGATCAAGAGATCGAGACCATCCTGGCCAACATGGTGAAACCCTATCTCTATTAAAAATGCAAAAATTAGCTGGGCGTGGTGGCACAGGCCTGTAGTCCCAGCTACTCAGGAGGCTGAGGCAGGAGAACTGCTTGAACCTGGGGGGCGGAGGCTGTGGTGAGCCGAGATCGCGCCATTGCACTCCAGCCTGGCGACAGAGCAAGACTCCGTCTCAAAAAAAAAAAAAAAAATTTCAAAAAAAAAGAGAAATGGGGGAGGTGGTCTCACTATGTTGCCCAGGCTGGTCTTGAACTCCTGGCCTCAAGTGGTCCTTCTGCCTTGGCCTCCCAAAGTGCTGTGACTACAGGCATAAGCTACTGTACCTGGCTGAGTTTAACAGTGAGGAGATATGTCCTTGCCCTACAGACAGCCCTGGTGGAGGGTACCGAGGTGGGGACTTAGCGGCTGCCCTATGTGCCTTGTGCAGCCCAGCCCAGAGCAGTGGGGCCTCCAGGAATGCCTGGCAGCTTGTACAAGCGAGCCCTTAGCCTCTCCCCTTAAGCCTGCCCCTGTGTCTTCTCCGGGCTTCCCCCACTTCTCTTCCTTTTTTTTTTTTTTTTTTTTTTTTTTTTTGAGAGAGATTCTCACTCTGTTGCCCAGGCTGGAGTGTAGTGTCACAATCTCAGCTCACTGCAACCTCTACCTCCTGGGTTCAAGCCATTCTCCCCCAAGTAGCTGGGACTATAGGCATATACCACTGCGCCCGGCTAATTTTTGTATTTATACTAGAGATGGAGTTCTGTCATGCTGGCCAGGCTGGTCTCAAATTCTTGACCTCAAGTGATCTGCTTGCCTCCGCCTCCCAAAGTTCTGGGATTATAGCCATGAGCTACGGTTCCCGGCCACCACTTCTCCTCCTGGGAAGCCCCTTTGAAAGTGTCATCTACACCCACTGTCATTCCCTCTTCGGCCCTTTCCAGTGGGGTCCCCACACCACACAGTGCCCTCACTAAGGCCACCTAAGACCTCTGTGGGACAAATCTCACAGTATGCATCCACCTTCCTCTCCCAAGTCACCTCTGCCACACTTCACTCTGCCAACCCCTCCTTCCCTCTTAGAAACTTCGGTGCCAGTCCCTACCACCCCCATGCGTCAAACATCATCCCTCCCAGGCGCCTCCTCTTTGTTCCCGCATAAGGTGGAGGAGCTGCAGGTTCATCCCGGCCACTGCCGCCCCCTTGACATTCGTCCCTGGGCAAGCTCACCACCTGGAAGGCTTCGCTACTGCCTCTGTGCCAGCCTCGCCTGGGCATGGCGTCTCCACCCCAGCGGGGCCTGCCCTTGCTGCATAGCTGAATGCCCACCTGCCGCAGGTGCAGGGGGGCCTCCACCTGCACCCTTCACCACCTTCCAGAGAAACTCTTTATTTCACCTCCGATTATTCATGCCATTACCAAAAATGGTAACTGGCAATACACAATAAACGTGAAAGTGACTCAATCCGGAAGTCATTGGGGAAACGCAAAATAAAACAAGGAGATCGTTTCACAGCCACCAGGTTGGCAAAAATTATAAACTGCAAAGAGTGATATAAATGAACAGCTGTGGATCCATCACCCAAATTTGCCTACTTGGCTTCATAACATTTTTTTTAAAAAAGAAATACAACATTTCAGTATGACCAGAAGTCTGTCAAAAGAAAAAAACTAAAAAAAGAAATACAATGTTATAGACATAGCTGAAGGTCCCCTCAAGTTCCTCCTCAGCTGAAACCACCCCTCAAGGTGGACGTATATGAGGCCCACACATATCTTTAGATTTTTATCATTTATTTTTGGATCGAGAAACAATAGGCTTATAGCAAACACTGCTTTGGGTGTTTAAAAAATGATCTACGTTTGGTGAAAGGGGAAAAAAAAGAAATAGTAAAAAAAACCCAAATAGTAAAAAGAAGAAAAAGAAAGAAAATACCTAAATGAAATCAAACTTGTAATCACAATACTACTTGCTATGTTCTTTCACTGTTCTTTTTTTCTTTTTTTTTTTGACACAAGTCTTGCTCTGTTGCCCAGGCTGGAGTGCAGTGGCACGTTTTTGGCTCACTGCAACCTCCGCCTCCAGGGTTCAAGTGATTCTCTGGCCTCAGTTTCTCAAGTAGCGGGGATTACAGGCACACGCCACCATGCCCGGCTAATTTTTTTTTTTTTTTTTTGAGACGGAGTTTCACTCTTGTTACCCAGGCTAGAGTGCAATGGCGCGATCTCGGCTCACCGCAACCTCCGCCTCCCGGGTTCAGGCAATTCTCCTGCCTCAGCCTCCCGAGTAGCTGGGATTACAGGCACGCGCCACCATGCCCAGCTAATTTTTTGTATTTTTAGTAGAGACGGGGTTTCACCATGTTGGCCTTTAGAAATGGTGGTAGAATTTTCCCATGTGAACGTTCCACAACAGATATACTTCCTCCTACCCTGGTCCACAAGTAGGCTTCCGATTTTTTCACCATCACAGTGCTGCAATTGACATCTTGTGCGCATCGGCGCCACTTATCTGGATTCCTTTAGGGCACATTCTTAGATGTAGAATTGGCATGTCAAAGGGCGTGTGCCTGTGCACCTTAACTAGATGTGCTCAGTGACTTCCTCAAACGACACCAATCTCCGCTTCCAGTCAGGGAAGGTGAGAGCTCCTTCCTCTCCACCCTGCTCCAGTACTTGGTATTGCCAACTTCTCTTCTCATTAAAATTGCTAGTATTTAACTTTATTGTTTTTTCTCTGGCTGTGAAAGTAAAGCTTGTTTGTTGTAACAAATCAGAATACTACAAACATGCATAACTTAGAAACTGACGATTCCTCAGAGATGCCATTCTTATGAGTTTGAGTGTAAAGGCCGGGCACGGTAGCTCACACCTGTAATCCTAGCACTTTGGGATGCCGAGTCGGGTGGATCATGAGGTCAAGAGTTCAAGACCAGCCTGGTCAACATGGTGAAAACCCCGTCTCTACTAAAAATACAAAAATTAGGACTAAGAATACAAAAATTAACAGGGTGTGGTTGTGGGCGCCTGTAATCTCAGCTATTTGGGAGACTGAGGCAGGAGAATGGCTTAAACCCGGGAGGCAGAGATTGCAGTGAGCCAAGATGGTGCCACCGCACTCTAGCCTGGGTGACAGAGCAAGACCCTGTCTCAAAAAAAAAAAAAAAAAGAGTGTGAGTGTTAAAACAGTGTACATTGCTCCAGAATTCTTTTCAATGCACACACTAACATGAGTAAATAAAAATATTTGCTGTTTTTCTACAGGGTGGTTTCATTCAGTTGTATCATCACTAAGTCGTTTAAAATGCACATGCACATACAAACGCACTCCTTCTCTGTTGTTATTTCTCAGCGATGACCTGCCAGATGATTTCAATGCCTTCTTGGCACAAAATAGGTGCTTATTAAATATCTGCTCCATGGATGGATGGATGGATGGATGGACAGATGGATGGATGGATGGATGGATTCTTTTTTTTTTTTTTTTTGAGACGGAGTTTCGCTCTTGTTACCCAGGCTGGAGTGCAATGGCGCGATCTCGGCTCACCGCAACCTCCGCCTTCTGAGTTCAGGCAATTCTCCTGCCTCAGCCTCCTGAGTAGCTGGGATTACAGGCACACGCCACCATGCCCAGCTAATTTTTTGTATTTTTAGTAGAGACGGGGTTTCACCATGTTAACCAGGATGGTCTCGATCTCTTGACCTCGTGATCCACCCGCCTCGGCCTCCCAAAGTGCTGGGATTACAGGCGTGAGCCACCGCGCCTGGCCGGATGGATGGATTCTTACATTTATAGCCACTTTCTTACATTTTCATGCCCAGGAGATTATAGACTATCTTCTACTTGCAAAAGACCAAAATTAAGATTAGAAAGCGAGACATTAAGAGAAATTTATCAAGCCTCTGTCCAGGTTCTAGTCCTTTTATGAGCAAAGGTGCCACATGCCATGAAATCCCAGTTCCTGGAAGGGTTGCCAGGGGCAACGCATCCAGGAGCCCAGTGTCCATCGTACCATCAGACAGACAGACAAATCCATCCTTTTACTTTGGGGCAGTACTGTGATGAACCATCTTTGGGATACTGTCCCTTTTTTAAAAGGAAAAAACCCCAAAGTTAATGATCCAGCAGTCATAGCCTGAGTCATCTAGAAAGCTCTCTGTGCTCCTCTTGTTAAACCCCTGAGTTATCTCTTGTTATAGACAAGTTTTTTTTTTTTTTTTTTAATGTATATCTTTAAAAACATTTATCTTTTTGTGGAGATGCGCTCTCACGATGTTACCCAGGCTGGTCTCGAACTCCTGGACTCAAATGATCCTCCTGCCTCAGCCTCCCAAAGTGCTCAGATTACAGGTGTGAGCTGCCACACCCAGCCAGAAGTTCAGCAACCTCCATCCTTCTTCGAAGCTGTGGGAGATTCGCCCTGGCATTCAGGGCTAACGTAGAAGCTGCATGTTGGGGCCTGCAGGTCAGGTGCGATTGTGCTGGGGCTGCCGAGTCATTTCGAAACACTTGAGGCAATATTGAAAATCTGGAAAGTTCACATTCAGATATAGCTCCCCAGCTCCGGGCAGCCCTGCAGGCAGGGCATGCAGTCTGTAATGTATCAGCATCCCCACCACCCTCTATCATACCCCACGATAAGGTCTCAGGCTCCATTGCTGCTTATCTGCACAAACGCGCTGCACATCTTCTTGGAGTAGACAAATATTTCTTGGACCTGTGACTATCAAAAATGAGAAAACAGCTTTGAGTGCAGTGGCCCACACCTGTAATGTCAGCACTTTGGGAGGCTGATGCGGGAGGATCACTTGAGGACAGGAGTTCAAGACCAGTCTGGACAATATAGTGGGCCCCGTCTCTACAAAAAAATAAAAAATTAGTGAGGCATGATGACTCGTGTCCGTAATCCCAGCACTTTGGGAGGCCGAGGCGGGTGGATCATTTGAGCCCAAGAGTTCAAGACCAGCCTGGGTGACATAGCAAGGTCCCATCTCTTAAAAAAAAAATGAGAAAACTGTATAGATCAAGAAGGTGGAGTGTTTCAGGAAGAACGGCAGAGAGGGAACATTTCTTCCGGAAGTGCAGACTACTTGAACATGTTTAATATTCAGTACAAAATGTCTTGGTGTCCAAAGACATGTTCTTTTATGGGCCTGGCTCCCATAGGCACTTGAGTTTGAGATTCCTGGATTTATAGGAGAGTCTCAGCTCTGACTCCAAGATCCTGTGGGGCTTTCAGCTTGTCACTTACCTACTATGGGCCTCAGTTTCCTCATCTGCCCAGTGGGGCTGCAACCCTCTGGCCAGCCACCCCTGGGAGCAAGGCCAGCCTCTCAGGGGTTAAAAGTTGCTTTCTGGGCCGGGCGTGGTAGCTCACGTCTGTAATCCCAGCACTTTGGGAGGCCGAGGCGGGTGGATCACCTGAGGTCAGGAGTTCGAGACCGGCCTGACCAACATGGAGAAACCCCATCTCTACTAAAAATACAAAATTAGCCGGGCACGGTGGCACATGCCTGTAATCCCAGCTAGTCGGGAGGCTGAAGCAGGAGAATCGCTTGAACCCGGGAGGTGGAGGTGGTGACGAGCTGAGCTCACGCCATTGCACTCCAGCCTGGGCAACAAGAGTGAAACTCCGTCTCAAAAAGAAAAAAAATTGCTTTCTGTTTCTCTTCCAACTCTTATCTTCCAGGTGGTGATGAAAGACTAGTTTGGGTGTGTTCTCAGATTTGCAATCATACTTCAGGGAACTCCCCTGCTTCCTGTCTTGTAAAGGAGGTTTCATTTCTCTAGATGTCAGGGCGGGTGGGGGTGAGAGGGAGAGTGGGCAGCACCGAGGTCAAACTAGCAAGCAGGTGGGCAAGAGGCTTCCAGGGGCAGAGAGAAGCCCACAGCCTCCACCCCACACCTGACCTCTATCCTCCAGGCCTCTCGATGATCCCTGGGGTGACCTGCGGCCCTCAGTCCCTCTAAGGCACATCAAGGCCAAAGGTGAGGCAGGTGTGATTCCAGGGCTGCTGCGGGGAAATGGTTCCCCCCCCACCCATCAAAGCCTGGCGCCTGAAAGGTCCCTGGAGAGAGATCCAAGGTGGGAAGGCCTCAGGCCTCCAGAAAAAGCCTCCAGCACTGGGGCGGGCTTTGCCCTTCCTTAAAGGGAACTCTGCACTGTGCTCCTGGGAAACTCCCTCTCTGATTCCACCGCTGTGATGGAGAAAACTGAGGCTGCAGAAGACAAATCGCAGCTGCAAAAGATGAGTGAACAGATCCTGGGAGTGATTCTTCTACACTGTTCATCTCTGCACTGTCCAGGGAAGCTGAAAGGGACGGCTCATCTGCAACTTGAGATAGATGCAGACATCAATAAGGAATTCGCAGAAGCACAAAGGGCGGGCTGGGTGGCTTTTATTAATTATATTTCTTCTATCCTCAAAACAATAACATGGCAGTAATCGACATTGAATGAGCCCAATGGATGCCAATGATTTTTTTTTTTTTTTTTTTTTGAGACAAGGTCTCAATCTGTCACCCAGGCTGGAGTGCAGTGACGTGATCTTGGCTCATTGCAACCTCCACCTCCTGGGTTCAAGCAATTCTCCCACCTCAGCCTCCCGTGTAGCTGGGATTACAGGTACCCGCCACCGCTACACCTGGCTAATTTTTGTATTTTTAATATTTGTTTATTTGTTTTTGAGACAGAGTTTAACTCTTGTTGCCCAGGCTGGAGTGTAATAGCGTGTTGGCTCACTGCAACCTCCGCCCCCTGGGTTCAAGTGATTCTCCTGCCTCAGTCTCCAAAGTAGCTGAGATTACAGGTACCTGCCACCACCCCTGGCTAATTTTTGTATTTGTATTAGAGACAGGTTTTCACCATGTTAGGCAGGCTGGTCTCAAACTCCTGACCTCAAGTGATCAGCCCGCCTCAGCCTCCCAAAGTGCTGGGATTACAGGCATGAGCCACCATGCCCAGCTAATGCCAATGATTTCATCTTTTTGTTTCTGTTGGGCTTAAAAAGAGAAAAAAGCTCTGTCTGCCCGAGCTTGTCAACCCTAGCATGAGCCAGGAGCTCAGTAAAGCCATAGAGGCCCTTACTGGGGCCCCTCTAACTGTCATTTTTGCATCCTGGCTCTCCCTGGCAATGTCCACAGCAGTCTTGCCTGGCAGCACCCATCTGCTGTGTCCCCAGCCCCTGTCCTCTCTCTTGCGTTCTTCTTTGCTGTAATCCCTCGTAGAGGAGTTCTAACCTAGGCATTGAGTCTTCTCTGGGTGGAGGTACAGGCAGGGCATTTATGCATTGGGAGTTTGGAGGGGTAGTGTTTAGAAACTGAGGACCCCTCTTGGTGTACCCCAAACATTCCTCACCTAAGCATTCTCCCTAAAGAAAGAAAAGAAATAATCAGTTCTAGATTGCTTTCTTTCTACAATCCTTATCTATTATCACTAGATTATATTATTTGAGGCTGGGTGCGGTGGTTCAAGCCTGTAATGCCAGCACTTTGGGAGGCTGAGGCAGGCAGATCACCTGAGGTTGGGAGTTCAAGACCAGCCTGACCAACATGGAGAAACCCCATTTCTACTAAAAATACAAAAAATTAGCCGGGTGTGGTGGCAGGCTCCTGTAATCCCAGCTACTCAGGAGGCTGAGGCAGGAGAATCGCTTGAACCCAAGGGAGGCAGAGGTTGCAGTAAGCCAAGATCACACGATTGCACTCCAGCCTGGGTAACAAGAGTGAAACTCCATCACTCCGTCTCAAAAAAACAAAAAAGCACACAAAACAGATTTCATGGTTTGGCATGTGTTAGAAAAGGGTATGTATATGGTGGGGCACACAGCAATGGCTGAAAGGTCACTTGCCCGTATCTGTCATCACCCTCCACCCCCAGATCCTGGGTGAACTGTCAGGGATGGTGTCAAAGAGTTTCCAGACTTAAATGTGCTAAACCTCAGTATCCTTTCCTCCTCCTCCTCTGTGCCACCCCAGAACAGGCGGTGGGTGCACATCTGGCCAGGGAAAGAGGCACTGAGAAAAGCACAATGTTTTCTGTTACAAATGAGAGAGACAGGTGCATACACCCGACATTTGTTATTATTTGGATACAAACATCATTAGCATATGAGCTTCAAACACAGCTAAAGTCCGGGCTTTGTGCAGTCCCCATCCCTACATTTCACCAAAAGATGCTTTCAGAATGGGGTTGGGATGACCTTTTCTGGCCCCACTTCACCAGGTAGCCCTGGTTTGTGAAAATGACCTAGGTGGGGCCAGGCATGGTGGCTCACGCCTGTAATCTCAGCACTTTGGGAGGCCAAAGCAGGCAGATCACTTGAGGTCAGGAGTTCGAGACCAGGCTGGCCAGCATGATGAAACCCCGTCTGTACTAAAAATACAAAAATTAGCTGAGCGTGCTGGTGGGCACCTGTAATCCCAGCTACTTGGGAGGCTGAGGCAGGAGGATTGCTTGATCCCAGAGGCAGAGGTTGCAGTGAGCTGAGACCACGCCATTGCACTCCAGCCTGGGTGACAGAGCGAGACTCTGTCTCAAAAAAAAAAAAAAAGTCCTAGTGGGGTCCCAGCTTGGCCACCTCCACCTACAACTCAGGCAGTTTTGAAATTTCCATGTAGGGGGCTCCAGGGTGACCCGAATTAAAAGTGGGGGTCACGGGCATAGCCCCAGGATGAGTCTGCAACTGCATGTTGATCAAGATAGTTTGGGGGAACCGATGGTGACAATGGAGGGTGTCAGATTCCGCCCCCCCAACCCTTATCTCCCACACTGCCAACCTCCTTCTCTTCCTTCTTCTCCTCAACTGCCACTGGGCTTTTTGCCCTCCAGAGCTCCTCCTCCCGGGCACTGGGGGCCCGATTTGAACAGCCGGTGGTCAAGGCCCCTCCTGGCATCCTCGGTGGATCCAACGCTGAGAAGAGCATTGCCGAGGCAAATAGCGACACTCTGGTGGAAGGCCCCACATGCACACCCACCCCGAACAGCTGCTGGAACCTGGCACACTCTGCTGCTATAAATATTATCAGCACTGCCACTCCAGCTCCTGGAGAAAGTCTCGGCGTGACAGCCTGCAAAGTAATCCTGCATTTGAATTTCATTGACAAATCCTGGCTTCCTCCAGACAAGCTCCAACCTGCACAGATGGCTCCTCAAATCAAAAAGTAAAAATAACAAAGCTTGCAATTCTAGGCCTCCCTTTTTCTCTGGGCAGATGTGCCCGCTGCACATTTCAGGAGGTGCGCAGTCTGAGTTCCAGCAGCAACCCCTCTCCTCCTGTGCGCTGGCACTCGCCCCTTCTGGCGTGCTGCTGAGGAGCCGCTGTGGCCCCTTCAAATGTGTTCTGTGAAGTGTCTGGGATGCCTGAGCCTTTTGAGTAGGGGAGAAAGACCCAGAGCCGGGAAGAGTGTGAAAATTCATCTTTCGCTCAAGAATGGTCATGTTGTCATCCATGAGACAGCTGGCCCAGGGGTTGCTGGTTTGGGGGAAGGCCTAGGTAAGTGGTCAGCAGAGGTAGGGGACGAGAGGCTGCTGCGCTAAGGGCCAGCCAGAGCATGCCAAGTGCAGGCGGCAGAGTGGGAGATGAAGCTCTAGGAGTTCCTGATTTTTTGCTTTTTTTTTTTTTTTTTGAGACGGAGTTTCGCTCTTGTTACCCAGGCTGGAGTGCAATGGGGCAATCTCGGCTCACCGCAACCTCCGCCTCCTGGGTTCAAGCAATTCTCCTGCCTCAGCCTCCCGAGTAGCTGGGACTACAGGCGTGTGCCACCATGCACAGCTAATTTTTGTATTTTTTAGTAGAGACAGGGTTTCACCTTGACCAGGATGGTCTCAATCTCTTGACCTCGTGATCCACCCACCTCGGCCTCCCAACGTGCTGGGATTATAGGTGCGAGCCACCGCGCCCGGCGCGCGTTTTTTTTTTTCCCCCACCAATCAGATGCACCAGAAGGACCGATTTTCTACGTTGCCCAGGCTGGTCTTGAACTCCTGGCTCAAGTGATGCTGCCATGTTGGCGTCCCAAAATGTTGAGGTTACAGGCACGTACTCCCGATTTTTTGAATCCCCCAAACCTTGACCAGCCACAGAATTCTCTCCACTGATATTTGCTGAGAACCTCTATTCCAGGCCCTGGGGATATGGTTATAGCCGAGACAGACCTAGAGAGCACAGGCTCAGGAAGCTCACAGCCAAGGCCATCTGTGAGCTGGGTGGCCACAGACTCAGTGCTCAGGAATGCCAGAGCAGGAGGCCAGGGGAGAGGCCAGAGGCAGGGACCTGGGCTTGGAGACAGCAGCGACTCACTCACAGGCAGGTTTCACCTTTGATGAGCCATCTGACCTGGAGCCCCCGGGGCTCATCGAGAAATGGTGGCTAAAGTCTTTGCTCTACCAGAGGGTCAGATAAGATAAGATGTTCAGCTGCAAGGAAAATACAACTCAAAGTGCCAGAAGAAAACAAGGAATTCATGGATTCATATGAATGTATGGATTCAAACGAATGGCCCAGGGGCCTATCTAGCCTCAGGCATGGCTGGATCAGGGTGTTTACATTGCCGTCCTCAGGAATCCTTGCCTCAGCTCTGAAAGCTGACTGCGCTGACTTTGTTCTCCACGTGGCATTTGCCAGTGTCTCCAGGCAGACTTTCCTCCCAGCAAGTACCTCCTACCCAGAATCTCCAGCAAAAGTCCTGGGGATACTTCTCATTGGTCCGGCTTGGGTCACATGCCCATCCCTTCTCTAATCACTGTGGCCAGAGGAATGTAGCACTGTGATTAGCCAGGCATGTGTCAGGTGTCAGTCTCTGGGCAGAGTTGGAGTCGGTCCATCTGAACTACCTGGCTCTGCAGAAAAGGGGAAGGGATGCTGGGCTGGGAAAAGCAGGAAGTACAGAAACAAACAACAGAGACCCAGACCCTCTCCAAGCATGGGTGATGGCAGAGATGGGAGCGTGCTCTGGAACAGCTGCAAAAATCCTGCTTCCAACAGCAGGATTCTTCCTGCCGCAGTTGTATGGCCACTGTCATTCATTCCCTCAGCGTACCTAATTCCAGTGTGCTGGCCTCTGTGCCAGGCCCGGGATATGGGGAAGGTTCCAGATGACCCTGTGGGGAAGCCTGCCTGCCACCTGGCCTGAGGGATGGGAGCAGCCCCCTGGGGACTATTCAGAGTGGAGGTCTGCCTCCCCACTAAGAGCCCTAGTTTCCTTCTCTGGCGTCTCCTAGATCTCCCTGTGTTTGGATTCCATCTTCCTCTTCCTTAAACCAACACCTTAAGGTCCAACCTTCACCCTAACCTGGAATAAAAACCAGGAAGGTCTTCACTAGCCAAAGCCCCAGATCTGGGCTTTTCATGCACAAAGCCTCTGTCTGCCTCCTACAAGCCCATTCAGGGTAGACTTGCCCTCTTGTAGTGGAATAAAAGACAAATGTGGCTGGGCGTCGTGGCTCACGCCTTTAATCCCAGCACTTTGGGAGGCGGAGGAGAGCAGATCACCTCAGGCTGGAAGTTCAAGATCAGCCTGGCTAATGGAGAAACCCCGTCTCTACTAAAAATACAAAAAATTAGCCCCGTGTGGTGGCACATGCCTGTAATCCTAGCTACTCAGGAGGCCGAGGCAGGAGAATTGCTTGAACCTGGGAGGTGAAGGTTTCCGTGAGCTGAGATCATGCCATTGCACTCCAACCTGGGCAACAAGAGCAAAACTCCGTCTCAAAAAAAAAAAAAAACAAAAATAAGACAAGTGTCGCCAAACTTGTTTGGCTCTTGGTCCTGGGCGGGTGGTGGAGGGGAGAAAATGGGCATTATCAGAGAAGGACATGCTGAGGCTGGCCAGGGGGGTATGTGAACTGGGAGGGGGCCAGCTGGGGAACTCAGCTTCCAGGCCCCCACCCAGGCCTATGTCGCTGCTCTGATGTGTCTCAGTGAATGCATTGGGCAAGATGCTGTTTCAGGGAGTCTGCGTGGAAATGTACATGAAACTAATCTTGAGGGAAGAACTGGGGTCCGGTGGGGCTTGGATGCAGGCAGCAGGAAAGTGCGCCCTTCTGGCCACAAGGGGCTGTTCCCCTGTAGTGAGTGCCCATCCACACCGCAGGGCACTGCCGCCCTGGCTTTTCTCCCGTTTGGTCATTTCATTTTCCCATAGTCCTATGGTGTGGGAATGATCACTGGCCCCATATCAGAGAAGAGGAAACTCAGAAACAGGGAGGTCCCCCAACTTGTGCAGGGTCCCACATGGGGCCTGGATTCAGGGCCTGTGACTAGCCACTGCATGAGAAGCCCAGGGCTGGTTAATCGGACTTCTCGTTAACCAGCTCATAGGAGCCCCAAAATCCAACCTAGGGTTATTGGGCTCCAGGCGTCAGCTTTTAGGGTTTCTGGGCCTGGGGTGGCCCTGGCCACATAGGCCTGCATAGGGCATGCGTTGCCCCCCTGAAAGTCGGCAGCTCAGCTCTTCTGCCGAGACAAGCGCTTCCTAGGAATCCCGAGCACTTCTGCCCCCTCCCAGGGGCCCCTCCCAGGCCTCCGCCGCCAGTCCGGGCTGACAGCTTGGCTGGCCCCAAGCTGGGGCCGACTCTGCTTGCGGCGCCTCCCGGTCACGCGGCATGGGCAGAGGAGGAGGAGGAAAGGGAGAGGAAGAGGAGGAGGGGAGAGGAGGGAGGCCGGCCTGGGTAGAAGAAATCAGCTCCAGCTCCTGGAAGGGGCCCACGCGTGCTCTAGACGTCTTCCCTGCACGGGGCGCTGCCCACCCCCGGCTCTGGGAGGACACCGGGGGGCCCCAGTGGAGGGGGCCGCAGTCCGGTGAGCAGCGACTTGGGACCCGAGGCCCCGGCCAGCTCCATCCTCTCCAAGCCTGGCGGAAGCTATCGCCACGATTTGGGGAGCGCCGCCTCTGAGTCTCCTCTGGAGGAGGCACCTCTGCTACTCCATTGCACAAACGGGGAAACCAGCTCCACTGAGCGTGCCAGGCCCGGCCAGCCCTGAGAGGCGGGGGCAGGACATCGGGAGCGGACCCCCAGCGTCCACTGATGGTCAGCACCCCTGTCATTCAGGCCTAGGCCCAAGCACGAAGGGGCCCCGCTGCGCCAGGTCGGATCTGTGCCACGCCGCTTTCCAGCAAGTGCTTCGTGCAAGTTTCTTAACCGCTTTGGCCTCTACTTTCCCCATCTGTGAAATGGGATGGTGCCCACGTGACACGGTTATCATGTTCCCTAAGGCAGGGCCTGGTAGGCTGAGCCAACGTCAGTGTTTGCATAGCTAGTATGATTTTATTTTTTATGTATTGTTTTGAAGACAAGGTCTCACTCTGTCACCCAGGCTGGAGTGCAGTGGTGCGATCAGAGCTTACTGCACCTTCGACCTCTCAAGTTCAAGCGATCCTCCCACCTCAGCCTCCCAAGTAGCTGGGATTACAGGCTGACACCACCACATCCAGCTAAATTTTTACTATTTTTTGTAGCGACGAGGTCTTGCTGTGTTGCCCAGAGTGGTCTCGAACCCCTGGCCGCCAGAGATTCTCCCGCCTTGACTTCCCACAGTGCTGGCCTATCAAGGTTTTAACAGAATGAACTGAGGCTCAGCTAAGCCAACGGGGACCCCGGCCTGGCCGCCCACGCCCCACTGGCTCCCCAGGGCCTGGAACCTGCGCGGCCTGGGCTTGGGAGCTGGGAGGCTGCGCGGCCCTACGCCCCGGCGCTCAAGCTGCGTTCCACGTGCGCCGTGTTTACCCACGTGACCCTCGGCCCCGCCCCTCCTCGCCCCGCCCCGCGTCCGCCCGAACGCCCGGCTGCAGCCTGGCTAAGGCGGCTGGTCGGGGCTGGGGGCCTGAGCGCAACCTAGTCGCCTGGACGCCCACCCCGGAGACTGGAGCGGGCCACGGCCTCCCTGGGCGGACTTAGGCTGCCACTCCTCTGGCTCCGCGCTGCCAGGCGCGGGAGCAGGGATGGGCGAGCGCGGAAGCTCGTCCTGGCGCGCGCCGCGAGGTAACCGGGGGCGGAGAGGTAGGGGCGGCCGGCGAGGTAGGGGCGGGGCCGGGCCTTGCGCCGGGCTTTGAGGGGCCCGCATGCAAGGGGCGAGGCCAGGGCAACAGTGGGCGGGGCAAGGCTTGCGTCGCGGCTCCGAGGCGCCCGCTGCAGGGGGTGGGGCCAGGGCGGCGGTGGGCGGGCCGTACTGTGCGTAGGGGCGCTGAGAGGACCGCACTGTGAGAGGGGCGGGGCCGGAGCGCTGGTGGGCGGGGTCTGGCGCGCGGCTGCGCCTTGGCGTCTTTTCCGCGGCCGGACCTGCGTGTATAGCAGCCGCTGAAGGCGGGTTCGCAGGTCGGTTTGCGCTGGCCCTCCCCTCAGTAGGCAGAACCGGATAGAGCTCGGACAGGCGCCGTCACTCCCAGATTCCTCTGCGTCCTTGGCAGAGCCACTCCTCCTTGGTACTCCTTCCTTGACCTACCGAGGCCCCCTTCCTGCTGTCTGACCCTGTAGCTGCCGCCGCCAGGGGCTCTCGCCTCGACCCCTTTGGCTTCTGGGCTAGCCCTGGCAGATCTCGTCCATTCCAGGTTTTAACGCCCTGCGTTAATGCGGATGATCCTGATAGTTCTAACAGTAGCTAAACTATTTTCCACGTGCTTTCTGAACATTGATGCCGTTTGGACTCCTGACAGCCACATTTTTATCCTCCCGCGCAGTCCACTGCTCTGAGCTCCGTATTCCCCGCCGGCCAGGTGTTCCACGGCCCCACTGAGCCAGCGCGTGTGCAGTGAAGCCCCTCTTCCTTCCCGTTTCACCCTGGCTCTCCTCAGGAAGTGGTATCCACGGCCCGCCCAGGGCAGCCAAGCCCCAGACAGGGTTTCCGTCTTGACACCTCACTCTCCTCCCTCTGATCTGGCCCGGAATCTCATCAGTTCTTCCTCCACCCGCCCTCCTCCACCCGCGCAACAATTGTCAACGCCTTGGTCTGAAACACATAATGCTTCACCTGGACTCGTAGGAGACCCGTCTTTCTGCCTCTTGTCTTACTAGCCTCAAGTCCCGCCTTCAAGGGCAGTTGCAGCGATCTTTCTCAAGAGCAAATTTCTAATGATTGCATTTTTCTTCTTTAAGCACTAGGCTGAAAGCCAGAGCTCTTCATCCTTTTACAACTCAGAAAAAAAGACAAGGATGCCCTCTGTCTGGCCCTGCCACTATTCAACCTGGTACTTGCAAGTCTTGTCGCATACAATGGGGTGAGAAAAGTGAGTGGAAGCAAAATGACATCGTTATTATTGTTAAGTGATGATCATCATGGAAAACAAGAATCAACAGAAAAACCTAATGAGAGAGTTGCACATAGGTGGTTTAAAGTCAGAATGGGGCCAGGTGTGGAGGCTCACACCTATAATCCCAACACTTTGGGAGGCTGAGGCAGGAGGATTGCCTGAGGCCAGGAGTTCAAGACCAGCCTGGACAACATAGTGAGACCTCTTTCTATTAAAAATGAAGATCAGAGCTTAGGCGTGGTGCCTCACACCTGTAATCCCAGCAATTTGGGAGGCCACAGCAGGCTGATCACTTGAGGTCAGGAGTTCGAGACCAGCCTGGCTAACGTGGTGAAACCCTGTCTCTACAAAAAATACAAAAATTAGCTGGGCGTGATGGCGCATGCCTGTAATCCCAGCTACTAGGGAGGGTGAGGCAAGAGAATCACTTGAATCTGGGAGGCAGAGGTTTCAGTGAGCCGAGATCATACCAGTGCACCCCAGCCTGGGCAACAGAGTGAGCCTCCATCTCAATAATAATAATAATCATCATCATCATCAGAATATAAAGTCAGTAATGGGTTCCTCCACAAAAAATGATATATTTATTGTGAATGTAATAAAAATAAGGCATTCTGCATGATACTAAAATATGTATGCATTAACCTAACAAACAATGCACAGGATCTTTAAGGAGAAAAACCTGAAATTCTAATATATAGATTTTGTTTTAAAAGGCTTGAATACATAAATAGTGAGATAATGTCTAACCTTGAAAGAATGTAAATTTTCTATGATCTAACTATGCATTGCAATTCCAGTAAAAATTCCAGCCCGGTTGTTTTGGAACTTGAGAAACTTGATTCTTCAGCGTTTATGAAAGAATAAAAATCCATGATCTGCTAAGACAATATTGAAGAAGGATAAAGGGAACTCTTATTCAACAGGCATTAAAACAGATTACAAAGTCATAGTAATTAAAATAATGTGATATTGGTACAGAAAAAGAAATAGGTAAGGCCAAGTGTGGTGGCTCAAGCCTGTAATCCCAGCACTTTGGGAGGCCGAGGCGGGCGGATCATGAGGTCAAGAGATCGAGACCATCCTGGCCAACATGGTGAAATCCCGTCTCTACTAAAAGTACAACGATTAGCTGGGCGTGGTGGCGTGGGCCTGTAGTCCCAGCTACTCAAGAGGCTGAGGCAGGAGAATTGCTTGAACCTGGGAGGCGGAGGTTGCAGTGAGCTGAGATCGTGCCACTGCACTCCAGCCTGGCGCCTGGCAACAGAGTGAGACTCTGTCTCAAACAAAAAAAAAAAAAAAAAAAAGAGTTAAGTGGAATAGTTTGGAGAGTCCAGCATGAACTCAATTATATATGGTAACTTGTTAGTGATAGAGATAAAATCACAAATCATTAGAGAAAGGCTTGATTATTTAGCAAATGGCACTGAGAATATGGACTTTTCTATAATGGAGAAAAAAGAAAATTTGATCCCTACCATACACATAAACTCTAAATACATTAAACATCTAATTATTAAAAGTAAAAATATAAATCTGATAAATTGGTATGTAGGATAATATTTCTGTGTTAGGAAAGGATTTCTCATGACCTCCAAAGCATAAGCCAAAAGGTGAGAAGTGATGGATTTTGTCTACACCAAAATGAAATATGTTGTTTTGCTACAGACAAAATTAACCTATGGGTGATAAACTAGAAGATAATCTCCATGTCTTAAATGTTTTGTTTTGACTTGTTTTTCTTTGAGATGGAGTTTCGCTCTTGTTGCCGAGACTGGAGTGCAGTGGTGCCATCTCAGCTCAGTGCACCCTCCACCTCCCTGGTTCAAGTGATTCTCCTGCTTCAGCCTCCTGAATAGCTGGGATTACAGGCATGTGCCACCTGCACCACCAAGCCTGGCTAATTTTGTATTTTTAGTAGAGATGGGGTTTCTCCATGTTGGTCAGGCTGGTTTTGAGCTGCTCACCTCAGGTGATTTGCCCACCTCAGCCTCCCACAGTGCTGGGATTACAGGCGTGAGCCATCACACCTTGTCATGTCTTAAATGAACAAAAGGCTGTAATTAGAATACACAAGGAACTTCTGAAAATCAGCACAAAAGAGAAAGAGATAGGAAACGGAATTTAAAAAATAATGGGCAGCTTGGCACTCACACCTGTAATCCCAGCACTGTGGGAGGCTGAGGTGGGTGGATCATTTAAGGTCAGGAGTTCGAGACCAGCCTGGCAAACATGATGAAACCCTGTTTCTAGAAAAATCCGGGCCGGGTGCGGTGGCTCACGCCTGTAATCCCAGCACTTTGGGAGGCCGAGGCAGGTGGATCACGAGGTCAAGAGATCGAGACCATCCTGGTCAACATGGTGAAACCCCATCTCTACTAAAAATACAAAAAATTAGCTGGGCATGGTGGCGCGTGCCTGTAATCCCAGCTACTCAGGAGGCTGAGGCAGGAGAATTGCCTAAACCCCGGAGGTGGAGGTTGCAGTGAGCCGAGATAGCGCCATTGCACTCCAGACTGGGTAACAAGAGCGAAACTCCGTCTCAAAAAAGAAAAATCCAAAAAAAAAAAGCTTGGTGTGGTGGTTTGCACCCGTAATCCCAGCTACTCAGGAGGCTGAGGCACAAGAATTGCTTGAACCCGGGAGGCAAAGGTTGCAGTGAGCTGAGATCGTGCCAATGCACCCCAGCCTGGGTGACACGGTGAGATCCTGTCTCAAACTAATAATAATAGTAATAATAATGGGCAAGATATATATAAGCTGTTCACAGAAAGAAAAATCAGAATGGCTGAGGTATGCAGAGAGGTTCATTCTCACTGGTGGTCAGAGGAAGGCAAGGGGAAGGAATAATGAGATGTCACATTGCCTCTTTCCTAGGAATTCCAGCAAAAGTCTCAGGACTGAGCCTCATTGGTCTGTCTTGGGTCATGTGACCATCCCTGAGCCAGTCCCAGAGGCTAGGGAGATGCAGGGCCCTGATTGGTCAGCCCTAGTCATGACCACCCTGAAGTCAGGGCTGGAGATAACTCCATCCCAATCACACAGACAGAAGGGGGCTTCTCCAAGGACAAGGGAGGGACTGTTACCAAGAGAAGGGAGATGCATGTTGGGAGGGTGAAATCAACAGACTTCCACAAGAGTAAATTTTTCTCAAAGTTCCAGATCCAGGGTTCACCAATGCTGCCTGCCCTGTGCCGTGCACTGTCCTTTGCTTTTTCTATCTAGTTCTCATTTTATCCCAAGAGATAAAATGAGATAAAATGAGGGAACTGAGCTTAGAGAGAGGGGAAGGGCCCTTCCCAAGTCGACGATGGTGAGGCAGGGTCTGCAATTCCTGCCTCGGAGGCAGGCCTGGGGCTCCCCACATGGCCTGACCCCTCTTGTCTGACACCTGCCCCTCACTCCCTCCCCTCTGCCTACAGAGCCGACAGGAGGAGACTGTTCGTGTTTCCAAAAAGAGGGGAATTGGCAATAGCCATGAGTTGAGACGACTTGATAAAATATTTCTTGTTTTCTCGAGTTGACATAGACCAAGTTTTCACTGTTGCTATGGGGTGGCTTGGCAGAGAGATGAAAATAAATCTGTGTAATTTATTTTTTCTCTGAGTGGAGTATATTTCTGCTGGCTTCACACACATGCACACACACGCACAGACGCGCACACACATGCTCGCACATCCAGGCTTTCATAAAATACTTAAACCGCTCTAATGCTCTCTGTGGAAGGAATAAATATGTACTGTACTTTCAACTTCTGTCCTTTGAAATACCATATGGTCTGCGCTGTGAGCTTAAAATACTCTGGTGAGCGGATGCTTTCATGCAGCAGATAGCCAGGTGGAGCTCTCCCCGCCAATCTCACAAGGTTAATTAATCCTTTAAAATAGAGCGTGGAAGGGTCCCTGCTTCAGGATCCAGCGCTGTGCGAATGAGGCGGCCCGGTGGCCCGCACTAGGGCTGAGCAGAGAGTACAAAGGCTGTGGGAAGGTGGGCTGGGCCGGGAGCAGCCCCGCTGCCCAACGGCGCCTTTGATGAGCGTGCTCAGTCACTCAAATACTCACAGTTTGCATTCTGCATAATCAGGGTAACAGGCTGATGGTTTGCATGAATATCTAAGTTTGTCATTGTGGTTAATTTTTCCTCAAAAAGAGGCCCCCTATCTTTCTGGCCCAATGCATATTTATAAAGGGCAGGGAAGTCAGGCAGAGGATGCTGGATGGAGGGGCAGCTCAGCGAGGAGGGCAGGTGGCGGGTCCCTGAAGCCTGGGAGGCCAGGCTCCTGCCGGGGCTGGCGGCTCAGAGGAGGGTGCAAAGCTCTGCAGAGCCTGGAGAGAAGGAACTGCAGGGAGAGAGGACAGCCTGGTTTGCCAGGCCCCGTTTGGGCTAGACTCTTTCCTGCTCCAGGCGTCAGGGTCCCAAAGGAACTGTCCTCTCCAGGTGAGGTTTACACAGAGTCAGAGAAGGGAGGGAGAGTAGCTCACATCCATTCAACAACTTTATTATTTATTTATTTTTCTTTGAAACAGAGTTTTGCTCTTGTCACCCAGGCTGGAGTGCAATGGCCCAATCTCGGCTCATTGCAACCTCTGCCTCCCAGGTTCAAGCGATTCTCCTGCCTCAGCCTCCCGAGTAGCCGGGATTACAGGCAACCACCACTACGCGTGGCTAATTTTTTGTATTTTTAGTAGAGATGGGGTTTCACTACATTGGCCAGGCTGGTCTCGAACTCCTGACCTCAAGTGATCTACCCGCTTCAGCCTCCCAAAGTGCTGGGATTACAGGCTTGAGCCACTGTGCCTGGCCTGGGCCACCACACCCAGCCAGCCCTGGCTAACGTTTAAATTATTTGTAGAGACAGGGATCTCTCTATGTTGCTTAGGCTGGTTTTGAACTCCTGTGCTTAAGTGATTCTCCAGCCTCGACCTCCCAAAGTGCCAGAATTACCGGTGTAAGCTGCCCTCAGCCAGCTATGGTTTTTGTAATCTTGTTTTGGCATTTTTCCTGACTCTTCAAAGAATATTTCGGCAACTTCAGAGTGGTCAGGCTCCCCTTTCCCATGGGCGTCAGGAAGTCCGGATGGGAGTTGGGAGAGGCTGGGAGATCCCAGAGCTCTCCCAGGCCATCTCTCTCAGCGGCCAGTAGGTGGCAGTTCTGAGCCTTCCACCTGGCCACCCTCCTTCCTCCACCGCGGGGTCCTCGTCCCCCCAGTCCACATACCACAGGGTCCCAGCTAACTGGAGAGAGCTCCTGGCTTCCAGGCCCTGGGCCATGATGAGAAGTTGGATGAGGCAGCCTAGTGGCCATCCAGCTGCCCCTTCCCAGGACTGCCTGCCCACCCCTTCCCATCCCTGGCCCCATACTAAAGGCAGGTGGGCTTCCTGGAGGAGCTGACATCTTAAGTGAGACCTGCAGGATAATAAAGGGTTTCAGGCAGAGGGAACGGAATATGCCCAAATCCAGAGAACCCAGACCCCTGCTTTCAGGAACTGGCAGGAGGCTGATGTGGCTGGAATGCTGACTGTTGGGCTGAGGGGAGGGGCTGGGGAGGCCAGGTGACGCTTGGCACTGTAGAAGCAGCAGGACCAGTGCACCCCGAGACTAGACGTTATCTAGAGGGAGTAAGGAACACTCAGCCCATTCTAACCCATCAAAGTTGGCCTCCGGAAGGAGCGCTGTGGCTGCAAACTGCCTGGCCTCTCACTACCCCTCGCCCCCTGCCACTCACACACCTTTGCCTCCCACCTTGCTGGCCTGGGAAGAGCTGCAAGTCCTCCTCCAGCCCCAAGGCTCAGTAGACAGCAGGCCTACCTCACAGTCCTCAGGAGAGGGTGCCCAGGAACCCCACCCTCTTGAGCTCCCGGGCTTTGGTGGGGAAGAGAGCCTCCGAGGGTCCTGGAGCACTAAACATAGCGGAGCTGAAGGTCACCAGACTTTGCCATTTGCAGGGAGTCCTTCCCCACACAGGGGCAGCATGTTCCCTTGTGGCTGTCAGGGAGCCCCCAACACCCCTGGGAAGATGGCAGGTCGAGGGGAGGAGATGCAGCCTGAAACCAAGGAAGAAGTCTGCAAAGGGCAGATGCGGGGCATGGGGCTGTTTTGGACAGAGGAGGCGGCGGATGTGTGTGTATAGGGTTTTGTTTGTTTGTTTGAAATGGAGCTTTTTGCTTTTGTTGCCCAGGCTGGAGTGCAATGGCATGATCTTGGCTCACTGCAACCTCCACCTCCTGGGTTCAAGCGATTCTCCTGCCTCAGCCTCCGGAGTAGCTGGGATTACAGGCATGCGCCACCACACCGGGCTAATTTTGCATTTTTAATAGAGATGGGGTTTCTCCATGTTGGTCAGGCTCGTCTCTAACTCCTGGCCTCATGTGGTCCACCCACCTCAGCCTCCCAAAGTGCTGGGATTACAGGTGTGAGGCACTGCTCCTGGCTGTGTGTGTAGGTTTGAGGTAGATTTTGCTACCCAGAAAATGAGATCTTGCCTCTTCCACCTCCCTGTGAGCTGGCCCTGGGACCCAGTAGGAGAGGCTCCCCCTGAGTGACATGCAACATTCTTTTTTTTTTTGAGATACAGTCTCATTCTGTTACCCAGGCTGGAGTGCAGTGGCATGATCTCAGTTCACTGCAACCTCCACCTCCTGAGTTCAAGCAATTCTGCCTCAGCCTCTCAAGTATCTGGGATTACAGATGTGTGCCACCAGGCCTGGCTAATTTTTGTGTTTTTAGTAGAGACGGGGTTTCACCATGTTGGCCAAGCTTGTCTCAAACTCCTGACCTCAGATGATCTGCCTGCTTCGGCCTCCCAAAGTGCTGGGATTACACATGTGAGCCACCTTGCCAGGCCAACACATGATGTTCTGAAACAGCACAGCCCAGTGTAACCTCAATCGGTAATTAATTAATGACACTCCTGGAGTCCTTCTTCCTGCAGGGGAGGAGAGGCTGAGGCTGCAGAGGCCCCATTCAGAGGGCTGTTGAATGACTCATGGCTATTAAGAAGTAATGTCCACTAAGTCACATGTAATTCTGTATTTAACATTTAAATATTTAATTAATTAAATGGGCCAAATATTTAATTAAGCACCATCAAAGCCACCACGAGCCTCCACTCTGCATAACTCAAAGGCAGGCCAGCTTCCCTCTGAGACCCCACCCTCCTCCTGAGAATGCTGTCAGTACTCCATGCCTGGTGGGAAACATCCCCTCTCTGGTACTCCATTCCTTTTTTTCCGAGACAAAATCTCACTACATTGCCCAGGCTGCTTTCAAACTCCTGCGCTCAAGCAGTCGTCCTGCCTCGGTCTCCCAAAGCACTGGGATTACAGGTGTGACCCCACTGTACCCATCCATCTGATACCACATTCTGAGACTCAGGGCATCCCATGTACTAGACAAAGTTGCTTGTTTGTTTTTGAGACAGGGTCTCCCTCTGCTGCCCAGGCTGGAGTGCAGTGGTGCGATCTCAGCTCACTGCAACCTCTGCTTCCTGGGATAGCTGGGATTACAGGTGTGCACCACCATGCCTAGCTAATTTTTGAATTTTTAGTAGAGACGGGGTTTCACCATGTTGCCCAGGCCGGTCTCCAGCTTCTGGCCTCAAGTGATCTGCCTGCTTTGGCCTCCCAAAGTGCTGGGATTACAGGTGTGAGCCACCGTGCCCCATCACGATTGTTTTGTTTTGTTTTTTGAGGCAGAGTCTTGCTCTGTCACCAGGCTGGAGTGCAGTGGCATGATCTTTGCTTACTGTGACCTCCACCTGGTTCAAATGATCTTCCTGCCTCAGCCTCCTGAGTAGCTGGGACAATAGGCACGTGCCACCACGCCCAGCTAATTTTTTGTATTTTTAGTAGAGACGGGGTTTCATCATGTTGGCCAGGATGGTCTTGATCTCTTGACCTCATGATCTCCCCACCTCGGCCTCCCAAAGTGCTGGGATTACAGGCGTGAGCCACCGCGCCCAGCCATGGTTGTTTGATTAGACTCCAGGCTGGAGGTGCTGGAGACAAGAGTTCCCCCATGGCCACCCTTCCCTCTTCTCTTTCTCCTCCCCAAGTGGACACAATTAATACTGTCTGCTGGGTTCCCCTGGAGGCCATGTGGCACCAGTCTTCCTCTGATGACAAATTCAGGCCTTGACCACAAGGGTGAACATGTGACCCAGTCTGGGCCAATCAGAATTCTTCTCCAGGATTTTTGTAACTGGAGTTAAAGGGGGTAAGACTTTTTTTTTTTTTTTTTTAAAGATGGGGTTTCACCATGATGGCCAGGCTGGTCTTGAACTCCTGACCTCGTGATCCACCCACCTCGGCCTCCCAAAGTGCTAGGATTACAGGCGTGAGCCACAGCGCCCGGCCGGGGGTAAGACCTTTTTAAGCCAACCTTGCTCTGTCGCCCAGGCTGGAGTGCGGTGGCACAATCATGGCTCACTGCAGCGTCAACCTCCTGGGCTCCAACGATCCTCTTGCCTCAGCCTCCTGAGTAGCTGGGACTAGTCAAGCACCATTGTGCCTGGCTAATGATTTTTACACAGACAGGATCTTACTGTGTTGCCCAAGATGGTCCCATGGTGTTCTAATCTCTGCATCCAGCTGTTCCTGAAGACAGGCCTACCCTGATCTTTCTGTAGGAGGACAGGTGAGTCAATACCTGCCCTGTGTGTTTAAGCCAATGGAAATCAATTTTCTGTCACTTGTATCCAAAAGTGCCCTGACTAATACAAACTCCACCATTATAACCATGTAGCTTATATGCAAATAATATGAGTTTTAGCTATTTAACTCTAAATAATACCTGTATTAGATTAGATTAGTGCAAAATCTTTTTGCATTTACTTTTAAGCAAAAACCACAATTACTTTTTTTTTGAGACTGAGTTTCACTCTTGTTACCCAGGCTGGAGTGCAATGGCACGATCTCGGCTCGCCGCGACCTCCGCCTCCTGGGTTCAAGCAATTCTCCTGCCTCAGCCTCCCAAGTAGCTGGGACTACAGGCATGCGCCACCATGCCCAGCTAATTTTTGTATTTTTTAGTAGAGACAGGGTTTCACCACGTTGACCAGGATGGTCTCGATCTCTTGACCTCGTGATCCACCCGTCTCGGCCTCCCAAAGTGCTGGGATTATAGGCGTGAGCCACCGCGCCCGGCCTTTTTTGTTTTTTTTTTTTGGAGATGGAGTCTTGCTCTGTCGCCCAGGCTGGAGTGCAGTGGTGCATTCTCAGCTTACTGCAGCCTCCGCTTCCCAGGTTCAAGCAATTCTCCTGCCTCAGCCTCCCGAGTAGCTGGGACTACAGGTGCCCGCCACGCACCCTGCTAATTTTTGTATTTTTAGTAGGGATGGGGTGTCACCGTGTTGGCCAGGCTGCTGTAGAACTCCTGACCTCATGATCCGCCTGCCTCAGCCTCCCAAAGTGCTGAGATTACAGGTGTGAGCCACCACACCTGGCAGTAAGGTATGTTTCAGTTTCCTTGAATACATCCTTGGCTCTTCAGAATGAAGGGAGGGTCTGAGCCTGGAAGGATGGGTTCCTCTGACACCTGCTACCCTGCTGATGAGGTCAGCATGCTTCTGGAACTGCTGGATCCAGGGGTTCTGGTGACGTCACCATCTCTCTATCCCTCTTCCTCTCCCCACCATGCCTCACCATACCCCATCTCTTCCTTGTGTTTGCTTTCCATTACATTGGCTTCATTATCCTGCAAGTGTTCTTCCGGTTGTAGCCTCACAGCTCCAGGCTTACCTTGTCTTTGAAAGAAATTCCTGTGGGAAAGGGAAGAATTTTTCCCAATAGAACCACAAAGGTGGCCTGGCACCTGTAATCCCAGCACTTTGAGAGGCCGAGGCATGTGGATCACCTGAGATCAGGAGTTTGAGTCCAGCCTGACCAACATGGTGAAACCCTGTCTCTACTAAAAATACAAAAATTAGCTGGGCATGGTAGCGAGTGCCTGTAATCTCAGCTACTTGGGAGGCTGAGGCAGGAGAATCACTTGAACCTGGGAGGTGGAGGTTACAGTGAACCAAGATCGCACCATTGCACTTAGCAACAAGAGTGAAACTCTGTCTCAAAAAAAAAAAAAAAAAACTACAAAGGTTCCAGAAAAGGCTCTGATTGGATAGACTTGGGTTATGTGCCCTTTCCTGCACAAATCACTGTGGCCACAGGAGGAATACATGGATTGGCTCAGCTGAGCAATGTGCCAGGCAGAGTTGGAAACGGAAGAAAGCGCTAAGAGAGGGGTGGTTCCCAGGAAAAGTTCCTGTGGCGCAGTCGACCACAGGAAGAGTGAGGGCAGCCGGCCACCCCGTGACACCCTCTCTGGGAAGCTTCTCTACCCTGGAGACTTCACCCTGCAGAGGGCGCCCTCTGGGCGCTAGATGTGGAGATGGGACTGGTGCAGGATGGGAGGAAGCATGAGGAACGTGTGTGCTCCACGGTCTAGAGAAGCACCAGGGCTGTCACTGCTTATCCTTCCCCTGGTGGCAGGGAGTGGGTGGGAGGGTATTTCTATGTAGGCAGTTATATAGTGTGAACTAAAGGGGACAGGGAGAAAGCACCAAGAACACCCTTACTGTGTACAAGACAGTCACTCTGAGACTAGGGGCACAATTCCTTACTGAGCTGCCCAGGGAATGCCCTGCATTTTGGACATTACCACCCAAGGCTTCGTGAATCCATTTTCTTGCTGGTGGGAGCATAAATTGTTCCAATCAACCTTCACAGGCAGCAACGTGGAAACATCAATCACATTTAAAAATTCACAGACTCCCAGCACTTTGGGAGGGCGAGACGGGCAGATCACTTGAGGTTAGGAGTTCGAGACGAGCCTGGCCAACATGCCGAAACCCTGTCTCTACTAAAAACACCAAAATTAGCTAGGTGTGGTGGCGCACACCTGCAACCCCAGCTACTCTGGAGGCTGAAACAAGAGAATCGCTTGAACCCAGGAGGCAGAGGTTGCAGTGAGCCAAGATGGCACCACTACATTCCAGTCTGGGTAACAGAGTGAGGCTCCATCTCAAAATAATAATAATAATAAAGGCTGGGCATGGTGGCTCACGCCTGTAATCCCAGCACTTTGGGAGGCTGAGGTGGGTGGATCACCTGAGGTCAGGAGTTCAAGACCAGTCTGGCCAACATGGCGAAACACCATCTCTACTTAAATATAAAAATTAGCCAGGTGTGGTGGCACACACCTGTAATCCCAGCTACTTGGGAGGCTGAGGCAGGAGAATCATTTGTACCTTGGAGGCAGAGGCTGTAGTGAGCCAAGACCGAGCCATTGCACTCCAGTCTGGGCAATAATAATGAAACTCCATCTCAAAAAACAAAAATGAAATTAAAAAAAGAAGCATCCCGGCAATTCTAATGTGGCCCAGACCCTCTGGTGTAGATTTCCAGCCCCTGCGGAATTCCTAGTCTCCTCTTGTCTCCACCCCAGCACACACCCAAACCTGGGGTTCAGGGTGTGGCCCTTTCTCCTTGATTTCCCCTCTAAAGTGCCCCTCCCCTCCTGCTGGGCACTGGTGAGGCTGGCTTGCCATAGAGTCTGGGGAAGGAGCAGGTCACTCTCACAACTCCCACGCAGGAGCCCCTCTCCGTCCTCCCTGTGCCCTGTCCCTCACCCCCTGGGGAAGGGAACTTAGCATTCTGTGTAGCACTGCTGGCCTCAGGAAACATGGTGGGCTGTATGCCCGCATGGCCTGAGAGGACACCGCCAGCACTCGGCAGAAGAGTCACATTGGCCAGCCCACCCACTGCCAGCCCCTGAAGTCAAAACTGCCTGAAACTGCAGTGCTGGTTTACCACTGCCAGGAGATGCCAGCAGCCTAATTTACATGGATGTCCAGGGCACCCCCAGCCATGAGACAGCTGGGAAAACTGCACCCCATCTTAGAAAACTCACCTGAGGGAGGAAGTCCGAACTGAAAAACTTCAATTAGCTGGGCGTGGTGGCGTATGCCTGTAATCCCAGCTATTTGGAGGCTGAGGCAGGAGAATCGCTTGAACCCGGGAGATGGAGGTTGCAGTGAGCCACGATCCTGCCACTGCACTCTAGCCTGGGCAACCTAGCGAGACTGTGTCTCAAAAACACAAAAACAAAAACCAAAACCTCAACAGTGGGCACTGCTGAGGAAGGAAAAGAATTTTCATAAAAACATAAGACAGGGATGAACTGGTAGTTTCACGGTGGAGGAGGACTGTCAGGAACTGAAAGAATCAAATGATTTCTCTGTTTAAAAATTGAACCGATAAACTCAGGAAGGGAATGATCCCTGCTGAGAAATAAGCTGATACTATGAGAATTCAACGGGAAGGGAATCTCACTGCAGTGCAAAACCAGAAAAAGATTTGGAGGGCAAACCCTGAAATCTAACATTCAAAAAAGAGGAGGCCTGGAAACCATCATTCTCAGCAAACTGACACAAGAACACAAAATCAAACACCGCATGTTCTCACTCATAGGCGGGTATTGAACGATGGAAACACATGGACACAGGGAGGGGAGCACTATACACTGGGGTCTGTTGGGGGGGAGTTGGGGGGACAGTGGGGGGTGGGGAGTTGGGGAGGGATAGCATGAGGAGAAATGCCACATATAGGTGAAGGGGAGGAAGGCAGCAAATCTCACTGCCACGTATGCACCTATGCAACAATCTTGCATGTTTTTCACATGTACCCCAAAACCTAAAATGCAATTAAAAAAAAAAATGAGAAGGAGAAGGAAAAAAAAAAGATATGAAGGGAAAACAATAATCAAACAACTAATTAAAGAGCATTTTCTTCCTTTCTTTTTTTTTTTCAGAGATGGGGTCTTGCTATGTTGCCTTGAAACGCCTGCGCTCAAGCAATCCTCCTGCCTCAGCTTCCCGAGTCGCTGGGTCTGAAAGTACACACCACTGTGCCCGGCTCCTAATTAAAGAACATTTTCTAAGCTGATGAAAGCCTTGATTAAAAGGGCAGATAGAGTTCCAGGAAGGATTAATTAAAAAGACATATACTTAAACAGACCCTGGTGTAATTCCTGAATTATGAACTTCCAGACAAAAAGGAGGGTTACTTACAAAGGAAAGAAAAATCGCGTTGATATTGGCTTTTTTTTGTCTGCCACCCTGGAAGTCAGAGGTGAATGGAACAGTGATTTCAGGAACAAGGACAGTGACGCAGGAACCTATACCCACAAAAGGTATCATGCACATATCAAGGCAATGGCAAGAGATTTGTATTTTTATTTTTTTGAGACAGGGTCTCGCTCTGTCACCCAGGCTGGAGTGGCTGGCGTGATCACGGCTCATTGCAGCCTTGGCTGGCTGGGCTTCAGCAGCCCTCCCATCTTAGCCTCCCAAGTAGCTGGGACCACAGATATGTGCCACTGTGTCCCACTAATTATTTTAACTTTTTTTTTTCGTAGAGACTGGCCTCACTGTGTTGCCCAGGCTGGAAGATAATTTTTTTTTTTTTGAGACCGAGTCTTGCTCTGTCACCCAGGCTGGAGTGTAGTGGTGCAATTTCAGTTCATGGCAGCCTCTGCCCCTCAGGTTCCAGTGATTCTCTTGCCTCAGCCTCCTGGGTAGCTGGGATTACAGGCATACCCAGCACTTTGGGAGGCTGAGGCGGTGGATCACTTGAGGTCAGGAGTTTGAGACCAGCCTGGCCCACATGATGAAACCCCATCTGTACTAAAAATACAAAAATTAGCCAGGTATGGTGGCAGACACCTTTAATCCCAGCTACTTGGGAAACTGAGGCAGGAGAATCACTTGACCCCGGGAGGTAGAGGTTGCAGTGAGCCGAGATCTTGCTACTGCACTCCAGACTGGGCAACAGATCCAGACTCCATCTCAAACAAACAAATGTCCACAAATTCTTTGATGATCGTCCCTTCAAGATGTGGACCATGGATCTTAATCTCCCTCCCTAGTAGTGTGGTAGTGTGGGATGGACCTAATGACCCACTTCTAGCCAAGAGAATCTAAGAGAGTGACAGCATATGACTGAGGTTAAAGCATGAACGGTACCAGGACTTCCTCTCTCTCTCTCATCACTTGATCTGAGGGAAGCTGTTTTGGTAACAGCCCCATGGATGCCCTTGGGACAAGTAATGGAAGCCTCCTGCAAACAGCCACGTGAATGAGCTTCAAAGAGGATCCTGCAGCCTCAGCCCAGCTTCAAAGGACTGCAGCCTTGGCCAATACCCGGTCATAGCCTTCTGAGAGACGCTGAGCCAGGACCATTTATCAGAGCTGCTCCTGGACCTGACCCACAGAAACTGTGAGATAACAAACGTCTCTTGTTGTAAACTGCTAAGTTTTGGTGTAATTTGTTACCCTGCCATAGATAAGTAATACAATCTGTAAATAAATACAGCTTTCTATGTTAGCGATGGAAAGGTAACCATTAATGGAAATGAAAAGTATTGTGGAATTTCTGAATTAATACGGGTAAAGAATGATGAGAAACCTGAGCTAACCATAAAGGAAGAGTAAATGGGAAAGAGAAAATAACAATAATTTACTAAGCATAAACCAGAAAAACATAATAAAATCAGTAAACATACATTAAGATGGAAGAGGTTAAACCCAATATATATCATCTATCATTATAAATTATGAATTTTCCTATCAAACTGGAAAAAAGAAAATCCAAGTAGATGCTGTTTATATGAAACACATCTAAAATAAAGACACAATGAAAGGTTGAAAATTAATTATTGAGCCAGGAGATAACAGCAAAATGCGGACCAAAAAAAGGAGCATAGTGGCAGTATGAACATGAGTCAACGTGGAATCCAAGGGGCAGAGTCCTGAGCAGAGGGGAGATTATGAAACATGGAAGTGCAATTCACAGAGAAACTAAAGTCTTCATAAACATGTATGCACCAAATAATGTGGTAACCAAACACATAAAGCAAAACTCCCAGGAATACACAGAGAATATGATAAAAATATAACTATAATAGAAGGTATTTTAAACAAAGGATCAATTATCTGAGTATCTATTATTCAAGTCCCTGTAATTATGAGGCTGCTTGGAAAAACAAAAGTATTCCTGGAACAATAACAGCAGCAACAATAATGATAAAAAATAACAAACATTGAGCTCTTATGATGCACCAGCCAAGGTTCTAAGTACTTTACATGTACTAACCCTTTTGGTCCTTACCACAAATTATGTATCATGATTTATTACTATCTGTTTGTCAAGATACTATAATAATTTCTCCCATCCTTGCATATGCAAACTTTTGCAATATGACTTATCAGTTCCTCTTTTAAGAGGTAGGATCTATTTTTTTTTTTTTAATTTTTTTGAAATGGAGTCTGTTGCCCGTGCTGGATTGCAGTGGTGTGATCTCAGCTCACTGCAATCTCTGCTTCCCAGGTTCATGTGATTCTCCTGCCTCAGCCTCCCAAGTAGCTGGAACTACAGGAACATACCACCACACCTGGCTAACTTTTTTTTCTTTTTGTATTTTTAGTAGCGATGGGGTTTGCTGTGTTGGCCAGCCTGGTCTCCAACTCCTGACCTCAGGTGATTCACCCACCTCAGCCTCCGAAAGTACTGGAATTACAGGCTTGAGCCACTGCATCCTCCTGTTTTTATTTTTTTCAAAATGGAGTTTCATTCTGTCACCCAGGTTGAAGTGCAGTGACTCAATCTCAGCTCATTGCAACCTCCTCCTCCTAGGCTCAAATGGTCCTCCCATTTCAGCCTCTCTAGTAGCTGGGACTACAAGTGCAAGCCACCAAGCCTGGCTAATTTTTTGTATTTTTGGAAGAAACAGGGTTTTGCCATGTTCCCCAAGCTGGTCTCAAACTCCTGAACTCAGGCAATCCAGCTTCCTCAGCCTCCCAAGGAGAATCTATTTTTTCATCCATGAATTTGGTCTGACTTTGCAACTTGCTTCGACAATGGGATGTTGTGGAAATTACTTGTTTTTTTTACTTTCACGTTAGGCCTCAAGAGACTGCACAGCTTCCACTCTTGGTCTCTTGGAACACTTCCACCATCATGTGAAGAACCGTGGCTGGGCTCTTAAAGACCTGTGGCCAAACACCCATCACCAGACACGTGGGTGAGGCATCTTAGAACATCTAGCCCCAGGTGAGTTGCTGGATAACTATAGGGGTGTTAGTAACCCACGGCAAGACCAGCAGAAGAGCCATCCAGCTGAGTGAGCCCACACCAAACTGCCAACCAGTTTGTGAGAAAACAAAATGTTTTTTTCTTTTTCTTTCTTTTTTTTGAGATGGAGTCTCGATCTGTCTGGAGTGCGGTGGCATGATCTCAGCTCACTGCAACCTCTGCCTCCTGGGTTCAAGCATTTCTCCTGCCTCAGCCTCCTGAGTAGCTGGGGTTACAGGTGTGCGCCACCACGCCTGGCTAATTTTTGTATTTTTAGTAGAGATGGGGTTTCACCACCTTGGTCAGGCTGGTCTCAAACTTCTGACCTTGTGATCCACCCACCTCGGCCTCCCAAAGTGCTGGGTTTACAGGTGTGAGCCACCGCACCTGGCCCCACAAAATGGTTTTTGTTTTAAATTTTTGAACTGGTTTCTTTTGCAGAACTAGACAACTGAGAAACAATTCCCATTTTGCAAATGAGGAAATAGAGGCACAGAAAGGTTAAGTTGCCCAAATTTTCACGGCTGTGATTATGATTCACAGTTAAGCCATGACTTGAATCCAGTTACTAACAAATTGAGCTTTTATAAAATTATTTTCCACCTAAACATTTCTTCCAGTTCACTGTTAGTATTTATCCTGGACAAATGAATCAACATTTTTGATGGTCAGCCTCTCAATGATCATAGAAATAGCCCGTAATACAATATAATCAAGTCAATTACAAAACTACACTGAAAAAAGAAGTAGGATTTTATGAAAGAGTAATATTGGGCGAGGTGCTGGTGGCTCACATCTATAATTCCAACGCTTTGAAAGGCCAAGGTGGGAGGATCTCTTAAGGCCAGAAGTTCGAGACCAACCTGGGCAACATAGAGAGACCTTGTCTTAGTACATAAATAAAAATAAATGGTTTGATTATGTGACAGAAGTTGTCAACTGTTACCCAAAATTCATTCTTTTTTCACTGACATGAACCCAATTTTGCCTGGAGTGTTAATGTATTTAGTTAAAAATTCTTGGCCGCAATGGTGGCTCACACCTGTAATCCCAGCACTTTGGGAGGCTGAGGCAGGTGGATCACCTGAGGTCAGGAGTTCAAGACCAGCCTGACTAACATGGTGAAACCCCACCTCTACTAAAAATACAAAATGAGCTGGGTGTGGTGGCGCATGCCTGTAAGCCCAGCTACTTGGGAGGCTGAGGCAGGAGAATCACTTGAACCTGGGAGGCGGAGGTTGCGGTGAGCCGAGATTGTGTCATTGCACTCCAGCCTGGGAAACAAGA
Source organism: Aotus nancymaae (assembly GCF_030222135.1). Classification (NCBI taxonomy): domain Eukaryota; kingdom Metazoa; phylum Chordata; class Mammalia; order Primates; family Aotidae; genus Aotus; species Aotus nancymaae. Next base: position 22,270,978 of record NW_026988441.1, on the reverse strand, counting down.
GGGAAACTTCATCTCAAAAAAAAAAAAAAAAATTCTTACGTCCCAGATTCCTCTGCAGCTAGGGATAGATAAGTGATGGTGTTTGGGAAGTGATGGTGTTTCCGCCAACGCAACATGAAAAATTCTACTTGTGGGGCTTCTGTGAAAGTTATCCCTTTCCCAGTAAACAAGGGGCAGACTAAGTTGGCTCAGACCTTTTTGCCTTGAGCCATGCCCCCTATGAATTGAATGTGGATGAGATGCCTGGAGGTGCAGCCACTACCTTGAGAAAGCCAAGAAGAAACCTTCAGGAGGGCGAAGCGGGGGCCGGAGGAGCCGCATCTGTGATGCTTTACGTGAGCAATGGCACCAGCCCATCTGTTTGCCCTTGGATTTTTTTGTCATATAAGAAAAATTAGCTCCTAGCTTGTTAAAGTTGCTAAATTGGGTTTCTGTCAAATGCAATCCTGACTGATACAAATAGCAAAGGATTAAGAGAGGCCCTTAGGATGATAGCTGAAGCCATCAATTACCTTTTGCAAAACATAATAGTATTGCAGAAGTCAAATGTGAAGTGAAGGGTGTCTTGTCATGCTATCACACAATTTTATTAGAAAAATTATACTTTCAAAAAGTCAAGATTAGATTTATTTATTATTTTTTGAGACGGAGTTTCACTCTTGTTACCCAGGCTGGAGTGCAATGGCGCGATCTCGGCTCACCGCAACCTCCGCCTCCTGGGTTCAAGCAATTCTCCTGCCTCAGCCTCCCGAGTATGTGGGATTACAGGCGTGCACCACCATGCCCAGCTAATTTTTGTATTTTTTAGTAGAGACGGGGTTTCACCTTGTTGACCAGGATGGTCTCGATCTCTTGACCTCGTGATCCACCCGCCTTGGCCTCCCAAAGTGCTGGGATTATAGGCGTGAGCCACCGCGCCTGGCCTAGATTTATTATTTTTAAGCAAACTTTTTATTCAAGTACAACATACCTATAGGAAAGTGCACTGGATTTATATTTGTTTTAAAAATGACATTGTTGCAATTATAACCTAAATTTCAGTAAACATTGGATAAAGTAAATGTCTTTTTGTACTAGGTTTCACGTCTTGGCATAATATTATGCATGAAATTTTTCCCTCCCCCAAGTGGACTCATGCTAAAACATTTTTTCTTTTTCCTCTAATACAATTGATTTTGGATAATGATGATGACTTGTAAATCTTTCAGAAAGTGGTAGATTTCTGTAGATTAAGATGTAGGAGGCTGGGCGCAGTGGCTCATACCTGTAATCCCAGCACTTTAGGTGGCCAAGGCGGGAGGATGTCTTGAGGCCGGAGGTTCAAGACCAGCCTGGACAACATAGTGAGACCTCATCTCCACAAAATTTTTTTTTTAAATGGCTGGGTGTGGTGGCTTATGCCTGTAATCCCAGCACTTTGGGAGGCTGAGGTGGGTGGATAACTTGAGGTTAGGAGTTCGAGACCTGCCTGGGCAACATGGTGAAACCCCATCTCAAATAAAAATGCAAAAAAATTAGCTGGGTGGTGGCGGACACCTGCAATCCGAGCTACTAGGGAGGCTGAGGTGGAAGAATCGCTTGAATCTGGGAGGCAGGGGTTGCAGTGAGCAGAGATCATACCACTGCACTCCAGCCTGGGGGACAGAGATACTCCATCTCAAAAAAAAAAAAGAAAAAAAAAAAGATTCTACCTGTTATCTTCTCTGATCATATCCCAGCGAAAACAGAAAGCAATAATTTAAAAAAAACCTACGGTCCCTGGTCCCCCACTGCCCCCGCTTGCTCCCCTCAAGAATCATTAAGGAAAACAAACCTCTGATTCTTACTTGGGAATTCAACCATTTCTTAACATGTGGATCAAAAAAGGAATTAAAGAACTTGTTTGTTTTGTTTTTTGTTTGTTTGAGAGGAAGTCTCACTCTGTCGCCAGGCTGGAGTGCAATGGCGCAGTCTCGGCTCACTGCAACCTCTGCCTCCTGGGGTCAAGCAATTCTGCCTCAGCCTCTCGAGTAGCTGGGATTACAGGTGCGTGCCACCATGCCTGGCTAATTTTTTGTATTTTTAGTAGAGACAGAGTTTCACCATGTTGGCCAGGATGGTCTCGATCTCCAGACCTTGTGATCTGCCCATCTCGGCCTCCCAAAGTGCTAGGATTACAGGCATGAGGCACTGTGCCCAGCCATTTTTTTTTCTTTTTTGAGATGGAGTCTTGCTGTGTCGCTCAGTCTAGAGTGTAGTGGCACAATCTTGGCTCACTGCAACCTCCTCCTCCCAGGGTCAAGCAATTCTCCTGCCTCAGCCTCCCAGGTAGCTGGGATTATAGGCACCTGCCACCACGCCCGGCTAATTTTTGTATTTTCAGTAGAGACAGGGTTTCACCATGTTGGCCAGGCTGGTCTCAAACTCGTGACATCAGGTGATCCGCCCGCCTCAGCCTCCCAAAGTGCTGGGATTACAGGCGTGAGCCACTGTGCCTGGCCATTTTGTTTTGTTTTGATTTGAGATAGAGTCTCGCTCTGTTGCCCAGGCTGGAGTGCAATGGCGTGATCTCAGCTCACTGAAACTTCCACCTCCCAGGTTCAAGTGATTCTTCTGCTTCAGCCTCTCGAGTAGCTGGGATTACAGGTGCACACCATCACGCACAGCTAATTTTTGTATTATTGGTAGAGACTGGGTTTCACTGTGTTGGCCAGGCTAGTCTGGAACTCCTGACCTCAAGTGATCTCCCACCTAGGCCTCCCAAAGTGCTGGAATTACAGGTGTGAGCCACTGTGCTTGGCCTCACAGACATTTTTAATTATAATAAAAATTACAGTTACTTTGCACAACATGTAACAATTTGTCCTCCCACTGGCAATGACCAGGATAGGTGCCTGCGTCCCCACAACCTCATCTGCCTTAGACGCTAGCGCTCTTTTGAATTTTTGTCATTGTCACGGGTGCTGTTCCGGCAGGAGTGTTCCTGACAGTTCGAGAGTCTGAGCGTCTTTGCCCATGCTTGTAGGATGCCTGGAGCACCTCTTCTGTGAATTGCCTGGTCCTATCTTGGCCCAGTTTTCCGTGGAGTTGTTGTTTGTCTTTTTGTTATCTGCTTGTAGGAGACCTTTGTTTATTAAGGTCAAGGAGGCCCAGGAAGTGGAGCCAGCCTTGCGAGCAGGGACAGATCACAGAGGGCTGAGCTGCTGGGTTCTTTCTGGGGCAAGGGGCAGATCAGAGGGCCTGATAGAGAGCCTCCACCCCCCACCCCAACTACCCGCTCACAGTGTGTTCAACACTTATAGACCAGAAAGCAGGAACGTGCAGGGCTCAGGTCAGCATTAGGATCAGGTTCTTACAAAGTACAGTACAAACAAAGTGAGAAAATATAAGATAAAATAAAGACAGTGAGGTCCTGGGCCTGAAGACCCTGAGAAAAGGCCAGTGGGTCCCAGTCCACACCCTGCCCCTTATTTCCTTCCTTTTAAATGTCTGCAGCAACCCTGTGAATGCGCATTAATATTCCCATTTAATGAAGGATCCGGCCGGGCATGGTGGCTCACGCCTGTAATCCCAGCACTTTGGGAGGCCGGGGCACACATACTGCTTGAGGCCAGGAGTTTGGGACCAGCTGGCCAACATGGCAAAATCCCATCTCTACTAAAAATATAAATATTAGGATTGAACCCGGGAGGCGGAGGTTGCAATGAGCCGAGATTGCACCACTACACTGTAGCCTGGGGGACAGAGCGGGACTCCATCTCAAAAAAAAAAAAAAAAAAAACCCAAAAACAAAAAACAAGGCGTAATATAGATTTTAGCCAGGTGTGGTGGTGGGTTCCTGTAATCCCAGCTACTTAGAAGGCCGAGGAATGAGAATCGCTTGAACCTGAGAGGTGGAGGTTGCAGTGAGTAGAGATTACGCCACTGAACTCCAGCCTGGGCAACAGAGTGAGACTGTCTCAAAAAAAAAAAAAAAAAGCTCAGTTTAATGAAAAATCTGGGGAGACCCAGAGAGGCGAAGTGACCCAGCCCAGAGAGGAGTGACTGCCAGAAATGGAATTTAAGGTTAGATTCCAAGCTCTAACAGTCTTTTAATTTTTTATTGTTTCACGTCCCTTCATTGTATTTTGTTTTATTTCATTGTTTTTATTCTAAGGGCTCATGAATAAATGCGTGGAACTGCAATATGCATACAGTAGGCGCCCAATCGTAGGCAGTGCTGCCCCTGCTCCCGGCCCGCGGGTGGCCTCGCTGATGGGCCTGAGACTTGAAGTGCCGCCCTCCTGCCCGCGAGCAGCCTGGCTCCAGACCGAGGGGCAGCGGAGAGTGGCCGGGCTGAGCGCGGGAGGGCACGGTCAGGTGGGCCTTCCATGGTGCGGCCCGACAAAGTCGTTCTTTTTAGTGGGCTGTGCAGCGTCCACCCCGAGGCACTTTATTTTTAGCTGCTTGAAGGTTACAATGGAGACGCCTCCCCTGTTTTCCCTGCGCTCGCCCCACCTCCTCCTTGACGCCCAGGTGCCCGCGGCTGCTCCCGGCTGCTGTGTCCTGGTCTGCGGAGTGCAGGGTCCCGCTAGAGGTCCCCGGGTACCCCTAACTCTCGGCCTCCGTCCCCTGGCAGAGAAGATTCCAGATCCCAGGTCATGGCCCCCCACCCCCACTCGAACCTCCATCCCGTTCTGCACCCGTCCTGAATTGCTCTTTAAAATATAATAGTAATAATAATTTCCACGTCGATTTTGGATTCGGAAGTATACGTGCAGGTTGGTTACATGGATGTACTGTGAGGTTTGGGGTACCAATGGTTCCGTCACCCAGGTAGTGAGCATGGAACCCAGTCGGTGGTCTTTCAGCCTTTGCTTCGCCCAGCCCCCGTGGTAGCCCCCAGAGTCCGCTGGTCCATCTTTGTGCTCCTATGCAATGCATTGCCCTTGACGGGCCAGGCAATCTCCCCGAGGTGGGAGCCTGGCCACCCTCCCCCTTTCTGTGGCCTCCATCCTCGACACCCTAGCCCAAGCCCGCTCAGAGGCGCCCTGACTTGCCCACGGGGCCTGTATCCATGCTCGCCCAAGCCCCTCGCTTCCAGGCTCTGCGCGCCGTCGGGCGTGGTGGGGCTCCGCGAGCCCAGCGCGGGCCTTGCGGCGAGGACACCCGGCAGGGTAGCGCTCTGCCCTCTGCAGCCTATCCGGACCGGCATCCTCGGGGGTCGTGTGGGTGACGGCCCCTCCCCTAGAGGGGCTGAGCTGGGCTGATCCGAGGGGTCTCGGTGGCGTTCCCAGCCGCAGTCCCCTCCCGCTCCGCGCCCTCCCCGCGGAGATCAGTGGCTGGGGGACCCGGCTCGTCCACGCCAATCAACGCGTCCGGAGCAGCGCGAGGTGGCGGCCCGAGGGCGGGCTGGGTGCGGCTCTGCAGGCTCCTGGAGGCCTGGGCGGCGCAGGCTGGGGGAGCGGCGGGAGAAGGCGACCCTGCTCCCGAAGCCGCGCAGCGGGTGGGCTCCCCTGATCCGGCCGCGACCCGGCCCCGCGCCCTCCGGGCCGCGCGATCGCAAAGCGTCTGCTGCCATCTGGTGGCAGCGCCCGGGCAGCTGCGACGCTGGGAGGCCAGGCCGGGCAGGTGCTCAGACCCCACCCAGCGTCCCCGCGCCCGCGCCGCGCCCCCGAGAAGCCCCCCACGGGCCCCAGGCACTGCTCGGCGTCCCTCCTCCGCCTCCCGTCCCCAGGGAGCCAGCGCTACGTGGCCGGCGCCACGCCCAGGGGGTGATGTGCGACCCTCTCTGACCCGGTTTTCTCATCTCCAAAGTGGGGATCGTAGAAGAGCGTGCCTTGTGGAGCCTTCGAAAGGCTCCCACGTTACCTTAGCTCAGAAAGCAGGCCTTGCAGATAAGGCGCGAGGCTGCGGTTTGGGGGCAGCCGTGAGTCTCTGCACACTGGCAGAGAATTAACCTCGGAGCCGGCTGGGGGTGAGGCGGGTGCTGGTGGGGGTCCGGAAAGAGGGAGGCGGGCCAGGCTCCCACCAGGAGCACTTCAGATCGCCTTCACCGTCAAAAGTAAGGCATGATCCCTGCAGAAGGGGCTGTAGACTCGGAGCGGGTGGATGGGGAGAGGGAGTGGAAGGGAGCAATGACTTGGGGGCCGGAATCCTCTGAGCCTGGCGACTGGGGCCTGAGCGAGGCAGGTAGAGCCCCGGGCCCGGGCAAGAGGGAGAAGAGTATTAGCTGCTGTTGTGGTAAGCCCCATGGGGTCGTCTGCAAACCGCTTCCCAGAATCCCACCGTCAAGCCCTGGCTCGGCTCTTACATCACTCGTGTTGGCCACATGGCCCATTTTCTGCTTCCCGCACTGTAAACTGTGGATGCCAATGGCAGGCCCCACTCCTGGATGAGGTACCTGGTGTACAGATGGCTTGGCCACCCTGCTGACCACGCCCCCTGGAATCATAGTGCTCCGGAGTTTTCCCTCTAAGCTCCCAGAGGTTAGTTAATTCCCAAAGCTGCCTCCAAACCCGGAGGTCCCGCATAGCTCCTGCCTTACAGCCAAGGCCTGTTTCCTGAGCCAAGGGAAGGTGGGTGGCTTTTCTCAGTACCCCCTCTCTGTTGTCACAGCCTAGAGGGTCCAAACCACAGATCATGTTTTCTTTCCAAAAAAAGGAGCCCCACTGAGGCAGAAATTTCATCATTTTAATAAGATGATGATGTTTAAGGAAAATAAATATTTCTTTATAAAAGAAAAAGTGATTTGGATCTGCACACATGCCAAGCACTGTCCTGGAGACCCAGGCCCAGTGCATGGCTGTGTGCGATTCCAGCAGACAGGCAGCTTTAATTACTTAGTGTACCACAGAGGTGGCCTGCAGCACTAGGTGTGATAGTCAGGTACACACCAGTAAGGGGGACGTCTCGGCAGCTGCCGGCACTCCGCCTGTGAAAACGCCGGCTCCAATTCCAAGGTATCAAATATTTGCCTAGCTGTTCAACATTTCTTCAAATAATATACTCACAACTAATTCATATCTGGACTCGACATCTTCATCTCTCCCAGGCCTCCCTCCTGGATTAGCATGTCTTGTCTATTCCGGGAGAAACTTGTCCTACATTCTAAAAATAGGGCTCGGAGCATGCACAGTCAGGGGAGGCTTTATTTATTTATCTTAAGGGTTGTCCTCTGAAGACAGCTGCAGCTGTGCCTGGGACTCACTCATCAGCCATTCTCGGCCCAGCGAGGTGGCTCACTCCTGTAACCTCAGCACTTTGGGAGACAAAGGCAGGTGGATCACCTGATATCAGGAGTTCAAGACCAGTCTGGGCAACATGGTGAAACCCCTTCTCTACTAAAAGTACAAAAATTAGCTGGGTGTGGTGGTGGGCACCTGTAACCCCAGCTACTCGGGAGGCTGAAGCAGGAGAATTGCTTGAACCCAGGAGTCGGGAGTTGCAGTGAGCCGAGATTGTGCCACTGCACTCCGGCCTGGGTGACAGAGTGAGAGTCCATCTCAAAAAACGACAACAAAAACTCAACAAAAAACAGCCATTCGTGGGTGCTCAGCAGAGGCCAGGGCCTTCTGAGAAGTCTGTACTGGCTGCTGCCTTCTGAAAGAGGCCGTGCTCTGCTCCAAGGGATAGCCTATGACCTCTGAAGCTAGGACAGTCTCTCGAATCGGAGACACGGGCCTCTCCTCCATACATGGATTCTTCTCCTCCTGGAGGTTAAAAGCCCCGGATGCCCCTGTTTCATCTAGGACCCAGCGGGGAGTGGGTGGCTTGCTCCTTCTGGCCATCCAGATGGAGTTTAATGAATAACTGTTTGCACAGGGGACCCCAGGAGAAGTGGTACCCTGGGTGTAGCAGCCGTGAGCTGTTCCCATGCCTGGGGCCTCGGGGCTGTGGGAGGAGGCGTTCCCTCATGCAGGCCAAGGTGGCTGTGTAGGGAGCCCTCCCCGATAGCAGTGGTGACCGAAGAAGAAGGAGGAGCCCAGGGAACCCCCAGCTATTCTCCTCTGCCCCAGTCTCCAGCTAGGGCCTCCCAGGTCCAACTGCCCAGAAGGCAGAGTGAAGCATCTGCAGATGGAGTCTGTACAGGGGTACACAGAGCCGGTGGAGGAGGGAACAGGTGGTGTGCAGGGCAGAGGGGAGGCTGCCAGCCCCTCTCTCTTTCTCGGCCCTGCTCCACCTCTCCAGCCTCCTTCTGTGTCTCCTGTGCTAAGGACCAGTTCTCTTCCTTTCTCGTGTTTCACCATCTCTGTCTCTCACTGACTATCCTCTCTGTTTTCCTCTTGATATATCCTCCCCACTTCTCGGCTGCAGAAGAGGCGAGTTGATCACCTCTCCCAAGTGATCCAGTGGCAGTGGGGCCCCAAGCATTCTACGCCGTGTTACCGGAGGAAGGAGAGAGCAGCTGAGCCCTGGGGACCTGGGGACGGGCTTCATTTGATTCTCGGCTCTTCCTTCTCTGAACTGCTCTAAATGAAGCCAGTCAGGATTACTTTCATTCCATTACTTCAAGGACTTCCTCCTCCAAGTCTTTTCATCCCTCTCCTGTCTTGGCCTGGAATTAGGGAGGGGGAGTTAGTCCCCTCCTCTCTGCAGCCCCTCTGGCCGGCATCAAGCCCTCGTTGAGAGCTCCTTCTGTGCACCCAGTCTCAGAAATGATTTGGGGTGCCTGTGCTGGGAGAACACAGTCCACACATGGGCGGGGACCCATGACCCATTCATTCAGTCATTGGACAGAATGCATCCATGGCCTCCCTACTTGGGTTCTGGGCTAGACTGTTTTTTTTTTTTTTTTTTTTTTTTTGAGATGGAGTCTTGCTCTGCCACCCAGGCTTGAGTGCAGGGGTGCAATCTCACTGCAACCTCCACCTCCTGGGTTCAAGTGATCCTCCTGCCTCAGCCTCTTGAGTAATTGGCACTACTGTAGCATGCCACGCACACAATGCCTAGCTAATTTTTTGTATTTTTTTTTTTTAGTAGAGATGGGTTTCACCATGTTGTCCAGGGTGGTCTCAAACTCCTGACCTCAGGTGATTCACCTGCCTCGGCCTCTCAAATTGCTGGGATTATAGGTGTGAGCCACTGTATCCCGCATTTAAAAAATTTTTTTATTTTTATTTGTAAGAGATAGCCTTGCTCTGTTGCCATGGTTGGAGTACAGTGGCATGATCCTGGCTCACTGCAGCCTCTAACTTCTGGGCTCAAGTGAGTCTCCCACCTCAGCCTCCTTAACAGCTAGGATTACAGGCATGTACCACCACGCCAATTGTTTTTTGTTTTTTGTTTTTTTAATTTTTGTTGTTGTTCTGTTTTGTTTTTTGTTTTTAGGCGGAATCTTGCTCCGTTGCCCAGGCTGAAGTGCAGTGGCACGATCTCGGCTCACTGCAACCTCCGCCTCCTAGGTTCAAGCAATTCTCATGCCTCAGCCTCTCAAGTAGCTGCAATTACAGTTCGCGCCACCAGGCCTGGCTAATCATCGTATTTTTAGTCGAGACGGGGGTTTCCCATGTTGGCCACGCTAGTCTTGAACTTCTGGCTTCAAACGATGCATTGGCCTCACCCTCCCAAAGTGCTGAGATTACAGGAGTGAGCCACTGTGCCCAGCCAATCTCTCGCCTTCATAGAGCAGATAGGGAGGTTGTGTAGCACAGCAGATCAGCAGATAACCCCATCCAAGCCTCATTTTCCTCTTCTGGTAAACGGGGGTGAGTATCCCTACCTGCAGGTTTGTGTGAGGGTAATATGAGCTCACAGTGGGTTGCGTTATTATTAAATGGCAGGGACATCTGCTCTGCCCCCAAAGGCTCCAAATACACATAAAAGGTGTAACCTCAGATGCGGGTGAGGAGGCACCACCGTGAGGATGGAGGATACAGACTCGAAATACCAGGAGGAAGTTGGCACCCCGGCTGGAACAGATGGACTTGAGCCTCCAACTTCCACTCGGGTTTTAAATTGAATGAAAGAATCCCCAGAATGAATATCCCCTCTACGAAGCATGTCCACCACGAGGAAACCCTAGTAACAGATCTCACCATGGCACAAAGAAAATCCTGCTCTCAGAGTCTTGGATGATATATACAGCCAGCTAATGCAAAATAAATTTTCATGTTATTTTTGCTTATTTTTAAGTCCACTGGGTGCATCGTAGCTGATCGCTGTTCTGACATTTTTCTTCCCTCATTAAGAAAGATGCCCCCGGTGAGTTACCTGTGCTGGGCTCAGAGCAGAAAATAAATATCGCTGGCATCCACTTTCCTATGCTCTCTGGGTGTAATTAAGAAAAAGGCACCTGCAGGAGAGAGAAAGCGCAGGGTAGAAAATGGCCCAGTGGTTACTGCTTGTGAGAACTCCCCAGTCTCTACAACCATCCAAATGTCACTCCTTCCATGACACTCTTCTTTTTCTTTCTTTCTTTTTTTTTTTTTTTTTTTGAGACAGAGTCTGGGCTGGGCGCGGTGGCTCACACCTGTAATCCCAGCACTTTGGGAGGCGGAAGTGGGTGGATCACCTGAGGTCAGGAGTTTGAGACCAGCCTGGCCAACATGGTGAAACCCCATCTCTATTAAAAAAAAAAGAGAGACAAAGACAGAGAGAGAGAGACGGGGTCTGTCTCTGTCACCCGGGCTGCAGTGCAGTGGTACAATCATAGCTCACTGTAGCCTCGAACTCCTGGGCTCAGTGATCTTCCTGCCTCAGCCTCCCGAGTAGCAGCGACCACAGGGACCACAGGCGTATGCCACCACGCCAAGCTATATATATATATATGTGTAATTTTTTGTAGAGATACCATCTCACTGTTGCCCAAGCTAGTCTTGAACTCCTGGCTCAAGTGATCGTCCCACCTCAGCCTCCCAAAGTGCTGGGAGGGAGGCTCTATGCCGGGCCCATTATGTTCCTCTGTATCCTTTGGGGTCCACCTCCTTCTCTGAGCCCTAACACTCCCCTTTGGGGACTTTTCCTTTCCATCGCGGTTTCATTTTCCCCCTTCACACGCCTCTCATTCCAGCTGTAGTGGGCAGTCTTGTTCATTTTGTTCAAGGCACCCTGCTTTTCTCTGGGGGACCCACCCATGACTCACAGTCCATGTGATTTAGGTAGAGCTCCAGTAGGGAGTGGGTACTACCCAGGACTGGTCAGCCAATGAGAGCACATAAGTCCACCCCAGAAGTCCTCCAGAAGTCTACCCAGCATGGGGAAGCCTGGGGTGCAGCTGCAGGCCACCGTGATTGGTTAAGGGGTGGGCAGTCAGCTAAGCTGAACCAATCAGAATGAATCCCAAGGTATGGCGGGGTACTGCTTAACAAGCCCCTCTCCTTGAGCTGAGGCTGGGCCTGAACCTGTGGTCACCTTTGGCGCCACTGTGCAGAGCCTGCCTGAGAAAGAATCCCACTCCAAGGACAGCTGGGCCTCTCATGACAATCTGGGTCCTGATGCCACTGTTTGAACCCCCTGGGTGCAGGGCTGCTGGGGTCTTCCAGAAGGAGATTGCTCTTCTCCTCTCCCAGAAGTGTCCCTGGGAAAGCTTCGGACCCTGCCATCTTGCCCATCCCCACCATGCCCACCACTGCTCTGGCTGAGGCAGCTCTCCACTGAGTCCTGCTTCAGGCTCAGTCTCCCAGAGAGGCAGAGTCGGGCACCGTGGGCATAGGAGCCTTGCAGCCTGCCTGGCTCTCAGTTCTCAGGGGCTGGCCAGGGTCACAGTTACCGTAGCCCAGGGGGACTCTGCGAGAGACAGATGGGCTAATTTGGCTCGTTCGTCATTTTTAATGCCCTAATTTCCTGTTTTACACGCAGAAATGGTCCATAAATGGCACAGGAGACTTCGGGGAGCTGAACTTGTACTTCCCGCTGGGACTTGCACTTATCTTTTGGTTCAGGAGCTGGCTGGCCGATTGTCCCAGGACCTTATTGGTCACCTTCAGGCAGAGCTTTGATCCTTCCACTTTGGAAAGAGTTTTGATTATCGAATGCCAGGCTGTCTTTCAGTCAGATTTTCCTTGGTCCCACTTTGTTTCATTTTGCTTTAAAATAAATAAATAAATAAATCGGCCGGGCTTATACCTGTAATCCCAGCACTTTGAAAGACTGAGGTGGGCAGATCACCTGAGGTCAGGAGTTCGAGACCAGCCTGGCCAACATGGTGAAACCCTGTCTCTACTAAAAAATACACAAAAAAATTAGCCAGGCGTGGTGGCGGGCGCCCATAATCCCAGCTACTCAGGAGGCTGAGGCAGGAAAATCACCTGAACCTGGGAGGTGGAGGTTGCAATGAGCCAAGATTGCGCCAATGCACTCCAACCTGGGCAACAGAGCGAGACTCCATCTCAAAAAAAACGATTAAAAAAATTATTTTCTGGGCTGAGAACGGTGGCCCATGCCTGTAATCCCAGCTCTTTGGACAGCCAAGGCAGGTGGATTGCCTGAGGTCAGGAGTTCAAGACTACCCCTGGCCAAAACCGTGAAACCTTATCTCTCCTAAAAATACAAAAATATTAGCGAGGTTTGGTGGTACACTCCTGTAGTCCCAGCTACTCGGGAGGCTGAGGCATGAGAATCACTTGAATCCGGGAAGTGGAGGTTGCAGTGAGCCGAGATCACGCCACTGCGCTCCAGCCTGGGCGACAGAGCAAGACTCTGTCTCAAAAATGTATATATTTTTTCCGTAGAGATGGGGTCTTTCTATGTTGTCCAGGCTGGTCTTGAACTCCTGGGCTCAAGCAAACCTCCCACCTCGGCCTCCCAAAGCACTGAGATGACAGGCATGAGCCCCTGTGCAGTCCAAAATTTACTCCACTTTAGACCCTTTCTCCTCTCTTGTCCCCTTTCCTTCCATTACCTACAAATGTGTTCATCAAGCTTCGAGCCTCTAAGAGGCACTGGGTGTGCACACCCTGAGCAGAGTCCTTCCTGATGCCCCAGTCCTCTGCAGCTTTAGTCTCTGCCATTCCTCTCTCCTGGGGTATCCCGTTCCTTCCCCGAGTAGCCCTTATCGCAGTCTGCCACTGCTGAGCATTTTACTGTGGTTGCTTATTGGGTTCACTGCTGTTACACTGTCAGCTCTCAGAAGACAGAAACTGACTTCTTTTTCCCCTTAAGTACGCTTGCGCCCAGCTCAGAGACCGGCCCATGGAGGGCCCTCGAGAAACATCCGCGGCGTGATGGAGTGGGCGGGTGTGAGTGTGCCACGCGCTGGCTGCGGTGCTGGAGGGGAACCAAGCAGAACCTGCCCCAGTGCTGCTCCCAGGAGGCTCAGCCCCTAGAGGGGTCGTAGTGGGAGGTGGGTGGGTGGGGTGCGGTGAACTGTCCTAAGTGCAAGGGCAGGTCAGAGCTGGAGCTGGTAGAGGGCGGTGGGAAGGCTGCCCAGCATGGGGGAGCCTGGGCTAGACTGTTTTTTTTTTTTTTTTTTTTTTTGAGACGGAGTTTCGCTCTTGTTACCCAGGCTGGAGTGCAATGGCGTGATCTCGGCTCACCGCAACCTCCGCCTCCTGGGTTCAGGCAATTCTCCTGCCTCAGCCTCCTGAGTAGCTGGGATTACAGGCACGCGCCACCATGCCCAGCTAATTTTTTGTATTTTTAATAGAGACGAGGTTTCACCATGTTGACCAGAATGGTCTCGATCTCTTGACCTCGTGATCCACCCGCCTTGGACTCCCAAAGTGCTCGGATTACAGGCATGAGCCACCGCGCCCAACTCCTTTTTTTTTTTTTTTTTTGTCAGAGACAGGATCTCACACTGTCACCCAGGCTGGAGTGCAGTGGCACGATCTCAGCTCACTGCAGCCTTGACCTCCCGAGCTCAAGTGATCCACCTGAGCCTCCCAAGTACCTGGGAATACAAGTGCGTGCCACCACACTCAGCTAATTTTTGTTGTTGTTTTATGTAGAGACAGGGTCTCACTATGTTGCACATGCTGATCTTGTATTCCTGGGCTCATCAAGGAATCCTCCTGCCTTGACCTCCCAAAGTGCTGAGATTACAGGTGTGAGCCACCTTGCCCCGTCTTGGGTGGACTCTTGTGACTGAAACGCAGAGCTTTAAGAGAAACGCAGAAATGAGAGAAGCGGAGTGTCCATCCAATGCTTGATCATATTCATCTCCTGCTTTTCTTTCCAGTCCTGACTTCCCATGGAGGAATTCGGCCTCCGGGGCAGGAATGGGCTGTAGTTTCTCACCTGCCCCACATTATTCGGCACGTGCATGGCACGTGACTAATCAGCACTCGCCCATGAGAAATGGCATGCGTTTACAGAATGTCGAGGTGTCTCTATGCAATGCCCTATTTTAGGTCTGTGGTGGGTGAGGGAAGCACAGTGGATTATGAGACTCCAGCCTGGCATGACTTCATCCAACAAAGGACTGACATTTTCTCTTGTGTGTGTGTGTTTTATTTATTTATTTTTTGAGACAGGGTCTCAAAAATCTGATTACAGATCACCCCTGTAATCTCAGCCCTTTGGGAGGTCAAGGCAGGAGGATTCCTTGATGAGTCCAGGAGTACGAAACCAGCCTGGGCAAGATAGTGAGTTCCTGTCTCCACAGTTGCCCAGGCTGGAGTGCAGTGGTGCAGGTGCAATCTTGGCTCACTACAACCTCTACCTCCCGGATTTAAGTGATTCTCCTGCCTCAGCCTCCTGAGTAGCTGGGATTATAGGTATGCACCACCATGCCTGGCTAATTTTTGTATTTTTAGTAGAGATGGGGTTTCACCATGGTGGCCAGGCTGGTCTTGAACTCCCGACCTCAAGTGATTCCCCCCACTGTGGCCTCTCAAAATGTTGGGATTACAGGTGTGAGCCACCGGATCTGGCCAGAAGTAACAAGTTCATTCCAAGAGCCCATCTCTGTTGTTCCTGCATTGTTCACAACTGACAGCTGGCCTTTGGGACCCCAAACATGTAGCTGGTTCTAGCTCCAGGCGAGTTGTGAGGCAAGGCTATGAGTTCAAATCCCAACTCTACCACTGAGTAGTGAAAGGCCTGGGGAAGCCCCTTAACCTCTCGCAGGCTCACTTCCTGCACCTGAGAAGTGGGTACAGTGGGTAGCCCCAGACAAGGGTGGAGGTTGGGGCCGTGCCTGGGCCATAAGGAAGCACCCTCTGCAGAGCTTCTGCATGGCCACCCCAAAGTCGGGGTGCAAAGCCCCTCTGCCACCTGTGGAGCACTCACCTCTATCAAAGCAGGGAGCGGCTGCCTCCTGATGATGTTAGCCAGGCATGGGGCTCTCTGCCCTCCCCACCTGGGCTTTGCGTAATCTTGGGGTTCAAAAGGTACCTCTTGAATGATGTGTCAACAACTAGTAGAAACTCATCAGCATTTATGGAAATAGCACACCCTGTTGTCAACTGCCCCTAAACCCTTTGCCACCCCTCCGGTGGCAGCATGTTTCCCGCTGGTGAGGAGAAAGGGCCTTGCTTGGTCTCAGGGACCAGCCAGGCAGGCGAGGAGGTCACAAGTGAGGGACTAATGGTGCCCTCAGATGCTCACACGTGGCCTGCTCCCGGCCCTTGTTTCAGAACATGGCCCTTCCTGAGCTGCTTTAGCTGGCTGGGGGAGAGGTGGAGGTTGGAGGGGTGGAGAGAGCAGGGGGTTCTCCACCTTCCCTCTGCCCCGCTGTGCCGCCTAGTAGATGGGAACTTAGCACTTCACAGGTGCAGCTCCACGTCAGTCACCTTGCAGGCTCTGCTTGCAAATATAGGCTGGTGCTTGGGATTGAAGATGCCTGATAAAGGCTCCATCCACAGCGGCTGCCCACGGAAGCCATCTCTCTGTTGCTCCCGGGAGCCAGGAGGGCCCGCAGCCAGCGGGGGAGTTCTGATTTTAAATCAGGGAATTCTGACATCAGTCCAGTCTCGTTCCTCAGAGAGAAACTGGTCCCGTCTGCCATCTTTCCAGATAGTTCCTTCTAGAGCAGAAGTAGTCCATTCCAAACCTCTGATCACTGACATTTGGGGTTTGGTTTTTGGTATTACTATTATTTTTTTCTTTTTCTTTTCTTTCTTTCTTTCTTCTTTTTCTTTTTCTTTCTTTTTTTTTTTTTTTTTTTTTTTGAGACATCCTGCTCAGGAAGGCATTATTTTTATACAGGAAAACTTGTTCTGAAAAATGCAACTTTACACAGACACTCACACCACTGGGCCTCAACAAGTCCTGATTTTCAAAATACTCAGAGTACTTCCTGAGCTCGCCTGAGAGATGCTGTCTTTGGAGTTTGTTCCTGGTGAGTTTTAGAGAGAGAGCCAGCCTTCTTTCCTTCCTTCCTTCCTTCCTTCCTTCCTTCCTTCCTTCCTTCCTTCCTTCCTTCCTTCTTTCCTTCCTTCCTTCCTTTCTTCCTTCCTTCCTTCTTCCCTCCCTCTCTCCCTCCCTCCCCTCCCTCTTTCTTTTCTTTTCTTTTTTCTTTTCTTTTCTTCTCTGTCACCCAGGCTGGAGTGCAGTGGTGTGATCTCAGTTCCCTGCAGTCTCTGCTCCCTGGCTTCTAGTGATTCTCCTGCCTAAGCCTCCCGAGTAGTAGAGGTGTGCACCACCACACTTGGCTAATTTTTGTATTTTTAGTAGAGATGGGGTTTCACCATGTTGGCCAGACTGGTCTTGAACTCCTGAACTCAGGTGATCCGCCCACCTTGGCCTCCCAAAGTGCTGGGATTACAGGCGTGAGCCATCCCACCTGGCCCAGCTCTAACTTTTATATCTGCTCCCTGGCTGGCTCTCTTCTCGACTTCTTGGGACCTGAGTTGTCCTTCATCTCAGTGACCTGCCCTACAGGTGTTTCTGGGGCCCGGCCTGAAGCAGCACCTGGCTGATGAGATCAGGGTCCAATTATCGCCTTCCTCCCAGTACCCCCATTCAGCTCCTGAGCCTGTCACCCCTGGCTGTGCACGGCCCTCGCCTGGGAAGCATCTTCAAAATTCTAGTGCCTCCTCTTCCCTGCAACTCCAGAATAATGGCACGCACAGCACCAGTCAGGGCCCTGGCCTCTGTTGCAGGCACACCTCTGATGCACTTTGACCTCCATGCTAAATGCAGAAGGTAAACCCAGGCAGGGGCCACTCCCCAGCAGGTTCAAAGAGCTCGAAGGAAATACCTGCCTGGAAAGACAGGTGGGTTGAGTTCCTCTCCAGAACTTTCCAGACAATAATCAGGCTGTGTGTCAAATCCAGCAAGATCTAGCTCCAGACTCAGTTGATCTGCAGCCAGGCCGCTGTTGGGAGCATCAGTGCTTCCATCCTTGATTCATCTTTCCACGTGGCCCCCAGACAGAGAGCACTTCCAATCTAAGCATAAAAATATAGCAGGGAGGCCAGGTGCAGTGGCTCACCCCTTTAATCCCAGCACTTTGGGAGGCCGAGGCGGGTGGATCACTTGGGGTCAGGAATTCAAGACTAGCCTGGCCAACATGATGAAATCCCATCTCTACTAAAAATATATAAATTAGCTGGGTGTGGTGGTGGGCACCTGTAATCCCAACTACTCGAGAGGCCGAGGCAGGAGGATCACTTGAACCCGGAAGGCAGAGGTTGCAGTGAGCTGAGATCATGCCACTGCACTTTAGCCTGGGTGACAGAGCAAGACTCCATCTCAAAAAAAAAGAAACCCAGAGAGAGCACTGTTATTTACCCCAATGCCTCATTTTCCAGCATGCAGCATGAATAGAGCGGACCGCATTAGCACAGGGCCCACCATGGTCCTACAGGAACATACTGCAGCCTCAGTCTACCCCTCCCCGTTCATTCCCAGGAAACTGGAGTTGATCATTAATTCTCAGACATCCTTTAGCGCAGACTGGAGGATCTCAAACTTGAACACGTGCGAGAGTTCCTGTACAGAGCCGTGGACCCTAAACTACGCATGCTGTCCCGGTGGCAAGTCAGGGGGCTTTCTGGGTATTTCTGCTTTCTCTCCGTGTGTGGAGAGCTCCACAGTGACTCTGGGGCAGGCAGGGTTGAGGGCCCCTTGTCAGTCACCTGGCCCCTCCCCTCTTTCCCGGTGTCCCCTCCAATCTGCTAACCTCAATCCCTACGCTCCGGCCGCAGAGACATTTCTATGATCTTCACCTTGAAACCTGGGCCCTTGCTTTTCTCTATGCCTGGCACACCCTCCTCACAGGTCTTTACATAGCAGGTCGATTCTCACCCTTTAAGTCTTGCCCAAGGTCACCTCCTCTGAGAAGCCCTCCCTGACCACCCAGGCTAAAGGAATCCACCCTCCCATGAAACGCTTCCCACACCTGCCACATCTGTGTCAGTCTGCCACCTAGAGGGTTAAGTTCACAGCTCTAGTGACAGCAGCTACAACAGTGTCTGGAGCTGGGTCATTCCCGCGTTTAACCATCTGCTGTTCTTGATCATTGATGTTCTTCACTTCAAAGGACAGTAAGGTCCTCATTTTGTAGAAAAATCCCATCTCTACAAAAAATACAAAAATGAGCCAGGTATAAGCTAAGAAAGAATTTAGGGGAATGACTAGGGCTGACCACATTAGCAATGGACCCACGGTAGGAGGCTTCAGGGACGCCCTGCCCGTGTCCATCCAGTATTCACTGCTTCCTTGCAGGAGACCCAGAAGGGGCCTGGCTATCTTCGCTTGGGGACAGGCTCTGCCCCCAGCAGCCTGCTCTGCTTGTGTGCAGATCAAGGGGGAAGCGCCAGAAATTAATGGCCTAGGGAACAGCCTTCAGCAATGATGAGAAGTTGGATAAGTAGCCCAGCTCCCATGTCTATCAGATGGGTCAAGGCCGGGTCTGCACTGCCTCCCAGAGGCCCCAGTAGAGGAGCTGCCTGCAGTGGTACCTGCCCAGTCAAACACTGCACAGTGCTGGCTTCCTTCCCTTCCCTTCCCTGACGCACCTGACGCACACAACACTCCCCGGAACGGACCTGCAAGCCATCCCTTGGCTCAGCGGCCTCACAGTGATGAATCCAACCTCTGCCGAGAAGGCGCCCTGGTGTTCTAAGTCCTGGGCAGGGACAATCTGCCCCGAGGAGGAGGATGAGAGTTCGCTGGTGGTCTCCTTCAGCTCTGATATTGAGTCTCAGGTTCCTGGAAAAAGGGACTCCTTTGGTTCCCTGGCTCCTGCCCCATAGACAAATTAAACTGGAAAGGTGACAAAAGGTGTCATTTGGAAAAGCCTTAGGGCAGGGCTTGGTGGCTCATGACTGTAATCCCAGCACTTTGGGAAGTTGAAGTCAGGAGTTTGAGACCATCCTGGGCAACATAGTGACACTCTATCTCCACAAAAATATTAAAAACTTAGCAGAGTGAGGTGGCGTGTATCTGCAGTCCCAGCTTCTTGAGAGGCTGAGTCAGGAGGATAGCTTGAGCCCAGGAGTTTAAGGCTGCAGTAAGCTATGATCACACTGCACTTCAGCCTGGGCAACAGAGCAAGACTCTGTCTCTAAAAAAAAAGAAAAAGTGGCTGGGTGTGGTGGCTCACGCCTGTAATCCCAGCACTTTGGGAGGCCGAGGAGGGCAGATCCCGAGGTCAGGCGTTTGAGACCAGCCTGACCAACGTGGTGAAACCCCGTCTCTACTAAAAATACAAAAATTAGCTGGTCATAGTGGCACGTGCCTGTAATCCCAGCTACTTGAGAGGCTGAGGCAGGAGAATTGCTTGAACCCAGGAGGTGGAGGTTGCAGTGAGCCAAGATAGCGCCATTGCACTTCAGCCTGGGCAACAGAACAAGACTCCATCTCAAAAAAAAAAAAAAGAAAAGAAAGGAAAAGTCAGGCTGGGCATGGTGGCTCACACCTGTAATCCCAGCACTTTGGGAGGCCAAGGCAAGTGGATCACTTGAGATCAGGAGTTCGAGACCAGTCTGGCCAATATGGTAAAACCCCATCTCTATTAAAAAATATAAAAATCAGCTGGGCGTGGTAGCGGGTGCCTGTAACCCCGGCTATTTGGAAGGCTGAGGCAGGAGACTCGCTTGAACCTGGGAGGCAGAGGTTGCAATGAGCTGAGATTATGCCATTGCACTCCATCCTGGGCAACAAGAGCAAAACTCTGTCTCAAAAATAAAAAAAAAAAGTCAAAGTCTTTTGGCTAAAGACTGCAGGGGGAATGTGGTGGGAGAGAGAAGGGTGGGGAAAGGAGGTGAGATGCCTGGAGAAGCTGAGGTCCAGGGAGCCAACTCCACCCAGAGCAAGCTCTCTGCAGGCAGGACTCAAGCAATAACCGCAGATGGAAGCAAAGAAAGTTTTGTCACTCCTCCCTCCCAGAGATATTTCTAAGACCTCTATTTTCTTGCCAGTTGGCTAAGAAGCAAAAAAGGAACAATAGATTCAAGCTGAAATAATTTGCATTTATGATGAACACAAGGAATATCTACCTTGCATTTTCCTAAAAAAGAAAAATTAAACCCCGTTTTTAATTAACTGATAAACTATTAATCAAATTTTTGCAATGTTAGGTGACACATTATTCATTTAGATAGAATGACTGTGAACTTAAACTAATCAAATCTGATTTGCCCACATAGGCTTGATTGAAATACATTTTAACTAGCATATACAAAGAGAAAATCTTGGATTTCTTACCTAATCTTCAGAGTATACTGCTGAGTTAATAAGGGCAGTTTTTTTTTTAAATGAGACCACCATTTCTTCATCTGCATATCAAAATCAAGAGGAACTTAATTGCAAAACACATATTCCTGAAATCTAATCATTACACTGCTTTAGGGTATTTTATTGAAGCATGTTAAATTATGGACAGAATATTAATGATGAAACTAATCAAACCCAATTAGTCACTTCTAACAATAGTCACATAAATATACAAGTCAGGTACTAAAGTACTGTAGATACGATGTAAAAATGGTTAAAATCTGAAATGTATGGAATATTTATGAAATATTCATGTGGAATTTAAAGCCAAAATTATTGGGGAAAGTCACTATAAAGAAAATAAGTTAGGCGGTGTCCTACGCTGTTTGACCAAAATTCACAAGTTCACATTTTCTTCGGGTACATTCAAATCCAGGAGATTAGCGAGTCTATAATCAATCAATCAGCAAAATTTGAATAAGATGACTTACCATATTCATGACCTGGTATTTCATTCTTGCATCCAGAGACTTTTTTTGGATTTTTGTTTTCTGACTTTTTCAAGGCCTTTTGGAAAGGGGTCTCCAGGCCTTGGGAAAGCAGATGGAGTGGTGGATGAAGTTTTCTGGGGCTGGGGACTTGCCGTCCCCACTGTCTCCTTCCCTGCCTCCAGCCCCAGGTGCAGAACTGGCTCTGGGGGCAAAAGCAGCGAGGACAGAAGAGAGGAGTCACTGTCTGGGGGCCTCCTCCTCCTCCCACACCTGAGGCTGCAGAGGAAACTGAAGGGCCCAGGGAGACCTTGGCCTTGGCCTGCGAGGAGTCTTGGTGGAAGATTCCAGGCCTGGGAGCTGAGCCAAAGCAGACAGGCAGCACTGGGTCTGGGGTTCCCCAGGCAGAGACCTCCCTCTGCTTCAGTTCAAGCCAGTCCCCTTTGGCTACCTGGGCCCAGACCCCAGCATCCCCATGTGTACAGCCAGCAGTTTCATCACGGGGTAGCTACAGCTGCCTTTTTAATCAGGGAGTTGTCAAGCCTCACCATTTACTTTTCTGTCCCTTACTCTGTTCTAGTGTCCACTCCTGATCCCCCATTTCCTCCCTCCAGACTTCTTTCCAGGATGCTGCAATCCTACCATATGTGCTGGGAATTTCGGCTTCTCAAGAGAGCAGGCTGGCAGCACTGGGCCCTGCTCTGGCCAAATGTCCCAAGTGGAGCAACAGAGGAAATAGGAAACATTGTTCATTCATTCTTCCATCCATCCACCTATCCTACCCACCCACCCATCCACCCCTCCATGCATCCATTCACCCATCCAGCTATTCATGTACGCATTCATGCACCCGTCTATCGATCCATCTACCCATGCATCTATCCCATCCACCCAACCACACATCCATCTACCCATCCATCCACCCATCTAGCCATCCATCTACCCATCCATCCGCCTGTCTATCCATCCATCTACCCATGCGTCTATCCCATCCACACACCCACACTTCCATCTACCCATCCATCCACCCGTCTAGCCATCCATCTACCCATACATCTATCCCATACACACACCCACACATCCATCTACCTATCCATACACTCATGTATCCATCCATCTACCCATGCATCTATCCCATCCACCCACTCATCCATGCATCTAGTCATCTATCCATCCATCCATCCATCCATCCATCCATTCATCCATCCATCTATCCATCTTTCCATGCATCTATCCCGTCCACCCACCCATGCATGCATCTACCTATCTATCCACCCATCTATCCATCCATCTAATCATGCATCTATCCCATCCACCCACCCATCCACGCATGCATTCACCCATCCATTCACTCATATACCCATTCGTCCACTCATCTATCCATCCATCTACTCAAGCATGTATCCCATCCACCCACCCATACATCCATCTGCCCATCCAGCCACCCATCTGTCTACCCATGCATCTATCCCATCCACCCACCCATCCATCCATGTATCCATTCATCACCCATCTATCCATCCATCTACCCATGCATCTATCCTATCCACTCACTAATCCATGAATCCATCTATCCACACATGTATCCATCCATCCATCCATGCATCCATGCATTCCATAAACATTTACCAAGGACAGGCCAGGCGCGGTGGCTCACGCCTATAATCCCAGCACTTTGAGAGGTCGAGGTGGGTGGATCATGAGGTCAAGAGATCGAGACCATCCTGGTCAACAAGGTGAAACCCCGTCTCTACTAAAAATACAAAAATTAGCTGGGCATGGTGGTGCGCGCCTGTAGTCCCAGCTACTCGGGAGGCTGAGGCAGGAGAATTGCTTGAACCCAGGAGGCGGAGGTTGTGGTGAGCCGAGATCGCGCCATTGCACTCCAGCCTGGGTAACAAGAGCGAAACTCCGTCTCAAAAAAAAGAAAAAAAAAAACATTTACCAAGGACAAATATGTCCCGGGCCCAGTGCTGGACTCTCCCCAAGCTTAGGGAGCATATTACAGAAGCAGACTTCATGTTGCTTTTTCTTGCACAGCATGCATGCTCCTGCTTCAGATAAAAGCATTTACATTGTCCTTTGAAGGACCCCTCTGCCACACTTTTATTCCCTGAGGTCTAGAGGGCTGCTCCATCTCTCAGTCCACAGTGGCCATGTGATCCAGGCCTAGTCCCTGAGATGGGCTCACAGGCAGGCAGATGACCAGGGTGTCATGCTGGGAGTTTTGCTGGAACTAAAAGAAGAGATAAGCCCTTTGCTGCTTGGGGTCTCTTGACGGAGAGGTTGGCACCGGAAGATGGACATGGCCTGCCTGAGACTGAAGCCAACAAAGGCGAGGAGGCCAAGTCCTTACGGCATTGATGGAGCTCCTGGATCCCACTGTGCCCAGAAGTTTCCACTTAACCTGAGCTGATAGTTATTTTTCCTTTAGCCAGGTTGAATTGCATTTTCTGTCACTTGCAACCAAAGGAGTCCTGGCTCACAAAGAAGAGAAACAGGGAAGACACTATCTAGACCCTCAGAGCTGCAGCAATCCAAGGATAGGGCAGCGTGAAGTGTTGAAGGTAGGACACAGCCTTTGGCTTCTGCAGCTTGAACTATGGAAACAGGAGATTGGAGAGAAATCTTCACTGTTTTCGAAGGCCCAACAGGGCTGTGTCTTACCCCTTTGTGATCAGTGACACGTGGCAAGTGAAGCGACTGTGTTCACCTCACAGGTGAGGAGATCCCGTGGCCCATACCTGACTGGACGTGGTCACAGATGTGCCAGGGTGGATACATTCTAGCGAGTTTGCATGCCAGACCGGTACTGAAAACACAGTATTGATCTGAGAGTCCTTCTGTCAAGAATTTCCTTCTTACCTGGCATTCGAGGCTCCCCATGGGCTAGTCCCAGCCTATCTCTGCACTGCTCCAGCTGCACCCCGCACTCTGCTGTCTGGAATTCTCCATCTCTGTCATTTCATTTTGTACAGCCCAGCTCCAATGCCACTTCTTCCATGAAGTCTTCCTTGATTCTTGCCAGCTCCGTTGGATATTTTCCTGCTCAGAAGCCTGGTCGGGGAGGAGGGATTGTTCTTACAGATCCCCCATAACCTTTGCTTTCTGTACCTCGGAGTATAAAGGGGAAATCTGGGTGCAAAGCCGGTATCTGCCTTTGGGTGGGGACACAGCAGCAGAAAGAAAGATACAGAGTTAAGCACAAGATCTTAGCAGAAGATGAAAACCTCAGCCCAAGATAAATGGGGGAGGAGTCTGCAGCGAGGCCAGTGGATGCCTCAGAGGACTGGGCGTGAGAGTGGTGTTGAAATTACCCACTTCTAAGCTCCAGGGAGAGGCTAGTGCCCTTGGCCTTGGCGGATGTCTGTGACCCAGGTTCCCTACCCAGGAGCCACCTGTTCCTTCCAGCCTCCTGGCACCATCGGGAAGGGTTGCTTGGCAGGCCAGCTCCAAACTTCAATGCAGAATGTCCCCAGGTTCTGTAAGCCTCCACCCTCGAGTTTCCAAGGGCTCTACTTGAGATGTAGCCTCGGGTCAATGTGTGGCCCAGGTTCCTGGGTGCATTTCCATAGCAGGCTAAGCTGGACCTTGGTAAAGTGCCGTATGTATTTTTTGTTTGTTTGTTTTAAGACAGAGTCTTGCTGTGTTGCCCAGACAGGAGTACAGCGGCGTGATCTCAGCTCATTGTAGCCTCTACTTCCCAGGTTCAAGCGATTCTCCTGCCTCAGTCTCCCAAGTACCTGGAGTTACAGGTGCCACCACCACACTGGCCGATTTTTGTATTTTCAGTAGAGACGGGGTTTCTCCATGTTGGCCAGACTGGTCTCAAACTCCTGACCTCAGGTGATCCACCAGCCTCAGCCTCCCAAAGTGCTGGGATTAAAGGCATGAGCTACCTCACCCAGCCTTCAGGCCATTTTTAATCCATCCTATCATCACATTATTCGATTTTCCTCCCTCCCAAGACTGGGTTTGCTGTAGGAGGTGTGGCTGCTGTGGGTTTCAGCTAAGCAATTTAGCCTCAGCGTCTTTATCTGTGAAATGGACATGGTAATGGCTAACCCATGGCGTTTACACAATGCAAGCCAGCTTTTTCAGCCTTGCAGGGTTCATCTGATGGGTGAACCATAGTCTGTCTCTTTGCAGCAATCAGCTCTGGACTTGCGCTCTTGTTTTTGTCAAGAAGAAGAGAGTCTATACTGATGAAACCAGAATCTACTTCAAGTCAAGCAGAACTTCTCTGGAAGCTGGGGTAGCATCCCATGTTCCCACGGTTTGCTGCAGGGGGAGCTGGGGCACCTCTAGGAAGGCCCACTTTTCCCTGCCAGGAAGCTGAGGAGGCAGTGGGCACATAGGTGCTTCCTTCACCTCTCCATTCTGTGGGGCTGCAGAATTTGTGGGCAGCCCCGGTGGCTTCATAGCTACTCCTGCCACCCACCTGGCAGGCCTCCATTCCTCTCCCACCCCAGGCCAGGAAAGACCCACAGAGGGGAGGCAGGTCCCATGGTCCAGGCAGGCTGATGCCTCGGAAAGAGCATTGTGTCATCAGAGACACACCTGGGAGGAGGACTTATTTCTGCTCTGGACTCCCACAGTCGTCTGGACTTATCTCTGGTTTGCAAGCTCCCCCCGACCCCACACACGTGCTGAACCACTCTGCTTCACTCTAGAAAGAAGAGAATCACTTAGATGACTGATCGAAACTGGAAGTTTGGGCCTCCATGGATCTTTCTGGAAACATCTGGAAGCTGATTTGTAAGCTGTTGAAGCATCGTCAAGTCCCATATCACAATGAGATGCACCCATTTTAAATAAACTTAGAGAGATTTGGCAAATACGTACTCCAGGCTAATTAGGCTTTAAATTGTCTTTTTTTTTTTTTTTTTTTTTTTTTTTTTGAGACAGCCTCACTCTGTTACCCAGGCTGAAGTGTAGTGGCATGATCTTGGCTCACTGCAAGCTCCACCTCCTGGGTTCAAGCCATCCTCATGCCTCAGCCTCTCGAGTAGCTGGGACTACAGGTGTGCACCACCACGCCTGGCTAATTTTCGTATTTTTAGTAGAGATGGAGTTTCACCATCCTGGCCAGGCCGGACTCAAACTCCCGACCTCAAGTGATCCACCCGCCTCAGCCTCCCAAAGTCGTGGGATTGCAGGCGCAAAGCACCACACCTGGCCCTAATTAGGTTTTAAACCTTCTGAACTGCGTAATTTTGGAGGATTTTGGTTCTATTGATTGAAAACATAAAAATGCAACTCTTCTTTTTTTTTTTTTTTTTAAGACAGAGTTTCACCATGTTGGCCAGACTGGTCTTGAACTGCTGACCTCAGGTGATCCGCCCGCCTCAGCCTCCCAAAGTGCTGAGATTACAGGCGTGAGCCACCGTGCCCAGCCCGCAACTCTTCTCATTCAATGAGCACAAACCCTGACTGCCATCAGGGAAGACTGGCATCCGCTGGCCTGATTGTCACATAACTCTCGGCCCGGTTGCATGGCTGGTGGGAGGCGTGGTCACTGGGGAGGGTGGTACCACGACTGAGCGGTGCCCCAGCTCCGTGGGAGTCACACGTCTCCCCAAAGTGCCTGTTTAGTTACCAAGCCATTAAACCAAGTATCAAAATAAAATGAACTCGGAACCAGGCTTTCAAATTGCTGCATCACAAAGTGTTCATCAACATTTTCAAAAATAATGAAGCACATTTAATCACATTGCCATTCACTAAGAGTATCATAATTAATATTTGGGTGACAGTTAAAAGATTGTGTTGTTAATAAATAAGTTATTTTAAATATTGTTTATCTTTAGCTTATCCTTTAAACATCTAGTCTGTGTATGTTTTATTATAAACATAGTGAAATAGTCCCATAGTACACGTGTATTGGTGACACATCTTTATTTGGGATCCCCTGAAATCATACCTGAGATAAAGAAGAGGTGCAGGTAGTTTATTTGGGAGTTGATTTCAGGAAGCATGAGGGAGAGAGCAGGAAAGGAGACAAGGGGCCCGGCAGGTGTCTCATGCCTATAATCCCAGCACTTCCGGAGGCCAAGGGGGGCAGATCACTTGAGGCCAAGAGTTCAAGACCAGCCTAGCCAACATAGCAAAACCCCATCTCTACCTAAAATACAAAAATTAGCCGGGCGTGGTGGTGTGCACCTGTAATCCCAGCTACTCTGGAGGCTGAAGCAGAAGAATCACCATGCCTCCCACCAGTCATGCAACGGGGCAGATTGCTTGAGGCCAGGAGTTCAAGACCAGCCTAGCCAACATGGCAAAACCCCATCTCTACCAAAAATACAAAAATTAGCTGGGCATGGTGGCAAGCACCTGTAATCCCATCTACACTGGAGGCTGAGGCAGGAGAATCACTGGAACCCAGGAGGCAGAGGTTGTAGTGAACCAAGATCACACCACTGCACTCCAGCCCCTGGGCAAGAGAGTGAGACTCTGTCTCAAAAAAGAAAAAAAAGAAAAAAAAAGGAGACAGGGAGAGTGCATTTAGGACAGGCTCACCTCCCTCCACAGGGCCTTCTGAGATATAGGGTAGAATGCATACAAATTGTTCCACTGAGGAATGGGGAAGCTGGGATATTTTCCCCCCATTTCTGTCCTTTTTTGGTCAAGAGTTGCCCTTAGGAGCCGGGCACGGTGGCTCACGCCTGTAATCCCAGCACTTTGGGAGGCTGAGGCGGGAGAATCACCTGAGGTCAGGAGTTCAAGACCAGTCTGGCCAATATGGTGAAACCTTGTCGCTACAAAAATTAGTCGGGCATGATGGGGGATGCCTGTAATCCCAGCTACTCGGGAGGATAAGGTGGGAGAATCACTTTAACCCAGGAGGTGGATGTTGCAGTGAGCTGAGATTTTGCCATTGCACTCACTCCAGCCTGGGCGACAGAGTGAGACTCTGTCCCCCTCCAAAAGATATTATATATATATATATATATATATATAGAGAGAGAGAGAGAGAGAGAGAGAGAGAGAGAGAGAGAGACAGAGAGAGAGACAGAGAGAGAGAGAGAGAGATATCTGTGCTTGTAAACATTTGGCTGAAAAGGGCAAATAACCAAAAACTGGGTAAAGCTGGCACAGTGGCTCACACCTGTAATCCCAGCACTTTGGGAAGCTGAGGCGGGAAGAGCATTTTAGAACAGGAGTTCAAGATCAGCCTGGGCAATGTAGCAAGACTCTTTCTACGAAAAGTTTTTTTTTAATAAAATAAAAATTAGCAGGGCATGGTGGTGCACACATGTATTCCCAGGTATTTGGGAAGCTCAGGCAGTAGGATCCCTTGAGCCCAGGAGTTCCAGGCGGCAGTGAGCTATGATTGTGCTACCGCACTCCAGCCTGGGTGACAGAGTGAAACCTTATCTCTAAAACAAAACTAAACTGAATGGAGACTACTCATCTTGAGATTTTTAGGAAGTGGCAATGAACTGGTGATGGGGAGTAACTGCTATTTGAATCCAATCTCTATCCTTGTTATTAACAATGAAAGCCCACCGACGCCCCCCCCACCCCTCGCCACCATCCACCCCTTGCCCTTTGGCACCCAGCCCAGGTTATTTAATTGATAAAATCTATCAAATCCTAAAGGACAAGAAAATAATTGTGCTGCTTTGACTGTCCCAGAGCATAGAAAAAGACCTGCTATGTCCCTAAATGAAGACTTACTGTTGGAATTATAGGCATTCCCCTTGGATTAGTCTACAAATTTAGTGTAATTCCAATCAAAGCAAAGGGAAACTCATTCTGTCAAAATTTTTATGGCTTTCTTTTAAGAGCTTCTGAAAGGCACCCCTCGATGCCTTTGAATTTTATTTTTTTAATCAAGTTAATTGAGGTATAATTTCCATACAAAAAAAGTGCATCCATTTGAAGTGTGCACTTTGATGAGTTTGGCAGACGTGTGCACCCCCGAAAGCAACACCAAGACTGAGACACAGAACATTTCCAACACTTCCAAAAGTTTCCATATGCCCTCTTCAGTCCCCTCCCCAAGCCCTGGCCACAGGGACCACCGACCTCCTTCCCGTTACTAGAGATCAGTTTGCATTTTCTAGATTTTATTTAAGTGGAATGATGCTGTACACATTTTTTTTTTTTTTTTGTATCTGGCATTTTTCACTCTGCATGGTTATCTTAGTGTTTAGCCATGTGGTCCATTCATGTATATTACCAAGTCGTTTCCCATTGCACAGATACACCATATTTTGTTTGTCAATTCACCTGTTGTTTTGTCATGTATGTTGTTTCCAGTCTTTCTTTGGCTCTTGTGAATAAACAGTAAACCTTTATTTTTTATTTTTATTTTTAATTTTTTTTTAAGAAAGAGTCTCACTCTCTCCCACAGGCTGGAATGCAGTGGCACAATCTCGAGTCACTGCAACCTACGCCTCTCTAGTTCAAGCGATTCTCCTGCCTCAGCCGCCGGAGTAGCTGGGATTACAGGCATGCACCACCATGCCCGGCTTGTTTTCTGTGTTTTTAGAGGAGATGGGGTTTCGCCATGTTGGCCAGGCTGGTCTCAAACCCCTGACCTCAGGTGATCAGCCCACCTTGGCCTCCCAAAGTGCTGGGATTACAGGCGTGAGCCACCGCGCCCAGCCGTACATTTTTTGTTTGTTTGTTCAAAGCAGAAGAAACCTCAGACATTGCACGGTTTTAGGCTTTAGCCCTACCGCGATCGTGAGCTTCCTGTCCAGGAGGACAATGAGTGACTCAGTTCTACTCGGTGAGGACCCCCAGGTCCTTCCCGTCCCTGGAGCCACCTGTCACTTGAGCTGAGAGATCAGCCGTGGGGAGTAGAGCCACTTCTGGCTGAGAGGAATTGTTCTGGGGGTTGGTTGGTAAGCAGGAGAGCTCAAGGGAAAAGAAAACTGTGTCCAGGGGTTGAACACTTCCAGATGAAGAAGGCGAGGTGTAGAGGACTCTTGTCACTAGGGAACGTATCTGAGACACACGCGCTGCTAACATACTTTACGGCGAAACGTGTCCGTCCGCAGCAACCACGCTTCTTGCCTCACTCCTCGGAAGAAAGAATTTGACTGATGAGCATAAGGCAGGAGAGACCCAGACAAGTTTTAGAGCAGGAGTGAAAGTTTATTAAAAAGTTTTGAGAAGGGTTGTGCGCGGTGGCTCATGCCTATAATCCCAGTACTTTGGGAGGCTGAGGCGGGCGCGATCTCGGCCCACTGCAACCTCTGCCTCCTGGGATCAAGCAATTCTCCTGCCTCAGCCTCCCGAGTAGCTGGGACTACAGGTGCAGGCCACCACGCCCGGCTAATTTTTGTATTTTAGTGGAGACGGTTTCACTGTGTTGGCCAGGATGGTCTCGATCTCTTAACCTCATGATCCACCCACCTCAGCCTCCCAAAGTGCTGGGATTACAGGCATGAGCCACTGCACCCAGCTTATTTGTATTATTTTAGAGATGAGATCTCTTGCTATGTTGCCCCAGCTGGTCTGGAACTCCTGATCTCCAGCAATCCTCCTGTCTTGGCTTCCCAAAGTACTGAGGTTACAGGCGTGAACCACCATACCCGACTATGATTCTTTCTTTTTTTTTTTTTAATGAATGACAACTTTATTTTTCTTACACTTTTAAGGCTGAACCTTCATTTAAATTGAAAAGTATGGTAATTGTATTTACTCCTTAAATATTATTAAAGTTTTCTAAAACACAACTTGAAAACATCCAGCATGCATGTTTAATATCAGTACAATAAATTCAAGATCAAGTACACGTTACATGCAGCAAAGCTAGATTACAAATTATCATAGTCGTCGTCGTCGTCATCATCATCATCTTCTTCATGTTTTCTTTTCAATGCATTTGATGATTCATTGGCAGTACTTTGCGATGACACCATATTAGTGGTAATAAGAATGTTTTTGGACCCGATTAATGATGGATTAATGAGAACATTCTGAACTGCTGAAGTTGCAGGAATTGAAGCTTTTACAGCTGGAGACTGCGATGTAGGCATCTGTACTGTAAACCTTTGTCCCGTGAGGGACATGGGAGTCCCCACTTTAGTTGAAACAGACATGGTCTGTGGGGTTGGTGAGCCTAGTGAGGGAGTACTTGGTCTGCTAGTAACTGAACCAACACTTAACCTCGGGACTGTTATTCTTCCTGCAGAAGTTGATGCCTTTTTCTGTAAAGATTTTAGCCTATAGTTTGGAGCTGTTAAGCAATACCTATCAGGTGGCAACCTAGGACCTGAATATGGCTTGATTAATGGCAAAGGTGTTTGATTTCTTTGCCTTGCGATATCTAATAAAAAATCTCTTTGGGGGAGGAGAGGTAAAAGACTGGTCAGCGCGGCACTGGATTGCCAATCGCACATCATCTGCATCAACGGTAGCTTTCTTAGCATGGCTTGAATAAATTTTTGCATCATCTAGAATTGTGGTCACATATCGGAAGGCAAACTCCAACATCTGATTTATAACTCTTGGCTCATATTCTGTAATCCCCATATCCTTCAGGATTTGTGCCATCATCTGTGCATCTTTCGGCATGCTCTTGGGAGAAGCCATCTTGCCAGACTCCATGATATCCTATGATCAGACTTCTCGAGCTAAATCACCCACATTAATGTATTTCAGTCCTGATTTTGACGCAAGTTCTTTGCCTAGTGTGGTTTTTACAACCCCCTGGTGTACCGGTGAGCAGGATGTCCGGAAGCAACATGGTCCTCGCTGCAACTGCTCCCCCGACTACGATTCTTATTAGGTTTAGCTCTAGAGTTTGTTTTGTTGTTCTGGATTGAATCTATTTTTTTTTTCTCTTTATTACCTCCAGTAATGGCTATGAGCAAGGATTGAATCTATTGACAGGAAAATTTTTTTCTGATGTATTAGGCCCAAAATTAGGTTAATAGCATTCATGATATATTCTAATTTTTGCAAAGACTGTATCTACATATATAGATAGCTGTATATGTAGGAAAACTTTAGGTATAATTGTTTATTCAGTTCTCTGCCTCCACTTGGTTGATCTGTTTTAGGGAAGGAACTGTATTTTGATGAGTTTATGTGTAACACCTGCATAGCACCTGGCACATCGGTAACTCACAAATCCTTTTTACATCAATGAATGAATAGAATAAAGGGATACTGAAGGACCTGCATTGAGAGATGACAGTTTCTTTTCCTTGAGTGCAAATGAAGTTGATTTCTTTATTTCTGCTTCCTTGTATTTTCTGATTTGTCTCTTGTGATCATGTATTACATTATAATTTAAAGAACAGAAGGAAAAAGATATTCACTTGGAAAAAGAAGAACCATAATGAAAGAGCACCACAAGGTGTGCCTCATATACTACTAGTGAATTTTATTTTATCTTATTTTTTGAGAGAGTCTCACTTTGTCGCCCAGGCTGGGGTATAGTGGCGTGATCTCGGCTCACTGCAACCTCCACCTCCTGGGTTCAAGCAATTCTCTGTCTCAGCCTCCCCAGTATCTGGGATCACAGGCGCCTGCCACCACGTCCGGCCAATTTTTGTATTTTTAGTAGAGACGGGGTTTCACCATGTTAACTAGGCTGGTCTTGAACTCCTGACCTCATGATCCACCCGCCTCGGCTTCCCAAAGTGCTGGGATTATAGGCATGAGCCGCCACTACCGGCCTTTTTTTCTTCTTGAGACTGTCTCACTCTGTCATCTAAGCTGCAGTACAGTAGTGAGATCTTGGCTCACTGCAAACTGTGACTCCAGGGCTCAAGCAATCCTCCCACATCAGTCTTCTGAGTAGCTGGGACCACAGACGTGTGCCACCACACCCAGCTAATTTTTTGTAGTTTTGGTAGAGATGGGGTTTTGCCATGTTGCCCAGACTGGTCTTGAACTCCTAAACTCAAGTATAAATTTTTAAAATGAGAAAAATAGGCTGGGTGTGGTGGCTCATGCTTGTAATCCTAGCACTTTTGGAGGCTGAGGCAGGTGGATCACCTGAGGTCAGGAGTTCAAGACCAGCCTGGCTGACATGCCAAAAACCAGTCTTTACAAAAAATACCAAAATATTAGCCAGGCATGGTGGTGCGCACCTGTAACCTAGTTACTCAGCAGGCTGAGGCAGGAGAATTGCTTGAACTCAGAAGGTGGAGTTTGTAGTGAGCCGAGATTGTGCCATTACGCTCCAGCCTGGGCGACAGAGTGAGACTCCATCTCAAAAAAATAAAAATAAAATAAAAATAAAATGAGAAAAACATGCAGTTGCTAAAATGGCTCAGGGGGCAGGCCTTCGCTTCTTGGGTGATTCCCATTTCAGTGGCATGGTTTTGCAGTCTGTAAATGGGCTTCCTCCCGCCTTGCCGGTGCCTCTCACCACTCCTGCGCAGGGCAAGGGTCGGCTTGCCTGCTGCTCCTGGCTCCAGGCCCTCAGCAAAGGCCCAGCACAGTTCAAAGGGACAAGAGGGAAGCCAGGGAAAGTAATTCTTTAGTCCCCGAGCTTGTTTTTACATGATGATGATATATGGCATGTGTTGCTACAATGGCTGGGCGCATTTACAGGGAGGGCAGACCCGGGGGCCCCTTAGGGCGGGGAGGCCCACCAGGTCAATAATATATGCAGCCAGCAAAAGAGAACATCGACCTCATTTCCTCCAGCGAGACGACTGTAGCCCTGGAGTCCTGGTTTGCATGTAAATAATGAGCAAGGTACTGAATGGCCACTTGTATCGTTGAGGGGAGAGAGAAACAAGAACGAGAAAGACAAATTAGAAAAATATGAGGGCACCACTTATGGATCTGTGCGAGGAAGTGCAATTCATCAGGTTAATTTTGCTTCCTCTAGAAAGCAGCTCAGTGTTGGTATGCTTCTGTGTCAGATTTTCGAACGGTTTTGGTATGATTATTATCAATGAAATAATCACTGTCAATAACAAAAAACAAATGTCTCGAGTGGACAACTGATGTGCACTTGCAATGTTTGGCCCCGGGGCCCATTAAATCCTGACCGCGCGCGGTGCTGAGGAGTTGCCCCATAAATGATTTGGCTACACTGGGAATCATCTGGAAGGAGGCTAAGGGTGTGTGATTCTGGCGAGGTTAGGCTTTCTGCTTAGATCTGGTGCCAGGCAGCAGGCTAGGGCCTCCTCAATCTGAAAGTTCTTGGTTTGCTTTTTTTTTCTTTCTTTTTTTTTTTTTTTTTTTAGATGGAGTCTCATTCTGTAGCCCAGGCTGGAGTGCAATGGTGTGATTTCGGCTCACTGCAACCTCCATCTCCTGGATTCAAGTGATTCTCCTACCTCAGCCTCCCGAGTAGCTGGGACTACAGGTGTGCACCACCACGCCCAGCTAATTTTTGTATTTTTGCTAGAGACGGGGTTTCACCATGTTTGCAAGGATGGTCTCAATCTCTTGACCTCGTGATCCATCTGCCTCGGCCTCCCAAAGTGCTGGAATTACAGGCGTGAGCCACCGCGCCCGGCTAGTTCACCTTTTAAAGCTCTTTTTCTTCTTTCTTTCTTTCCTTCCTTCCCTACTTCCCTCCCTCCCTTCTTTCCTTCCTTTCTTCTCTCCCTCTCTCCCCTTTCTCTCTCCTTTTTTCTTTCTTTTTCTCTTTCTTTCTTTCTTCTTTCTTCTCTCTCTTTCTTTTTCCTTTCCTTTCCTTTCTTTCCTTTCTTTTACTTTCTTCCCTTCCCTTCCCTCCCCTCCCCTCCCCTCTGCTCCCCTTCCCTTCCCTTCTCTTTTTTGAGACAGGGTCTTGCAAAGTTGCCCAGGCTGTTCTCAAACTCCTAGCCTCAAGTGATCCTCCAGGCTTGGCCTCCCAAAGAGGGAATTATTATCACTATTTTGCCTTAGATGTGATAACGGTTATATTTTTACATACTTAAGTTTTGGAGATACCTGCTGAATCTTGATTGGTGGAATGATAGAATTTAGGGGATTTGCTTCAAAATAGCCAGGGAGAGGCAATAGGTGGAGGTACAGAAGAAATGAAATTGGCCGTGAAGTGACTATGGGTTCGGATGACAGATACGTGGGGACTCACTATGCTGTTTTACCTTTTTACTTGCTTGACATTTTTTATAAGAAATAAAGCTTCCCAGGTGGTTCTGATGATCAGCCAGAGCTGGGAACCCCTGGTTTGGCTGATCTGCAGAGGCTGATTACTAGGTATTGTTCTCTGACCTTCCACACCGTGGGCACTACGATGGTAATCAGGACCGGTTCATGTTTCCACTCTAGTTTGGAGGAGGTCATGAGATACGTTAACAAGAAAAGGGGCTGGAAAAGGTCCCCTGACAAATTAGTTCTTCCAGATCATCAACTGACCTGCATTCCACTGGGAAAAGGATGTCGGATCAAAATTGTCTTGTTTCTTAGAGAAACAGCCTCCTTTCCCATAAAGAGACAGGAGGAGCTGGGCGTGGTGGCTCACGCCTGTAATCTCAACACTTTGGGTGGCTGAGGCAGGCAGATCACAAGGTCAGGAGTTCGAGACCAGCCTGGACAACACAGTGAAATCCCATCTCTACTAAAAACACCAAAAATTAACTGGGCATGGTGGCTTCAGGCAGGCGCCTGTAATCCTAGCTACTTGGGAGGCTGAGGCAGGAGAATCACTTGAACCAGGGAGGTGGAGGTTGCAGTAAGCTGAGATTGCACCACTGCACTTAGCCTGGTGATAGAGTGAGACTCCAACTAAAAAAAAAAAAAAAGAAGGAGATTCTTTCTTTCTTCCTTTTTCTTTCTCTTTCTTTCTTTCTTTCCCTCTCTCCCTCCCTCCCTCCTTTCCTTCCTTTGACAGGGTCTCACTCTGTCCAGGCTGGAGTGCAGTGGTGAGATCAGAGCTCACTGTAACCTTCAACAACTGCACTTAAGTGATCCTCCTGACTCAGCCTTTCACGTAGCCATGACTACATGCATGCATCACCATTCCAGGCCAATTTTTAAAATTTTTCTAGCGATGGGGTCTTGCTATGTTGCCCAGGCTGATCTTCAACTCCTGGCTTGAAGTGATCCTCCCACCTCGGCCTCCCAAAGCACTGAGATTACAGGTGTGAGCCTTCACGTCCAGCCTTCTATCTTTATTTTGAAAAATAAAATAAACAATATTAGCTTATTAATGTATTGAACTAATTATGTATTGGATTGCTACTCTATGCCAGGCACTCTGCCAAGCTCTATTTAAGTTCTCAGTTTAATCTGGGGACCAGCACAGTGGCTCACACCTGTAATCCCAACACTTTGGGAGGCTGAGGTGGGTGGATCACTTGAGGTCAGGAGTTCCAGACCAACCTGGCCAACATGGTGAAACCCTATTTCTACTAAAAATAAAAAAATTACCTGGTTGGGGTGGTACATGCCTGTAGTCCTACCTACTTAGGAGGCTGAGGCAGGAGAATTGCTTGAACCTGGGAGGTGCAGATTATAGTGAGCTGAGATTGCACTTCAGCCTGGGCGACAGAGTAAGACTCTGTCTCAGAAAAAAGAAAAAAGAATGAACCCACATCATGCTGAAACTGTAAGAAAAAAAAGAGTAAAAAAAGAAAGAAAGAAAAAGAAAAAAGGATTTTAATCTGTAGACCTCCGGGGGATCCCAGAGATTCCTTCAAAGGGTCTACAAGGTAAAATCAATTTTACAATTTATATTTATTTACGATAATACTAAGATGTCATTTTGCTATTTGTACTGATGATGTGAAAGCAAGAGCAAATAAAACCGCTCATGCCTTGACATTAATTTGTCAGTGGCACTGACTATACTAGTAGTCATTGTATTCTTCTTCATCACCCACAGTTTATTTACTTTTACTTTTTATTGATTTTTATGTTTTGAGATAGAATCTCCCTCTGTCACCCAGGCTGGAGTGCAGCGGCATGATCATGGCTCACCACAGCCCTAACTTTGCAGGCTCAAGCAATCCTCCCACCTCAGCCTCCCGAGTAGCTGAGATTACAAGTGTGTGCCGCCACAACTGGCTAATTTATTTTATTTATTTATTTACTTATTTGTTTATTTATTTATTTAAGACAGAGTCTTGCTCTGTGGCCCAGGCTGGAGTACAGTGGTGCAATCTTGGCTCACTGCAACCCCCACCTCCTGGGTTCAAGCAATTCTCCTACCTCAGCTTCCCTTTTTTGTATTTTTAGTAGAGACTAAAAACATGTTTCACCATGTTGCCCAGGCTGGTCTCAAACTCCCGACCTCATGTGATCTGCCCAGCTCAATCTCCCTAAGTGCTGGGATTATAGGCGTGAGTCCACTCACAGTTTAAAACAATCCACTTTCACTTAAGAATGTTCCTAATGAAGCAGTAAGAATTAGTATTATTAAATTTCAATTCTCAAGTCCATTTCTTAAGACTGTGACAAAGAGAGTGACAGAACACGATTCTGCCACACATTGGGTACAATGGCTTTTCAAGGTGAGACACTGGTGTAATTATTTGAGTTGCGAGCTGAACTGGCTGCTTTTTTTTTTTTTTTTTTTTTATCATGGAACACTGTTTTTACTCGGAAGAAAGGTCTGACACATCAAACTACAGATACTCAAACTCAGGTATTTGGCAGACATTTTCTCAAAAATGAACAAAATGAGCCTGTCACTTCAAGGAAAAGGACTGGCAGTATGTTTTGCCAATGATAAAATTCAAGCTTTCGAGTTGAGCATTAGAATTTTAGGAAAACTTGTTATCTGCCACCAAGAGCTTGACAGCTTCTCAATTTTTTTTTTTTTTTGAGATAGAGTTTCTGTCTCGTCACCCAGGCTGGAGTGCAATGGTGCAGTCTCAGCTCACACCTCCCAGGTTCAAGCGATTCTTCTGCCCCAGCCTCCCAAGTAGCTGGGACTACAGGCATGTGCCACCACACCCAACTAATTTTGTATTTTTAGTAGAGATGGGGTTTCACCATGTTGGCCAGGCTGGTCTCGAACTCCTGACCTCAGGTGATCCATCCACTTTGGCCTCCCAGTGTGCTGGGATTACAGACGTGAGTCACTGCGTCCAGCCAAGGCTGGGTAATTTATAAAAAAAAAAAAAAAAAAAAAAGAGGTTTATTTGGCTCACAGTTCTGTAGGCCATACAAGCATGTGGCACCAACATCTGCTTGGTTTCTGGTGAGGCCTCAGGAAGCTTCCAATCATGATGGAAGGCAGACAGGGAGCTGCACATCACATGGCGAGTGGAAGTAAGAGCAAGGGAGCACTCATTACTGCAGGAAGAGCAGCAAGCCGTTCATGAGGGATCCGCCCCCGTGACCCAAACCCCTCCCACTAGGCTCCACTTCCAACATTAGGGATTATGTTTCAACAGGAGATTTCGAGGAACATTATCAGTGGCCCTCTATTGACTCCATCATCTATGGACGGGGCTGGTGCTTGCCTTGGTCAACTCCTGTCTCCCATTCCCAGTGGGGGACCTGGCAAATGAAGAAGGGATTGAACAATAATAAATAATAAAGTGATAAGGTAATACAATAACCTTTACTAAATTTTTTTTTTTTTTTGAGATGGAGGCTCATTCTGTTGCCCAGGCTGGAGTGCAGTGGCATGATCTCTGCTCATGGAAACCTCTGCCTCCTGAATTCAAGTGATTCTCCTGCCTCAGCCTCCTGAGTAGTTGGGGTTACAGGTGCCCACCAACACACCCAGCTAGCTAATTTTCGTATTTCTTTTTTTTAGTAGAGATAGGGTTTCACAGTGTTGACCAGTCTGGTCCTGAACTCCTGACCGCCAATGATCTGCCCACTTCAGCCTCCCAAAGTGCTGGGATTACAGGTGTGAGCCGCTTTGCCTGGCCTGCTAAAATTTATTTTTTTCTTGTTGTTTTTTGAGATGGAGTCTGACTCTGTCACCCAGGTTGGAGTGCACACTGAAACCTTGGCTCACTGAAACCTCTGCCTCCCGGGTGCAAGTGATTCTCTTGCCTCAGCCTCCCAAGTATCTGGGATTACAGGCGTATGACACCACGCCTGGATAATTTTTGTATTTTTAGTAGAGACGGAGTTTCACCATGTTGGCCAGGCTGGTCTCAAACTCTTGGCCTCAAGTGATCCGCTCGCCTTCGCCTCCCAAAGTTCGGGGATTACAGGCATGAACCACCGTGTCCTGTCAAAGCTGATCATTTTAAAATGTGGTAAGTGCTACAAAGAAAATTTAAAAGGTGAGGTGAGAGTGGATGCCTAGAGGAGAGAGGAGGGGCTTTCATGGACAGGAGATCAGGAAAGCCCTGTTATTATCTGAACTGAGGCCTGAGCAATGGAAAGGAGGCAACCATGCAAAGATCTGGGAGAAGTACTGCAGGCAGAGAGATCAGCAGGTGCAAAGGCCCTGGGGCAGGAACTAGTCTGGAGTGTCTAAGGAAGAGAGAAATTGTGGTTGGCCTGAGTAGTAGGGGTTTGGTTGGAGGTGGGGAAGGCAGGTCAGACAATGCCAAATTCTAGTAGGATGTCTGGATTTGATTCTGGTTGCTGTGGGAAGCTATGGAGGGTCCTAGAAGAGAGACTGACATGACCTGATCCCCTTTTAAAAGCTCACCAAGGCTGCTGAGTGGAGAATAGTTTAAAGGTGTGTTAATCACATGTCTTTGGCTGCTCGTGATCAAAAATTGTCCTGGTTATTCAGAAAATTTCCTGGCCTTTTAAATGGGAAGTTCAGAAGCGATGTAGACTTCAGGGTTGGTTTATTTAGCCCTGGATCAAGCTCTGTGATGTTGTCAATGACTCCGGTTATGGTCTCAGCTATGCTGACTGCAGACATTTCATTGAGTCTTGGAATGTCTAGGTGGTCTGGTGGGGGCTGTCTGATACACAGAGAGCTACGTGCTTTGTACTTCCTGGCCAAAGGGATAGACAGATTCCTTATGGGAGCACTTCCGAAGAGTGAGGAAGAACCTTCTCAGGCTGAGATCGGTGACTCATGCCTGTACTCCCAGCACTCTAGGAGGCTGAGGCAGGTGGTTCATTTTAGGCCAGGAGTTCAAGACCAGCCTGGCCAACATGATGAAATCCTGTTTCTACCAAAAAATACAAAAATTAGCTGGGCGTAGTGGTGACATGCGCCTGTAGTCCCAGCTACTCAGGAGGCTGAGGCAGGAGAATTGCTTGAACCCAGGAGGCAGAGGTTGCAGTGAGCCAAGATGGCACCATTGCACTCCAGCCTTGGCAACAGAGCAAAAACAAAAAAAGAACCTTCTCAGAAGCCTCTGGGAAATCTCGATTTGGATAGTATCACACACCCGTTCTTGAACCAGCTACTTACAGGGAAGACGCATCACTCTCCTTTGCTTGGAGCTAGGGGTAGGTCAGCTTCCCACAGGCACAGGACTATGTGGTCTAGGGCTGAGTCCCTGAATGAGGGGAAGTGAGGTGGGCTGCTGCCGATGTCCATTACAAGGAGCAAGAGTGGGGGCAGCAAGACCAGATCAATGGTTGCTGAGGTGCAGGGGATGGAGAGATGATAGTGGTGCCAGAGGAGGTGGTTAAGAATGGTCAGGTTCCGGCTGTTCCAGAGGTGATGATGGTTGGATGCACAGTGAGGAAAAGATAGGAATGAACATTTATCTCTTCCCAAGTTGTCCTTGCTTTCTTTCTTTGAAGCCACAAAAAGGAAAAAAGGGTGCATCTGGACTTGGGAGCTGGGTAGGAGTGAGGGAAGAGAAGCAGAGCAAGCAGGCACACCAGGCTGGGACTCTGCAGGCATCTCTCTGCCTAGTCCTGTCTGTATAATGCAGAAACAACAGGACCCATCCTTACTGTTATCGAGCGGAGCAGATAAGGCAATGCCACTTCCACACAGTTAGGTTAATAGGAGGCTGGCTATAGGAGGGCATGGGCATAGGAGTTCTTAAATAATTGTAACGGCCAGGCGTGGTGGCTCACACCTGTAATCCTAGCATTTCAGGGAAGCCAAGACAGGAGGCTCGCCTGATGCCAAGACTAGCCTGGGCAACAGAGCGAGAACCCGCCTCTACAAAAGATAGAAAAATTAGCAGGGTGTGGTGGTGCAGGCCGGTGGTCTCAGCTACTCCTCAGGCTGAGATGAGAAGATCGCTTGAGTCTATGAGTTCGAGGCTGCAGTGAGAAATGATAGCGCTGCACTCCAGCCTGGGTGACAGAGACCCGTCTCTAAAAAAAGAAAAAAAAAAAAAGAGGAAAAGTGGGGAGAAAGTTATTCTTGAAAAATTTCTTAGTCCATTCATAGCAGCATATTAAAATTAGTACAGTAGCTTAATTTATATTACAGAAAATACAATGTGTACAGTAATTAATGCACATGCAAAATATAATTGTATATTTCAGTTCACTACAAAGGCACAGAAAAGAGTTGAATTTGCTAAAATTAAATGTGCTTATGAAACAGCTCTAGTATATGAATTAAGCTCCTAGATACAGATGCAGCGCCAAACGACGGGGAGGGAGACGGGGCACTCAAGGCGACACGGCTCTTGTTGCCGAGAGCTTCCTGCCGTGGAACTTCTCTAGAATGTAAGCTTTTTTTTTAAGGTTCCAAAGCCTATATTTAGTGCTTTCATATACGTAATCTCAAAAAAAAAAAAAAAAAAAGAAACAAACAAATATCGGCATAGAACGTAAGCTCAAGGAGGATTACAAACTCAGCCCGGGAGCGGCCACCGCCAGCCTCAGCCACGAGGGCCGCAACAGGCGCACTCTCCTGGGGGCGGGGCCTGTGCGGGATGGGCGTATCGGGGCGGGGCCTGCGCGCTAGCTTCCGGCGTGCCGCGCGGGGCGGGGCCTGTGGGGAGGCGCGGAGGAGGCGCGGCCGCCGCGGGACGCCTGGCAGGGCCCGCACCGGAGAGGTATCTCGGCAACTGGAGGTCGGCCTGCTACTCGGAGCCCGCGGCGGGGCGGCGGCGGCATGCACGTGTGAGATGCGGCCGCGGGCGGCGCGGACGCGAACAGCAGCGGCGGCGGCGGTGGCGAGCGCGGCCTCTTGGGCGCGGGGCGCGCGGTGCCTGAGGGCGGGCGCGTGGGCGCTGGGCAGCCGCCAGCCGCGCCGCCTGCGCAGGCGCTGGTTCAGGACTCACTTACCTAGCTGAGGCCCGCGGGCCCGTCATGGAGGCGCCCACCGTGGAGAAGCCCTCCGACCCTGCGCCCCCCTCGGCCTCGGCCCCGGCCCCGGCTCCGCTGCGCGCCCCGGACGTGGCGCGGCTGCGCGAGGAGCAGGAAAAGGTAACTGGCAGCCCCGCGCCGCTTCCGCCTCCGCCCGCTGGGCCGCCCCTGCCTGTGCCCAGGGCCGCGGCCCCTCGTGGCCTGGGCCCAACCGCTCGGGTTCCTGGAGGAAACCGGGAGAAACTTTTGTCACGTGCTTCTGTCGTCTTTGTCTGCAGCCCTTTGACCTGGCAGCGGAGGGAGGGGTGTGGAGCCCATTCGCCTGCCCCGGAAAGGGGGCTTCAGAGCTGAAGGCGTGCAACAGCATGTGGGAATTTGGGGGTGGGGGGTAGCACGCCGTCAACGGAAGCGTTCACCTTAATTTTTGTAGCTTGTAATGACCTAAACATTATTTAAAATGTATACTGTTATTTGCTCTTTATTTGTTTGCACGGAAAAGTTTTACTGCGTTTGTCATAATGCTTCCCGTGCAATATTTGGTTATTTAGTATTTATCACAATATAATGTCTTTTAAACAAAATAGAGACAGTCTCACTATGTTGCCCAGGCTCATCTAGAATTTTTGGCCTTAAGCGATCCTCCCTGCCCTGTCTCCCAAACTGTTGGGATTACAGGCGTGAGTCACCGGACCTGGCTCATTTTTACACATTTTAATTTCATCGTGTAATAAATGAATTTTAAACTACTGGTGAAGAGGGTACCAAGTCTGGTATTTCCTGGTGGGACTTTACATAAAGAAGTGTTCCCAATTTAAGAAACAGTTTTATTGTTAAATCCGATTTTTCTGTGGATTCTGTGGTCTTTCAGATTGATTGTCCACTGAAGTGTCTCGAAATTCTTATAAAAGCAGTATTTAATTTGCTTAAAATATTTTATGTCATTATTTATGGAAGAGCATCATGGGCTATAAAGGGGTAGGAAGTTGCTTCAACATCATAAGCACTGTAAAAATTCTTAACTTTTTAATTGAACATTCCTGTATAAGAACGACTGTTTGCACAGGTATTATACACAGTTCAACTAGAAGAGCGTTTTGATAGAACTTAAAAAAACCCCGTTTGCTTCGAAACCACTTGTTGGGATGAACTGCGGGAATCTTTCTTACTTTGTTCTGGTTGGTTTATTTTGTGGGTTTGATTTTCATTTCTCAGTCACTTTAATAACGAAACTGTTGGGTTTGGAAGCCTATTTTCAAAATGACAGTTTAAAAATCCAGTGGGCAGGGAGGTGACTCACACTTGTAATTCCGGCTGTTTGGGATGTCAAGGCCGTCGAATCGCTTGAGGCCAAGGAGTTCGAGACCAGTCTGGGCAACA
This sequence comes from Aotus nancymaae, assembly GCF_030222135.1. Classification (NCBI taxonomy): domain Eukaryota; kingdom Metazoa; phylum Chordata; class Mammalia; order Primates; family Aotidae; genus Aotus; species Aotus nancymaae. The sequence continues at coordinate 22,227,578 of NW_026988441.1, read as the reverse complement.
TAGGGAGACTCGGATATACAAAAGAAGCCCAAAAAATTAGCCAGGCATGGTGGTGCACACCTGTAGTCTCATGTACTTGGGAGGCTCAGGTGGGAGGATCACTTGAGCCCAGGAGTTTGAGGCTGCAGTGGGCTGTGGTCATACCACTGCACTCCACCCTGGGCCACAGAGTGAGACCCTGTCATTAAAAAGTTAATTAGTTTGGCATCTTTAAATTATAAGACATTAATGCATTTTTGTAAAGATAAAAATAGAAAAAGAAGAAAGAAAAAACAGCCCCTTATGAAGTCTTACTCCTTTGGGCAAAACTTGGTATTTTTTATTCTTTCAGAGAATGTGACAGACCCTCAAAGGATGGTGTTTCTATTGCCTCTCCTCTGCTGCAGTTCGTTAATTCCACCTCCTGCTGACTTGATATATTTTCTGCCATTTGGCATGTTAAAAAGATGTCCTTAGTTTTATTCTGATGTTAATGTGACTGAAATGCAAAGGATACTTTTTGGGGTGCTCTGAACAGCTTTCTGGTATCCTGTTGAGTTACATTGGAAGAGAGTAACTGCTTTTTCAGTTAGAGTCTCTTGGGAAACTGAATGACAGTTTCCTGTAGACATTGTGCTATCAAATTATTTTTCTGTGTTGTGTTAATGTTAATTCGGCACACGAAATAGCCACGTGTATATGTGTCGTGGGTGTGTAAAATTATCCCCAGTTCAGGAAAAAGTGCATCAGCATTTAGTCTATCTTTAATAGAAGCATCTGCTTCGGTGGACAGGAGATCCCACAAGGCCACAAAATAAACTGGTTAGTTGGCTGCACTGTAATTATGGTGTAGTACAGGAAAACTACCCAGTAAATAGGCAGGGAAAATTGTTTTGTGAAGTACTTTATTTAGGCTTTAAAGCCAGCCCAGTTGTGGGAGTACCGTGAGTTCTAGTAAAGGAGAAGCATCGTGACATCCTGAGTGTAAGGGGAAAATGTCATAGTAGCTTTATGTGTGGCACTTGGTATTCCTTCATGTAAGTTGAATCAAACATGCTTTTAAGCTCTTGGCCTTTCCTACCTGGGTTTCATGAGACAGTTAAATTCTGCAGAAAATGATTTGAATGACTATTCTCAGTTTCCCCTGGGAGGATACTTACCTAGTTGGCTCTAGATGCAGAGAGAGAAATGAATTTCTTACATACTGTGGGTGCCTTAGGCTTAGAGCATAATCTTCTCTGGGAGCCTTAATTGAGAGGGGCTGGTAGGTAACGTGACTTAAATGTTGCTCATTAGTTTTGTTCTTCTTGCTTGTTTTCCAAATTCAGCTAAGGAGTGTAACAAGTTTTACACTGTCTGTTTTCTTAATTATATAGTCTCTGGAACATGGAATAAAAAGGAAAAAAAATTGGCAACCTGAGGAGGAGGACAGACAAGGGGCCTGAACAAGCCACGACCTCTAAGTGACAACATCTGTAGTCGGTGGCTGGGAGCACAAGTTTTAACATTGCTTTCACTTACAGAGTCAGTGATGAAGCATATCCAAAACAATTCGTTTTAGTTAAAATTTTGGTTTGTTTCTATTTTGATCTAGCAAAAAACATGTAAGAAACATTCCTTGCAGCTTCATTCATAATAGTGAGAAAAACTAAAAATCCAACATTAGGGGACTGGTTAAATAAACCAGGAGCTATTATGTAGGCATTGAAAACTAGGACAGTGTGTATAGTGTGGTTCCAGTTATGTTTATGTAAATATTTACACATTTTATATAGGAAAACACCATTGTTTTAAAAATACACAATTTTATTATTTTACTTAAAAGTTTGTAAAATTGGATAGGACTTTTTTTCCCCCCCAAAAAAAAGCTATTGATAAAACTTACTTTTAATTTTAACAAAAATTTGAATGTTATTTTAATTGCAGAACACTTTCTGAGCCTGAAAAATGGCTCTTGGCTAGTTTGAACACCAGTTAGGCAGGTTTATTTCTTGGTTACTTTAGAGCTGATATATGTAATTTATTCAGACAACCATCTCTCCTTCCCCCCACAAAGGTTTTATTTAATCTTCATTTGTTACAAGATACAGGGAGAGGAGAGAAATTCAGATCATCCTCTTTTTTTCCCCCTTCCTTTTAACTAAATCTGTTTTTACTAACAGCACTAAAATATTTGTTGGAAAACGGAAGCTTAACCTGTCTAGACTGTGACCTATGCCATAAAATGTATGGTCTAGGACTGGTGTGGAGTGTCTTGAGCTGTTTAGGGAGGTTTCCTTGTACTTGTACTTCCTAAGATCTTACTAAATCTGGTTTTAAGAATTGCATTATGTTGAAATTTTGGTTTCTTGGCTAAGGTGATGTTTCTGAGATACCTGTATTTTTTATCTCTAGATACTATTAGCTTTTATTAGCAGAACTACTGAGATGTTATTGTAATATTTTAAAAAGTGGTATATCCAGTATTGTTTTTATAGGCTTATTTGCAGGATAATAGTAAGATTAGAAAATTCATTAGGATAATATATTTATTATTGAGTGCCTCATGTAATTCTCACTTGGAATTTTGAAATAGCTTATACTTCCTGATATAGAGCCGTGGGGAATTAAATACATTAAGAGTAAATATTTTAAATTTTTTATAAAGCAGAACAGCTAATTTAACTTAATGGAGGGTTTTCATATTTCTTGTGATAAACTAAACTGTACATAGTTTAAAGAACTGTCAGCCACGTAGGCCATGTAACAGCTATTCTTTCCAAGCCTAGAATCCATGCCATAGCATTTATGCAACAGATATTTAATGAATATCTACTACATGCCAGGCATGTTCTGCTGAGCGTGCAGTAATAAACAAAATACAGAAAGTCCTTGCTTTCATGGTTATACTCTCAGGGTAAAGGCATACGGTTACATAGCCTTAACATGGGTGTTTGGTAGGTAAGGCTAAGTAGAAAAACAGGAAGGTAAGAGGCTTGTAGAGAATGTGGGTTGTGAGAGGAGGGATGGCTTCTTCTGTAAGCCATCAGAGAGGGCTTCTTCATTAGGTTCCATTTGAGCAGAAACTTGAAATAAGTGGGGGAGTGAGCTATGTGGATATATGGAGGATATTTTAGAGAAGAACTTTCTAGCCAGCATTAGAGTAGTACCAGATCATTGTAAGAGTTTTGGTTTTTATGTTCCTGTGATGGGAAACCATTGGAATGTGTTTTGAGGCTGATCTTAAATTATATCAATTTGTCATGCATATGTGAAGAAATGGACAGATGGAATTACATTATAGGGAGCAACTCTGTGTGTGCCATGTATTGTGATAGATGTTTATAGATCTGATCTTAGTATTTTCATTAATGCCATTTATTTTTCAGATGCACAATTTGGGTGGTTTCTAGTTTTCGCCTGGAACTTTCTCATGGTGCATTTGTGTTTTCAGTTCCACTTAAAATGTGTTTTCTAAGGTGGTTATTACCTTGGTAGCAGTGGACAGAAGTTCTCCCTACTTCAGTCTTTGCCACCATGTGTTTTTTCATATATGCTGGCCATTCTTGTGATGAATAATGAGGTTGATGACCTTTTCAAATGTTTATTGGCTACTCGGATTTTTGTATGTTTTTTTGGTGTGTGAAATACCTGCTCATCTCTTACCTATTTTCTGTGGGGTTGTTTGTTATATTCTAATTGATTCATAGCAGTGACTGCCTTTCCAATTATTGTAAGTTTCTTCCCTAGTCTGTGGCTTGACTTGGAGCACTTATAATGGTGTCTGTCCTTTGACAAACAGACATTCTTAATTTTAACAATTTGTTTCCTTTATGGTTAGTGTTTTCTGTCCTGTTTTTAAGAGGTCTTTCTTACTGTTCTTCCGAAGATATCCTCTTATATTGTGTAATAGAAACTTTATTACTTTGCCTTTCACGTTGAGATTTACAATATACCTGGAATTGGCTTTGTATATAGTGGGGGATTGAGGTCAGGTTTCATTTTTTACTGTATGGATGCCTAGTTGCCCCATCAGCATTTATCGGAAAGAGTGTCAAGTTTTCACTGCATTGTCATCTTTGTCATAAATCAGGTGACTGTGTGAGTGGATCAGTTTCTTGACTGTGCTATTGGCTTGTCTGTTCTTGCAGCAAACCCACCCTGTCTGAATCATTATAACTTTGTAAGTTATCATGATACCTGGTAGTGTAATTTTAGTTGTGGTTCCTCAAGATTGCCTTTGTTTTATCCTTTCCAGTCCCTATGCTGTTTCTTTTCCTTGCCTTTGGTATTGGCCAGTTCAAATGGTGGTAGTGGGCATCAGGGGTCAACTTTTAAACATTTACCATTAAGTGTGATATTTACTGTAATTTTTGTATTTGCTTTTTATCAGATTAAGGAAATCTTATATTCCAAGTTTGCTATGAGTTTTTATGAGTGGGTATTGAATTTTAGAAATGTTTTTTCTAAGTTGATTAATTATAGGTAATGTATTGAAAAGATGTCCTTTTTAATGTTGAAGTTACTTATTTTTTAAGAAAGGCACAGTTGTAAGAATATGTGTGCTTGTATAGCCAAAGGCACATTCCATTTTGTATGTAGGTAAGTTTTCAGAACTCATTACTTGTAAGTGATATTTTATTTTAGATCAACTTCTTGTTGTTGGCACTTGATATTGTGCCAGTAATGTGCCATAAGAAGAGACGCCTTTGGTTTTTTTCCTTTGGAAGTTTTTAATAAACATAAAACAGTATTTCAAGAAGGAAAAAACCCATTTTCATTGGGTTAGTCTTCTCTAGATTGGAACAAAAGATCCAGGCTTCTCTAGATTGGAACAAAAGATCCAGGCTTCTCTAGATTGGAACAAAAGATGGGAGTGGTCCCAAAACATTGAGGGAAAGGGAGGAAGGAGGTGTGTGGAATCTGTGATTTGGCTGGCCATAACTGCTTGATTCTGTTTTCCCACCTGTTGTGTTCATTTTGAGTTTAAAAACCTTTTAGCTTCTGTCACTTGCCTTAATCGCCCGATTGATGTCTTGATCTTTTTAGTCTCTCATATGCAGCTTTCCCCCCTTAAACTACAACTGTTTATTTAAAAATTATAAAACTACAGGAAAGGTGAAAGAACAATGTGATGAACACTGTTGAATCAGTTAACATTTTGTCCCATTTTCTTTTCTCTTTATATATTTCTTTTTTTCCCCCCCTGCAGAACCATTCAGAAGTGAATTGCAGACATCATCACGTCAGTAATGCTGAAGCACATATCATTGTACATCAAGGTCATTCTTCTACATAACTGTATCTTTTTTCTTACCAAGGAAATTAACATTGACATGTACCATATTCACATTTTCTCAGTTTTTGTGAAAATGCCTTTATAACTCTTTTCAATCCAAGAGCCAGAGATTACCATAGCCTTTGGCTATCTTATCTCCTTAATCTTTCATCTAAAATTATTCCCCGCCACCTTCTGTTCTTTATGAAATTGACATTTTTGAAGCGTTAGGTCAGGTTTCTTGTAGAATGTCCCACAATTTGGAGATGTCTAATGAATGTAATCATGAAGAAACAAACAATTTTGGCAAGAATACTACATACATAGCTGGTGGGTGGTACAAGCCTGTAGTCCCAATTACTCCAAAAGCTTCGAAGGCTGAGTCAGGAGGATTGCTTGAGCCCTAGAGGTGGAGTCCAGCCTGGACAACATAGTGGTAAGGTCCTGTCTCCAAACACACACACACACACACGTGTGCCATTACATAGATGATGATGACTTTTCATTGCATCATGTCAGGAGACACATAACGTCATTTTTGTCCCATTATTAGTGTTGCTAACCACTTGTTTAAGGTGGCTTCTGCCAAGTCTCTCCATCATAAAGATACTTTTAAATGGTATAGTACTTGAAGACAGTGTGAATATTCTATTCCTCAAAAGCCTTGGGTGATCCTTGCCTAAATCGGTTATATTGGTGTTTGCAAATCAGTGATTTCCTAACCATGTGTTTATTAGTTGATGTTTTTCAATAAATGAGAACTCTAGTGGGTCCCTCCCCTTTTTAGTTTCACAATAAATTCATTTTTTTGTTGTTTTAAATTGAGAGTGATATAATCTCTGTCATTTCTTTTGATGTTCAAATTGTTCTAAATTTGGCCAATGGAAGCCCCTTCAAGCTGGCATAAGCATGCATTCTTTTTTTTTTTGGAGACAGAGTTTCACTCTTATTGCCCAGGCTAGAGTGCAGTGGCATGATCTTGGCTCATTGCAACCTCCGCCTCCTGGGTTCAAGCGATTCTCCTGCCTCAGCCTCCCAGGTAGCTGGGATTACAGGCTCCCTGCCACCACACCTGGCTAATTTTTTTAATTTTTAGTAGAGACAGGGTTTTTACCATGTTGTTCAGGCTGGTCTTGAACTCCTGATCTCAGGTGATCCACCTGCCTTGGCCTCCCAAAGTGCTGGGATTACAGGTGTGAGTCACTGTGCCCAGCCTATGCATTCTTCTTTTCATTATTTGATCATTACCTTGCTTTCTGGCACAAGATGTTCCAGGCTTGTCTGTATTTTGCCTTAGTCCTGATATTGACTATTTCTTCAAAGAGTCTTATAAAATAAAAAATGCTTAGAAACCAAGATATGGACACAAGAAGTGCTGATTGTTGCTGAGGTGTTATTGCATCAAGTGGACAGTACTAAGGAAATATATTAACCTTCAGTATACCAGGAAAAGTAGTCATCACCATTTACCATCTAGGTCCAGTGTATCCTTTTTACTGTTTATATTTTTAACTAAATTTTGCAAATAATTTACAGGTCTAAAAATAAGGAATAGTGAAAAACAATTTTATTGGAAAGTTTAATCAGAATTTAAACACAGCAGTTCTCTTTATATTAAGCAAATCTTGATGCATAAAGATTATGAGAGATTTAAAAATACTGCCACATGTCAGAACAATGGGATTGTCTAGGTTCTTGTTGCAGATTATTGCATGATGAAGTCTTTCTTGTTGAATGACTGACTGGATGGGAATATCCTGTTTCCTTTTTGTTCTTACAAGTATAGTGTTCACTCATTGATTCTTTAGTTTTCCTCATTCAAATCAGACAGCCTTTGTTTAACATTCACTAAGTTCAGATGTGTGTCAGTTTCTTCCTCCATTGTCATGGTCTCTTCTAGGACTTACAGAGATAAGCCATTACAGAATCCCTGCTTTCAGAACCTATTTCTGGTATCTTCAGGGATTTTTTCTCCTAGCCTCTGACCTGAAGAAGTTAAAAAACTTACAGGTGTAGAAAAGGAAATAGAATTTAGAGATCTTTTATTCTAGCAATCTTATTGTGGTAAACTAAATATATTTAATAAAATTTACCATTTAACAATTCTTATGTGTATACTTTTTGGTGACATTGATTATATTCACTGTTATGTAACCATCACTGTTCTTTCTAAAACTTTTTCGTCACCCCAAACTGAAACTCTACCCATTAAGCAGTAACTCTCCCATTCTCACCTCCCCCACACCCCTAGTCAGTTAAGATTGTACATTTTGTTGCTTGTGTTTTTGGTGTCATATCTGAGAATCCATTGCCAAATTCAAGGTCTTGAAGATTTATACCTATGTTTCCTTCTAGGAATTTCATGATTTTAGCTTTTATATTTAGGTCATTGATCCATTTTGAGTTAATTTCTGTATATTCATTGATTGTTGATTTTTGAGAAAATTCATCTAGGATATTGTCATCTGAAGACTCATAATCTGAGATTTAATTTATGCTCTCATTTCACCGTCATCATGAGTGTCTTTCTGTGCTATCCAATGTGGTAGCCATTAACCACATGTGGCTATTATACTTAAATTTAAAATTCAAATTAATTAAAATTAAGTAAAATAAAAATTCAGATTTTTGGTTACAATAGGCACATCTCAAGTGCTCATTAGTCACATTTGGCTGTTGGCTGTTGTATCGGTCTGTGCTGATGAAGATTCTCATCATCAAAAAAAAATACTAGACTTCATTGGTTAAGAGTGCTGCTAGCTCTTTATATTCATAATCGGACTTGTTTAATAATAGTGAAGTACCTTTCCATCACTTTTTTCCTCTTTCCATTGTAGGCAGAAAATAAAAAATCTGAATTCTCAACTGTGTTTATTGAAAGCTAAAGGCAGACTACAAAGACGGTGTCTGCTATCATTTATACTTTCTTGAAAGATGATGCAATACCCTAGGCAGTGCAGTGAGAAAACGGAAGGATGATATTTTACTGTTGATTGCGTCATCCTTCTAGGTGATTCCATAATTCTTTCGTTTTCTCATTTTCTTACTATTTAGTTTTTGGGTTTGTTTTTTTTTTTAAACATAGTTAGGAATAGTTGATCATAAAATAATTACTAAGGTGATGATGAAATGTCAAGATGCAGGAAAAATATAATCACTAGGATCCTGCAGTGTATCTTTGACTTACAAAGACACTGTACCCATATGGTAATTGCAAAATAAAATGAGGTTTTTTTCCTTAATAGGAATTAAAAAAAAATTCCTTGGAAGGCCTCTAAGAGAGGATAAAAGTGATGAAATATTAATCCTTGCAAATAGTAGAACGACTCAAGAAAGAAACTAAAAATATAAAACTGGATTCAATGGACCCTGACTGTATACCCTGCTACTTTGAATTCAAATCCATCACCACAAGATTCTTCTTAAACTTTCCCCAGTCTATATTTGAATCTTTCCTTTAATAGTGAGAACCCTGGTTTTCAACCTCTGTATTTATTCATTTACTCTATCCCACAATATGTACAAAGTAGCTTCAGAATTACTACGTTAATACCACTGCCAATAGCAAATCTATCAAGTAAAGTTCAACATTTCTTTGCTGTTCCATTGACTTTTGTATAATTATTGTTTTTGGGGTGTACAGTTAGGGTACTGATCTCAAAAATTACTTGAATTATTTTTTTCTGTGAAGTTATAGCTTGGATTTTTATTTGTGTTAAACAAATGCTCTGAATGAGGAGACCCCCACCATAACAGGCTTTGGGTGAGCAATATGGTTGTTTTTTTCACCCGGTGCTGGTGGGCTGAGTCTGGAAAGAGAGTCAGCAGAGGGCAGTGGGATGGGAGTTGGTTTTATAGGTTTGGGGTAGGCAGTGGAAAGTTACAAAGTTAGAGTTTAGGGTGGTTTTTGCAAGCTGGGGAAGAGGTTGTAGGGTCTGGAGTACAAAGTACAATTGCCTTATCAGTTGAGGCAGGAATAAGGAACAATAGAGGAATATCTCAAGTTAGTTAGGTGCTCATTCTTCCCCTTTTCATGGTCTTCCAGTTATTTCAGACTTTCTAGTTCCAGGAACTTATCTGGAGTGTCCCTCCAGTTCACAGAGGTTACCATGGTGTCCATGGTGCGGTCAGTCAGCCTAAAAGACCTTACAGTTTGTACTGAATCTTAATATTTGCTTTTTAATCTTTTCCTCTTAATTGCATTTTATAAATACGTGAAAACATTTACGTGATTCAAAATCACAACTATATCCAAAGTTATTCCTACTGAGGTAATTCTGATTCATTCTCATTCCTGCTCTTACCTACTGTTGTCAACGCATTTATAACATGGGGAAAAATCCACACCGAGACAATGGATCACTCAGCAAGGGTAGTTAACTTCCTGCAGGAAGGGTGCAACTCACTGGCAGTCTTGCCACAAGAGCTCACCTGAACAAGGAGACAGGAGCATTTACATAACCTGACACAATCGCCCTACTGCTGTGTCCAGTTTCCATTGAACGGGACGTCACATTCTATGCTTGACCCGACTGGCTAAAAACTTGGAAATTTTCTAAAGAAGTAAAGGCAGAAGAGAACAAAGAAAAAGAGTAACTTGAGGAATGCTTAGAGAAGTGATAGCATTTCCAAATAAGGAAGGGGAATAAGCTATGACCTGAGACTTGCCTGGGCTTGCCTAGGTATGTCTGGGCAAATATCTAGCCTAAAGTGTAAGAACTAAGAATCCGGGATGCACTTACTTCTTTACTATAACTAACTGCTACTATTAGATTGTTAGCAAAAACTTTAAAGCAAATTAACCTTTGAAGAAACTATCATTTATTTGTAATGAACTAAGAGGAAAACTTTGAAGAGGAACCTTTTATTTATTCTTATTTCCTACACCTACCTCTGTAGATAACCTTTTTTTTTTTTTTTTTTGAGGCGGAGTTTTGCTCTTGTTGCCCAGGCTGGAGTGCAGTGGCACAATCTTGGCTCACTGCAACCTCTGCCTCCTGGGTTCAAGCAATTCTCCTGCCTTAGCCTTTCAAGTACCTGGAATTATAGGTGCCTGCCACCACACCCAGCTAATTTTAAAGGTATTTTTAGTAGAGATGGGTTTCACCGTGTTTGCCAGACTGGTTTCAAACTTCTGACCTCAAGTGATCTGCCCACCTCAGCTTCCCGAAGTGCTAGGATTACAGGCGTGAGCTACTGCACCTGGCCTAGATAACCATTTTCATTCACTTTTGATCAGTCCTTCCTCTGTTCCTTTAAAAGTAATTACGAGTGGCTGGGTGCAGTGGCTCATGCTTGTAATCCCAGCACTTTGGGAGGTTGAGATGGGTGGCTCACGAGGTCAGGAGTTCGAGACCAGCCTGGCCAACATGGTGAAACCTCGTCTCTACTAAAAATATAAAAATTAGCTGGGCGTGGTGGCATGTGCCTGTAATCCCAGCTACTGGGAGGCTGAAGCAGGAGAATCACTTGAACCTGGGAGGCAGAGGTTGCGGTGAGCCAAGCTCCAGCCTGGGTGACAGAGCGAGACTCAGTCTCAAACAAAAAACCAAAAAAAACTTAGATGTGTTCACTTTATCTCCGTTCCATACTGCCTTCTTATATAAAAGGTAGCATATTTTGCCTTTTGTTCATCTCATTAAATGATAAACCTGGGAATTACTCTGGTTCATAGAGATATTCCTCATCATATTTGTGGTTGCATAGTACTTTATTGTGTGTTTGTGTCATCAGATATTTTGCTGGTATCTTATTGATGGGCATTTGGTGTTTTTCAGTCTCTTGATAGTACAAATAATGCCTCAGTAAATCACTTTATGCATATGTTGTTTCTCATTTGTGAAGTAACTTAAGGTGGAGTCCTAGAGATGGATTACATATTTATAACCACCCTCTCAATGAACTATTACCTTTAATTTAATTTATAATATGAAATAAAAAGACATAAGAGAACTAGAATTCCTAGTTTATCTGAAAACTAGGAATTCCTTGAATTGGCTGTTTCCTGTGATCTTCACTGCCATTTTCCCAGTTACCAGTTTTTTCTTTTCTTTTCTTTTTCCCAGTTTCAAGCGATTTTACTGCCTCAGCCTCCTGAGTAGCTGGGATTACAGTCGACCGCCACCACCGTGCCCAGCTAATTTTTGTATTTGTAGTAGAGATGAGGTTTCACCATGTTGGCCAGGCTGGTCTTGAACGCCTGACCTCAGGTGATCCGACCGCCTCAGCCTCCCAAAGTGCTGGGATCACAGGCGTGAGCTGCTGCACCTGGCCCAGAGTAGTCTTTAAGAATGCAAATTGGATTGTGTCATTTTGTTATTTTCCTGCTTATAATTCTTTAGGATTTATCAGCAGGAAAATCGTTAAATAAATACAATTTATGTTTTGAAATTTTAAAATGGATTCCAAGTTTCTATTGACATCTGCAACTTCTATTTTCATGAATGTATTAATCATAAAGTCTATTATAGTCTATAAATGCAATATGTCGGTCAAATGAAGGTCTGCTTTTATTTTTTCTCTTGGTTTCTTGTAAGCTACTTCTGTGTTTCTGGTTTTTTTTTTCTTTTTTTTTTGAGATGGAGTCTCGCTCTGTCGCCAAGACTGGAGTGCAGTGGCACGATCTCTGCTCACTGCAACCTCTGCCTCCCAGATTCAAGCGATTCTTCTGCCTCAGCCTCCTGAGTGGCTGGGACTATAGGTGCACACCACAATACCGGCTAATATTTGTATTTTTAGGAGAGACGGGGTTTCACCATATTGGCCTGGCTGGTCTTGAACTCCTGACCTCATGATCCACCTGCCTTGGCCTCCCAAAGTGCTGGGATTACAGATGTGCGCCACCATGCCCGACTTGCTTCTGTTTTATAGATTGCCTTGAACCTTGTAATTTTGGACTGGATGCCAGATACTGTAATGAAAAATTCTGGAGATTCTGGATGATGTTACCCTCTCTCAAACAGGGTTAAGTTTTCTTTTAGCAGCCAGAGTAATCCTTATGGAGTATGTTGTCTGTTTAATAAATTATGTGATTATGTGTGTGTAGCTCTGTTTCTCTGTTCTTCCATTGGATTATTTGCCTATAATTGCACCAGTATCACACTCTTTTTATAACAGGTCTTGCTATCTAGTAGTAAAATTCCTCTAGCACTTTGATCTTCTTTAAGATTGTGTTTTCTATTCTGACCCTTTGCTTTTTTGTGTATATTTTCAGATCAGCTTTTCAGTACTCATAAAATAACATAACTGGGGTTTTGCTTGGAGTGCACTGGATTTAAGGGTCAGTTTGAGGAGAATTAAGATGCTTATAATATTGTTTTAAAATCTATGAACATGGTATATCTTTGAATTTATTGACTTCTGTAACTTCTCAGTATTAGCTTTTAAAAATATATAAAACTGGCTGGGCGCAGTGGCTCAGGCCTGTAATCCCAGCACTTTGGGAGGCCGAGGCGGGTGGATCATGAGGTCAAGAGATCGAGACCATCCCGGTCAACATGGTGAAACCCCGTCTCTACTAAAAATACAAAAAAAAATTAGCTGGGCGTGGTGACGCGTGCCTGTAATCCCAGCTACTCAGGAGGCTGAGGCGGGAGAATTGCCTGAACCCAGGAGGTGGAGGTTGCGGTGAGCCGAGATCACACCATTGCACTCCAGCCTGGGTAACAAGAGCGAAACTCCGTCTCAAAAAAAAAAAAAAAAATATATATATATATATATATATATATATATATATAAAGCTTCATATGTTAGATTTATTTCTAGATACTATTTTTATTGCATTTTGTAATTTATTTGCTTTTTTTTTTTTTCTGGTATAGACATACTTGATTTTTTATGTATTAACTTTGTTAAATTTGTTGTTGTGGTTAAAAAATAGAGATGGGGTTTTGCTATGTTGGCCAGACTGGTCTGGAACTCCTGGCCTCAAATGATCCACCCACCTTTGCCTCCTAAAGTGCTGGGATTTACAAATGTGAGCCACCATGCCCGGCCTAAATTTATCTGAGTTCTAGTTACTTGCCTATACATTCTGATAGTATCTGTATAGTTATATACAGGCATGCTGTTTGTAAGCAATGACAGTTTTATTCATTCCAGTTCCTGATTTTTTTAATGGTTTTTTGTTTTGCTTTTTTTGCCCTATTGTCTGGGCTTAGGACCTTTAGTATAATGTAAAATAAAAGTAATGACATTGGGCTTTACATACCAGGAGGGCAGTTTTAAGTATTTCATTGTTACAGATGATGTTCATAGTGGCTTTTTGTGGCTACTCTTTATGGAAATTTTCTCCTGTTGCTAATTTTTATCATGAGTGGATGCTGAATTTTATCAAATGTGTTTTCTGTGTTTCTTTGAGATATCAATATGGTAAATTACTTTGACTCTTTAAACATATTAAAACGTCGTTACATTCTTGAAGCAAACCCATTTGTTTTTGTTTTATTTTATTTTATTTTTTAAAGATGGGGTTTCACCATGTTGGTCAGGCTTGTCTTGAACTCCCGACCTCAGGTGATCCGCCTGCCTTGGCCTCCAAAGTGCTTGGATTACAGGCGTTAGCCACTGCGCCTGGCTGAAGCAAACTCATTTGTATAGGATGTGTTTACCTTGTTATATATTGCTGTATTAAATTCGGTAATATTTTGTTAAGGTATTTTATTCTGTGTTCCATGAGGCAAAATTCACCCCTCCTTCCCCTCCCCCTTCCCCCCTTCTTCCCTTCCTTTCCCCTCCTCCCTTCCCCCCCCCTTCCCCTGCCCCCTGCAGTGGCTCATACCTGTAATCCCAGCATTTTGGGAGGCTGAGGTGGGTTGATCACCTGAGGTCAGGGGTTTGAGAACAGCCTGGCCAACATGGTAAAACCCCATTTCTACAAAAAATACAAAAATAAGCCAGGCATGGTAGTTCATGCCTGTAGTCCTAGCCACTCAGAAGGCTGAGGTGTGAAAATCGCTTGAACACAGGAGGAGGAGGTTGCAATGTGCTGAGATAGTGCTACTGCACTCCAGCCTGGGCAAGTGAGACTCAGTCTCAAAAATAAAAAAAAGATTAACACAACCTTTCAAACCTATAATTTTCTTTTCTTGTAATGTTCATGTAAAGATTTGGCTTCAGAATTAGACTGGCCTCATGAAAAAACTTCCATTTTTTTGTATCCTATGAAAGAGTTTGTATACTATTGTTACTGAGTTTTTTCTGTGTGTGTTTTGTTTTTTTTGAAACAGAATCTCACTCTCTCATCCAGGCTGGAGTGCAGCGGCCAGTCATGGCTCATTGCAGCCTGGAACTCCCAGACTCAGATGATCCTCTCGCCTCAGTCTCCCTGAGTAGCTGAGGCTACAGGAATGCACTACCATGCCTGGCTAATTTTTCTGTATTTTTTGTAGAAACAGAGTGTCACTATGTTGCCCAGGCTGGTCTTGAACTCCTGGGATCAAGCAATCCATCTGCCTTGGCCTCCCAAAGTGATGGGTTACAGGCTAGTCAGCCACTGTACCTGGCTGGTCCTGTTTCTATCTTAAATATTTGGGAGAGTTCATCAACAAAGCTTCTGGGCCTTGTGTTTTTTCTTTGGACATTTTGTATGGAGATTTTAATATAGGACTTCAATTTCTTTGAAGGTTAAGGGACTATCTAGATTTTCTGTTTCTAGTTGTGTCAGTTTAGAAAATTTGATTTTCAAGGAATTGTCCTTTCTAAGTTTTCAAACTTATTGGCCCTCTGAGTTACTCTAATACCTGGTTATCTTTTTAATATCAGTAGATTTGGTATCACTGTTCTTTTTAATTAATGTAATTTTTAATTTGTGGGTTTTTTCCTACCGTGATTTATCTTCTTATGGGTTTAACAATTTTATCAACCTTTTAAAACCAATTTTTGCCTTGGATTTCCCCCCTCTTTTGCAAGTCTGCTTTTACTTTGTTGATTTCTGCTTTTTTTTTCCCTTTTAAGATTTTTCTTTGGCTGTAATTTTTCTAGCCCTTTGAGATGATAGCTGAGGTCATTAATATTTATCTTTCTTTATTATAAGGTACACATTTCGAATTTAAAATTTTTCTCTAATCATTGCCTTAGATACTCCACACATTTTGCGTGTCATTTTACTTATCAATCTTTAAAATATTTTCTAATTTCTATTGTGATTTGCTCATTGACCCATAAATCGGAAATACATTACTTAATTTTCAAACATTGAGTATTTTCTACTTATTTTTCTGTTTCTCTAGTGTAGTCAGAGTATACATTCTGTATAATTGAAATTTACGTCTTGCCTTATAACCTAATTTTTTTTTCTTGGTAAATTTTTCGTAATTTACTTGGAAAAAAATGTTAATCCTGCAGCTTTTGAATTCAGTATATTTGTGTTAGCTCAGGCTGCTTGAATATGTTGTTCCAGTATTTTATGTTCTTGTTAATTTTTTTGTCTGCTAATTCTATCAGTTATTGAGATATGTATTAAGATATTCATGAAGATTATAGATTTTTCTCTTATTTTTTAAACCTTTGCTTTATATATTTTATAGCTGTGCTATTTGTTGTATACAAATTTAGAATTGTAAAAACTTCCTGGTCAGTTGACTTTTCACCATTCTGATATTTTTTTTTCCTTTTTTTTTTTTAATTGCATTTTAGGTTTTGGGGTACATGTGAAGAACATGTAAGATTGTTGCATAGGTACACACATGGCAATGTGGTTTGCTGCCTTCCTCCCTATCACCTATATCTGGCCTTTTTCCCCATGTTATCCTTCCCCAACTCCCCACCCCCTGCTGTCCCTCCCCTAGTTCCCCCCCCATAGACCCCAGTGTGTGATGCTCCCCTCCCTGTGTCCATGTGTTCTCACTGTTCAACACCCGCCTATGAGTGAGAACACGTGGTGTTTGATTTTCTGTTCTTGTGTCAGTTTGTTGAGAATGATGGTTTCCAGGTTCATCCATGTCCCTACAAAGGACACGAACTCATCGTTTTTTATGGCTGCATAGTATTCCATGGTGTATATGTGCCACATTTTCCCTGTCCAGTCTATCATCGATGGGCATTTGGCTTGGTTCCAAGATATTTTTATCTCTAGTGATGCTACTTGCTTTCAGGTCTTCTTTTTTTTTTTTTTTTTTTTTTTTTGAGACGGAGTTTCGCTCTTGATACCCAGGCTGGAGCGCAATGGCGCGATCTCGGCTCACCGCAATCTCCGCCTCCTGGGTTCAGGCAATTCTCCCGCCTCAGCCTCCTGAGTAGCTGGGATTACAGGCACGCGCCACCGTGCCCAGCTAATTTTTTGTATTAGTAGAGACGGGGTTTCACCATGTTGACCAGGATGGTCTCGATCTCTTGACCTCGTGATCCACCCGCCTCGGCCTCCCAAAGTGCTGGGATTACAGGCTTGAGCCACCGCGCCCGGCCCAGGTCTTCTTTGTTGGATGTTAGTATGATCATATCGGCTAAATTTGTTTGTTTTGTCCGTCTTTAAAAAAGAAACTTTTAACTTCAGTCTTTTGGGTTCAAAGTGTATCTCATAAACAGCATAAAGTTGTGGTTTTAAGATTCAGTCTGGATATCTTTTCCTTTAATTTAGAGTATTTTAAGCAATTATATATAATAGGACTCCATCTGTATTTTATCTTATCTTTCTATTAGACTTACATTGTATTTTTCATTTAAAAAATTGTAGTAAAACATAAAATTTACCATTTTAATCGTTTTATTTTAAGAGACTGCATCTTGTTCTGTCACCCAGGCTGGAGCTCAGTGGCATGATCATAGCTCACTGCAGCCTTGAACTCCTGGGCTCAAGTAATCCTCCTGCCTCAGCCTCCTGAGTAGCTGGGACTACAGGTGCGTGCCATTGCTCCTAGCTAGTTAAAAAAATTTTTTTTTTGTAGAGACAGCGACTCACTATGTTACCCAGGGTGGTCTTGAACTCCTGACCTCAAGCAGTCGTCCTGCCTTTACCTCTCAAAGTGCTGGTAAATAGGCATGAGCTACCATGACCAGCCCATTTAAATCATTTTTAAGTGTACAGTTCAGTGGCATTGAGTATATTCACATTGTTGATCAACCATAGCTACCATCTATCTCCAGGCCTTTTTTTTTAATCTTGTAAAACTAGAACTCTGTTTATTAAACAATAACTCTCTATTCTTCTCCTCCCCGATCTGGCAACCACCATTCTATTATACTTTTTGTCTCTTATGAATTTGATTACCCTAGGTACTTAAAGGGAATCATATAGTATTTGTCCTTAGGGGACTGGCTTATTTTAGTTACCGTAATGTCTCAAGGTTTGTCCATGTTGTAGCATGTATCAGAATTTCTTCCTTTTTAATGCTGAATAATATTCTGTTGTATTTTAGAATCAGTTATACATTTTTGTTTATTCTAGCATCCATGGATACTTGGGTTGCCTCTACCTTTTGGTGATTTTTGAGTAATGCTGCTATGAACATGGGTGTTTTGTTTAAGTATCTGCTTTTGATTCTTTTGGGTATGCTCGAGGGATGGAATTTCTGGATCATATGGTAATTCTATATTTAATTTTTAAGGAACTGCCACACTGCTTTCCCTGGTGAATGTACCATTTTACATTTCCACACGTATTCTCAGGGTTCCAGTCCACATACTGGGCAACTTTTGGCATTTGCTGTTTTTGTTTTCTGTAAGGGCCGTCCTCATGAGTGGAGTGTGGAGTGGTATCTCATTGCAGTTCTAATTGACCTACTTTTATGTTCTTTTTTCTCTGCTTTTTTTTTTCTTCCTTTGGATCAAACATTTCTTACTGTTATTTCCTCCTATTAACTTGTTTGTGATACATTTTTTTAAACTACTTTTATATTATATTTTCTGTGTGTTTTAGTACTAAATATAGTATGTGTTTATAGTATATATATATATATATATATATATATATATATATATGTTTTACAATTTCTTTTCACTAAGGAAATCTCTGGTGTCTCTAGAGATCACAGCATTCGTTCATTTATGCAGCCCACTTCTTGCTTGATTGCTCCCGTGCATTTTAATTCTGTGTATTTTAAATACAGCAACACTGTATTTAATTGTTCTGTGTGCCAGTGTTGATTTATCTTTACCCCTTCTTTATTTTTTAACCTATACCTTTGCTCTTGAATTCCTTAAGCATTTATATTACTCTGAGGAGTCCTTTTTTGTTGTTGTTGCTGTCTTTTTTTTTTTTTTAACAGATTACACTTATTTAATAACTATATCTAATTGTTTAATAATTGTTTTAGATATCACATTTAATTAAAACATGTCCAGTTTAATAAACCTTTACTGTTTCTTTTAATGAAAGTCTCCTTGTGCAGAATTTTGTTTCTGTTGAAAATGTTATTATTTTTCCTTCATGTTGGAGGATCTGTTTGCTGTGTATGTTACTATAGATTTTCATTTTATTTATTTATTTATGTTTTTTAAAACGCGGTTTCACCACGTTGGCCAGGATGGTCTCGATCTCTTAACCCTGTGATCTGCCTGCCTCCGCCTCCCAAAGTGCTGGGATTACTGGCGTGAGCCACTGCGCCTGGCTGATTTTCAGTTATTTTTTTTCAGCATTTCAAGATATTATTCTGTTACCTTTCACTTTCTATCATCGATGTTGAAGTTAGCTCTAGCTCTAAGTCTTGTCACTCACTCCTTTGAAGGCGGTGAATCTCCCCTGTGCCTTCTCTTCCTTCCTGCAGCTGCACATAAAGTTTTCTTTCTTTCTTTGGTTTTAATCACTGTAACTATGTTGTGCCTTGATGTAATTTTCTTTGTGCTTCTCTTGCTTGGGATTCTTGGAGTTTCTTCAGTCTGTTATTGATACTTTGAGTTTTAGGAAATCCAGAATTCAAGATCTTTTCAATATTGCTTCTGCTGCATTCTCTCTTCCCTTTCTGCATCTTGTACTTATACTGTGTTTCACATGTCTCTTGTTGGCCTTTTCTGTATTTTTCATTTTTTAGTTTTGAATATCTGGGCTTTAATTTGGATGTTTTCTTTTGACCTATCAGGTTCAAAAATCCTGATTTCTGCTATTTAATCTCCTTTTAATGCCGTTTATTGAGTTAATTTTTGATTCTTCAGTGGTAGAATTTTCATTTCTTTGTGTAGATTTCAGTTTTCTAGTGAAAATTGCTATTTTTTTTTTTCTGAGATGGAGTTTCACTGTTGTTGCCCAGGCTGGAGTACAATGGCTCAATCTCGGCTCACCACAACCTCTGCCTCCTGGGTTCAAGCGATTTCTCCTGTCTCAGCCTCCCGAGTAGCTGGAATTATAGGCATGCACTACCATGCCCAGCTAATTTTGTATTTTTAGTAGAGAAGGGTTTCTCCATGTTGGTCAGGCTGGCCTCGAACTCCCAACCTCAGGTAATCTGCATGCCTCAGCCTCCCAAAGTGCTGGGATTACAGGCTTGAGCCACTGCGTGCAGCCGAAAATTGCTATTTTTTCCATAGATTCCTTTTATCTTTTCCTCTATTTCCTTGAATGTATGAATCATTATAATGTTTGTTAACACCAGTATCTAGATTGCATGTGTATTTGGTTCTGTTTTATTTTTTCTTTTGATTTTTGGTTATATGATCCTGTTTCTTGGCATCCTAGTTATTTTTGACTAGATGCTGGGATTGTGTCTTTAAAGATTATAGATATTCCTGAAGGTGATAACTTCCTCTGGAAAAGGCTCACCCTTTCTTCTGCCAAGGCAGATGCGGTGGGAGCTGGTCACCTTCCTCCAGGCAGGTACTGGGTTGAGTGAAGGCCAGGGTGTTGTTTTTAGTAAGGCATCTGCTGCTTCCGGTTTCTTCAGGCTTTCATCTGGAAGCCTGATTTTGCTCACTATGCCATATTTTCTTGGAGGCTTCTGAACTCTAATTTTTGTTTCATCTTGAGCTCTGCTTTTCAGAGTTGTAGCTTATCTTTTTGGCCTTCACAACTTCAGAATTTGACAGGTGCCATGGGAGGGAAACCAGCTGTATGCTTGAGACCTCTCCTGCTCTAATTTTGCTACCATATAGCCTTTTCCGACTGCTCAAGGTTCTGCTCATTTCTGTCTCCTAGCCATGGCTGTCTTCTCAGGGCCCAAGTAATTCTCAGCCTCTTGCGTGTGCCTCCTGTTGTCTGAGAAAAAAGTGGCTTCAGATGATCAGCTCACTCCTCCACAGTTCTCCCTTCTCTGCATTTTTAGTCCCTCTTGTCCTCACTGCTTTGGCAGCTCTTGGGTGCCTTTAAAGAGATAATTTTTCTATTTATCTATCTCTTCTACTCTATGAGAGTTACAAGCTTTTTTGTCCTTTTTGGAGTTATATTATAGAAGTTTAGACTGAGATTTAAAGTTCCATAGCTATTAGCAGTGATTTACTGTGATTTTTGCTACAGTCTCACTGACAGTGGTTTTTTTTTGTTTGTTTTTGTTTTTTTTGAGATGGAGTTTCACTCTTGTTGCCCAGGCTGGAGTGCAATGGCGTGACCTTGGCTAACTGCAACGTCTGCCTCCCAGGTTCGATTTTCCTGCCTCAGCCTCTCAAGTAGCTGGGATTACAGGTGCCTGTCACCACACTCGGCTAATTTTTTGTATTTTTAGTAGAGACAGGGCTTCACCATATTGGCCAGGCTGGTCTCGAACTCCTAACCTCAGGTGATCTACCTGCCTCGGCCTCCCAAAGTGCTGGGATTACAGGTATGAGCCATTGTGTCTGGCCAGTGGTGTTTCTTTAAAATAAAAATGTGCTTCTTTAATTAATGCTTAATAAGATTGCTTTAATTTAATTTCTTTGTTATTTGAGAGGATATTTTTCTTTTTTTTTACTATTTGTATTTACTCTTCAGTGGACTGTTTGTTTCCTCTGAGCTCTTCACAGGCATATTCTCCTAATCTATGTGGCAAGCTTACTACTCTAAAGTTTTCTTAGTTGTAAATCATACAAATGCTTAGAAGGAAATTATGAAAGAATTTACTGTAAGAAGTCAGGAGGAAGTCAAGGGCAGGAGTTTTGTGGGTTTATGTGTTTTGTTTTCTTGTATGTTTATAGTGTTATTTCATGTACCAGCTGCTTTAGATGGTTGGTTAGTTTGTGCAGATCCCATCGTGGTCTTCTTTTCAGGAACAGAATCTGTAATCACTTGAGGCTGTAATGTCCAAAGTAAATGAGATTGGTCTAGTTAGCAGCAGGTATCCACCCTCTCCATTCATTATGGCTACAGATGGAGAAATGGAATTCTTTACCTATTCTTTATGGAAGAAGAGCAAGGTTTCTACAAGGAAGGTATGTGCATGGAGAAGAAATGACTGATATATCTGGAAAACAGTGGGCTTGCAAGGTGGAATTCAGGCAGTTATTTCAGATTCAGAAATGTAGGTCACAATTTCTAATCTGCAATTCAGAAGCCTGAAAATCACTGAAAACAGTTATTCTTAAGTTTATGGCATACTCATTTTTGACAAAACTAACTGATATGGGTGAGGCATTTATTACATTTTGAATATTCATATGTTTCATTGCAAATGTTATGTTTACTACAGGGGTATATGATATATGTGATGTATGTATGTCCTATATGACTTTACTAAAATATAAACGCCTTCTGCGGTTTTTGGGGGTGATAGTAGACCTGTCCTTCTTTAAGAGGACTTGTTGCTTGTTTACTTATTTATGGCGGGTGAATGCTGGTGGATGAAGGAGAACGGCCCTTACCTCATGGAGCTTTCAGCCACAACAGTTAAGAGTTTCTGGATCTCTAGTTCAAGTAATCCTGAAACCTTCCAAACATGTAAGCACCTTCATTCTTAGAAATATTGCTGAATGCAGGGCGTGGTGGCTCATGCCTGTAATCCCAGCACTTTGGGAGGTTGAGGTGGGCGGATCACAAGGTCAAGAGATCAAGACCATTCTGGCCAACGCGGTGAAACCGTGTCTCTACTAAAATACAAAAATTACCTGGTTGAGGTAGCATGCATCTGTAGTTCTAGCTACTCGGGAGGCTGAGGCAGGAGAATTGCTTGAACCTGGGAGGTGGAGGTTGCAGTGAGTTGAGATCACACTAATTGCACTCCAGCCTGGGTGACAGAGCGAGACTCCGTCTCAAAAAAAAAAAAAAAAATTACTGAATGTGTATGTTACCACTCTTAAAATATTTCCAATAGGAGAAAACTGTAATAGCATACTAAAGATAGCTAATAATGATTACTGAAAGAAAAAAAGAGCCTAGTTTGGAGGTCAAGCCAACCAGGGAGTGAGATGTACAATGCCAAAGGACGTTAGACATAGTCTGATATTTGTGTACAGTGAGACTAGATTGGAATACAGACAGAAATGCCTTAGAAGCCTGTGTAGGAGGAATCTGGCTAAAACGTAAAGGTAAGGATTAAGGAGACTGTTTTGATTCCATCTTAGCTACAATTTTAAATAAGAACATGTCAGTGTTTTAAGAAGTGGCTCCATACAATTAGACTTGGATTTCATTAGCAGTTTTGCTTTTCAGGATATTTATAACATAATTTGTTTAAAATTGAAATGGTCTTCTTTACTTTTATGGTGGTTTGTTTGTTTGTTTATTTATGAGACAGGGTCTCCCTCTGGCTCCCAGGCTGGAGTGCAGTGGTGCCATTTCACGTCACTGCAGCCTCCACCTCCCTGGTTCAAGTAATTCAAGCTACCTGAGTAGCTGGCATTACAGGCGTGCACCACCACACCTGGCTAATTTTTTTTATTTTTTAGTAGAGACAGGGTTGCACTTTGTTGACCAGGCTGCTGAACGCCTGGCTTCATGTGATCCACCAGCCTCAGCCTCTCAAAGTGCTGGGATTACAGGCATGAGCCACTGTGCCCAGCCTATGCTGGTTTTTATACAGTAACCCTCAATTTACTGCAGTTTATCCTAGTGCTTATTGCCTTTTTTTTCTGTTAGGAACCTGTAGTCAATTCCTTCCTTCTTTGCAAAGGGGTTTATTTAAAGGATTTGTAATTCTGCAAATTTTATTGAAAGTACACTTCTTGTATACTTTGGTACTGATATTTATATACCTACTTGACAAATCTATCTTTTAAGAAATTATTTTCAGCTTTTAAGTAACTGTCACATAACAGTGTATGTCCGGTATCCACAGCTCCCACTGATACTATTTTCTTTTTGACTCAGCAGCTTTAAAACCAAAATAGTAAGATCTGTCTTGAAGCTACAGTCTAGCAAGAGAAGCAAGCTATGTAAATTTAGACAGCTCTGATTAGCACAGTTCCCAAACTGTTGTATTATGCATTAACCCATACGGGAAGAATTTAAAATTGCAGTTTGGTGAGAAAAGTTTTAGAAGTGAAGCGTTTTTGAGAAAAGTATCAAAGATCAAGAAACACTCTTGACCTTTTAGGCTTTCTGCTCCAGTCTAGTTTTAATGCGGCATTGTGTTGAACTTGCAAAACTCATAGGTTTATGCCCTCTTGTGGTCTGTCACCAATATAAATAGCACAGATAAAAATTTTAAGTACTGGAGAGCCTACTGTATGTTACTGGTGTCCTTTATAAAATAATTTCTAAAAAGCAACTTCTGAGGAACAACAGCTAAGAAATGATTATTTCTGTTTTCCATGTAACTTGTGGACTTTAAAAATTATCAAATGTTATTTTAACCCTTGGTAACAGAATGTATGTATATGTTAGCTGGACACTAATGAACAGAAAAATATTCGTTCATTAGGGTGGACTGTCCATCATTGTCCTTCTGGGCATCTAACCCTATTAATTTATAAATATCTTAAAAATATGATAAGGTGTGATAGTAATTATGGGGTTAGCACACTACCCTTCCACCTTTAACTAAACCTAACAGATAAACTAGTAAATGATGTTTGAGAAATATGTTGTTCGTTCTTACTTTTTTCACCTGAAAGGGTCAGGAGCTGTAAGAGGCATTGGAAGAAATAAGGATTATAATGTTAGTGAATTGGTGAACTTAAGCTTATGGAATTTGCTTTTACTGACATGATTGGCAAGGTCTTATTCATGACTGTGGGACTGAGGAACTAGTGGAGGAGAAATAGCCATAGCAGCCAGTGTTTTAAGACTGCAGATGTCACCAGTGTTTTTCTGCTGTTATGCAGTAAGTTGCATATGGTTGGAAGCAGGCCAGTATAGGGACTATGGGCTTTAGGATTAGATAGAATCCCTATTAGAAAGACTGGGTTTTAAAACTGATTTCATCTCTTACCAGTTCCTGGACAGTTGTGTAATATTAAATAAATTAGTTCTTCTCTGAATACAAGTTTCCTCTCCAAGTAAAGATTAAAACCTCCTTCATCAAACTCTAGGCAGCTTGTTTTGTCTTACACAGTGTTGGCATATCCCACTGTTGTTACTGCTCATAGGTTGAAGACAGTTTTCCGTTGTAAAGAACGTATGCCATATGACTTAGGAGTCACTGGCTTGTTGGTAAAGACTCCTAAATGGTGGTAAATCAGCTCATAGTTTTTTCTTTACTGTGGACTTCCTGCTGTACTTCTATGTAGGTACGTACTTTATTATGAATTCTTGAGTCTAAATGAGGTCATTATATTCAAGAATTTACTAGTTCAGTTATTTCGATGTCGAAATAACTGTTTTTGAAAAAAATGAAAATGATACAATAAGATTTTTTTCTTTAGGGGCACTGTTGCATGTTTTGGCAGGTTTTAAAAATAAAAAAAAAACTAGTATTCTTCTTCCATTTTGATCTTAAAGTAATGAAATGTTTTTGTTTCTTTTGCTGTGTTTTTCAAGTGTTGCTTGTATAACAAGGCTCACTGCCTTGTGGTTACTTTTAAAATTTAATACTTAAAGGAATTCATCTAACTCCCTTTTCAGGATAAATAAGATTATTTGGAATAATTTAACTTAAGAGAAATATAAGGCTTCTTTTATAACCCCTTCTACAATTTCTAAGTTGTAGAAATTTACTAATTTTTTTCTTTGAATAACTTTCTGTAAAACAGAAGAAAAAAAAAAACCTCAAAATATAATAGAACTGCTTGGGCTTAAATCTTTTTTTGCAAGTAGGTGTACCATAAATCATGTAAAGAAAGATAATCATAGGCATTCCATCAGAAGGCTAGTCTATATATTTTCATATCTACCTCTTTCATCTTTCCCCTTATTTCTCATTTCCAAAATATTTCTTGTGTAGTTTACATTTGGATCGTGCTTATTTGAAGTCTTCCATGTTCTAAACACTATATGTTATATACTAATAAAGACTTGAAAATGTAAAGCAGCATTTTAGTAGTGAACATTTCTCTTGTATGTTGTGAAATGGATTTTGTTGTTGGTCTGTCTTCCTAGGGAGCCTATTTTAGGGAAATAAAAGGAACAGGGGAAGGATGGCCAGAACAAAGTAGAGGGTAGACTATAGGGAGTGATGTCAAGAACACATGCCATTCTACCAGTGATGTGTTTTTTAAACATAAAAAGCATATATGCCAAATTTACATATTTACTAATTAAAAAGGCTTCCTGGAAACATTAGGTAGACTATCTTCTATAACCTTTAACACTGTCACTAATGGATATAGCTTAGAAAATTTCCTCCAAGGTCCTTTAAATAATGTAAATGATTATGAATATGTAACTAGTTAATATGCAGCTATGAAAGGATTATCATGTAGAGGTTAATGAACATTCTGCTCTTATGGTTTGCAGGGCTTTGCTTTCTGTGCTTTTGGCTCACTTCATGCTTGGAAACACATGCATTGGGATTGGAAAACATCCTGACTGTTTTTGGGTCTCATCTTTTAATGGGGTTGTTAAATAGGAACTTTATAAAAAGGATTTCATGAACATTTTTTTTCCTTTTTCAATTTACATTGAATTCTGTTTGTCTATTTTGTAATTACTGCCAAATCAGAAACAGTGAAATGGATTGATGTAGTTTTAGCTTGGCTCTTCCAGATGTAAAGTCAGTGCTCTATTATATATTGCCACTGTTATTAAGTGTTGCTATGTGATTGATACTTACTGAGAGATCTTCATTCTAAAATGGACTTTTTATACTGAGTTAATGTGTAGTATGGTTGAGTTTCTGAATATAGCATGTATTTTGGTACAGGATTGCTGTCTTAGTATTTAAAATGTCCCCAAAGAAGACATCTATTTCAGGAATTAAATGTTATAATAGAGGAATTTAGTGACAGGTCTAAAAAAAAATCTTGTGGTTTTTTTTTTTTTTTTTTTTTTTTTAGGGGGGACGGTGAAACATTGAGCATACACAAGAGATAATATTGGTATTTGGAGCAGTGAACTAGAGCAGCGTTTTGCAAACCAGATAATGCTGCTGTCTTTTTCACATGGCCTAATCTTAAGCATTTTGACTTTCATCTCCCAGTTTCTCTGTCCCTGAAATGATGCTATGGTATTCTAGTCTGCTGTTTAAAATTTTTATTAATAGATAATTTAAAAGTAGAGATAATTAACAATCCATGAAAATAGTGTTAATTTTTAAATTGTCTTCAGAAATAGTGTTATTTTTTAAAATTGCATTTTTCTTTATTGACTAAATGTTCTTATTTTCTGAGCATTTTGAGAATGTACTGAAATATCTCCAAGGAAAACAAATAACTTTTCTGCTTAATTTCATTGTTATAGTATTATAAACATAGCTTATAAACTGGCTGTGAAGTGCTTACAATCTTTATCATAATTCACTGGGGAATAAATGAGCTGTTCAGAGCATCTCCTTATCCCAAGTATTTCTTCTTGAAAATGTAGTAGAAAAATATCACTGAATTCATTTTTTAATGTGTCAGAATAAAAATTACAGGTGAAAATGTTTAGAGATACACTGACAAAATAAAGTATTTTCACTACTGTCATTTCTTTTTTTTTTTTTTTTAACTGACGAAACGTGGATGTTACATTGGTTTCTTGTTATTTATAATATTTACGTATTCTACAAAATACGTACTACTGAGAACAGGTCTGTAGATTGTACAAAATACTAGTTATCTTATATCATGTGTCACCTAATAGTTATGAAGCGGGTTTTGTACCAAAGTATGAATCAGAAAGCTGTAATTTGTTCTGCAGTTATCAGCCTGCATTAGAGGGTTATGATAAAGTGTGCTGCTTAAAAACTAACATTCACATCTCTGTGCGTTTGACAAATAAAAATGTATACTGAGATGCTATTAAATCTGTAAAGCCACTGTTCTTGTTTTCAGATACACTGATTTTTGTAGCTCTGTGCATAGCTCTGTTTTTTCATGAGTAGTTATCTGTTTTCATGACAGGTGGTCACTAACTGCCAAGAGAAAATCCAGCATTGGTGAGTGAAAGATGGTTTTATTACACTTCTGAAATACTGATGGGGTAACCTACTTGTGTTTAAATAATGTGTTTGCTGTTTGTGTGTGTATATATGACCAATAATTGAATTCTTCCAGTAATCTCCATTTTGAATGCCTTTGATACTAATTTATATTGTCTTTCACCCTTTTCTGAATTACACGTTTCTGATTTTCTGACGTTGTGTTACCACTTGTATTTATTCTAAGTGCCTTCTTTCCTTTTTTTTTTTTTTTAAGTTAGAATACTGTTAATATTGTGAATTGGAGACTGAGACATTTTTGAATGTAATCATAGAGAGTTCTGTTTTGGAGATACTTCTTACATTTTAGTGGAAAAACAATTGGAATGAGTTACTTTAAAATAATGATGGAAATAGGGCACAGAAATGTTTTCCCAAAGTTTGAAAAAAATCTAATTGTCTACTTTTCAGAGCTTGTTTTATTGACTGTACTTTTTTTTTTTTAAGAGAGAAAGCATTATCTATTTTAATGTGCTAATCTATAGTTAATAGGACCATGTTTGGTAAATAACACACTTTCCTTTGGCTTCTGAGGAAAATGCTCAATTTAATGGTGAATAAAATCTTATATTATGAGTTGTCATAAGGTATAGCTGTTGATCTTACAGATACCAAATTACAATATATCCATGCTGTGCATACGAAGATTTTACTGAGAGAACAACAGGAGCTGTCTTGATTATTGTCTGCAGGGTTATTGCAAAAATCATGGTAACTGCCCCTTTAGTGGTGAGATTAAACCTTCGGTTATACACCATCAAGCATATAATATTTTAAATTTATTTTAAGAGGCTTTTTCTTCATGCCTGAGAGATCTCCAAGGAAATAATTTATAGTTAGTGTATATCAAATGTTTTTTGGTTTAAATGCACATAGGCTGCAGGCAGTGGATAAGAGTGAAAATCAGTGCAATCTGTACACATCATCTTATTAAATTTTGACTGTTGGCTTGCAGAAAATAATCTAAAACTAATAATACCCACTTTATAAATAAAAATTCAGGACTTCATTAATTTTCAATAAATGCATCGTTGTAGTTGCTTCCACTGGTGGTGTAAGTCTGTCAACATTTCCATAATGGTCCATTGGCCTTTCATTATACATTCAGTTCAGGTTAAAACTTGAAATACAAGTCCTTGGCCAAAGAATTTTTTCCCCAGCACATTGAGTCAGAGTGGCCCATTTTACAAATAATTTCCAGGGGAAGTTTTATTAATGTAGACTTCTATCTATTGGTTTTGGTAAGAAGTTCAGGAAATTAGAAAGATACTCACTGAGAACAGAAGCTAGTTTACATAAATGGGTGAATAGTAACTTTCCTCTGGTTCATTTTATAAGATTCTTATTAGAGAGTTGTTTAAGGATAAAGGCACGTTTTCATCCTTTTATTCACAACCCCTGCTCTGTGTTTGGTTCAAAATAGGCACTTAATAAATGTTTGGGTAAATGAACACCAAATATATGGTTATTTTCTGTATCACATTTTAGTTTACAAATACTCTAGTAGTGCACAAGTCTAGTGAGCAGTAACAGAAATGTGACATTTACTTCACGACAGGTTCAGGTGACCCTCAATTTCGTGTTTCAGTTTTTTAAAACCCTCTAAACTATAGAAGCTTAGCATATTTGCCTATACATATCTTGAAGTAATACAGTACTTTATACATTAAAAAATTAAATTTTTTTTTCCAGTTAAAATTTGCATTTTCCTCTGAATCATTTCTGATTTGGTTCAGAAAACAGACTTTTCTGTTTGCTTTTAATGAGGATCTATACGTGGTATCATATTACTCAAATCTGAATGGCCAGTAAGTTTATCAATTCATTATATCAAAAAATTGAAACCGAAGTGTCTGCATTTCCCTGAAAGCCAGGAAATTGCTATTTGGGAGCATGGTGGAATTCTTGTGATATTTTTGCATTCTCTTAATTCCGCAAACAATGATTGAGTTTCTACCATATGCCAGTATTGTGCTGCTGTTTAGAATTGAAAGACCCTGCCATGGAAGAATTCATAGTCAGACATTAAACAGGAAAATCACAATAATTTTGTGCTACTCGCAGAGATATGAAGCAAGTACAGGAGTTCAGAGACTGGAGCCATTCTTAGGGTGTCTCACACACTACTTTTTAAAGCATGTTGCTTTAATTCTTATTTAACCCTTGGTATTAGCCTAGTCTAAAATACAATTTCTGTTAAGCTCCTCTTCTTTATGGGTACATACCAGTATAATAAAGAAGAATAAAATACATGATTTGAAAAATGCATTGTCATGCTAGTGATGTTTATGCTTTGTGTAATTTTTTTTTTGTTTGTGTAATTTTTAAAGGATTCTTTAAGGAACAAGAATGTATATTCTAGGTTCAGAAATAATCTAAATTGTTTTTTGTTTAAAAAAATGTGGAACAGGGAGTAAAAATATTTGTAGAAAAATAGGAGTGAAAATGGTCTGGGACTATAGGATCTACCCAAAAAAGTCTTTGAGAAAATTAATTTAAATCCTGGAACTTTGGTGAACTAAGACATTTATAGTATTTGTTTAGTTAATAACAGATAAAAAGGAAAGATTCAAGCCTAAAGGTTGAGAATTTGTATGACATTATTTTAGAGCTAATAATAATGGTTTTCAGTTTAGTGAGGATTTTAAAAATGTTTTTCAATCAAACGTTTTTTTAATAATCTCTTTTACTTAACTCAGGAAATAAGGTATTATGAAATTCACACACTGTCATCTTATTAAAATATGAGGATACTTCCCACTGTTTGGTCCACTAGTGGCTGATCATTCTGTTTTTGGATTATTTGTAACTTTCTTTCTAATTCTTCCTTAAAGAACATGGCATTTGGAGTCACAGACTGTATTTGAATCCTGTCATTTATTAACGTTTTGACCTGAACAATTACGTTAAGAATCTCAGTTTTTTCTTATAAAGTGATGATGTTATACTACTTAACTCACAGGGTTGTAGTGAAGATCAAATGAGATCATGTCTATAGAACACTGCGTGGCACTCAATAAGTATTAATAGTAGTTCATACGTCTCTTTTGATAATTTTAATTGTCAGACAAAAAAAAAAGCCAGTGCTTTGTAAATATTTGTGAATATTTAGTGTTTATTCCATTTTTTGTAATGATGGAGAGAGAGTTGGCTTTCTGTGAATTATTGTTACAGCTTTACATGAATATTTTAAAATCATGTTTTGTTATGAAGAATTTCAAGTAAGAGGTGATAGAGTAGTATAGTGAATCCTCATGTACTCATCAGCTTTGATGATTATCAGCTCATGATTTTCTCTAAACTGTTTCAACATCTTACCTTGCCATCTACTCCTGCTTCCAATTTTTTTTTTTTTTTTAACTTTTTTTAGATTCTGGAGGTGCATGTAGAGGTTTGTTGCAAAGGTGCATTGCATGATGCTGAGGTTTGCGGTACAGTTGAACCCATCACCCAGATAGTGAGCGTGGTACCCAGTAGGCTGTTATTCAGCCCCTGCCCCTGCCCTTCCTCCCTGCTCTTGTTTTCCCCAATGTTTATTGTTCCCATCTTTATGTCCATGTGTCCCCAGTGGTTAGCTCCCACTATAAGTGAGAACATACAGTATTTGGTTTTCTGTTTCTACATTAATTCACTTAAGATAGAGGCCTCCTGCTGCATCCGTGTTACAACAAATATTTCTTCTTCTTTATGGCTATGTAGTAGTCCATGGTATATATGTACCACAGTTTTATTATCCAGCTCACTGTTCATGGGCACTTGGATTGATTCCATGTCTTTGCTATTGTGAACAGTGCTGTAGAGAACATACAGGTGCATGTATCTTTTTGGCAGAATGATATTTTTGGGGGGTAGTCTATATTTAGTAATGGGATTGCTGGGTTGAATGGTTGTTCAGTTTAGTTCTGAGAAACCTCCAAACTGCTGTCCACAGTGGCCTAGTATTCCCACCAACAGTGGAAAAGCATTCCCTTTTCTCTGCAGCACTGCCAACATCTGTTTGTTTGTTTGTTTATTTATGAGACAGAGTTTTGGTCTTGTTGCCCATTGCCTGTGCAATGGCATGATCTTGGCTCACCTCAACATCTGCCTCCTGGGTTCAAGTGATTCTCTTGTCTCAGCCTCCCGAGTAGCTGGGGCTACAGGCATGCGCCACCACACCCAGCTAATTTTGTATTTTTAGTAGAGACAGGATTTCTCCATATTGATCAGGTTGGTTTTGAGCTTCTGACCTCAGGTGGTCTGCCTGCCTCAGCCTTCAAAAGTGTTGGAATTACAGGCATGAGCCACTGTGCCTGGCCTATATTTTTTGACTTTTTAATAAAAACCATTCTGACTATCCCATCTCCAATTTTTAAATGAATCTAAGTCATATCACTCCATCCAGAAATACTTCAGTGTATGTCTTTAAGAGATAAGAAAGACTCTATATTAACTTTTAAAGGTTTAAATAAAAAATTTTAAATTAGGCAATACATTTACATGTTTCAAAATTTAGGAAGTATGAAAGGATGTAAATGATCTATAGGTTCCTCCTACCTTTGTCCCCTAATTCTCAGTTCTGTTTTCTTTTTCTTTTTGAGATTGAGTCTTGCTCTGTCGCCCAGGCTGGAGTGCAATGGCGCAATCTTGGCTCACTGCAACTTCTGCCTCCCGGGTTCAAGCGATTCTTCTGCCTCAGCCTCCCAAGTGCCTGGGACTACAGGCATACACTGCCATGCCCAGCTAATTTTTTGTGTGTGTTTTAGAAGAGACAGGGTTTCACCATGTTGCCCAGACTGGTCTCAAACTCCCAAGCTCAGACAATCCACTCGCCTCGGCCTCCCAAAGTGCTAGGATTGCAGGTGTGAACCACTGGGCCTGGCCCCTCAGTTCTGTTTTCTGGAAGCAGCAGTTTTTACCCGTTTCTCAGAAATCTTTTCAGAAATGGTTTGCATAACTTGTTTGTGTATATATGTATGTTGTGTGTGTGTTGTGTATGTGTATTCATCTACATGTTTATATATGGCTCCCATCCTTTTGGACAAAAATGAAATCAGATTGTACTTGTTCATTTAACACTATACCTATCCTATATCATTAACTAACTGTTCCTCTTTACCTCACTTCCGTAAATTTCACTGTGTGTCAAACATCTAACTTTCAGAGTTACAAAATGAGACTTGGAAATTTTTTTTTTAAATAAATAATTGCTATATCAATAAGAGTACAGCTCTGTAACTCAAAATATATCCTTGCTAAGATGATATATTTATTATTTTATTGCTCCTTAGTAAAGTTACTTCAAAACTTAGTGGCCTGAAACAACCACCGTTTACTTGCACAGGATTCAGTGGGTGTGCCTATTAAGCTGGGCTCACGTGTGTGGTTCTTCTGCTCGTCTTGTCTGGGCTCACTGCTTTGGTCGCAGCCAGTTGGTGGCTGGGTCAGCTGTGTTTTCTGTCCAGTGCTGTTGGTTGAGCCTCTACATCCGTGTACTCTTTTGTCCGGCTTACTTTCTGTGGGCATCTCAGGGCAGCAAGAATGGAAGCTGCCAGGTCACATTACGTTGGTTGAAGGAACTCACAAAGCCAGTGAAGATTCACAAGGTGGGAAGATAACACCCACCTGTTGAGAGGAGGCGTGAAAAAGAATTAGTGGTTATTTTTAATGCACTGCAATGACTTTATTGAATAGGTCCTACACACACAAAAAGGAAGTCTCCTTCCTTTATGTTGACTGGTGAGAATGAAATGAAATAGTACATGGGGCGCCTGGCAGATCATGTTGATGTTAGGCGTTAACTTGTAATCATAAATTGTATACATGTGAGTTGTCAAAAATTTATTGTCTTCCTTTATCTTAAAAGGATTTTTGGTAAAGATATCTTTGAAATTACATGAAGCAGACTTAAATATAGAAAAAGATATTTTGTTTGAGTGTTTAATTTTGGAAAGGATAGCTTTAAATTTAGACATAAAAGCTCCAAAGTGCTCTGGCATGTGAGTTTTGAGAGAGTCTAAAGCAAATGTTTGTTATTTTTCAAAGGAAGCTGGACAAAAATAATTGTTAAGAGAAAAAGAGTAATAGTTTCTATTAGAATTTAGAGTAGGAAATAACCAAGAAAGCATGCCTGTGTAGGCAAAAGTCTCAGGTGAATATTTGATTTTTCTCTTTTTTTTTCTGTTGGAATTCCTCTTTCCTATCAGTCAGTTGGGGTAGAGATACCTATTTTATGCACACATTGTATATCTGTCTATATGTCACATGATTTTGAAGGATTCCTTATACACAGAAACACTGAACTATTTCATTGTAATAATGCCATGGTTTATAGTATATTTCTTATGAATACCTGAAACCGTTTTCTCGAGTTGCTTTCACATGGCTATATAAAATTTATTTTATTATGTACAATGTGTGAAATGTTGATCTGCATACTTTTAAAGCTTGTAAAAGCTGATGACTTTGTTCTACAGCGTTAGGTAGATTTGTAAACTGTTTTTCAGAGTCCATATTTTACTGACTACAAAGTTTTCAGTCACTGTTTTGTATAGAGCCTTCTGTTTGGGCTTTTTCTTTATGGGTTTTTTTTTCCCTCCTCTTGAACATAGAGCAACTTCTAAACTTTCTGGAGATTTTACATGTTTTTGTTGTTGGAGTTTCTGCAGTTGTTTATGAAAGTCTTCGGGATAAGGGAGAAGAATCATGTATACAAATCCTTTTGTCATTCTTCAAGTTTCTGCACAGTTTAAAAAAAATAGTACATGGGTTGGTGATTAAGTAAGTTTGGAATTTTTGTGTGTAAAGTTTCAAAGGAAATTAAGGACAAAAAAAGATTCAAGTTGAATGTTTAAAGAAGTTTTTTTCCCCAAATGTGAATTCGATTTTTAAATTTGTATTCTGAATATAAAATGAATGCATGCTTAGTTATAGAAAAGTTGAAATAAGAAAGGAATAAAGAAAAATTTACTTATAATTGTAAAGAGAAGCTAATTCTCTCCCTGTTAATAAAACATTCCCTTTTATTCCCTCCAGCATCTTCTTCCCTTTTTTCTTTTTTTTTTGAGACAGAGTTTTGCTCTTGTTGCCCAGGCTGGAAGTGCAATGGCACAATCTCGGCTCACTGAAACCTCCACCTCCCAGGTTCAAGTGATTCTCCTGCCTTAGCTTCCCAAGTAGGTGGGATTACAGGCATGCACCACCACTCCTGGCTAATTTTTTGTATTTTTAGTAGAGACAGGGTTTCTCCATGTTGGTCAGACTGGTTTTGAACTCCCAACCTCAGGTGATCCGCTTGTCTCGGCCTCCCAGAGTCCTGGGATTAAAGGTGTGAGCCACCACGCCCAGTCCTCTGCAGCTTCTTAATTTTGTATGTGTATTTGTGTGACTAAGGTCAAACTGTACATGCTTTTTTCTTTTTCTTTTTAAAGAGCTAATGATTTTTTACTTATAATTAAAATTTATTACTTGTAGGAGTCCTTAAGTTTTTATATCATGTTTTTGGAAGCAACCAACTAGTTTAATATTTAACACACTTCTGAAAATGAAAGGAAAACTTAAACATGTTATAGAAGAGGTTTTTCCCCTGAAGAGGTTTAAACTGTTATTTTTTAAAATCCCTAATCACAACTCATCATCTAGAATACAGTCTTTGATGACGGCGGTGTGTTTCCAGTGTCCATATGCTTCGGTTCAGTTTCCCATGACCAGCTCAAGTCCAGGGAGTATCTGACTGAGGCAAAGGGCTTAGGGCTTACTGCTTTGGGCACACCTTATGATTTTTCATCTTTGTCTCAACTGTATTATGAGGTATGAAAACTGTACTTTTTTTTTTTTCTTAATATAAAGTAAAAGTAACATCCAGTAAAACTTGCAAGCACAGAGTCCTGTTCGATGATGAAAGTGTAAATATTGCAACAACCACAGTGCTTGGCTGAGAGGCGCATCACTTGGTAATAATCCTGAGTGCTCGTTCTTATTTTAAGAAGTGTAAGTCCAGATTCCACTATACTAAAGACAGATTGGAGTGGCTATCAGTGTAAGACTTGGGAGAAATGTAGGCTGTAAAAAGTTGAGGCATGCCTATAATTTACTTCTTAGTAATTTATATTGAACTCACGACCAAATTAATGAGGGTTTTCGCATTTTTCTTCTAATGTACTTTTAAGTCAATTGATAATTTTCAGGATTTTAAATATTTGGTAGGTTCAGAATCAAAATTGCTATTTTTCACTGTTGTAAAACCTCTTGAGAAACTAACCTGGAGGGATCTGTGATTGGGCCTCTGTTGAAACTGTATGTAAAATATGAGTTCTTTCTCTCAGGGAAGAGTCTAGAGTTTTTCTAGTTTCTCATAGGGATCAGTGACCTAAGAGGGTTTTTAAATTGCTACTCTAATTAAGAAAACCCACAAAATTACTTTTTTCTAAAATATGCTTTTGAAAGAAAATATAAAGTGTAAAATAACAAAACCTATGAATTATGGTACGATTTAAGTAGAAATTGGCACAAACTTTCAAAGCTTAAGTCAGCTATAAACTCATCACACCTTTTCTAGAAGGTCCCTCCCATTGATTTATAAGAGGAATTTATATTAATTGTAGAAAATTTGGAAAATAAAAAGAACAGAAATTACCTATAAACTCATCAGTAAAAATTTAACTAAACAAGGCACTTTAGGATATTTCTTTCAAACTTAGATGGATGTGTTTTTACATAATTTTTAAGCTTTTTTATATTGAATTCACGTCTCATTTTCTTAGAGCAATGTGAAAGAAGAGACAGGCACCTATGGTAACTGACAGGTCTTCAGACACATGTATATAGTTGTAGAGGGAACACTAGAACAGATTTTTCTGTCCAGGCTTACGATGTATATCCATTGTACTCTGTTTTCTCATTGTTGAAAAGTTAAATTGAAGAAATCTAGTAGAATGTTAGCTGCATCTCTCTTTAGATAATTTTGTTTCATTGACTTGAAAAATTATGTTTTTATATTTGGTTTAATCTTAATATCTATGTCTACTAGTAAAGTTTTCCAATGGACTCATAAAATATAAAGGACATAGATTATTTCATCAGCGTTTTCTGTTGGCTTAAATTCCTTGATATAACAGAGTTATAAAAAAGGAGTATGCCACCATTCTGCCTGAATTTTGTGGTATATTTCAGTTACTTATATCAGCTGAAATTACTAAATATTTTGCCATGACCATTTAGAAAAAAAGCCTAATGCTATTGATTTAATTCAAGTACATTTAAATTTTCCATGCGGAGTGTTCCTTTTCCCACCAAATTGCATTAAGCTTTTTTTCATTAATTTATTAGTAAAATGTAACTTTATCATTTTGTTTAGATTGCTTAAAAGGATACTTTGAAAAAAAAAATCATTTCTTGCTTTAGTAACTGGAGGACATCTCTTTACCTGTATAGAATCCATGTCCGAACTTAATATTCCTCTATTTTCTTAATTTTAGAGGTGCACATCCAGGCATCCTTCAAACTAGTGGATCTTTGACAAAGATGCATTGCAAAACAATCAACAAACAATCAGAAAGGCATGCTATGTGAGTGATGATCCCTGCAGCATATGCCAGTGGCTTGTTGTAGCGGAGCTGCTCAATACATGCTGGATTGAATTGAAACAAGGCTTTTTTTGGATGCTTACTGGGAAGTTGTAGGGTGGGTATGATGGACTAAAAATTATTTCTAAAGATGGTTATATATTTACTTGTATATATTCCAGAATCTTCAGATTTTTATCATTTCTTAAAAATAAAAAATTAACTCTGTCCCAGATTAACCCAGATGTTAGCACTTATATAGAATTCTTTTCCTTTTTCCCCTTTTAGGCATCTCACAGTATTTTCTGCTGGTCTATTTAGGATGTTAGGTAAAGGGAAAGAGACTGATAGAAGGTTTTTTTCTTAAAAAAAGAAAAAACAAAAACAAAAACTGGTTCAGTATTAGTATTTGCTGCCTGTTTTAACTTCCTACTTTAAAATTAGCAAAGTCTTATTGTTTCAATCTGCTTTAAGTTTTATCTCCCTTTTTTATTATTTAAAGGTTGGAGTCTTTATCACTGGCCTCAAACAAAGGATGTAGACTTTTGTTTTTCTTCACAGAGATTTTTATTTTTGTCAGTCACTTTTAAGAGGATTAAAAATGTTGAATCTCTTTCATATTTCCTTGTCCCTTAAAAAATATTCTATTATGACACATTTCAAACATATGGGAAGAGTGAATCTTGATCACCTGTCTGTACCTTAATCTGTTAATCCATTTTTTCTGATTAATTTCAAAGTAAATTGTGGACGTCAGTGCATTTTACCCCTAAATACTTGAGCGTATACCTCAATTAACTTGATTTCTCTCCTACTTTCTACAATTTTATGAAAATGAGCTGTTTCCCTTGGGGTCTGTCCTGATCTTAATCCTTTAAGGGTAAGGCTAACTTGTGGTTGTGTTACGGTCTTCATTGCTGCTGCCTTTTTTTCACTTAAAAGGTACTCTCAAAAGGCACATTGCACATGATTAGCAAGATTGAGAAGCACGTGGTTAAAGTTTCTTACATGCCTTATACCTGTGCTTTAGTTCTTGTTTTCTGTAAGGAATGTTGCATGAGGATATTGGAAACAAATTTAAAATTAAGAGTTGAAGGCGGAACCGAATCTATAAGGATCCATTATGGTGAAGCCAAAGAAGCAGGTCTAGCTATTCTAAGTAAGTAGGCTGGAGAGATGTTTCTTAACTCTATCTGGGTTTTATTTTCCATTTGAAGAAAAACTATTTTAAGCAATTACCTCTTTTGACTACTATAATATGACTCCTGTGTCCAAAAATTAATTACGTCTTTCCAATTATTAAAATAGAAAAAAAATCTGTTTAAATTTTGTTACAAATAAAGATCCCAGACTTCCCTCTGTAATGCATTAGTTTTTAGCATAACTTTTGTATTTTCTGTCACATAGGCTTTGTTATCTTTAACAGGATTATTTAAGCCTTAAATAATAGAGAGACTATTTGGAGATCACCGTTTGAGTGCTTGGTCCTGGACATTTTCACCAATGTAATCTTTAGAGAGAGAGGGTTCCTCAAGCCGCAGTTTCTTCCAGACACTGCTTGACTCCTCCTGGCCTCCCTTCAAAAAGGATTTCTGCATGGGCTGCATTTTAAGTGATCTTCTACTTTTGTATTTATAGATAATAATTCAAAATTTATAAATAGCAACTCTAATCTTAAACTGCTCTCCAGTATGTCCAGAGTTTTGTTCTAGAGAGAATTATTAATCAGTTGAAACTGAATATATTTGACTTGAAATACTGCCATTGATCTCTGGTACTACCTGTTGTCGAACCTGCTGTTCTTTTAATGTATGAAATAGATATTTTCTGAGGAAGTTTTTTTTCTCCTAAGCATAGTTACCAAAGTAAGACATGTTGAATGCTAACTTTAATACTAGCTTCTTAATATTCATAGAAACATTTAGATATCTAGGCTGGTGTATATAGTCCTTGAGCATTTGCAGAATTACTTGTCTGAAACATAAATAAGCTGTTAGTGATCTGTTATTAATAGTGAGTGTTGACTGTCTAGGCACTGTACCAGTCAGTCCTCTATAGATATTATCCCACTGATTGCTCACACCAGCCCTGTTTCTAAAGCCATTGATTGGTTCCTTTCAGCTATCCTGTCTTTCAGCAAGTTCTACTATTTGTATCAGATTGGTTAGTGAAATCTTGTAGGTAATAGTCTTTCTTCAAAGTTTTAGAATTGATATTTTTTGATGCTTCATGGAAAAAATGAGTATTGGAGCCAACATAGTAGATGTTCCATGCTGGGCAGTGTGTTAGACTTTTTATATTGAATTCTCTTGAAGCTGTAAGTATTGGTCCAGTTTTACCGTTGAATATACTGAGATTAAGGTTAATTTGTGGAAATTTCATGGTAGAGCTTGGGATTCACTCTCTGGTCTGACTTCAAAGCCATGTTCTTTCTGGTACGTAACCTTGTGCATGAAGTTTTTTTTTGCCATTTTATCCATATAAAAATTTTCCAGGAGGAGGATTTTTGCCTTAAACAAAAGAATAAAATATGTTTTATGTCACTTTACAGAAAAGGATTTTTTTGGGAAAGTTTATAAAGAGCAGTTGCATGCTAGAAAATGAGAAAGCTTTTGTGAAGGCATGCAGGTAGCTAGCGAGGTTAAACTCATTGCTTGCCTCATCATGTTAAAGGAGATCTGGCTTCTTGCTGTGCAGTTTTTCCACCTTCCTTCTACTTTGTGTTCTGTAAGAGAAAAATATAGATAAGTGACATTATAGGCTATGTAAAATAATACATATGTGAAATTTCTTAAAATCTTAAGACTAAGTGAGATAATTTTTTATTATGCTACTGTTGCTTCAGGGAACTAAGCAGTAAGCTGAAACCAATTCTGTGATGTTTATAGCGCAGTCATTTATATTATCTGGAGAATTTTACCTACATTGCAGTTTATCCTAATTTCAGTTTGACAATGTCTACATGCTCTTTTAAATTACTTGCTGAGTTGGCGAGTTTTTCTGTTATTTTTTAAAAACTGACAACATCTTTCTGCTTAAAAATAAAATTCAGTGCTGTAGTTTTGTTTGCAGCCTGTATCTTAGTAGGGAACCCTTAGGAAATCCAGTCTTTAGAGAAATTTTGAAAATGGGCATCTTGGCATAGGCTGCTGCCTGGTATCCCTCAGAAAGAAGGACTATTCATCTCCAGTAGGCGTTAAGAGCTGAGTAAGGCCCATGGCATGGAAATACGACCATCTCTGCCCCTACAGAGTTATACCTTTAGGTTGTTTGAAATTGCTTTATTTGGTAGCTCTGTTTGATATAACAAGAAACAGACTCCAAAGCCAAATTGAAAAGCCTTTTGTATTACCTCTACTTAATGTCTTGAACCCCCAGTTGATTCTCTCTTACCTTAATCACATTATTATGAATAATTGAAGAGCTGATGATACCTTTTTTAGATTTTCTGATGAGGACTAAAGCATCTGATCAGATTTCATGTTCATGATTTCAACTTTACAGCCAGTATCTTATTCAGTCAAAAGCTTTATTAAACCTCTTCTTTTGGCCGGGTGTGGTGGCTCACACCTGTAATCCCAGCACTTTGGGAAGCTGTGGCGGGTGGATTGCTTGAAGCCAGGAGTTGGAGACCAGCCTGACCAACATGGCGAAGAAACCTGATCTCTACGGAAAATACAAAAATTAGCCGGGCGTGGTGGCATGCACCTGTAGTCTCAGCTTCTGGGGAGGCGAGGCCAGGGAATCACTTGAACCTAGGAAGTGGAGGCTGCAGTGAGCTGAGATCGTGCCACTGTACTCCAGCCCGGGCCACAGAGAGACTCTATCTCAAAATAAATAAATCTCGTCTTTCTTCATCTTGAGTCCCTGCTTCTCTCCAAACATCAGGCCCTCTTTTACTGTCTCCCTTAATTTTCACATTTTATGTAGTCCAGACAGTCTTGTATCTTAAAAAACAGTAATTTTCAAAATTTGAGTATTCTGCTTCTAAATGCCAAAGTCCCTGGAGAGTCTTAATTCTTCAATAAATGTATGGTAGAATAATGCCATTGCTAAACTTTATAAAAACAGGATTTTAAAACTAAAAAAAATCTACATTAATCTTTAATTTGCTAAAATTAGGTTTTTGCTTAGCTTCTTTTATGATACCTAGCCTATTGGAAAAATTGTTAATAATTTGTGTATTTGGTGTTTTCTGTCAACAGGAAGAAGGTAGATAATGACTATAATGCCCTTCGAGAAAGACTCAACACCTTGCCTGATAAATTGTCTTATAATATAATGGTATGTTTGGTGTGTTTATTTTAAAGTAGTAGTTGTTTCTTGTAAACATATTAACTGTGTGTCAGTTCACGGAATGCCAAGCTGATGGACTGGGTCCAAGGTAACTACGTAGGAAGGAAGATTTGTTTTGTTTTACTTTATAAGAATACACTAATTGTAGTAATCATTGGTGTTTACCTCTTTTTCATAATATATATCGTGACATAAATGACATAAATATTAGCACAAAATTGAACATATTTCGAATGGAAACTTACTATATAAAAGATGTAATTATGACAGAAATATGGCTCTTAGTGGTTTCTTGTTAGCAATTTCTTGTTTCAGGAATAGGCCCTAATGTTTTGTAATTCACAGAATTAAACCTTAGGACATTGATTTTCATATAAAAAGGTGCTGCTAATTTTTGTTCTAATGATCTTCACATTGACATAGTGATCTGTTTATGAGCCCCAGATTAGAATCTTTCATTGCATGAATATTCTTTCTCATGAAGACTTTGTCATACTAGTCCAAGTATTTTGTGTCTATACCTAGGTAGATCCATTAAAGCTATTTATTTACTAATTCCTGCTTTGCAAAAATGGCTGTTTTATTGAAAATAATTTTTAGTTTTCTTTATCAAAAGTATTTTGCATTGACAGTGTTTCACAACTAGTTGCTTTTATTTAGATTTGCAAGTGAATGAAAAGTATAAACATGACGAGACAATACTACTTTCTTGAAGAGCTGTATGTAAATATGGTGTGGATTTATTTTCCTGTTTTAACCTTGATTTATGAACATAAAGCAATTTTCTATAGATTTTCCTAGTGAAATTTTAATATAATGTTAAATTTCTGTGAAGTTGGCATTTTATTTTTCCCAATGTATAAATAAAATTAAGTATTATTTAATTTCAATGACATAAGACTTTTGATGCAAAGTGTTTTATAAAATGTATTTTTCAGTGTTTTATGTTTTCTTCCTTTTTTTAAACAATAGGTACCATTTGGCCCTTTTGCCTTTATGCCAGGAAAACTTGTCCATACTAATGAAGTTACTGTTTTACTGGGGGACAACTGGTTTGCAAAGTGCTCAGCAAAGCAGG
This sequence comes from Aotus nancymaae, assembly GCF_030222135.1. Classification (NCBI taxonomy): domain Eukaryota; kingdom Metazoa; phylum Chordata; class Mammalia; order Primates; family Aotidae; genus Aotus; species Aotus nancymaae. The sequence continues at coordinate 22,185,098 of NW_026988441.1, read as the reverse complement.
CTGTAGGTTTAGTTGAGCACCGGAAAGAACGTAGGTACCCATTTTAAATGATGTATTTTGTTGTGTATGTATCCATTCACAGATTGCCAAGCTCAAGGACTGTTTCTTACCAAAAATACCTTCCGTCATTCATGAATCCAGGCTCTTTGTGATTCTGTTGAATTGCAGGTAGTTTGAGTAGAACCAACATTAGAGAATGAGCTGGAGAATGGAGCATCTGGGTTGGAAATGTCACCCAGTTGGCATCTTTTCAGAAGTTACAAAGTATCAAAGTCATTACCTGTGATTTTGTGACTAGAAGTTGGGAAGACATAAAAATTGGGAGTCATTTTATACTTTATAATTGGTTTGTTTTAGTTGCTATTATAGACTTACTTTTGCATTTAATACTTTAGTACACAGAAATAATGTGTTTGCTGCTTAGTGAACTAAGAGAAATACCTATTTATGCAAGCAGACAATTCTTTTTTTTTTGAGACAGAGTTTCGCTCTTGTTACCCAGGCTGGAGTGCAATGGCGCGATCTCGACTCACCGCAACCTCCGCCTCCTGGGTTCAGGCAATTCTCCTCCCTCAGCCTCCTGAGTAGCTGGGATTACAGGCACGCGCCACCATGCCCAGCTAATTTTTTTCGTATTTTTAGTAGAGACGGGGTTTCACCATGTTGACCAGGATGGTCTCGATTCCTTGACCTCATGATCCACCCGCCTCAGCCTCCCAAAGTGCTGGGATTACAGGCGTGAGCCACCGCGCCTGGCCCAGCAGACAATTCTTAAAAATGTTTTTTGGTTTGGAAAAAAAATATCATATTTTCATTTGATAGAAGAGACCAGGTGTGACAAGGTGCTACCTAAAACAGCACCCTTACCCTTTTTCAGTTGAGTTCTCTGCATCACTTTATTAAGGCAGCTCTTGAGTTTTATCTGTACTATTATCTGTAGGTGTATAGAAGCCTACACACACACACACACACACACACACACACACACACACACACACAGAGCACACAGTACACATTTTGCGGTAGGATGAGCTAGCTTGGGTTCTAGCTTACCTGTATTTTAAAATTAGGTTCAGTTTCTAATCTGTTCTTATTTCTGTAATATGTATTTAGATTGACAGTATAGTATCTGTCCTACCTGCTTTTTAATCTTGTAGTTAAATGTGTCTTTGAAAATAAATTTTGGGAGATCCTTTTGTATAAATAAGGTCATACTAGACAGAAAACAGCTGGGTCTTCTAAAGCTGAACTTGATTTCACTTATATATGAGTGGGTACTAGAGAACTCATTCAGTGAAATTCTGGGAACTATATTTGGAGACTCTAATTGCAAATCAACTTCTATAAGTTTATAATTGATATATATTTTGATCTTTTGTGACACTAATCAGAATCTTATTGTTAGGCCTGTATGTAATTTCTGGCAGTGATAAATCTTTTGGCTTTGATACATTAAAATAAGTCATGTATATTAGTGAAAGAGATTGGGCGTACTTTTTTCTTAAAAGACCTTACTAAAGACGAAGGCTCTCTTTATGAAGTAGCTCTGATGTTACAAAATGAATCCATAACCTGTTGAAGTTTGTTCACATTGATTTTCATATTTCAGTGAAAAAAATCTTTATAATTAGTGATAACTTAAAATATTAATGGGAATACTTTTACTACAATAGAATAGAGTTCTAGGGTAGAGAAGCATGTTTTGGTAAATCACTTTCTAGTAGTTAAATATGGTTTTGGAAATTGACCAAACATGGATGACTTTTGGAATAATTTTCAAAGTACATATTTCCTATTACAGTGTGACTGTAATGCTGTTTTAGTCACATGCTTTTATAATTTATAACAACTGAAGAAAATAGGTATATTGTTGTATTTAACATTTATTAAGAAAAGATACTTTATTTTTCTTAAGGCACAGGAAATATAACCAGTTAAACATATAGTCATCTACCTCTTGCCTGACTGGGGTAATTGAGGAAGCTCTGAGTTACAACATGTGTCATGATTTGTTTAACCAGCACCACAGTTAGGACACAGAATAGAATACAAGATACTGCTCCCAGGACCCAGCTCCTACCAAAGCCTTCCTCACACCACCCCTTGATGGTTGCACCCTACTGCCGCCTCTAAGGATTGACACCCTCAGTCTCTTGTCTTTTGAGACTAGCTTCTTCACTTTCTGTAATGCTTCATCCAGGTGATTCTGTGTATTCAAAATTCATTTCTTTTTTTGCTGAGGACTGTTCCATTACGTGCCTATCTATTAAATGCACATACAACAGTTTTTCCATTCACCTGTTGAGGGACATTTGCGTGCTTCCATTTTTTGGCAGTTAGGAACAGAGCTGCTGTAAGCCTTTGTGTACAGGTTTTTGTGTGAACATATATTTTTATTGCTGTTGGTAAATACCTACAAGTGAGATTGTTAGATCATACAATAAGTGTATGTTCAATTTTTAAGAGACTACCAAGCTGTTTTCTAAAGTGGCTGTATGATTTACATCTCTATCAGCAGTATGTGAGAGTTCTGGTAGCTTTACGTCTTTACCAGCCCTTGGTATTGTCAGTTTAAAAAGTGTAGCCATGTCTGGGCATGGTGGCCCACGCCTGTAATCCCAGCACTTTGGGAGGTCAAGGTGGGCAGATCATGAGGTCAGGAGATCCAGACCATGCTGGCTAACACAATGAAACCCCGTCTCTACTAAAAATACAAAAAATTAGCTGGGCATGGTGGCACCTGCCCATAGTTCCAGTTACTCGGGAGGCTGAGGCAGGAGAATCGCTTGAACCTGGGAGGCAGAAGTTGCAGTGAGCCAAGATTGTGCCACTGCACTCCAGCCTGGGCAACAGAGCAAGACTTCATCTCAAAAAGAAAAAAAAAAAAGTGTGGCCACATGAATAGGTGTCTCATGGTTTTAATTTGCATCATTGCCTAATGATGTTGAGCATTGATTTATGCACTTATTTTATCTTTTATCTTTGTGTCCTCTTCTTTTTTGAGATGGAGTCTTACTCTCTTTTACCTGTTAAATTCTTTTGCCCGTTTTTAAAAATTGGGTTGTATATTTTCTTTTTTTTCTTTCGTTTTTTTTTTGAGACGGATTCTCACTCTATTTCCCAGGCAGGAGTGCAGTGGGGTGATCTTGGCTCACTGCAACCTCCACCTCCTGGGTTCAAGTGCCTGTCATGTCTCAGTCTCCTGAGCAGCTGGAACTACAGGTGTGCACCACCACTCCCAGCTGATTTTGTGTATTTTTAGTAGAGATGGGATTTCACCATGTTGGCCAGGCTGGTCTCGAACTCCTCACCTCAGGTGATTTGCTCCCTTCAGCCTCCCAAAGTGCTAGGATTACAGGTGTGAGCCACCATGCCTGGCCTGGGTTGTATATTTTCTTACTGTTGTTTTGAGAGGTTTTTGTTTGAGTGTTTTTTAATATATTCTGGATTTAAGCTCTTTGTTAAATTGGTGATTTGCAAATAGTTTTTCTTCCTTTGCATCTTGTCTTTTCGTTCTCTTAACAATGTCTTTCCAGAGCAAAAGGTTTTAATTATGAAGTTCAGCTTTTACTTTTTTTTATGGCTCATATGTGTGGTGTCATATCTAAGAACGCTTTACCTAACCTTAGTTTTTTGTTGTTTTTTTTTTTTTGAGACGGAGTTTCGCCCTTGTTACCCAGGCTGGAGTGCAATGGCGCGATCTCGGCTCACTGCAACCTCCGCCTCCTGGGTTCAGGCAATTCTCCTCCCTCAGCCTCCTGAGTAGCTGGGATTACAGGCACGCGCCACCATGCCCAGCTAATTTTTTGTATTTTTGGTAGAGACGGGGTTTCGCCATGTTGACCAGGATGGTCTCGATCTCTTGACCTCGTGATCCACCTGCCTCAGCCTCCCAAAGTGCTGGGATTACAGGTGTGAGCCACCGCGCCTGGCCCTAACCTTAGTTTTTGAAGATTTTCTCCGGTGTTTACTTCTAAAAGTTTTATACTTTGACATTTTACAGTTAGATCTGTGATCAATTTTAATTTTTGTTCACGATGTGAGGTTTAGGTCATGGTTTATTTTTCTTGCATATGGATGTCTCGTTGCTCCAATACTGTGTTGAAAATACTGTTCTTTCTCCATTGAAATGACTTTGCACCTTTGTCAGAGATGAGTTGACAACAAGACCATCTTACATCCCCCACTAGGATGGCTATAATGAAAAAGACAGTAACACTTATTGGTGAGCATGTGAAAAAATTGGAACCCTCATTCATTGCTGGTAGGACTGTAAACTGGGTAAGCCACTTGGGAAAACAGTTTGGAATTTTTCAGCAAGTTAAACATTGTGTCTTACTTTGCCTCAGGAGTTCCACACCTAGATAGTATTCTACGCAAGTGAAATAAAAACATATGTCCACAAAAACTTGTACGTGAGTGTTAAGAGCAGCACTATTTATAAAAGCTGAAACATGGAAACAACCCAAATGTCTATCAGCTAACGAATGGTGGGTAAGTGTCATAAATACATGCAGTGGAATGTTGCTTGGCAGTAAAAAGACGTGTACCTTGAAAACATTATAGTAAAAGAAGCCAGTCCTGGGAAGGTGTGGGAGAGAATGGAGAGTGACTGCTAAAGAGTATGGAGATATTTTAGGGGCAGTGAAAATATAAAAATAAAGATTTTGGTGATGGTTGTACAACCCTGTGAATGAATATACGAAAACCGTCGAATTGTACATTTTGGATGGGCGAATTACATGGTTGTGAATTGTTAAAAAACAAATGAATCTGCCATTTTGTGTAGTTGTGATTTGGACCATCATTTCTGTTTCTTTATCAATGTGTCTGTCTCTTTACTGATGCCACTCTGTTTGATTATGTAGCATTATAGTGTTTCTTAAACTTGGTAGTACAAATGCTCTAATTTGTTCTTTCCAGATTGTTTTGGCTGGTCTACCTCCTTTGCCTTTCCATTTTAGAAACCACTTGTTTATGTTTACAAAGACTCCTGGTGGGATTTTGATTGGAATTACACTAAATCAATATATCAATTTGTGGAGAATTGGCGTCTTAACTATGAAATCTTCTAGTTTGTAAACACTTCCAGCCTGCAAACATAGTATATCTCTGTATTTAGGACTTCTTTCATTACATTAGTTTTGTAGTTTTTGAGCATGCAGATCATAAGCATTTGGTTAGATTTATATCTAAGTGTTTCACTTTTTGTGGAGTTATTGAAAATGGTGATATTTAAAAGTTTTGTTTTTCAAGTATTTCTAGTATATAGAAATGCTTGTTTTGAAAAAGAACTAACATTGTATCCTGCATCCATGCTGAACACATTTGTTAGTTCTCTGAACTTTTTGGGGGTAGATTCCATGGGATTTTCTATGTAGACAATCATGACTTTTGTGAATAGCTCCAGTTTTTTTTTTTTTTAATTCTTTCCAATGTGTATACACTTGATACACTTTCTTTTTCTTGCCTTACTTCCTTGGCTAGGACTTGCAGTATAATATCGGAGTGGCAAGAGTAGGTAGGCATCTTTGTCTTGAAATTGATCTTCTGGGGAAAACATTTGGTATTTTGCTGTCAAGTGTGGTGTTAGCTGTAGGTTTTTAAAAAATGAATATCAGTTTAGGGAACTTTCTGCTTGGTTCTAATTTGTGGATTTTTGAAATGAATTAAATATTGAATTTTGTCAAATGTATTTTCTGCATCTGTTGATATGATCTTGTAGTTTTTCTTCTGTATCTGTTAATGTGGTAGATTTTATTGATTGATTTTTCTTCCCTGGATGAACTAGATTTGGTCATGATGTATTATTACTTTCATATATTACTGGATTTGATTTGCTAGTACTTTGTTAGCCTCATTGATATGGGAAGTGTTTCTTCTTCTTGTATTTTCTGGAAGATACGGCATAGAACTGGTGTCAGTTCTTTACATGTTTGATAGAATTTGCCAGTAAAACTGTCTAGGCCCGAGAGTTCTTTTTCAGAAGACTTTAACTACAAATTCAAATTTTCCAAGAGATAGAGGACTGTTGAGATTATTTTTTCTCTTGAGAGAGCTTTGGTAATTTGTAGTTTTCAAGGAGGGGCTCTGTTTCACCTGAAGTGTTTAATTTGTGTATCTAAGAGTTGTTCACCGTATTACTTTCACATTTCTTCTAAATGTGTAGGGGGTAATAGCCCCTATTTTGATTTTGTTAATTCTGATTTTAATCCTTCTCTCTTTCTTGGTCTTTCTGGCTAGATGGAGTGGTGCTCAAATGGGCAGTGCTGATTTTACTCCCCAGGGGAACTTTTGGTTGTCACAGTGGGGGTGATGGGTGCTGTTGGTATTTAGTGGATGGATGGAAGCCAGCAGTGTTGCTCAGGATCCTATGGCAGTTGACACAGCCCCTCACAATAAAAAATTATCCAGGAAGGCTGAGAAAGCCTGATGTAGGGCTTATGGATTTTATTGATCTGTTAATACCCAGCTTTTGGTTTTATTGACTGTTTCTATTTTCTTAAAAATGTTCTTCCTTATGCTCGTTCTGGGTTTATTTCATCTTCCTTTTCTAGTTTCTAACATAAGCATTTATTTTGATGCTGTAATTTTCACTCCAAGTATTCTCAAGTAGCTGGGATCACAGGCACACACCGCCACACCCAGCTAATTTTTGTATTTTTAGTAGAGATGGGGTTCTACCATGTTGACCAGGCTGGTCTTGAACTCCTGACCTCAAGTGATCTGCCCACCTCGACTTCCCAAGGTGCTGGGATTACAGGAGTGAGCCCCTACACCTGGCCTAAAGTGTATTTCTTATAGGCAGCATGGTTCTTTGCTTTTTAATTTATTCTGATAGTTTCAGTCTTTTAATTGATATATTTAGACCATTTACATCTAATGTAATATGTTTGGATTTAGGTTTGGCATTCTCCTCCCCATCCCCGTGTTTTTATTCCTCTTTTCTGCCTTTCTTGTCTTCTTTTAAATTATTTAATATTTTTAGTATCTTTTACTCTGTTGCTGAAATAGGAACTTCTTAAAGTATTTTTAATGTTACAAATTAGGTATTAATGTATTTTACATGAACTTAGAAGTTTTACTCTAAGTACTTGCTTTGGGATTTGCTGAATTCATTTTTAAGTTTGAGAGCAGTTTTTTCTTTAGAAAAGAGTGTGTCTTCAATGAGACTAAGTGAAGAGTCTGGGATTTAAAACCAGGGTTTAATCAGAGGTTTCTAAAGTATAAATATCTTTTTGGCAATTTTGTTTCCCCTTATCTCTGTAATCTACTTTGAACACAGGTATGTAGAACGACTTGAAATTCTAGTATCCAAGCACCATGTCTTAGAATTTTTGGCTGTCGTGACAGGCATTTGGCTACGTTTCAAAGTCATTAGTGTAGTGATTAATGTTAAACAATTTTACTTATAGGGTGATCTTAATCTATTTTCCTCACAAAGATAATGTTGGGAGAATATTTTGCCATATGTCTTTTGTTCAGAGTTGTATCTGATACATTTGTTTTATCTTATTTTTACTTTTGTCTTCAAAAATGTGTATTTAGTCTTCATTTTTGCGATAAAGTTATTTTTACGTTTTAATGGAAGGGTGTCGGAGGCAAAGAGATAAGATCATGAACTAGGGTAATGGCTGTAGGCTTAAAGAAGAGATCAGAAGCAGGAAGAATTTCTGAGCCTGATAAGACTTGGCAACTGATTGAATGTGAAGGTTGAGGGGAAGCATTGGATGAGTGGTGACCTAGAGGCAATGTTGTTAACATAATCAAGTAAGTTTGTAGATCACTGCACTCTGCTTTCCCTCTACCAGAAAGTCAGATGCACATTGGCACATTACTTAGAAGTCCTGTAATGAAAAATAACCCTTTAGTTTTGTTTAATATTGTGATTCCCAAACTTACTTGATTTTGAGAAACTTTTAAAATGTAATGTCTATATTATCTCACAGAGCATTCTAAAGAAAATCTTGGTTTAGGAATACATTTTTAGGCAGATTGCAGAAGAAACTGGATGATAGGACATTGTTAGCATCGATACAGCTTTTTTTGTTTGTTTTATTTTGTTTTAAGTGATAGAAGAAAAAAGATTATATATGAGGTGCATCAGGTCATTCACCAGATGGGCTTTTTTAAAAATAATTTTTTTAGTAGGTTATATAGGGACATGATACAAAATCCAAAGGATATTTATTAAAAAATCACTATGCCCCCTTCTCTTATTCTTTCTCTCTCCCTTGAGGCATCCTTGTTATCAGTATCTTACTCATTATTCCAGGGATATTCTGTACATTTACAGCCATAGACTTATGCATTCCCTCCCCACTCTGTACGCATCCACTCAAATGGTAGCACACTTTTTTTTTCTTTTGGCAGCTTGCTGTTTTTTATTCTTTTCATGGCTATATAGTATTATATTGTACTTTACTGTATTTAGCCAGTCCTTGGCCCATTTTTTATTTGGGTTGTTTGTTTTTCTTGTTGAGTTGTAGTTCTTTATATATTCTGGATATTAGTCCCTTATCAGAAGTGTAATTTGCAAGTATTTTCTCCTGGTCTGTGGGTTGCCTTTTCATTTAATTTGTTCATTTTTTGGTCTTATTAAAAAAAAAAAATAGCTACCAGGTAGAATGGTACCGTTTTACTTTCTTAATAATGTCCTTTGATGCACAAAAGTTTCTAATTTTCATCGTCCAGTTTGTATTTTTTTTTTTTACCTATGCTTTTCACGTCATATCCAAGAAATTGTTGCCAGATGTCATGAAGCTTCCCTGTGTGTGTGTTTTTTAAAGAGTTTCCAGTTTTAGCTCTTCATTTAGATCTTCATTTCAGTTGCCATATCCATTTTGAGTTACATTTTGTATATGCTGTAAGGTAAGGGTCTGCCTTTATTCTTTTGCAGATGGTTCCAGTTTTCTCAGCATGATTTGTTGAAAAGACTGTCCTTACGTTTTTGAATGGATTCTGCACACTTGTCAAAAATCATTTGGCCATATATTTATGAGGTCTTAATGTCTGAGCTTTGTATTCTCTTTTTTGGTCTGTGTGTGGTACCACATTATTTTGATTAGGGTAACTTTGTAATAAATTTTGAAACAGAAAGATGAGACTTCCAACTTAGTTTTTCTTTTTCAAGATTGTTTAGGTTATTGGGGACTCTTGAGACTCCATGTGAATTTTAGAATGGGCTTTTCTGTTTTTGCAAAAGAAATTTGGGTTTTGCTAGGAGTTGCACTGAGTCTGTAGGTTGCCATGGGTAGTACTGACATCCTGATTATTAAACATATTAACTCCGTGAACATAGGATATCTTGATTAGATTTATTTAAGAGTTTAGTCTTTTTGGTTCTAGTTTAAATGGATTGCTTATACATTTTTTTTAGATTGTTCATAGTTAGTGCATACAAATGCAACTGGTTTTTGTGTGTTGATTTTGCATGCTGCAACTTTGCTGAATTTTTAAAATTAGCTTTACAAGGGTTTTTTTTTGGTTGTGTGTGTGTATGTGTGTGTGTGTGTGTATTTTTTAGGGTTTTCTTTATTTAGGTTTGATACATTCTTTCTAAGATTATATCATCTGTTGGTAGTAGCGATAACTTGTTTCTTTCCAATTTGGAGGCTTTTTATTTCTTTTTCCGGCTTAGTTGCTCTAGCTAGTACTTCTAGTATAGTGTTGGAATAGACATGTTGATAGTGAGCACCCTTGTCTTATTTCAAGTCTTAGGGGAGAGATTCACAGTCTTTCATCATAGAGTGTGATGTCAGCATGGGGTTTTTATATATGACCTTTATTATGTTATGGACGTTCCCTTCTATTTCTAGTTTATGAGTGTTTTTTGTCATGAAAAGGTATTGCATTTTATCAAAGACTTTTTTGGATTAAATCAAGATTATCATGTTTTTTTTTTTCTCTTCATTCTGCTAATGTGGTATATCACACTGATTTTTATAACCCATCCTTGCATTCCAGGGTGTGAGGGAGATCACTCTTGGTCATGATATATAATTCTTTAAATATGCTACTGTATTTAGTTTGCCAGCATTTTGTTGAGGATCTTTGTATGTATATTCATAAGTGAAACTAGCCTATAGTTTTCATATTTTTATCTGACTGGCCTCATAGAATGTTTTCCCTCCCTTTTCATTTTTTGGAAGATTTTGAGAAGGATTGGTGTTAATTCTTGGTAGAATTCATCTGTGAAACTATCTCTTCTTGGGCTTTTCTTCATTGGGAGGTTTTTGATTACTGATTCAATATACTACTTGTTACAAGTCTATTCAGATTTCAGTTCTGGTAGTTTGTGTTTTTCTAGGAATTTGTCTGTTTTATCTAGGTTTTCCAACTTGACAATTAGTTGTTTATACTATTTCTGTATAATCCCATTAATTTCTGTAATATTAGTTTTTATTGTTCCACTTTTGTTTGTGATTTTAGTAATTTGAATCTTCTCTCTTTTTTGTTTTTAGACAATCTTGGTAAAGATTTGTCAATTTTGTTGATGTTTTAAAAAATTAACCTTTAGTTGCATTAATTTTTCTTCACCTTTAAAAAATTTGCTATTTCATTTATCATCCTCTAATCTTTGTTATTTCTTTCTTCTCTTAGCTTTGGGTTCTGTTTACTCTTTTTTTTTCCAGTTTCTTAAAGTGTACAGTTAAGTTACTGATTTGAAGTATTTCTTTTTTTTTGATGTATTTACAGCTATAAATTTCTTTCTTAGCATTGCTTTGCTGCATGCCATAAATTTTCGTTGAGTTTTCATTTTTGGTGGTCTCAGGATAGTGTCTTTTTTCTTGTGAGACAGAGTCTCACTCACTCTGTTGCCTGGGCTGGAGTGCAGTGGTGTGATACGGGCTCACTGTAACCTCTATGTCCCCAGTTCAAGGGGTTCTTCTGCCTCAGCCTCCCAAGTTGCTGGGACTACAGGCGTGGGCTACTGTGCCTGGCCAATTTTTGTGTTTTTAGTAGAATCGGGATTTCACCATGTTGTCCAGGCTGGTCTTGAATTCCTAGCCTTAAGCGATCTGCCTGCCTCAGCCTCCTGAAGTGCTGGGAGCCACTGCGTCCAGCCATATTTTTAAATTACTTTATGATTTCTTCTTTGACCCATTGACAGATTGTTTTATGAAATTTTCACATTTATGACTTTTTCTAGTTTTCCTTCTGTTAATGATTTTTAATAATCCTGAACATTCTGATTAGAAAATATATATGATTTCAATCTTGTTAAATATTTTGAGACTTATTTTGTGGCCTCTCATCTGCCCTATCCTGGTGACTGTTCCATGTTTCCATGTTTCCCTTAGAAGGTGTGTATTCTCCTGTTGTTGGGTGGAGGTAACTATGTATGTTAGGTCTAATTGGTCTTTAGTAGTGTTCATATTCTTTATTTCCTTCTGGCCGTTCTATCTTTTATTGAAAAGGGGATAATTGTTATATCTTCTTGGTAGATTGACCCTTTTATCAGTATGAAGTGTCCTTTGCTTCTTGTAACTTTTTTTTTTTTTAACTTGAAGTCTATTTTGTCTGATACTACGATAGCTACTTCATTTCCTTTTTGGTTGCTGTTTGTATGGAATATATTTTTGATGCCTTCACTTTCAACCTATTTGTGTCCTTAGATCTACAAATGAGTCTTTTATAGATAGTATATAGTTGGATCCTTTTTAAAAACAAGATTCTGCCAATTTATGCTTTCTGATTGAGAAGTTTAATCTGTTAACATGTATAGTAATTACTGTTGAGAGAAGGACTTTTGCTATTTTGTTATTTTCTGCATGCTTTATAGCTTTTTTTGACTTCATTTCTTTATGACTGGCTTCCTTTGTATTTTTTTAATATAGTGAATGATTTTGATTTCCTTTTCACTTCTTTTTAAAGTATTTTATAGGTATTTTCTTTGTGGTTACCATGGTGATTACGTAGAACATCCTAAGGTTATAAAATGCATTTTGAATTTATACCAACTTCAGTTACATACAAAGGCTTTATTCCTGTTCAGCTCCTTCACCTTCCCTTTATATTATGTCACAAGTTACATCTTTGTACATTGTGTCTCCATTAATACAGATTTACAATGATTTGTTTTCATTTTTCTTTAGAACATAGAAAAGAAAATAGTGGAGTTACAAACCAAAATGACAGTAATACTTATTTTTGTCTGTGTGTTTACCTTTATCAGATATCTGTATCTTCATGTAGCTTTGAGTTACTGTCCTTTTATTTCTGCCCAAAGAGCTTCCTTTAGCATTTCTTGTATTGCAGGTCTAATGGTAAGGAATGCCCTCAACTTTTATCTGGGAATGTCTTAGTTTCCCCTCATTTTTAAAAGACTGTTGTTTTGCTGTACATAGAATTCTTGACTGAAGTATTTTGTTTCTCTTTCAGCACTTTAAATATATGTTATCCCATAGCCTTCTGTGCTCCAGGGTTTCTGCTGAGAAATCTGATAATCTTATTAAAGATTCCTTGTATGTGATGAGTTGTTTTTTTCTTGATACTTTCAAGATTATCTTGTTGCTGTTGTTGAGTAGTTTGATTATGGTGTGTCTTGTGTGGGTCTGGGTTTATTCTACTTGGATTTAGTTGAGCTGCTTGGATTTGTGGATTCATACCTTATCAAGCAATGTGTGTACTCTTGAGTATCTTCAATAAGGCATTTCAAAATACAAATTTATGACTTTAGTTTATCTTTATAATAGATGTATATAGCTTTAGACAACCACATATCATCCTAAGACATTATTTAAAAAAAGTAGCAGCATTCACTTATCCCTTTTGGCTCACAGTTCGTGTTCCCCAAATGTAATTTCCATTTTTGGCTATTTTTACTCTGCTCTTTTTATTCATATTTTCCAGTGGTTGGCATATTCTATTCTTTTTTTACTTCTTTTTTCAATTTTATGTATTATTAACTACCTGCCTACAATTTAAGAGGACCATTTAGCATTTTTACATGTTCTCCCTGTCTCAGCTTCTCTGATCTTTTTACTGTTCTATCACCGTTTTTGTTCTATCAGTATTCATGCTTAGATGTTATGTAATTCCATTTTTTGTATAGGCTTTTACTTGAATTTAACTGCTTTTTTATTGCATAGTTTTTCTATGTGTCTATGATTAATTCAGTCAGACACTTGTTTTGTTAGACATTTTACTGCTGGAGTCTTTCATTGTCTTGCTTCAATTTGGACTGGCTTGTATCTTGATCAAAGGAGAGCTGTCTTCCTAGTGTCTTCTTACCCTGTTTTTGCCTTTTATTTAATTCTTGTTTTCTGCTTCCCAATGCGCCACCCTTCCAGGTTCTATTTATTTTGTTGGAATATTGCGTTGAGTAACTTTTGGAAAGGTAGTTGGAGGTACTAATTTGAAATTTTATGTATCTGAATATCTCTTATGCTCCATATGCTCCTGCTTGTTATTGTTAACTAGACTGTTTAGAATTCTAGGTCTTAAGTAATTGTTGCCCTCAGAATTTTGGATACATTATTCTGTTACCTAAGTGTTGGCTTTTGAAAACCTTGATGCCACCATCTTTTTCTTTGTATATAACTTGTTTTTTTGAATGCTTTGAGATTCCTTTTTGGTCTTTCTCATGATTTGGAATACTACAGCGGTGCACCTTGATGCCTTGCTGTGGATCCTTTAAAATTTGTTTGCTAGTGCTTAGTGGACCTTTTATAAGTGGAGACTTGAGTCCTACAGCCCTGGGAAATTTATATTATTACTTTGAAAATTTCCTTTTCTTGTTGCCTCTTTATCTTTGTTGTAATTTTTGAAGTGATTTTTTTTCTACATAATCTTTTCAATCATACATTGTCTTTAAAATTTTTCTGTACATTTCTTCATTTCTAGAAGCACTTTTATTTTTGGTTCTTTGAATGTTCCTTTGTTATGGCATCCTGTTCTTGTTTCATGGATGGAAGATCTTTTTTTTTTTTAAAGGAGTATTTAGTTTTTCTTGTAAAGTTTTAGTTTTCTTCTTTAAATATTTCCTCCATGTTTCTTTTTTCTTCCCCTTTTCTCTCACTTTTTTTTTTTTTTTGTCTCTAGCATTAATGTTCAAGAATTTTTTCAAATGTCTGGTGATCCTTGGCTAACCGTTTATACTTGAGTTGAATTCTGTCAGGAAGTTGTGTGTGCATAGGCAAGGTTTGTGGATTGATAGGGGTTTTTTTTGCAGGGAGTTAAGCTGATTTTTTTTTTTTTAATTTGAGCAATCTTTAAATATCGGCAAATTCTACAAAAGAGTCTTCTAATCTTCTTCATCTAGTGTTCTCAGAACCAGGCTGGGAATCTCAAAGTTCAGTATGATCACTTGGAATTAATCCTCCTGGTTTCACTAAGACATTTTCTGTTCTCTTCCCACTTCATTCCTATTCCCTACCATCCCTGAAAATCACTCTAAGCTATGAATCTTTTGTTTAAGCAAAAAAGGAGAAATCTTTTTGTGAGGTTGGGGTTTGGGGACTTGTTCTTTTCAAACTTTTATCTAGATCTTTGCTTTAAGTTTATACCCTTCCTTCAGAAATACTCCCAAGTGAATTGCTTTTTCCAGGTCCGATATCCCAGATTGACTTGCAGTAACCTTTCCCTGCCGCAATTAGGTTCCAACTTTTTCTATTGTGCAAAGTCCATTATCAGTTGGGCAGTTTACAAAATTTGGTTTACATTTCTTGTCTATTTTCTCTTCTCCAAATATATTTGTCTTTGTGGGTTTATGCCTTAAAAAAATTTCTTAGTTGTTATTTTACTAGGGTATAGGGGAAAGGCAAATATTAAGTACATGTGTTCAGTGTGCATTTTAAAGCAGAACTCCAAACCTTTGTACTGGTTTAAGAAGGGGAAGATCCTGTCCAGAGGTTTGTGAATATTTCCACCAGTGGGCACATCCTATTGAAGCTGTTGAAAGAATATTTAAAAATTCCAGCACACGAAAGAAATGAGTTGAGAATAGAGTATTCACAAAGGATTCAGTAGAGAATTGCATATTTACAGGCTTGATCCTATTCAGTGCATATGAATATATGGCTAAGTGAAAAAGACTCCTTTCATGAATGATGTTCATAACTTTTATTAGTCTTTTGCAAATAATTTTTATTACA